>NW_024372592.1:3067359-3768519 GCF_014805655.1 Passer montanus
AAGATCAGAGAAAAGAATGAGAAACAATTCTTATCTTCACTTGCTGTACCTGTTGCTGTGGACATGTGGAATGTGTTATGGAGATTTGTTTACCAAAGGGTCGTTTCTTAATTGGCCAGTGGTGATGGTGTTTGGATTGAAGGACCAGTTGGGTCCACCTGTATTGTGACTGTCTGTAAGGACAATGGATTTCTTAATAAGTCCAGTGTAATAAAGTGATTGATCAGCCTTCTGAGAATCATGGAGTCAATGCTAATTAATACCTGCCTGGGGGCCTGCAGTGACAGTGAAAAAGAAAGTTCCCCCCTCCAGAAAGCCCCAGATATTGTAAAACATGTACACTGTAAAATAAAATTGCTGCTTTTACATCCAGACTTTACTGCTTTGATACTGGCTTTGCACACGCTTGGGAACTGCTGCAGATTAAGATATTCAGAACTTTTTCACCCCAGCAAAAAGGTTTATTTATCTTTCAGTGGCTGGATCCCTGAAGAATTTACATTTGCTTTCTATTTTACTCAATGGTCTCAGTTATTCAGCAAGAGTCCATTAGTCCCATTTTTTTTTGAGGCAGAGGTATATCACTGCTGACAAACCTGCTACAGCCTCGAGTATAAACAACTGATGTGGGATTATATTTAAGCAAAAAAAAAAATCCATTTGTTATTGTGATCAGGTGTGGCTACTTCTTTTAAAAGGAAAATCCACCCACCATTGGGGGGGAACTGTGAGAACTGTGGACATAAAAACTGGACAAGCACTGAATTTATTCCAACTTACAGTTTCGAATTCGGAGCAATTTTTTTATTTATAAGCAGAGCTTCTGAAGGAATTTCTGGAGATCATAGGATGTGAGGAAGCTGCCAGTGAACAAGGCATTAGGAGGAAAAAGGCCCCAAAAAAGCCTGCCAGTCATGCTCTGAACATCAGGTCTTTTATCCTGCCAAGCACCTCTGCCTGGTACAGCCTGATCTGCCAAGCTAGGCACAGCAAAGAGCACCAATGTGCCACAGGAGAGACTTGGGAAAGGGAACTGACCTGGTTTGTAACAAAGGGCACTGAGCCAAGTCTCACCTTGAGCTCCACAGAAGTTGCATTGTATTTCTTGCAAACCATTTCCTGCAGCTCCTTCTCCAGGTGCTCCTGAGTTGTGTTCTTGACATCAATGTAGTGACACTCTGAGCTGGCAAAGTGGCAGCTGATGCTCTGTGTGAGGAAAGTGGGTGTCACTCACTGTCACACTGACAACAAACAACTGCTGGGGAAAAACTCATGCATTCCAGATTGTGGACACATCACTCCTTCCTTACAGATCATGCCAGCAAAACCCTTCCTCCTTTCCAAGTGTCCCCTTGGAGAAACACTCTTGCTGCTGATTTCCTTCTCTTCTTCCTTCCCTTCTCCCCCTCACTGCCTCAGCACAAGCTGAACTACTTGATCCCAGAATATCAGCAGCTGGAGGGAAAACAGGGAGAGCCAGGGCTGGGGCAGACCTCTGTGCTCTGAAAGGGCTCTCAGTTCCTGCACCCAGAGGGTCACAACCCACTTAGATTAAATCCACCAACAAACTGCCACAGGGGCTGAAAGAACAAGCCACACAATAGGCAAACCAAAATAAAACAGAGCAGCCCATGCTGCAGTGCCTGGATGAATCCCTTCTGAGGTGGGACCAGGCCTCCAAAGGAGGGCACTTCTGCCTGTTTCAGATAATAAATAATCATGCATGTCAACAAATCTTTTATAGAAAAATGGCTTGTGCAATCATATAAATAAATATTATTTATTGAATGATGGAGACTCTTGTTATCCAGAGATAACAGGATACCAAGAAGACAGGGAAAAAAGATAAGGTAAAGTCCTGATATCTGGGACAGCTGAAAGGAACTTTCAGAAAAGCAAGTACAGCCAGACAGGCTTTAATTTAAACATGGATTCAACATCTAATTCCTACTCCTGTTCTGTTTTTCCCAAGCAGCTGCACAGCATGCTCTTCTTACAGAAGACAGATGTTTAAAAATAAAATAATAAATAACCAAGAGAGTGCTGAAGTACATTAGGAAGATAAAAACTCTTTAAAACATTCATCAATGTATTCATGAACTGAGAAAGGGTTCAAAGGGGGTGGGGGATAAAAATAGAGGGATAGTTAGATAATTTTTTTTTTAATCAAGAATATAAAAAACTTTATCAAGAGATAAAGTTTCCCTACCTTTCGAAAACCTGATGTCCTGTTTATCCCAGAGCCATGAATGAGCAGGGGATGGAAGAACACTGTGTCTCCCTTCTCCATGACAAGGTGAACCTTGGGAATCTTCTCATCCTCCTCAAGTAGCCCATGGAAAAGTTTGTTGGTCTTACCCTAAGGAAGAAAAAGGCTGAACTGAAATCACTCAGAATTAGAGGAAATGCTGATTCTCAGCACACAGCAGGAACAGCTATGGATCTGCTTTCCCTGGAGAGAACATTCCATATGCCAAGCTAAAAATCTGACTATTGTCTACTAGTCCTTCTACCTCAAGCCTGACATCCAGAAAAAATGATACCTTCTGTATTTTCTGCAGCTGGATTTGGACAATGACATTCTCAGCTGGAGAGAACAGAGAAGAGCACTGGGAAACCCCACAAGGGTGGCCTGATGCCACTGCTGGAGTCCAGCCTTCTGCTCCTGCTACAACCACACCAATGACAGCCAGGCCACAAAACACACTCTGAAGAGGAAGATACCACTTGGTATTTTATTCCATCCAGCTGTTTACTGACAGACTTCTCCTCTTTGGGAGGAGACAGTACACATGCTACCAGGCAGGAACACGTTGACAGGAGGAGACAGAGCCCCCACACTTGGCAAGGGCAGTGGAAAATGTTGGCATGTGTTTATACTGTCATGCCACAACGTGCTGGACATTTTCCAGGTGAAGGTGGGAACAGAGGCAAATCTACCCTTGTCACATGGAGTGAGGTCACCCAAGAAACCCTCTCCCAAATCACAAATATTTGCATAAACAGAACAAAAAAAATCACTGAAAACCTCAGCTTTGACCTGCATATCCTCCCCTTACAGTGAGTCCAAAACACACCCCCTTCCTGCACGCCCTTCCCAAGCCCTCCATGGCTCTCTACCTGCAGCTCTGGATAACCATGGGGCTTCAGGGCTGTCCTGTGTGTCCCTGGCTGCACGACCAGGCAGCCGTTGTCCCGGTGAGCGCTCTCCATGGCGGTCCAGGCGCACACGATGCGCGACGCAGGCCGGAAGGGGAAGTAGTGCAGGTCCTGATGCATGGGGTGCAGAAAGGTCTGCTTGTCTGCAACACAGGTTCAGAAACCTCCAGCACCACCAAATGTGACACAGCCTTCTCCTTCTGTTAAACCACTGTGGCACATGCTAAGGAGCTGCTGCTTCCTGCTGGAGATGCCTGGTGCACTCAGTGCCTGCCCCAGCCCAGCCATGGAAGCCAAGCAGGTGAGCTGCCACCAGCCCAAAATGGACCATGGTGGTGGCTCTTGGATCACACAGGGAAAGCCAGGAGGCTGCTTAAGCTCTGTGACCCCTCAGAAGTCTCCTTTTGCTGGCCTTCACCACCAGCACACATTTTTCATCACTCATTTTGGCTGCTCTCCAGTTTTGAGGACTTTACCCAGCAGTGTTGCACAAACCTCCTGAGCACAAAGACCTTCCAACAGCTGTGCCGCTCTCCAGTTTTGAGAACTTTACCCAGCACAGTGCTGCACAAACCTCCTGAGCACAAAGACCTTCCAACAGCTGTGCTGTCTGCAGGCACGGGATGTACTGCTGTGACACAAACAGAATCACCCTGTCTGTGCTGCACCCTGCTTGTGTTTATTTCGCTTTCTCTTTAAAAGGCGGGGGGAAATCTCAATTTATGGACTGCAGCCTCCACAGAGAGTTTCTGCCCCAGAGGCTCTCTTCCATGAAGTCTAAACATGAATAAATATTCTTGAAGTTTTGCTTGTTATTTTTCCCCCTATGGAAATGGAAACAAATCCACACCAGAAGAGCCTTTTATATATAATTTATGTAATTGGCCGTTGATTTTGCTTCTTAAATAGAAACAGTTAGGATATTTCTACTTGCCTCATTTGCCATACTATTTAGACTTTGTGCAGCCTCAAAAACTCTCCTGTGTTTTCTCATCTTGTCTCATTAAACCAAGGTAAAAAGCAAACAAACTACCACCAAAATGGCTTTGTAAATTTTCAATGTTATTTGGGTTTAATTTTTTTTACAGCTTTTCTAAAACAGTAACTTCAGTTCTGGCATACACACAATAATTCACCCATTTTCCCCTAATCCAAGTTTTCCTTACCAGAATCTGGGAGTTTATTTATCAGCATGGTGTGCATTGCCATGATGTTTGGCCCTGTGAAGCACTCAACATATTTGAGGACCTACAAAGAAGAAAGCATTAGGGGAAAAAAATTCAGAAACATGAAAAACAAGAGGAAATATTGCTGAGGAAGCACTGGGAGCTGGATGTTTGGCTGAGGACAAGGGTACAGGAGGAGATCAGAGAGGATGGAGGGATGCAGGACACAAGGGAGGGAGGGATTGGCACACAAATGGGAATGGTGGGAGGAGGCCAAGAGGGAAGCAGGCTGCTGAGAAGATGGGGAGGGTGCTCCCACAGAGCTCTATCTGCCACATGAATACTGGCTGCAAGGCTGGACCTGCCCAGGGACAGATGTTTGCCTGGATAAAACACATTCAGAACGAGTGGCTGATCTGCCCCTCTAGCCTGGCATGGTTTGGCCAAGTCACATTCCTGACTGGCTCCACACCAGGGGAAGAGCAGCACTGCTTTAAGTCTTGTGCCCCAGCCTCCATCCATGCTCTGCTCATGCAGAACACTCTTAAAGGCTGACTTATCTTCCTTCCTCACTCTAGTGTTTATGGGAGTGACCTGCAGGGTCAGACACCTCCATACAGGCTCTTCCACCATCACCACCCTTTGTTTTACCTCAGGCAGAGTGCAGTATCTGAACAGCTCTTCATCTTCCTGGAAGTCCTGCACTTTATTAACCACGTTTTCAGACTGACCAAACTGGGATTTCCGGGACTCGTCCTTCATTATCATAACTCCTGGTGGCTTCACCTCTCTTTTGCAGATCCTTGTGAACTCCTTCCTGCAAACCAGAGGGAACATCCATGTTGGAACAATCTCCAGCTCCCCAGAGTTGCCCCCAGCCCGTGAGGCGAGTGCCTGGTACCTGAAGCGCTCGATGTCCTGGTGGGAAACGAGGCCCTTGATGAGCAGGTAGCCATTGTCCTCATAGAACTGCCTCTGCTCTGTGCTCAGCACATCGTTGTCCAGGGTGTAGCTGGGACACAGGGGGACACGTTAGCCATGCCTGGTGACCAACTAGGGGCATGTGTTTAGGGCAAAAAGAGCTGAGCTGAGCTCTGAAGGTTGTTTTGCTTTCATCTCTACCAAGGAAGGTGGAGCTTACCAAAACCTCCCTGCATGAGGAGCAACACTGACTTGGGCTGAAGTAGGAATGCTTATCTGGGGTGGGAATTAAGGAATATACAACCAAGAAAATAGATTAGAACATTATCTACAGGTATGAGTCCTTGATCCTACAGTGCTGTTCATCTTAAAGGCAGGTGCTGTGCTGGACACTCAATCCACGTTCTTCTTCATTTTGTTTCCATAATAATAAATTAGAATAAAAAATATTCTAAAAAATGAAAATACTCTAAAACAATAAAGCAATAGGACTAAATCAGAGGTTTCACATTCTCATACAGTGTTCCAAACCTTCACTATCTCTCCAGTTACTGCAGAGATCATTTCCCTTCCAAATGACAGTGATAGCAGGAAGAAAGGAGAGCTTTAGGCTTGTCCTCCACTTCAAGTCATTTCAACAGGTTTTAAAAAAGCTTTTTTTTTTCTCTTATGCAGAGACACATTCTCATCAACAGGGTAATTAAACCACACTTGCTAAATAAGCCTCACAAGAGCTTTATGCATGGTATTGAAGTGTCATCCATAACAAAAATGAGCATTTTCATGCTGATCTTTTGGTCTGCACAGGCATGTTTGCTTCAGGGTTTTATGAAAACCACTGACTTTCCTCTACTGCTCATAAAACCATGAATGCTTTGGGAATAAGAAATAGGTTTCATCACAGCAGCTGTGTCCATGATCCCCACACCAGAAAGCTTAAACATTATCTTGTCAAGAGTCACATACAGTGGGAGAAGAACAACACATGCAAAAATGTGTGGCAAAAATGACGAGCCGGGGGAGGAAGATGAGCTGGGGACTGGACGGAGGACAGAGAGAAGAACACAAGGAGACCAGCTGGCAACTGCCACAGCAGGTCCCAGAGTAAGGAACCCCCAGCTGAGGGCACAAGTGCTTCACACACCACATTTCAGGCCTAATATCACTGAATATGGGACTCCTGATCATTCAGGCTCCTGAATGTCCACAGACAGCTGATGGAGACACAGGCACTGGCTGAACCCCAGCACGGGCCCTCCTCAGCACCTCCACCTCCCCAGTGGGGGGACAGCAAACAAGGCTGGACTCCATTTCAGCACCTTCCTCCCAGGCTTTGCAGTGCCTCCTCCTCTCACTAGTTTTGCTCTTGACACTTTGCAACATTCAGAGAACAAGTCTGGGCTGCCTGGACAACTGAAACCACGAGGTGCAGATATTAAAACAAAACCAGTGAACCAATGTACCATTTGATGTATCAAATAAATCATTCTTATTAGAGTCTGTAATTTACTTTACCCACACACCTTTGTTGCTCCAGCCCAGATGTGTTTTGGTCCAAAGCTATTTGCATCATGACCCAGATTCAAACACAAACAGGTTGTGCAGCACCTCTCCTTACTTCCTGTATGTTATAACCAGGGTGTTTTTCCTAAAATTTATTCCTAACTTTGTGTTCCTACCTGTGTTATGTCAGTCTGAGTCAACAACTATCCATCTGCCTTCTTATTTTTAATCGATTTGAGGACTTCTACATCCTGTTTGATCGCATCGTCTTCTATGTATTATAATTCAGAGGTAACTTGTCAGCATTGCGTTCTGAGAAAAAGTTCTTTTTTAAAAGCAACATTTATGACGTTTATCCACTTAACTTTTGGAACCACGGGACATATCAACGCAAAAACTTATTTTTACCCAGTTTTCCTTTGCCTTATGTTGGCAGCCTCCAACATTTCCACCTCTGTTCCCCCTCACAAACCAAACCTTGATGTTTTTCCTGCTGCTGCTCTACCAGTCGACTCTGTACCTTTCAACGAAATCTGTGACTTGCCGTGCAACTTCCAAGCCATGCGGGGTTGAATTTCTAGGAGGAAAATTCGCTGCAGGGAATCCTCTGGCTCGGTGCTGGGGGGCTGTGCCGAGATCCACATCCCAGCTGCCCACAGCCCGCGGGGCTCAGGGAGAGGCTTTGGGGCGCGTCAGCTACTGACCCCGAAATTCCACGGGAGCGCTGTCCTCCAGCACCAGGACACAGGGCAGGGCTCGCCCTGCGTGTCCCTGCCAGGCCGGTGTCCCTGCCGGACAAACCACGGGCCCACAAGGGCGCGGGGAGCGAGGGGCAAAGCGCGCCGGGCTGGGCGAAGCGGAGCTCCGACCCGCGCGGAGCCAACGCGCTGCACCGCCCCTTCCCGACCCCACACCCGCAAGGATACAGGAGCCGGGGCCGCTGCCAGCCGCGGGGAGAGGTGCCGCAGGATGGTGTCCAGCCGGGCTGCCGAGCGCTCCCCGAGCCGCTCCCCGAGCCGCTCCATGACGCCCAGGCGGCCTCAGCGTTATCCCGGCCGGGGCGGAGCTGCCGCATGCTCAGAGCCCGAGCGCCCTCAGGGCTCCGGGTCAGCCGGGAGGCACGGCGGTGGGAAGGGCCTGAGGGAAGCCGGGGCGGAGCCGGTGCTGTCAGAGCCCGGATCCCGGCGGGCGAGGCGGGTGTGCGGGGCGGGAGGCGGCCGTGAGGGAGCGGCGGCCGTGAGGGAGCGGCGGCCGTGAGGGAGCGGCGGCCGTGAGGCGCCGGAGCCGCGGACCCACAGCGCCCTCAGAGCGCCGGAGCCGCGGACCCACAGCACCCCCGGGCGGAACGCGCCTGAGGGAGGCCAGGCCGGGCGTGCGGAGAGCTTGGAATTTTCCCTGCTGATTTCGCCCTCCCACTTCCCCTCTTTTTCCCGTTTTCTGCCATCAGTGAATTTCATCAGCCCCGTGTGGAGAGCAGCGCTTGGCACAATGCGCTCCTGAGGCCGGCATGGATCGATGCCTTATCTCCTGTCTCTAAGGAGACCGTCAGAGTTCGCCTCATCCCTCCATGAAAAGGTTTGGAGAGGTTGTTGCAGCCCCAGTGTGAAAACAGATCTCACACCTGCTGGGTTGTCCATAAAACCCTCGCTCATGAGCGGTCCAGGGCCTGTTCCCAAAGAGGCACCATCACATGTCTCCTGTAGCTCCAGGCAGGCCCATGGTGACAGGGTGTGCAGCAAAATTCTGCTTACAGCTGCTTCTGGAAGTTCAGCTCCCATTCTGCAACAGGTTTTCTGGAAACTGGGGTGATGTGTTGGTGGATCAAAAACTCAGCTGTCAATACACTAAGCTTCATGTTAGTGCTGCAAATGGACAGAAGCCAAGGCATGGGTAGGAAGGGTTTCTGTACATAAACTCTATCCTGGAAGCTGGTTCCCTTTAAAACTCAGTGGCAAAACTCCCATTGCTTTAAATGAACTACAGCAGGTTTATAAACTGCTCTGATCTGTGGTGCATTCATGTTTATGGCTCTTACAATATGTTTGGTGGACTCACTCCCTTCAGGGGCATAACAGAACAGGCTGTTCACAGAAGTGGGACAAACAAGGTTGGGAACCCAGGAAAAAACCCTCTTAATGATTGTGTATACTGACAGAGGCAAGAGAACAGGCACTGTGAAGGTACAACATCAGCAGCAGTGACAGCACCCTTCATTGCCAATAAAATCAGACCTTTGACTCCTGAGCCACAGGAAAACTCTTAGTCATATGAAAACAGAAAGTTAAAAGTCCCTCAAATCAAACTAGTGAGGGGGAACAGGAAAAAAAAAAGCAACTAGAGTAATAGCTTTATTACTGAACTCCTAATTACAACTGCATTGAAAGGCCTATATATAATTTAGATCTATGCTGCAATTGCTTTCACAATCCAAACTGAAACAGGAACCTCAATAAATCTCATCTGTTTCAAAGTTTAGGTAAAAGCCCTAACAAAGAGATGAAGCAGAATAATACTACACATGCCTGTTGTGGCATGGACCTGTTTGCAATGTAGATATTTCTTCCACAGGTACGTGTTTGGCAATATCTTATGCAAAGGTGTCCTTCATACCTGTAAAAAATGAACAAAAAGTAGGGATTTGGCTGTACTGATTTAGGAGAACTAAGATGCTTTTATGTATACATAATACACACTTACATAAATATATATAGGATCAGAGAACATCCTGAGTTGAAAAGGACCCACAAGGACCACCAGTCCAACTCCTGAAGTCCAGCACAAGACAAGCCCAAGGATCCCACCCTGTGCCTGAGAATGTTGTCCGAAGGCTTCTTGAACTCTGTCAGCCTTGGTGCTGTGATACTTCCCTGCAGAGCCTGTCCCAGTGCCCAGCCATCCTCTGGGTGAAGAATCCTTTCCTAATATATGCTTTTTTAAACAAGAAGAGCCTCAAAACCCCCTAATGTCTCTGTGCATTAAATACCATGATTCCTTTTTACATACAGCCTCTGGCAATCTCGACAGCAGTGTCACTGGCCCGCCCCGTTGTATTCTGTCACACGCCAAAGAATTCAGCAGCCTCGCCCACCTTGGCAGGAGCAGCGGGTGGCTGAGGTCACTGCCCTGTATTTGTACCCTCCCGCTGATGGATCGAACTTTAACACAACAAAAGATCGATCTGCTGGCACCACACAGGGACGCGGAGGCTGCTGTGGTGTAGCCACACCCCCGAGAATTAGAAGTGTGTGGACACCTGAAAAAACCACCCCATCCTTCGCATCTAAACAGCCCAGAGGGAATAATTTTCAAATCCATTGATAAGCATCACTGAAATACAGGCTGAATCTCATGAACCCAGGAAAAGAAACAAGGGAGAAATTTTCTTTGTTAAGGAAACTGATGGTAGCATTAATCATTGTATTAATATGGATGGCATTTAAGAGAGGCTGTGTCTTTGCAAAGTACTTTTACAGCTATGTCTGTCAGTTTCCTGAATTTTATAGAACATTTTCATACAGATGGTTTGCATTTGGCTTTTTGTTTTAATGTTTTCTGTTCATTAAATCACAAAACTAATAAAAACTAAACGATTGAGATTCCTCCAGCAGCACAGGAACATTCCTAATGCACAGTCTTATAATTTAATAAGCATCTCAATTGACTATTAAAATCCACATTATGATCAGAACTGTAATTCCAAAGATGAGGTCTTCTGAAAGCTTAATTTACTGTGGTGGGAAGTGGCAGCTGCTCCAACTCAGCAAAATTAGCTTTTTTAACTGAGATGCCAGGGAAAACAGATGTTGATGAGACAATAACAACAAAATCCACCACCAACATGCAGGTTCATTTCTCATCACCAGAGTCAAGAAGGGCTTCTATGGATGGTAGAAGGGAGAAGGAGGGAAAGGGAGATATGGATTAATCAGAGACCAGAACAAGGGGCATAGTGACAAAGGACGTGGAAAGGGTCAAGGGTCTTGATGACTTCTCTGCCTTGGCCTTTGCTTTAGCTCCTGACTGAATTCCTTTAGTTCCTCTGCTGAATTCCAAGCTTTGGCCAACCCTTATCCTAAGGAGGAGCTACTGCCAGGCTCCTCTGCAGCTGTCCCAAACTTCTCAGCTGGGGGTGCCCACCCATTCCTTATTGACACATCCCTTTGGAAATACCAGAGACAGCTGGATCCACCAGTGCTCTGAGCAGAGGGTGTAAAAACCCCAGTTGTGTTGGCTCTTCCAGTGCCAGCCCACCTTGGCAACCAGTGATCCAGAAAGGAAAAGTCTCCCTCACAGAAATGTTGCTCTTATTCATGTCCACAGCTCCCGAAAGGGATCCCATTCTCCCTCATGACGACCCAGCTGGGAAAAACACCTTCCAAAGGGCTGAACAAGAGGGTGTTTTATTACCTTTCCCCTTTTGAAGCACCAGTCACAGGGGCTGCAATCACACCTCGTGGTCAGAATGCAGACATGAGCTCAGGTGGCTCTTCCCAGTGTTCACCTGACTTCCAGTGGGACACCAGTGAAGCACTAAAGATCAGCCACCATGCCCGCCCAACCCTCTCACTGCAGCAGTCACATTAACTTTCATTATCTCCTTATTAGAAAAGGTTCAATCCTGAGTTTAGAGCAGAATGTGAAATCAAGAAATACCTAACAAAAAGGACCAAATTATTCTGGCTTTATATACTGCCACAGATTTAAAGTGTTGTTTTTCCTGATGCAAGGGGGAAAGCAAAACGCTGAAGAAAACATCAGGCTAAAGAGCAACAACTGTTATAAATTTTCCAAAAATATATGCTGTTTATCAAATGTGTTGATTAGCCTAGTGAATATTTCGATTATTAAATGCTTTCTTTGCAAAGAAAGATTTTTTTTCCCACTCTTTTCACAACTTGGATGGAGTTCTACAAACAGGAACGGGAGCTGGTGCATGCAGAAATTCCTGTGTATACGAACAAAGTACGTTATGTTTGTATAAATGATTGGATGTGGCTACTAAAAACAGCTTTTCACTGTTGCTTTCTCACAGCTTTTTGACACCAGCATCTCAAAACCCCTTCATTTGAGAGGAATCTCTAAGTGTCTTGCTTAATAGTGAAGCAGTCCCTTACAATATACCCTCCTACAGCTCACTGGGATCTACAATCTCCGATTTAGCAAAACAAATCGTAAAACTTCGTCAACAAAGGTGATGCCCACAGAGGATTTCCTAAGTTATCACCCACTCAGCGGAGCACCAGGAAGCGCTTTGGGATGTAAATTCCAGCCATCAGGAAGCATTGGAGAGAGGTTTTTAGATCGGCTCACCGTGAGGTTCTCCTTGGGGCTGCCTCTTGGGGCCGCGGCTGGAAATCTTGCTCCTCAAGTCCAGAGAGAAGCAGCCTCCTTCAGACACCTTCCCTTGGAGAGGAACCTTCAGCCATTCGGGGCACGTCTAGGCAAGGACAAGTGTTGGTTCCACACCTGGCTGATGAAGCCATTACCACAACTGAAAAAACCCAACAGCATCCAACAAGAACCTTCTTCTGCTGGAGGGGAATTGACACACATCCAGTGCCAGTTTCAATTACAACTGACCTTTCTGCATGCACTTCCATGTAGAAGAACTCAACTGTTCTGCACCCATTTGATTAGGGTTTTTTAAAACTAAAATAACCTATATAGATACAATCTTGCCCACGACCATAGAGAAAATGAACAGAACAAACATCACAAAACAGCAGGGGAAAAAAAAAGAATTAAATCAGTATTTTTTGCACAACTGGGTTTTGATACTTTATTTTCAGAACTGCCATGAAATACCTAACAGTTTTTTGTTTTGTTTTTTTTTGCTCAAAGCAAAGTCAAAAACTTGGTTACTGCTTTGAGGTTTTGTGGTGAACCCACAACTCTCAGACTTCTTTTCCAGGAAAAGGAGTGTGAGGAACTGTGTGGTTTAAGCTACTCAAAAGGGGGGAATTTAAAAAAAAAAATTCTAGCTTTGCAAAAGGTGCCTGTTGAAAACACTACTGAGTGGAAAAAAGATAAGCCAAGGTTTGCCAGAGATGCTATTATGAGGAAGACTGGAAATTTAAACTGTGCGTGATGCAAGACTCGATCTGAACCAGCAATTCGTTTTTTACAGGTGGAAGCTTTGTAATTCCTGCTGCAGTAACAATTATCCAAGATTTTCTTCTTGCTGATCTGAATATCAAGGAGGAAATTCCAGAACCTGGGAGAAGCTCCACGCGCGGATTCAGCGCAGTTCAGGGCAGCAGGGAGTGTCTGGGCAGAGCGGTGGTGAGGCTGCTCCCTGTGCAAACAGGGCTCCAGCATCCATTCCACCAGCCCTCCTCTTGCTGACAGCAGGCACAGCAGCACTTGCAGGGGAAACAATTCAAAATGTTGCAGACTTGGTGCTGGTAAGTAAAATAAACAAAATCAAGTGGCTAATACACTTGGAGATAACCTACTTGCCCTCAGCTTTACTCGAGGTGCCACTGGACATCACAGCTTGAAGAACTGATTCAAGGAGTGATCACAATCATCAACATAATCACACATGCAATAATTTTTTTTAAATTTTGATTTCTCCTCTTTCTAGTGAATAATTCAGATAGGAATCAAAAAAGTTCATGCACTTATACAAGAGCAATAAAAAAAATTAAATATTTATTTTGAATAACAAGCTTAAGTTCAAGCTGCATTGTTGGCAATGTTGGTTTTAAACACAGATCACAAAAGCGTGCAGAAAATCGTATTTGAGCAAAGAACAAAATAATACTAAGAATTATACTAAACAGCTGCTGATTTTTAAAGAAACAAAAAGGCTTGTAATCACTATACAAAATATAAAATGTATTAAACACTACCATCCACAGAACAGAGGTTTATTTTAGTTTGATTATATTTAAAAATTATTTGTGTAGTTATTTATATAGTGAATTGTAAATGAATATTATACAGTAACCTCCTTTTGGTCTGCAAAACCTTTGTTGCACTATAGCACATCCAATCACGTTGCAAAAAAAAAAAAGATTTATTTGTCGTTACTATCAATAAAGAAAACAATCATTGATAATACAGTAAATATTGTCAGGTCTACAAATAATGAAATTCAAAATGACTCCTTCGACTCTGAAGCGCTTTCCATGCAAAAAGTCAGCACTTGCTGTTTAAACTGAGTGCACTACCAAGCAATGTCCAGGGTCGTAGATGCTCTTGGTAAGACTAAACTTTACAAAAAAATTTTGAAAATAAAATAAAATAATTTTTTTTTCCTTAAAAATCGAAGATTGAATGCAATCATGCAACCTCTTACTACTGGGTAACCCACTGTGTCTCCTGTCAATTTATTGCCTTTCTGGAATATCACTCAAGGCATCAAAATTAGATTCATGATAAATATACACATAATGAAAGGACACGAACTGCTATTCGACACTACTACTGGTAATGTCTGTGCTACGTGAAAGCACCTTTAAAAAGAGCCTATGCGGCAAGAGATAAGTGTCTAAAGATTCAAAATGAATCAACAGTATTGGATAACAATATAATTCTCAACTCAGAAGCTGCCTCAAGATTAGGTGCATCTTCAGTTAATGTAACAGGAAAAAAAGGCAATGGATTTTATTATTTGTATCCACTCATAAACTGACCTAAGGCCACCAGATGTGCAGACACAACAAGTTTTCTTTTCTTTTTACAGTTCTTTAAATTGTAGGATGATAAGGGAATAGATCTATTGAAAAACAAACAGCTATTTCATCTCTATTAAGAGGTGGCACCGGGCGTGGGGTTCACGTTCTGAGTGGCCACCTGTGGTGCCACCTCAATGATCCGGGGTTTGTCGATAATCCTGGCCGTGCGGTTGCCCTTCTCCACGATGCCGATGATCCACGCCTGGTGGCCTTCGCCGTATTTCGGGGACTTGATCTCGGCGCAGAAACGCGCTGCCTGCTCTCGGGGTAAGCAGATGAGGAGGCCTCCTGCAAAGAAAGAGAGCAGAGCGTCAGAACATCTGACTGAAAAGTATGTCAGCCTTGGTCTGCCAGAGCCCTACTTGGACAAGCTCTAGGTGACTTCAGTGGAGTCTGCTGAACTCCAAAGACTCCAAGAAAATTCACAGAAGTCCGAGCTCTTGCTCTACAGCAAGATGTCTGTGCCTGAATGCAGTGTTTAGTTTCATATAAATGAAGCCAACTACACACAAAAGATGCTGGCAAGAGGACATGGTATTGATGCCAACAAATGACATACTGAAACAACACCAGCATTGTAACCTTCCTCACAGGACTGCAGAGTGCCTCTACACAGAAACATTTTGGATAAAGGTCATATGCAGATACCTGGAAGCACATATTGGTGGCAGCTGATTCTGTGAGTAATCCCGTTGCCTGCAATGAAATCATTCATCAAAGCAGGGACCACTGCCCTGCTGAGAATGCAAGAGGCAGAACATGAAGCACAGGCCTGATCCAGTGCTCCCTTTGACTACCCTAGTGACCCCTTTGTCTGACAATTTTCTAACCTTTTTAGCCTTTCCTGTAAGTTTTTTTTTCTCAGACATAATACTTCATTTACTAACGAAGGCTATCAGAAGCAGCACAGCAATGAGTTAGCAAGCTCACCATTCCACAATTAAACCCCAAAGCACTTCCAATTCTTAGAATCCCAAAGCACTGAAAAAGATAGATTGGCAAGTGAATTGAAAATGTTTGGAGAACATAGGGAGAGAGTAGATACACACACCCTGGAATTTGGGCACATGCTGAGCCTCACTTCTCTTTGACCCAAAGCGTTCTCATCCTCACAAGTTCTGCGTCCAGCTCTGAGCCAACCCTGGGGCAAAGGGCTGGAGCTGAGCAGGTCGCTCTGGGCTCGGGTGCCACATCCTCCTCCTCCACAGGCAGCTCCTCAGTACAGTGGGCACCTTGATGTTTGCTTTTCTGAGCACACAGTCCCCTCGGTGGTGACTAAAGACACTTTTCATTTGGGGCCATGAAGAAGCAGCTAGTGAACATGAGGAGTTAATTAAAAGGGTGAGTGAAGTGTGAAAGTGATTTTCTTTTTTTAATTCTGTACGAAGAAAAGTGTGCCAGCCAAAAAAAATGCCTACCTCTTTTGACATTTCAAAATAACATCCTGGTATTTCCATCAAACACAACAACAAAAACCCATAAGCTTGAGTGACAGTGGCTGTAACTACTCCAGATGTAACAGACAAATCAATTGCAAAGGAATTATGTGACATTCCCATGGAAGGCTTTAAATCCAACTGAAGTGAAATTTATGTCATGGTGCAAGTGAGTCAGGGGAGATGTGCAAGTATGGTAAAAAAAGGAAACAAGAAAGAGCAGAAAAGTAATCTTCACTCAATTTTTCACACACACAGAGGCTCTTCCTGCAATTTTGTGTCACTTGTACACATACCCCCTTATCATTCTCTGGCAAAACCAAAAAAAAAAAGAAATAAAATCACTCCCCACCTGCTGGCTACACCCCAGTCTGATCAATAATGCTTAAAAAGGCTATGGGCTACTCTCAACCAGCAGCAAGCTTCCTGTATACAGGGATTATAGTTATTTCTCTGGTACACTGACCAGTCTCTTTAACCCTTTGGGTAAATCCTTAAGGTTTTTTTTTAGGCTAGTCTGTGTTCTTGGCACCCCCAGCTGCTCTGCTTTTTGGGGACTGAAAGGATGTAGACACTTGGTGGCTGTCCTGGCTTATCTTTGTAAGAACAAAAGGGTTTTCTTCTAAGAGGCTTTGAACATTGCTGGCTTTGACAAGTAGTATTTCAAGCAGGGAAGTAGACACAGAACACTTCAAAAGCCAGCCAGACAAAGCTCTGTAATTAAGAGCAGAGATACAAATAGTTCATGAATCAAAACGAAGTCCTTGCTCCTGCTAATGGCTTTCTCCGCAATGAGAAAGCAGGATGACATCATTAGCCTTGCCTCTTGTCAGGCACTGACACAGCCCTTGTTTTCCATCCATCTGCCTATTTCCACCCAGTCTCCACAAACACCAAGTCGCTGAGATACCTCTACTACATGAAAAGAGTCATCTGACACCATCCAAAAGTTATTAGGAGTGAAAAATACATACATGTATCAATGTCCCAAACAGAGTAACTCTGACTTATCTCTGCAAGTAGCCACTCTAACAAACAACTCATTCTTTTGAAACCAAATGCCCAGCTGCAACTTTAACCATTACCAACCAAGGAGTTCCCTAAAAGAGAGTGCAGAATCATATAAAAGTGCCATTTTAGGAGACTACACCATTAGCAAGACTGCCTGAAGGATGGACTAGATGACATAATATATCTTTTCAACACTGTCTTTTGTCAACAGGTGCCCAGCAAATGCACATAGGGGAAAAAAACCCCAACACAATAACCTTAAAATCCATTCAAATAGTTTTCCAGTAGATTTCTTACTGCCTGTGCACTCTGCTGAAAAACATCTGTTCCCAGATGAAGAAGCTGCAGACAGAGCATGTCTAGAAGCTGAAGCCAACAGAGAAGAAGTGTCAGAGTAAGCAGAGCCTTGAGCAGCCCCAGCAGGCCTCCCCACAGCTGGGTATCAGGCACAGCAAGGCAGGCCTTGGCCTCCACATAAATCAAGCCCAGGACAGGAGGTGTGCAGACAGCCTGCTCTGAATGCTAAGGAGCCGTGCCAGCACAGCCTGCCCAGCTCACACTGCTGACACACACCAGGCCCTGCAGTGTGTGCCAGCAGTGTGAGCCCAAAGCCTGGGGGTGGTTATTCAGCTTCCTGGCCAGTGTATCCACGTGGCTACGGATCTTTTGGGGATCTGGCAAACACTGCCCTGTGACAAATCCCTGTGGCCACCTCTAATGCGAGAAACACAGCACTGTGATCAAATCAGACAGATGTGTTTGGAGGCACCCGCAGTTCACCACCAACCAGATCTGTCTCACTGTTTTCCCCATCATCCATCCATCTCTGCACAATGCAAGCTGCTCAGCATTTCAAAGACCTCTTGCTCTCGCTCCCAGAAGAGATTCTGAAGTCAAGCATTTCCCACTTCCTGGCAGTGCATCCATCTGCACTGTTTTACATTCCTGCAGTGAAAAGAGAATTGGGTATCCCCAAGGTGCAGGACAGGCAGCTCTGAAGACGTAAGCACTTGGTTTGCAGCTAAAACATTCCCACCAACTGCTACCCAAACCTCTACTACAGCCACACACCTGGAAGACCAGCTTGCAGTTTCAGCTCTGTACCATGCTATTTTTGGGGCTTTTTCCAAATAATAAATGCTAGTGGCACTCTAGCTATGTGGGCTCCTGGGTTCTAAGAATCTGACTGGTATAACCAACCTTACTGACACAGCTTGCCAAGCTGCCACCAGATACTTCTGCTCCCTTCTGACTGACTCTGGATTTGGAAAGGGTTCACGTCCCATATCCTGTTACACATCATCTGAGCCACTACCAACCTTACTGACACAGCTTGCCAAGCGCCAAGCTGCCACCAGATATTTCTGCTTCTGACTCTGGATTTGGAAAGGGTTCACGTCCCATATCCTGTTACACATCATCTGAACCACACAGTCTCTGTAGGACAGAGTGTCTGCTCCAGCACAGAGGGCCAAGGAACAACTCAGCAGATCAGGGTAAGTTATGTATTCACTAGGGGAAAAGTTTATTGCTCTCACTGTGATGCTCTTTTCCAAATCTTCGACTGTTTTGCTTCAAGGGGCCCCTTCTGCTGTGAACTGCAGAGAACATGCATAATACTTCTGAAGAGCCAGAAGATGGCAGGGAAATTAAATAAGAGAAAAAGACAGATTCGTTGCTACATCTCTCCATTTCCCAAAGAGAAAGAAGAGTCAGACTAAATTAGTAAAAATAGAATTAAACAGAAGATTCAAGACAAAAGTTAAGTAGAAAGACATCCAGCAGATGACAGTGATCATGCTCATCAGAGAAGAGCCTACTCTAAATAAGGCAACTTAAAAACCATCAGAAGTTCTCATCAAACACTGATGACTCTGTGGTTCTGTCCACAGCCAGACTTCCAGTGCAGTCTGTTGTACTCACTGTCACTGCAAGTGGCAGCTTTATTGAATTACTGAAGTAATAAATGGGTCAGAAAGCAACATTTATTTTTCTGCTGCTTGTCACAATCCCTGAAGTCAGATTTAATAAAAGTAAAGGAGAAAAGCTGTAAGCTATATTCTTGGATGTCTGTATGCTGTGGACAGAGAAGGCCTCAGTTGCCAACACTGGCCCACCCAACACTAAATTTTATAGTAACAAACCAAACACCATCCTTTGTTAGGCAAAACTACTGCCAGTGGCTTTGCTTTTGAGAAAACTGTGCCAGACACGGTGGAATTTCCAGATATCCACTGTTCTGGGGTTAGCAGAGAAAAGCAAGTGTCAAAAGAATTCAGAATCATCACTAACTTCTAACTGCAAACTGGAGGGTTACAGGGTTTCTGTAATAGTGTTCCCTATGGGAGCAGAAGACATTCAGGACAGGATGGGGGTTTGAAGTCCAGCTGAAGGAATCAGTTGTGAACAGCTGTGTGGCTGCTGCTCATCAGCCTGGCCAGGTGCCAAACCAACTGTGACTCTGAACACACAGCACCAATTTGTGTTTGAAATGGAATTCTGAGGTGCAGGTGTAGGGAAGGAAGAAGGTGGCACAGCTGTGACCTACCTGAAGTCTCTGGACAAGTCCCGTGCATGAGGCCGAACATGTTGCCACAGGCCTTGCTGACAGCAGCCATCTTGGCCAGCACAGGGAGGTTGTGGATGACAAAGGACACCTCGTTCCGCTGCTGCTTGGCAAGGTTCTGTGCATGGCCCAGGATCCCAAACCCTGTGATGTCTGTGGCTGCATGTGCATTGAACGTGTGCATGAGTCCAGCAGCTACAGGAGAGGGAGGGGGAAAGAACACCACCACATCAGAAAATACCCAATGACCAGGAGAGTGCTTTAACAATATTGTGCACAGTCCAAATGAAGTTGCATACCTTTAATGCAAGCCAGGTTGGGTTAAATAAATAAAATAAATTAAATCGTGCTTGAAGAGAACTGGAATTCACCAATAGTGCACGTAACACTTAAAAAATTCAATTTGTATTTAAGACATTAAATCATGCTGAAAATCTGTCATGGAAGTTGCATTTATGAGCGCGGGCTATTAGACACGTGCTACTCATCTATACTGGCAGTCTAAAACAGGGGTTTGCTTTAGATCCAAACTTCCCAAAGCTGGGGGCCAGCGAGGTTCTGAGCTCAGCTTTGCTCCACTAAGGGCAAGGACCAGACACGCTCAGTTTTCTCACACCTCCTCCCCTGCCGCCCGGCCACGGCGACATCAGAACTTGAGATGTGGACACTCCGAGTTTGAGAGCTGAAGAACAAAGCCTGCGGCTAGCGACATCAGAACTTGAGATCAGAACCCGGACACTCCGAGTTTGAGAGCTGAAGAACAAAGCCTGCGGCTGTGGGGGAAGGGCCCCAGCCTCCCCACCTATACATTCATGAAATTCCTGCACATTTGCAGCTCCAGGGTGGGAAGCGGGCACCCGTGCATGCAGGACAACAGCACCAGTTAGGAGTATTTAAGTGTTGTTAAAGGTGTCTGACAAGAGTAGAGAAAAACAAAACAGAGACCCCTTTGACTTTCTTTGGGTGCTGCCCAATAGAGGAGCAGGACCGAGTTCTTTTCCAAGAGACAATGCGGTCATTTATCTTTCCTGGAAGGCTTTGACAAAGAATGAAAAACCAGGGAGATGACAAGAAATGAAAACTGAATAAATGGGAAAAGAGATATTTAACTATGCCTTCAACTGAGAAGTACGTAAGGAAACACTTAACTCAATTCTCCACTCTGCCAAAAGATACTTTGAATAAAGAAGGGAAATCCTGGATTAAAACTTCTAGGGTAAAAGCAGAACCTTCCCTCTACCAAAATTCAAAGAAAAAAAAAATCAAAACAAAAGACCCACTACAGGAACAGGAAAAAGACAAACAGAAAAAAAAAATATTCCACATACATACTCCACACTGTGGAAAACATAGTACAAGACCTAATTAGAACAAGGTAAATTTTTTTTTTAAATCAAAATTTAAATTAAAGCTTACATTAGTTTAGAGCTTTTCCTTTTTTTATTCTATTCCAAATTCTTTTAATCTTATCACAGCCAGGTCTTCTCTATGCAAGAAAATAAGGAACAAATCCAACGTTTTTCGCTTTAAAACATTTTTAACTCACTGGGATGTTACTTGCAGCACTCACATGAGCCACAATCATATCCAGCATCTTTGTGTTTTTGCTGTATAATTACAAGAGGGCGTTTGATATTAATTTACTGGTTTTGCTAACAGTGAAGAGCAGAGAAATGGGGCAGAATGAAAGGGACAAAGTGGCTGTGTCACAATTCCCCAAGGCAGTGAAATTAAGTTGATATGGAATTGAAAATACAATCCCTCCTCTCCAACACACACATCTCTTCTTACCTGTCCTGTTCAGCCGTGCCATATTCATCATTGCCTCCTGATATGCTAGTTCTACATCTTCCTGTGTTACCACGAGTTTGATTTTATTCCACTTTTCAGGCTAATGGATAAAATTAAAAAAAATTCTTTTAGATTTTCAGCTGTACATTTTAAAGCACATCCTGACCGCTTAAAAAACCCCAAACCCTTAATTAAAAATGTACCTTTTTTTAACAGTTCAAGAGGGGAAAAATATTCCAGTCTGATGTGCTCCTTAGTCTGCTGTACCTCAGCAAAGCTCATGTAAAGATCTCTTAGGCACTAAGTACCTCAAATCCTACTTTCAGCAGCTGAGTGGAGTGGAGTAAACTACCCCTGGGAAAGGACTTCTTCAAGGCAACTCTGGATTGAACTCCCACAGCCAAATTAAAAAAAAAAAACCTTTGTTGCTGGATGTTGAGATTTGTAATTTCTGTCTTCTTGGGTTTTTAAAGATTGTTCTTGATTTCACACCTGGGCACTTTGATCAGACCACTGATATCCACCAGTCCTGGTCAGAGGAATGCTTGCTAAGGCAGGATATAATCACTCTAGTTTAGGATTAAGGCAATTTCATAAGCCCCCTTTACAATTTAATACCAGCATCTTCCACCCATTCTCCAGTGTCTGTTATGGTCTCATCCCTTCACCATATTCCCATAAATGCTCTTCATTCCAGAAGGGTTTCATAACAATTTAGGAAACAGTACCTTTATAAGGGGTAATTGTTTTATTCAAAGCTGAAGTGATTCCAGATCCAGAATGAAACAAAGCAACTACTTTATTTTTAAAAGCCACACTACAACTGATTAAACTTTTTTTTTTGCAACGAAAATAAAATTACAGAGAACTTAGAAAACAGGATTTTTGAGGCCACAATACTTACACTGCCATTCCACAGAGTAAATGTGATAGAACAAACATCTTACTTAACAAAAGGTGCAGGAACTACTAAGAATGGTAGGTGATGCTACACTGGGAAGGATCATGTCTTAACAAATGAGTGCTGACTTCAAGAGGTGTAAGAGAATCCAGAAATGGCAAAAGGGGGAAAGACTCGTCAGCCAAAATAAATAAATTGTTAAAGAGCAAGGAATGATGGCAGTGGGACCAGAGTTTCTGATATTAGGTTGAACTGGATCTACCAATTGAACAAAGGCATTTTTGTTTACACAAATGAGAGACCAAGTGAAAAAATAAAATGTGTCTGTTACAGAGACGACAGGTATTGATTATTCTTACTCTGGGAATGACTGAAAAAAATCTGAGCAGTCATTCTGCCTTAGGTTTCACAAACAGTTCTGAGGCTGATCCCAGGACAGAAACTGGTCAGGTGATGGCAATGGAAATCACAAATTATGTGGAAGCAGAACTCAAGGCTGAAGGTAGAAGAGCCACAAACACAGGTAAGATCTGAATTGGAGGAAAATTCCTCTCCACTACAGCAATCAAGATACTGGGGTTAGTCAACAGGGAATTAGGGCAGAAAAATTTGCAAAAACTTCCAAACAGGTTGTAAAAGCAAGACTGGATTTCCTCATGGGAAGGGTCTGTAGACAATGGCAAAGAATTTCTTGTCTACGGATAAATTTCCTATACTATACCCTCTCCCACACACTTTTTAATATGAAGTCCAATTCCCCACCAAAATTTGATTTACAGATGGGTTTTGTGATGGGTAATTAATTCTAGTTTCACTTTCCCTGCGTTTTCAGAAAACAAAGCTAAATAAAAGGTAGCTCAGCTACTCAGACATTTTCCTACCACAATCAAAGATATATTCTATTTACATATAATAATAGCAGTATTGATTTCCTGGCTGTCCTCATTTTTCAGACCAGGTTTTTCTGTTTGACAGTTGAGGAAATTAGTAGCATTTGAAATACGTGGAAATTCAGAATAGCCTTAATTTGCAAGTCTGCTCATCAGTACAACAAGGAGACATGTTAAGAAGATAGATTATGGCCACAAAACATACTATGGAATTAGGATCTTGTTTCACCTCATTTTCACATCAAGATTATCCGAGGCCCTGATCCTTGTATCTGTGGAAAACACAGGATTCTGAAGAGGTCAAACTTGCTAGGCCAGACCATATGAAGAAGGAGAAAAATATTTTTCCCTTGTTGCTCACACTTCAGACACCAATGAAGTTTTAAGCTGGTTCTCTCCCACTTTGCTAACACTAGCTGCGTTAATTAGAATTCATCTGACAATGCAGTGGCCAACAGCCAAACCAAAGTAGATTCCAGCTCACTCCTCTGCCAGTCTTTTGGCTCAGGAGTCCCAAAAGTAGAAAAGATGCATCTTTTTAGGGTGTAAACTGAGCAGTTCTAATTCGGAAGTCACGTACTGGGAGCCAGACAACATAAGCAGATGCCAATTTTGCAGTTACTTTTCAGTTCAGTAGTTACATTTTTGCCTGAAGTAACAGATGGAAGTATGTCTACATCCATAATGCTGCTAGAAATACTCTTACTGAATGCACAGGGCAGTACATGTGAAACGCAGATAAACTTCCATGTACACAAGCAGAAAGCCCAAGAACACAGAGAGAGCATTCTTGGCCTAATTGCCATCAGCAAGTGTTGCCAATTACTTTGGCAGGTGGAGTAGGGCATAATGTTGCCCAGGGTGATAGTCTGTTGTTCTGTTAGTAAACAATTTTGGTTATTACAGCAATGTCTGAGAAATAACTAAGAATTAGGTGCAATTAAGATGGGCTCACTAAGCACAAAATTGCAAATTGCCTTGATTCCAAAGGAATGTTGCACACAAGTAGGGAAGGCTGGAGCATATCAAGGAGGAAGGAGGAGGGAGATGACAGATGACTCCCATCTGAGCTGAACTTTGTCACATTGAGGGAATGAGGAAGGTCATCTTTATACCTCTTCCCCTCTCCCCTATTTCTTTTTTTGCAGTGTACTCACAATATCTAGCCACTGGTGGACAGCTACAGCCACTTGTGTTCCCAAGGGTTTAGTTAATACAAGCACATCTCCTGGCACTGCATTGTCTGGCCTGGAAACAAAGAATTCATATATTAACTACACAGTGAGATTCAAACACGTTATTAGGAATAAGTGCTGGTAATTACATATTCACAGACCTACACATCTTACTGCACAGTTAAAAAACTGACTAATTGCAGAATTACCCTTTGAGATTCATTGCCATGCAATATTATTGAGGAAAATGCTGCAAACTCGTTTAAAAAGTGCTAATCCTTCTTTCTTGGAAAAAGCAATGCTTGCAGTCAGACACACCAAATTATACCTCTTCTTTCAAATTTTTTGAGACATAAGAGAGGATAAGACAAAAAATTTACCTTTTTTTACCCAGGGTATAAGATATTCAGGATTAGGATCATAAACAGGTTCATTTGTATAGGCTAACATGCCACAATGGGACATTCAAAATCAGCTACTGTTAAATGGACAGAATGCTCCAAACACAGCAGTTCTGTAGTTCTCTACAGCCATTAACAGGATAATTGGGACATGGTTTAGAAATGTATGTACAAGTGTGGCAGAAATTTATGTTCAAAACAATTTCCACTACCTTTAAAGATTAGATGCTTAATTCTCCTGTCAAAAGGAGAACAGGATCAAAAAGGATGGGGGGGTGGGGAGAAGTAAAAGGACATCCTGTTTAAAAAAAAGCAAATATGTACAAAGAGATGTGGCATCTTGTTGAGTGCTAAGGACAAATGCAAGCAGAAGGTACTGCTTTATTCATCAGAGACACACCACAAGATCACAACACAGTGCTTAAAGGATTTTCACTGTATCCCTCAGACCAGCGCCTTTGATTGTTTAGTGATTGAACTTACATTATAAATTCATTAGGCTGACAGACTGTCGTGGCCACTCCTCCTAAAACAATCCAGGGATTTAACACTGTTTGGCCACCAGTAACAGATGTTCCTGCCTCTTCTGCTGCATCTTTGAAACCCTGGATAATTAGAGGCATCACTTTGTCTCTTTCCTAGAGATCAAAACAGAAGTCAGAGTTCCATACACAGCAGTGCTAGTCATTACAAGACTGGTCCAAGGCTTTAACCACTCCAAACAAATGCCCTCGTGGCAAATAGAAAAGGAACCCTTAGGAAGAGTTTGGCCTCCTGGAAACTGCATGTTATCCCACAGAGTTACAGTTTTACAGCTCTGTGTAGAAGAGGTGCAAAGACACTTACACTGAAGAAACATTGTTCAAAAGGTCATGCAAGAGTAATCAGAGTTCTGGAAACTCAGAACAATTATCCTGCTGCTGCAATCAGGTACAGCCACAGCAGAGCAGTGCTAAAAGGCAACATTTAACCAAGACGGCATTTGGGCTCCATTGACCATAAAAGCTTCAATTTACATCCTTCTAAGAATAAACGTTCCTTTTTTACTACAGCAAAACAAAAAGCAGCAAAACCAACCCATAATCATAATTTATCCAGATTGATAGATGAACTGGCAATCAAATGCTGGCCTTTGAGAGAAGGAGGCACCCCATTTTGGTGGGGATGAAGGCAGCAGATCACAATACCACAGAAAACTGAACTTTTAGCACATGACCTCACAATGCTTATGAGGCAAGATCCTATGAATTAAGCCACTCAGTAAGACCATCTCTTCTTTACACAGCTTCAAACTTTGAGGAGAAAATACACTAAATTTACACTAAAGTAAATACATTCTGAGCACATTTAGCTGTTTGACTCTTCCTTCAAGAAAAAGTGTCAGAAGTCTTACCCTATCTGTCATTTTATTGCTGATTCCAAGGAGCATCAACATGTTGTCGCATTCTGTGACCCCCATGGCATAAAGGTCACTTAGGACATTGGCACACGCTATTCGTCCCTGAAAAACAAAGAGAGACAAGAAAAAAAATCTGCAGCACTCTTGGTGAATGTTTAAACATTTTCCACAAGCAGTTTCCAGTGTGAGTTTGCACTCTGACACAGCTTCTTACTCCACAGCATTAAGAAACCCAGCTAGAGATGTGGTATGATCCATTATGGGCTATGTGCCCACCTAGAAGTGCAGGTATCCTTCCTTTTACAGCCAAGCAGAGAATTCATCCCAGCTGTCTTGGTCAGCACACTCTCCCAGACTCCATAGGAATCCCAGAGTTCAGACTGAATGCCCAATCTGAGAGGCTGAAGTGAAGATCAACAGTCTGTCCCTGATCACAAGCTCTGTTTACTTGGCATGGTGTATTCCTGGTAACTTTATTCCAGCACAAACCTGTATATCCTGAGAGAGATGGCCACGGCATGGAACTCACAACTGCTAGGAAGTTAATCCTAAAAGCACATATTGCTGAACTTGTGCATCAGAATATGCAGGAGATGGGTCCTTGATGAGAAAGATGTTTGTTCCCTGCCCTACTCTGGGGCCATGTCTGCAATGCTCAGTTTCTAGGACAGAACTCCTCTTCCCCGAGGATACAGCTGTGCTGCCAGCACACACCCACACTGGGCTGTTCCTCTGCTCTGGGGATGACAGCATGTGCAGGGAACAGAGAAGCTCAGAACTCCCAGGGACTGGATTTGCCACCACTGGGGAAGCTGTGTACTCCCACCACTCACATAGTGAGAGAGATGTGTTTATCTGTCACTTTCCAGGTGACAAGATCAAGCTGAATTTTGCTACAGCACCAACAACTTTACTGACTGTTGTGTGTACATGTGAGTATTTCCACTAACAAAAACTTGTACAAGAGGCAAAACTGTCTGCTGAAGATTCCTCTAAGAAGTCAGGAAGCTGACAGGACTGAGAAGCCATAACTCACATTGCATGAGGTTAGTTACTCTAATTTTACTAAATTGATGGATCTGAGGTATGGACCCAGCACAGGTAAAACATCAAGTTTCCTGATGAAGATGCAGAACTTCCTCATATAGGGTGTGTCCTAAGGGACAGCAAGATATTTTAAAATACAGGACAAATTCTGTTGTGTTACTCTGGAAGACCCCATACATTCGCATTCTATGATAGTTGTTTTACAGCTGCAGAACTGTAACCAACAGCTGGCTTTATGATTTTAAGTCTGTGCTTTCCATTATATTCAAAGGCAACAGCACCATGGTAAAAGCAGCAACATGCTTATTTGATACAATTTGCAAATAGGTAATATTTTCAGGCAGTTACTTCACTTGCTCATGACATGAAACAACATCTCTGAATCACAAGTAAATATAAGACAGTTTTTCATAAACTCAAGAATTTTCAATGGCATCAGGGGAATCCCTGACATTTGGAACTGGAATATACTTTAATAATTTAAATTTTAAACTATTAAGAAGAGATTTGTGTACTGCACTATTTGATGGATATTAGCTGTTAAATTTCTATAGGCCTGCCATTTCCCCTTTGTGGAACTATCAAGCCATTCTCTGTTATCTTCAGTATTTACCAAGCAAACTGCTGGTTAGTGCCCTGTTAGGAATGACAGATAAGTTTTTAAAAGCATAAGGACAATACCTCTGATAGTCAGAGGTCAGTCTAATAATGCTTTTGCCAACTGCCAAAACCACTATGGAAACAAACTCGGGGAAGTGCAATTCCCAAGTCTGAAGGAGCAGAGAGAACAACACAGGGCTCTTGTGAACACCAGCCAACCCCACAGGGCTCACGGACAGGGGTCAGCCTGGCCAGGTCCTGCAGGTCACCTGCCTGCTTGCACAGTGCCTGGAACACAAAGACCTGTGTGCAATACTAAGAATTATTTGTAAGGGCAAAGGATAAAGAATCAGACACCCGTCTTCAGTGAAGGTTCTTAAAACAGCAACAAAAAGGGACCTGGATGGAAGGGGAAAGATGTACTCTCCCAAAGCAGCCAGTTCCCTGCTCCTGTACTCAAACATGTATCTCCACAGTGCTACCACAGAGGCCAGTATCCAATACGAGTCCCAGGGGATGGATTGATACTTATAATGAAACCTTTTTTTGATTGCTTGTAACTTTTCTAAAAGCCATTTAAGCTAAATAAATCCTATCCTTGATACCAATTTTACAGGTGTACATCCTAGGGATAATTTTCCCCATGGACCGTTTTTCAAGGACAAAGTGAAAGTGAAGGAGGAAGAGGAAAGGAAGGAAGAATGATTTTGCATATAACTGCAGAACTTAGTTTTAAAATAAGCAGTACGAGAGTGAAAGCTATTTTCTGGAGCAGAAATAGGAAGTTCAGCTGAGTCCACAAGCAGTTTTGCCTTCCTCAGCTGTTTCCTAATCCCTTCTGTCGCAGCACCCAGCTTGGGAGTTCATTTGCACTTCTGGCTTTCCCTCTTTGCTTCCTCTCCTCCAATTAGGAAGAGATCAGATAAGAAGCTGCAGGTAAACCCTATGCACAGGGAAAGGAAGAGACTCTAGATCAGGGAACACCCACTCAAAACCAGACTAGAAACCTGGGTAAAGAGACTGAGGGGAAGGGCAAGGAGAGTGTGCACTGCAGGTGAGTGATGCTGGTACCACAGTGACAACAGGCGTGGGTCTGGGGACACCTGGACTTGAAGCAGGGTAGCAGTAGCATGTCTCGAGCACAGGAGGCCAGAGCACACCCCTTTATACAGCCTGGACACAGACTCAAAATTCCCAAGTCTCACAATTCCTCTGCTTGTAACAGCCATCCATAAACCCCGTGGCAAACTGTATTTGACTGTCCTCTGACCAATGTTGGTCCACACAAGTAAGAGGTAATCTATACTGCCCCTTGGGGTACTCTTGTCCTCAAATGAGAGGTCTGAGCAGAGGGTCCAGGAGCAACATCCTGCTGGATCATCACTGGTGGTATCAGCAAGAAGGCTTGAGACAGAATCCCCACCCTCAGTTAGCTCTTAGGAAGAAATACACATATGTAAACAGATTAGGAAGTGGCCAGCCACCAGATTAAAATAAATGCCCTCAAGAATGAAAAGTGAAGGACTTGAGAGTTAGACAGCACCAAGGTTACAGCTGCTGGTGCATGTGGATCACAGCACAGACTGTAACTATGATGCAACCACTGAAGCTGGACTAAGGCCAAATTTACATTCCACTCCTACCACACTGACCTAAACCTCATCTGGGCACAGGCCCATCTATCTACTCCTGTGGCATTTGTATCTCCAAACAAAGCAACCCTCCCCCTTCACCACAGCCTTCAACACTGTCCCTCAAGTTTTTGTTACAAGGTGAAAAGAGAGGGTCTCAAATGATGAATTTGAACACAGATCTCCAAAACATTTTTGCTCCTCTAGTCCCTGACAAGTTCCCACATGACATTAAAGCAACCTGCTTGAATCAAATTTCTCAGGAGAGCTCAACAACTCCATACTCCAGAGGCCAGCCTGAGATTTTTGGCTGCTCAGTTTGCAGAAAGAGAGCTCTCCTGGAAGAGAAATTACAGGAGCTAGGTTTACATATGTGCACAGCACGTGGTCAAGCATGCTAAAAAAAAAAAAAAAAAGCCCCAATTTCAAACTGTGTCCAAAACCTACCAGAGAGGTCTTGCAGAGCAAACAAACTGACAGCAGCACATAAAACATTCAGTCACACCAACAAGAAAAGCAATGAATCACATCCAAACCACAGAAAACATGAATTCTAGCACCTTTCATTTTACATTTCCTTATAGCTTTATTAAAGTATTTTTTAAAGCTCATTTGTTTCCCAGGATCTGTTCAAATCAATACTGATCACTGCCACACATGCAGGAATCTCAGCTGAGACAGACTAAATGTGACAGGAACACAGAACGAACCAAGGCCAAAGTGCACACAACCTTCCAACCAGTCATTTCTGTGTGTCCATGGTCAAGTGGAGGTAGCACCACAGGACAGCTGGTGTTCACAAGGCACTCTGAAATTGGGAGGTGCTTCTGCCAACTACTGACATTAGGTATTTCCAGTTCTAATGGGTTACCTGGTTATTTCAATACCTCAAAAAAGGCCAATTACAATGTGGTTCTGCTTGTAAATGGAGTTCATTCTCTGCTACTTCACAGGCTGCTCTCTTTCCCCCTTTTGGGCTTTTCAAACCAAATCCCACAGAACAAGAGATAAAGGGAAATCTGAATTAAAGGTGGCAGTTCTCCCAACTTTCACCTACACGGAAAGCAGCACTGCAGCATTCCTGACCAACATGGGAGATTCCAGGATCAAATTATGCCTTTCCCTCTTCATGTCTATTTAGGAAAGACTCTGAATGCAATTAATCACACAAATAGCACCACACATCTAGAAGAAAATGTGAGAATTGCCATCAGGTTGGTGAGAAGCCCAAATCAGCAACAGACCCAAGTTTAGCCAACTTACCATCATATAAGGGTCATCCACAATAGGACAGAAATGCCATCAGGTTGGTGAGAAGCCCAAATCCGTAACAGACCCAAGAACCAAGTTTAGCCAACTTACCATCATATAAGGGTCATCCACAATAGGATAAATATAATCTGTTGTCTGGACTAATGACAAACCTCCATGTCTTAATGGAATAACACAAGTGTCCATCCCAATTCCTGCAAAGACAGAAATCCATGAGTGAAGTGGGTAACTGTACCCTAAATTATCTGTTGCTCTTAACAAAAGAGTTCATAAAACATGTCTGTGAAATACAACTCCTAACATTGCCTAAACAGACAAGGCAAATTCCTTTGCCAGAAAAAGCACACAGCACAAGTAAGAGGGAAAAACAAGCAAAGAAAGAAAACTCCTGATTGGAACTGAACATAAGTGCAAATGGCTGAAGGCAAGAACTAAACTACAATGTTTTTTATTCTTTTGCAGCAGCATAACAGCACATCAAAAACATCTGTGCTTTTATGTAAGTACATTTAAAGTTAAGAGGAACTAAGTACACTGATATTGCCAAAAGCAAATAGGTTTTCCTGTCACTCTGATCTCAACAAAAACACAGTGACAGTTGTGAAGGGACACAGCATCTCATAAAGGACATTCCCTTGCTTCAGAAGGAACAAGAACTCCACAAGCCACAGCCCAGGCCCTTGGTGAAAGATGATTCACCCACATTAGCCTTGCCTGGCACAGCTGGAAGGTTGCAGACCACCTGACAGATACAGAACTCCTTGGAGAAAAGCACAGCTCTGAGCACCACAACCTTTTCCCTGGCAGTGGATATTTCAAACACAACATGTGCTATGAGAACCCCCCAGCACTTGCTGCCACAGAAGAGCCCACACCAAAGGGGCAGGTGACAAATCACAACATGCTGGCTGACCACACTCCCCTGTGGATAGCCTGTGCCCTGCAGCAATGGCAGGAAGCTCACCTCCTTCCTGGGCTGGCACAGCAAGCTACCTGGAATTACTCTGCATGCCCCACAGGACAGGAGTCTTCAAAATAGCCCATTTTTAGGGAGCAGATGTCACAAGGGAACTTTTCACCATGTATTAATGAAACACACTACCCTAGCAAGAGCTACAAACCAGAGTTTGGCAGTGTCCTGTACAGGGATGGAACAAGCTGCTGTCATCTGAGGGGACAGAGGTCTGCCAGGCAATCACTGTACAGGTGGAGAGGATCTCCTGCCTAGAGAGGAAGGAGATCTTGCCTTGGAAGAGAACACATACTAACAAACTCCCAAGCAGTAATTTAGGATTGCTCAAACTCCAGAGAAGCTCCCAAGCCACTATGCCTGACATCCAGTGCCTCCAGGGAAGGGCACAAGCAGTTACAGAGAAGTGGCCCAGGTGCAGGAGCTGTTTTGCCCCCAGTTCACCTATTCATGCCATAATGCTGCAAAACCAACTCTGACAGACACACCAAGGGGCTGGGATGATGGTCCTTCTGAGGCTGTGTTAATGTTCCACCAAAACAGGTCTGAATAACAAGTGGCTCTGTTCAGAGCCATGACTGATTTCAGATCCATAACAGCTCTGAGAATAAACATCAGATTAAAAAGTTTCTTACCCACAGCTGTATTTAAGTTTGCTCTGGGTAACATCTCTTGCAGAACTAAAAGGGGAGAGCTTGAACCTGCTGCTGGCAACCTCCCTCCTGACTGTATTTCAAAAGCAAGATGCCCATGCACAGGTGGCAAAGTTACGTGTCTATACCTTTTAAGCACAAGACATCAAAGGCAAATCTCACACCAAACTTACCCAAAGACACATTTGCTAAAGGGATGCTCATCACAAAAGCATATTTTAAAAGAGATCTGAACTCTTCACCTATTATTAACAGATTTTCTGTTACATAGTATCACACCTACACACTGAAGGCTTAAATCTACTTTTATACATTTTCATATAGCTGTAGAAGAAAAGTCTACTAGCAGTTCCATCATTGTTTAGAGCCTGTAAGTTTAAGAGAAAAGAAATCTAAACCAAACTACTGCTGATTTTAGAAAATTGCCAAACTGAAATGCTGCTGTGAACAGCTTACTTAATATAGAAAAATACATATAAATAGCAGTTTGGGGATGAAAAAAAGATGGAAGTGTCCTCTATCAGGGAATATTAAATGATACTGCCACCCCAGCTTCACACACAATTGCTGCTTAGATACTTCATACAAAGATCCCCATTGTTTAAGCAAGAGCATGGGTGCCTTACTAATCTCTGATTATATTCAATCTCTACCAGAATAGTGGGTTGCAACCTGTTAGCCTGCTAATAGACAATTAGCAATGTCAATATAATTTTAAATAAGGTTATTGAACACTAAACTGATAATAACTTAGGAATACCAATGGAGCATTTATTCTGAAGTTGAGGGGAAAAAACCATTCTGCACTGCAAAGAGATTGAATATGCAGGGCTGAGTAAATAGACAAACAAAATTAAAAGTGTCATTAAACACATTATCTACATTAATTTATCTATATCAATATTAGGTACAGTAGCTGGTATCAAAATACCTACGTTTGCCCTGTTCCCCATGTAGGTGGCTTGTGCAGGTTGTTTTCCCTTATTGCTTGCATCATTGTGCAAATATCAAAGAGAAAGTGAAGCTGGCAAGAACACAGAGGTCTTGGAAAGGCAGCCTTTCCCAGGCAGCTTCTACAGGTGAGCAAAAGAGTTAGAGTGGGGAACAAGGAAAGGACTCAAAGGAATAATGACAACTGTGAAACAATTTGCTCCCAGTCAGCTGAAGCAAGGAAGTTCTCTTGCTCACTTTCTGTGACCCAGGAACAGAGGGGAGGGAGATGGGAAATTCACCTGGGAGTCATCCAAATGCATTCATCCATTGCATCAAATTCCAAATGCAATGCATGAACATAAAAGTCTAGAAATTAACTGAGAGGATTTCAGTTTGCACAGCATCTACTGACTAATACCTAAGCATGTGCCAGCACAATGGCCATTCCTGAGTGTTTTGCCTTTGTAGTTGAGTGCACTGCAGGATGTTAAATAATTAAGATAATATTCTTGTATCCCAGATGCCAACAAATGACAGCATGAGATTCACTGTTCAGCTTTCTGGATGCTGTTCATGCATTATACAACACATAATTTTCAAACTGGTTAAACAAACCACAAATGTGATCGTGTCACCAAGTAAACCGAGCTGAAGGACAACCAGTGTGTCCAGAGCAGCAACTACTTACCCAACCTGGGCATAACTGCCCCCAGGAACTGTTCATCTTCCTGAAAATGGTTTTCTTGCAGAGATTCAAGCAGTTTCTGTAAGACATCCTGTGGCACTTTGCAGCCTGTGCCCTTCAGTTCAGTGAATCGGGTCAGACGGAAGCTCTTGTCCAGTTCGTAACTTTCTGGGTTAAAGGACTCCCGAACAGACATGGTTCTCTCCCACAGACTGCCGGCCTCTCCCACCCCACAGCAACGGGATCAGTTTCTCTGCTGATCAGTCTTGTTGAAAAATAAAAATAACAATTAAAAAAAAGGAACATTGGAAAGTCCTGTGACCTGCAAGAAAACGTGTTTTCCACATGGTGCAAGTGCTCGTTATGCCTGCTCACCTAAGACAGGTGTGCACATCTCACATAACTCATTTCCCTACGACTACAAAGGGATGACTTCTCATCCTACCTTCTGACATTTAAAACTATAACTGCGCCAGGTGAATCAGAGAATTAAGTTCTTTTCTAGATATGCTGTGTAAGGTTTTCATTTAAAAAGAATCTAACACACTTACCGTCCTCATTTAACACAGAGGTAATGAAAGAAATAATAGTTCCCAGAGCACAGAGGCCAACTTCCAAAAGGCAGCCTGGGCCCTGATCCTGCAGCATGCTCAGCAGAGACATCTGTTTGCACTCAGCTCAGTGTGGGATCATAATTTTAGCCATTAACATATTAATCTCAAAAATAGGATGCTTTTCAAATAATGGTTCTGCTTCAATCCTGAAATAAGAAGCTGAAGTTTCATAATACACCTGTTCTCCTTGGGAGAAAACACAGTCCTGGTGTTCTGTTGGTACAGGTAGCAGAAGAACAAAGAGGCTGTATTTAAGCAGAGTGGCTCACCTACAAGCATGCCAGTTTACCTTTTAGCATGTTCACAGACAAAAAAATACTGAAAAGTTTCTTGCCTCTTTAGCCCTTTTTTAGTCAACTAATGATATGGAAAAATCAGAAATTGTCCATTAAAATAGTAATGTAAAAAGACACTGATGCAATTCATTTAATAAAATTCTTAACAATGCATGCCTAATTTTAGAACGTTTTTCCACTCTGACTCACATCCACCACACTCCAAAACTAATAAGAGGCCTAACTGAGACACTGACTTCTAAACAGGAACGGCTGTGATAAAACACAATTCATCTTTCTCAGAGAACAAGTTTTCAGGAATTACCCAAAGCAATCTGTCTAGTAGTAGTTTCTTAGAAAGCAAAGATCCTATGTAATAGCAACAAGAACAGAGTTCAGAGGCATCACTGACAAAACCTGATACTGATGGTCATGCCCTAATGAGGTTAAGCTGAAAAGAAGAATTCAAGGGACTCGTATTTGCCAAGTTCAACTTTGTTAAACGAAGGAAAGAAGTAAATCTACAGACTGTGCTGTATCTGCCCTCCATGGCACTTATTAACAAGCACATCTGTTCCATAAACCTTTGAGTCAATTTATTGTCTGTAATTTGTAAGAACTGAAGTTTTAAGTTCCCTGAGAACTTTTGATGTGGAGCCCAACTCCCCTTCACTGTGCTTTCCCTCCTTCTCTGGGAGGTGTGGCACTTATTTAAAACAAATCTTCCAAAGCCTAGGCTCGGGCAGAAATCCAAACTCTAGTTACAAGAACGTGTCTTGGATGAGCAATGAATTCAGTTCCTAGCCGTTGTCTTCCAATGCAAGACACTAAGCACTTGCAAAAAAAAAAAGTGTCTGGAAAACAACCTGTCAACAGAAATAGGAGACAAAAGCTTTTCAAGGGGGGGGGATTTTTTTTTTTCTTCATTCTTTTTTAACGCTTCATTCTAATTAATTCCAGAAAACTATAAAAAGCAGCTTGCCACACAAGAGAAACATCTTCCTTCATCCAACCAATAAGTGCAATAAGCTTAGCACCCCCTGCTTACTTCCACAGGGATGGATGCAGAGGCCACAGCCTACCAGGAAATTTTTGAACCCTTGAGGACTGTAAGGACACAGATCCCCTGTTTGGCAACAACTCGTGAAACAAACAACATGATTTCATTTAATGGAAAACATCCCCAGTGCAACAATACGGTAACTTTTCAAATAAATATCTGATTAAAGCTGCGTGCAACTGTGTAATTTGCAGACTCCCATGGGAGCAACATTCCAAGTTTTGGTGACTTCGGTGGTCACAGCACCGAGCCTAGCAGAGTTCACCAAGAGTATGGACAACTCTCCAAGGTGTGATTCTTGGGGCTGTCTTGTGCAGAGCCAGCAGCTGGACTGATGGCACTTGAGAGTCCCTTGCAACTCAGAACATTCTGCGATTCTGGCAGTCCCTGCAGCACTGCGATGTGAGTGACAAGCATCCCTCCCCAGCAGCAGACAACACCTCCTAACCCAGACGTTCCTTACTTTAAAAGAGCGGCATAATAAATATTAAAAACTAAAGTTTAACCCTTGCCTTCCTAAAGAGCAGAGAGAGGGGAGCACAGGAGCCAAAAGGGGGGGAGGGAGGGAGAACGGGAGCCAGCTACATACCCCAAACAAACCCCAGCGCACCCACCGCCAGCCCGAGCGCCCGAGACACACGAGGCGAGGCGCTGCAGCCACCATCGATCCGGGGAATGCGGCGGGGAGCGCTGCGGGCAGACATGGCTCCGGGACACCTTAAATTTCCAGCCGCTGCCTTTAGAGGCAAACCCGGGGCCTTCGCTGCCGCTCTTTGTGCGGCCGGAGAGGCGGCGGGGGAAGAGGACGAGCAGGAAGAAGCTGCGCGCGGAGCGGCGGTGCCAGCGGCGCCTTCCCGGGGGGCGGCGGGGACGGAGCCCGCGGGTGTCCGGCCGCGGTGTCCCCCGTGTCCCCACGTGCAGGTACGGTGTCACCGGGGCGGGGTTCACCCCTCGCCGGCGGGGACGGCCGGTGGGATGTTGGGAGCAGCCACCCCCCCACGCCGACACTCCGTGACGGGGAGGGAGAGAAGCACGGGGGTGGGGGGGCAGGAATGGGGGGGGGGAGAAAAGGAGGGAAACGGGGGAAAAAAAAAATCCTCCTCCTCCTCCCTCCTCAGGTCTCCCTCTCACCGGCTCTCGCCGCCTCCTCGCCCTCCGCCTCCTCCCGCGAACGGGACTCCCAGCGCGGTCCCACAATGCACCGGGCGCGACGGGCTCCCTCAGCGCCGCCTGAATAGAAAATGCCGCCGCCGCCGCCGGGCACGGGGGGGTTAAACCCCCCCCCCCCTGCTTTTCCCTCCCTTTCCCTCCCGCCTTCCCGCCCCCTCCCGCTCCCCCTCACGCCGCATCCCACGCGCGTTCCCGCGCGGGGGCGCGCGCCGTTGCAGCGCGACATGTCGCGACAGCGCCTCCCCTCCCCGCCCCTCAGCTGGGCTCGTGTGGGCAGCCCGGGCGTGTGTGAGGAGGGGTCTGGTCCCTTCGTGCAATCCCGGAATATCGAGGCTGGGAGAGACCTTTAAGATGGAGCGGTCCGAGCCAGCGCTGCCGCTGTAACCCCTTAGGTGCTAAAGCTCATTACCCAGCGCCCGGCCCGGGCAACTCCCGAACTTCGGGGACCGTGACTCCGCCACCTGCCTGGGCAACCGAACGGGGAAAATACTTCTTTAGTATCTCATCTGGATCTCCCCTGTCTCTGTTTAAGGCCATTTCACCTAATTGATTAGAAATTCTAATCAATTTCTAATCCCAGAATTGATTAGAAATCGTTTGGAAAAGACCTCTGAGATCGAGTCCAGCCTGTGACCAAACCCCGCCTTGTCAACCAGCCCGTGGCACTGGGTGCTGCTTCCAGGCTGTCCTTAAACACCTCCAGGAGTGGTGACTCCACCGCCTCCTTGGGAACCTGCCCTCACGGCTAATCATCCTTGCTGTGGAGAAATTCTTCCCCTGAGAAGCATGAGTCTGCCTGTCAAATTCCTTGCTCGGACACCTTCTCCTTCAATATGAAAACTTTGAGATCGGGAACAATTTGGGTGAGAAATTTAACCAGAGCTGAGGAGACCTGGCACCTGCAGAGCCAGGCCCTCCACCGATGCTGAATTTTGCCCAGAAACTGGACAAAAAGTCACATTTGATCCATGCCACACCAAAATGTTGGGCAAGAAGGAAAGTGAGGGGGTCAAATGGACCTGACAATGGGCAAAATTTGGTCAGCATCAAGTTTTTCTGAGTGCAGAGCCAAGACTGTGGCCCCAGGGAGATAGAGGTGTCATTTCCTCAGGTGCCATCTCCAAGGGGTTTGTTTGATCAGTGTGTGCCCCGTGGAAGGCTGCAGGTACCACAGCAGGAGCACTGCAATGTGGCTGGTTGTGTCAGCTGGTGACTTTTTTTACCCAGAATGTGTTTTTGAGCATGCTTCAGGAAAAATGTTATCCTGTTTTGCAGCAGGTGGTGATGGGTTCAGCACAACTCCAGGAAGCTGTGCTGTGTTTTAGTAGCCAACAGCCAGGATTGTCACAGACTGCTTGCTCAAGTCAACCCTTTTCCATCACTGATTTGCAAAGCATCCCATTTTTTCTTATGCATTTAATATACAGATCACTGGAATACAACATGTCTTTACCATGTCTGATTTCCAGTGTCTTCTCAGTTCGTTTTTCTCCCTGAAAGTGGTTTTTGTGCTTCCAAAGACCCTTTTCCCAAATGATTAAAGTCAGGATTCAGATGAGTCTCTTGCTTTATGTGCAAGACAAGTTTTCTCTAGAAAGGAGGGGATTTCTGTGTTAGGGATAGCACAGGGCCCAGATTACATTTCCAAATAGATAAAACAGGCACTTTGCTTCATGTCATTTGCAGTTAAGTACCTAATTAAGTAATTGCCTGTTAATTCAAAGATTGCTTTTCCTGCAACTGGCTTTGAAAAAGTCTTGTCTAAAAACAAGCAGAAAGAGAAAAAAAATAAACTGTTGCTTTCCCTGCTTGATTTTAATTACTCCTTTTATCTGCCAGAGATGTAGTGCCCCAGGACTCTGGTGCAGGGGACCAGAGGTGCATGGGAGCTCCCGGCACTGAGCACATTTAGGAAGTCACTAATATTTGTATAATTAATTGATTTTCAGGCTCCTCTGTGTTGCTCTCTGAAAGCATTTCAAGCTCGACACACAGAAGCTGTTTCTCAGTGAGCAGCTGTGGGGCATTTGGCTGATGGTTTTGACAGCAGAGATGAATTGAGGACGTGGCATCTGCAGTCCTGACCTGGAATTTGAACCCTTCAGTGCCTCTCCCTCCTCCCAGATGGAGAGGAGGCGGAAGATCTCGGAATCTTCTGATTGCCATCGATCTGATTTTGCTGAGCACTGGCCTCGTATCACGTCTGTGTGTTCCTTGAGAGATGATTTCAATCTGAAAAAAAAACCCTGTAAGTATCTTGAGAGCTGGAAATCAGATGCTCTGATCTAACATTTCTCCAGCATTTAGCCATTACCTCTGCCACGAGCACCTCATTTAAAAAAAAAAAAAAAACCAAACATGAAGCATAAGGAAAACTGTGAGATAACATTGCTGATTTTGAGCCCTGACTTACATGATTTCCTTTCTGATATTTTTGGAGGGAAGAGGGAATTGGATCATATTTTTGTCTTTTTTCCCCCCCCCCCACATCTGTAAGGACTAGACATTTCTTTAACAGAGGGGAAAATAAAATAAATTGAGATCTCCAGGTGGTAGGAAAACTGAGATAACATTGCTGATTTTGAGCCCTGACTTACATGATTTCCTTTCTGATATTTTTGGAGGGAAGAGGGAATTGGATCATATTTTTGTCTTTTTTCCCCCCCCCCCACATCTGTAAGGACTAGACATTTCTTTAACAGAGGGGAAAATAAAATAAATTGAGATCTCCAGGTGGTAACATGGCTGAAAGAAAACATGAATACTTGGAAATTCATGCTCATTAGTACTGGCACAGATGTGACTCTGTAGAGCTGAAGCTAACCCGAACCAGGATATAGAGATGAGAACTGCACATAATTGAAGCCCTGATTAATTAAAAGCAATTTCTTGGCACAGACAATGATGGAGCACCCTTGAGTGGATCTGCACATGTCCCTGTGGACGTGTGCCCCAGGCCCTGCTGCCTGTGCTGGGGTGAGGCTTTGTGGGGGTGGGCAAGGGGTAGAAAAGTGGCTTTGCCAAGGAAGCCAAGCCAAGAGGAGCAGTGAGCTCCCTCTCCACTGCAGCCTCAGGTGTGCTGCTGCACCCAGTGCTTCTCCAAGGGCCCCATGCTTGGAGCAGCTGCTGGAGGAAGTGTGGGATCAGGAAGGGAATCCTGTGCACACAGGTGAATGTCCTTTTCATGTAGGGTCATAAACAAACCCCTGATAGAGTAGGGGATGGATCCAGCAGCCCTGGGGAGGCCCCACACTGCTGGAACCAACAGCTTCATGGAACATTTTCCTGGAGTCCAATAGTGGTTTTCTAGACTTAAAAACCGATCACATTTCCTTTCCTCCCTCCCTCCCAAAAGCTTTTTTGTCATCTGTGTCCAAAACCTCCAGCAGAAACTCCGTGATTGGAGCAATTTGGTCCAATGCCATGAGAAGGGACTGCTCCGCACACTTTAGGAAGAGTAAAAAGGAGAAAGAAAAGAAGGTAGAGCCCTCTGTGCTGTGCCTGATCACTGATCAAAGCCAGCTGCCTCCTGTGCTGGCTTGAGGACGTGACAGATGTCTGTAGCCTTTACAGGTGCAGGGCCTGCATTTCATCAGTCTTTTTTCCACGGATGACCTGGGGTGTGGATTATTAGCAGCTCAGATTTCTTTGGCCAAGGTGCTTTGTTGTGTACACATCCGGGTTAAATCTAAGCAATATTTCTGATCCATGTAGGCTTCTGACTCAGTCCTGCATCTTTGGTGTTTACAAAATGATCAGAGTTTGAACTCTCCCTGTTGTTTCTTAAATGTCAGCAGAATTTTTTTTTATTAATAAAACAATGCAGCCTTCCCCTGCAGTGTTTGTGACCAAGAAACTGTGGCATCACAAGAGCATGAGGAAATACTGGCTGATTAAAACCAGGGTAAGAAATGACAGCGACAGTGTTTGTCTTCTTTTTTTTTTTCCCCTCATTTCAGAATTCACAATGAAGTGGCTGGTAAAATGGGACCAGCTGGTTCAGCCCCACTTGGGCTGAATACGATGTTTAATGTGCTGAAACTACTTCCACTGGCAAACTTTAGTGTGATAATTTAATTTCTCATGTAAAGCACATCTCACAGCATGGCTTTTTCCCTACCTCCCTCTGTTTTGACAAAGTAAAGTTTGGGCAATTGTTCATTTTCTTTGCCTTGTTTTTTGTCTTTTTCCTGCCTCTCATTAATATACAAGTGGTATTAAATAGTAATGATGCCAGTATTGACCTCTGCTGTGCCTTGCTGTTGGCTCATTTTTGTTTCAAGGAGCAGATGTTCTCTGTCTTTGTTTTCTGTTGCCATTTGGGGACTTTGCCCCTTTAACCTTTGATAAGGTGCTTTAATAATCTCTGATGTGAGATTTTATCAAAAGCCAAAGTAAATCATACCTGCCTGGCAGCTTCTTTTAAACATTCCCATCGTGGTTTACAGCAGCTCAAGAAAGTGCAGTTTCCTCTGTGTTTTTGCAGGCTGTATTTATCCCCTGCACCCAGCTGAGCATCCTCCATGGAGGGAGCACTCACGGCAGGGATCCTGGGGTTCTGCTCCTGGATGATGCTCCAGCACCAGTCCCTTGCCAGCCTCCAGCAGTCAAACAGGGTGATGTTGTCTGTCAGGGATCTGTGGAGTCTGGCTAGACTCGCCTGGACCCCCTTTTCCATCAGTTGCTGAGGTGGGATGGGGAGGGTGGTGTGTACACAGCTTCTGCTGGGGTCTTGGTGCTTGTTCCCTTGCTGTGTGCCCAGAGAGGGGCTCCTGGCTGCTTTGGCACCAGCATTTAAACACCACTGTGCTATAAAGCTGCTCCAACCCTTCCTATGAAGAGGCACCCTCACAACATCTGTCTCTTCCTCATCCCTTTTGCAGCATTTCATACTTTGTTCCTGCACTTGGCCACCCCAAAAGCCACCAGGGAAAGTCCACTTCCCAGTTTCTATTTGTTTTTTTTTTTTTTGCCCAGAACCCTACATGGCTTGTACAAGCAGCCACCATCCCTGGGGTGGGTAGGCTGAGTTGTACCTCAGGTGGAAGCATGCCTGGCTCTGGGAAGCCTTGTGGGCAGTTTGGGAAGGTGGCGTTTTGTGTCTGAGATGTGCCTGTGTGCTCTCCCATGGCCTCTTGCAGCATTCTGCTTCTGCTGAACCCCTCTTGGATTTACACACATCTCTGCAAAACTGCATTGGATTTGTTATTCCCGCCCTGCCTTTGCTCTCTTGGCCTGTCATCCTCACGGTGTCACATGAGGGGGAAACATTTCATCGAGCCCCTTTGTTCTGCTGGTCTGGGGCAGCAGGCACAGCACAGCTGCTCTTTGTTACTGGCCACCACACAGAAAATAAAACAATCACAGGGGCCTTGGTGAGGCAGCAGCCTCTGCCACATTCTCCTCAGTGCCAGTGCCCAGCCTGTGTGGGAACCACCTCCTTCCCCCTCCAGACCTGGAAGTTCACCTGTGCTGGCAACACCTGCACTGGGGACAAGCCTTGTGCCTTATGTTCCTTGTGTCCTTCTCCCTTTGCAGGGCTTCGTGTCCCTCAGCCACATCCCACCACAGCCTGGGCATCCCCAAACATTTCCCCTTCCTTTGGCAGGGTTGTGCCCTGGGCAGAGCTGCTCCTGCAGTGTGGATGGCAGGGGCACAACCCCATCACCACCACCATGGCCTTTGGTCCCAAGCACAGCCAGTGCTTTTCTGTGCCGGGGTTTTCCCAAGGCTGGAGCCTGTAAATAATCCAGGAGTGTCTCCTCCTGCCCAGCTCTGCACTCTGCTCCCTCTCTTTGTTTCAGAGTGAGCTGTGTGGTTCTGCCAGCCAGAGCTGCAGCCACCTGACACAGGCTCCCTTGGGATGAGCCTCCAACACTGACTTCCCAAATTAGTCTGGAGCGATGGGTGCAGCCGAGCTGAGCCAGCAATCCTATTCCAGCTGCTGGCACGTGCCAAAACATCTGCCTGCCTGTGCTGTGCTTGTTGATGGAGCTGTGAGCAGCTCCCAGCATGTCATTTGAGAATATAAATTGAGTTCCTCCGAGCTGGAACCACCTGCTTCAGATAATTTCTCTGGCAAGGAGTCTTCTTTTTCATCATCCAGGATTTTCCTGCTTTCCTCTGCTGCCAGCTCTGTGCAGTAGCTGGGGGGGTTGGTACTGATGGGTGGGGATTTAGGTGAATCCAGAGGGGAAATGTCCTGCTGCCAAAGCACAGCAGAGGACAAATGTGCTGTTTAAACTACAGAATTTTAGAATCCCTGACTGGTTTGAGTTGAAAGGGACCTTTAAACTTAATCGAGTCCAAACCCCTGCCATGGGCAGGGACAGCTTTTGGTATATTGAGTTGCTCAAGGCTAACCTGGCCTTGAACACTTCCAGGGATGGGGCACCCTCAGCTTTTTGAGATGCCAGGCACTTGATCCCACTAAGGCTGGTGGGATGCACAAGCAGGGAAACAAACAGCTCCCTGGGAAAACAGGTGGCTTTTGCAAGGAGCAAAATGACCTCAGCAAACCTGGAAACCAGGGGTGTGGGTGTGAAGGATGCTGCTGCTCCCAGCTTCCCTTTTCTATCCCTAGGGTGACATGCAGCCAGCCCTCCAGGTCTGTCCCTGTCCCTTCTTCTTCTGCCCCAGCAGTATCCATTAGCTGAGTATGTAATTAGGATCCCCTAAACACACCTGAACTCTTGTCTGTTGAAACAAAGCTGAATCCCACCCAGAATTGTGCCAACTAGGCACTTAAAACTTGAGCAAATGGGGAAAAGTGGTTTATATGGGAAACAGGTGTAACATCAGCAAAGTCCTCTCAGAGCTGCAGGTGAGCTGCCCTGCAAGGGACCAGGTGTGCCCAACACCACCTCTCATCTCCTTGGGGATAACCACTGTGCAATGGTGTGTTTTCCCCACTGGAAAAGCAAAAATAAACCAAACCCAAGCCCCTGAGCAGGGCTGGGTGGTTTGATCTCCTTGAGGGGTTGGATGTGAGTGTGTTGCCATAACAGTCTCACAGCAGAGGAGGCTCTGAAACATCTCTCCTGCTTCCAGTCCAAGCTAGCAGGAGGAATGAGGATTGCTGAGCCCACAGGCAGTGGCTCCCCCAAGAAAAAACTCCTGGAAAGCCCCTGATTTACATACACCGAGACATGCAAAGGCTGTTTAAATGGAGTAATGGATCCCTGGAGCTGCTAGGAGGTGAGACCCCTCTGGTGGGACTGGCTGGGATGTGGGGGTGGATGGAGGAGGGTGTCAGGGTTCCTCATATCTCTGTACCCCCAAATGCAGCCCTGCACTCAGCAGATGCACCTGGCAGTAGTGGGAAGTGCTGTAATGTGGTGTTCCACATTCTCCTAAAGGGCTTTCCCCCAGCATTTAAAAGTAAAACCCACAAAATCCCACAGGGAGGGAAACGATCACACATTAATTCTTCCCATTTCTCCATTTCTTTCCCATTCCCTGCATCCCACTGCTCCTCCTCCCCTCCCTGCAGCCAGATTTGAGTGTGTTTTCCCAGGATTTGTGCCCAGCATTGGCATTAAGTAAACTCTCCCCAGCAGCATCTGCCTTTGCAGGACCTCACCCTTGGACAGCGGGATAAAGCTGTGGAAAGGGACAAATGCTTGGAGCGACCTGGGGGTCCCTGGGGAGAGACATCCCTCCAGGTGAGGCATTTCCCTGTGCAAAGCCGGCTGATGGCAGCGCCTGGGGGAGGCAAAGAGCAGCAGACAGCCCCGTGCCGGCTGCTTTGATTTCCACAAAGACAATTAACACCCGCCCGATGCAGCTCCATTCCAGAGAGCAAAGCAGCAGGAAATAGCTGCTCTTCCCAAAGGCAAAGCATTGCCCCAAGCCCCGTCTGCTGCCAGCTTGAGTGATCCCTGTGGAGCCCAAGGAGTCACAGCAGAGCCAAGGCTGAGCTCTGTTTTTAACTCGGTTTTTTATTTAATCCAAGCTGCAGAGCTGCATCTCGCTATGACCAATATCCTTAGCATTATCCATATAGCTAGAGTGTAACTGATGGGTCAGGGAATAATGTGTGCTCCAAAAAATGGAGTTTCTCCACTTTATTTTAGGGCATAAGCTGCTGTGAATGTGGGAGCATGAGGAGTGGAGGCAGGATGGGTGGATTGCAGCAGAGGAACAGGGAGCTGGGGCTGGTCTGCTGCTGCCACTGAAGCTGCCACCAAACATCAGCTCCATGTGCACCTCCTGACACTCAGCAGGTAACACTGGGGCCAAAGAAGTGAACCCTTCCCATTCCTGCCGGTTTGGACAAAATCCATAGGCACTGGAATGTCTCTTGTTCACAGAATCACAGAATGGTTTGGGTTGGAAGGCGCCTTTAGAAGTCATCTGGTTCCAAACCCTCTGCCATGAACAGGAACATCTTCAACTAAATCAGGTTGCTCAGAGCCCCACAAAGCTGACTGTGAATGTTTCCAGGCATGGGGCATGTACCACTTCTCTGGGCAACCTCCTGCAGTGTTTCATCACTTTCATTATAGAAAATATTTCCCTTCTATCAAGTCTGCCATCCCCAAGGTGATTTCTGTGGTGCACAACACAGGTGGTCATGGTGGTCCTGCACTGCTGGTGGTGCCATCTTGCATTGCACTCTCAGCATCCCACCTGGGTGGGACCATTGGCATGACAGAGACAGGCAGGGTTTGATCCAAGGGAATTCCCACTCCCAGGAGGTGCCTGCAGTGCTCATGAGAGTCCAGATATCTCATTGAGTGAGTCACCTGCTCCTAGAAGCAAATACTGTGTGCAGTTTTGGGCACCACAATATGAGAGAGATATTAAACTATTAGAGAGTGTGCTAAGCAAGGCCACGAGGATGGTGAAGGGTCTGGAGGGGGAAGTTGTATGTGTAGGTGCTGAGGTAATTTGGTTTGTTCAGCCTGCAGAAAGTTGAGACTGAGGGGAGGCCTCGTTGTGCTCTTCAACATCCTCATTAGAGGCCGTGGAAGGGCAGGCATTGAACTCTTCTCTGTGGTGACAGTGACAGCACTGGAGGGAATGGCCTGAAATTGTGTAAGGGGAGGTTAGGGTGGATAATACAAAAAGGTTCTTCACCCAGGGGGTGGTTGGGAACTGGAAGAGGCTCCCAGGGCAGTGGTCAGAGCACCAGGCCTGACAAAGTTCAAGAAGTGTTTGGACAATGCTCTCAGACACAGGATGTGACTATTGGGGTGTCCTGTGCAGGGCCAGGAGTTGGGCTTGATAATCCCTGTGGGTCCCTTCCAACTGAGCATATTCTGTGATAATATTTTAGAGGTGATCTTGAACAGGGGACAATATTCCAGTGAGTTATTGACTGAGGAGGCACAGTTTGGGGTAGAAAATTGCTTATAAGTTCAGCCATTTAGGATATCAGCATTAGTTTTGCTTCTAAAACTTCCCAAGTGTGAGCAAGAATCACCTCACCCACCCACACTCACTAAATATTTAGTCATTTTTAACAAGTTAAACAAAGCCCTTTGATTGGATTTATGCTAATGGCTCCTCCGTAGGCATTTCTGATTCATTTACATTTCATTTTAAAATTGCCTGTGTACACTGCTGATTCTCACCAACACGATTAGCAGATAAAAGGAACAAGTAACGGGTCACAGACGCCACAAGATGGCAATAGTTGAAGAGCAATTTGTTTCTGGAGGAAGAGATCTGGGGTTCTGGCTGGGAGGGCAGCGCTGCTGTGCATTAACCTCGCAGAGGGGTCTGTGGCCCACAAGAGCAGAGTGGTTCGTGTGTGGGGTGGGTGGGCTCACCTCCCCCCCTCGCAGGAGGATGGAGAACACGGGAGAGCTGCTCAAGGTCGGCCCAGCAGCGTTCTGCCTCACGGTTTCAAGGACCAAAACTTGCAGCATGAAGCAGGGAGGGTTTGCACGCCCCAGCACGGAGGCTCTGAGCCCTGGCTCTGCGTGCCAAGGTTGGGTTTTGCTGGGTCAGAGCCTCTCAGGGGTGTTGCTGTGCCAGCATCCTGTGTGAATCTGCAGCAGCTGATTTGCCAGGTCAGGAGAAGAGGTCTCAGCCCCACAGCAGCCCTAGATCCAGCATGGAGGTGTTTCAGTGGGTGGGAGTGTCTCTGACTCTGTGATGGGGTAAAGTCTGGGTGAGACAGGCTGCCACCTGATTTCTCTTCAAATGGTGTTGGATCCTGTACAACCTTCAAGCCACAGCAATGGGGTTCAGGCTTCTGTAAGGCTTTTGATATGGTCATTCCCCATCACTTTGGCCTTGAGATGGAGAGGTATGAGTTTGATGGAGAGACTATTAGGTGGATAAGGAGCTGGCTGGATGGTCATGTCCAAAGAGCTCAGTCACATTTCATGCCCACATGGAAACCAGTAAGGAGTGGTGTTCCTTAAAGGCTTGTACCAAAACTAATATTGTCATCAGCAACACAGGCAGTGGTTTCTAGAGCACCCTCAGCAGGTTTGCAGGTGACACCAGGCTGAGTGGTGCTGCTGATGTGCTGGAGGGAGGGGATGTCATCCAGAGGGATTTGCACAGGCTTGAGGAGTGGGTCTGTGTGAACCTCATGAGGTTCAACAAGGCCAAGTGCAAGGTCTGGCATCTGGGTCAGGGCAATCCCCAGGGACACCATCCCACTGGCATTGGTGCTGGGGGCCTGCATGAGGCAGGAATCTCCACTGCTCCAAGGCCTCCCCAAAGGGACTTTAAATGAGGGGTGGGAGATGATGCACCATGCTCTATGAAAGGCAGCAGAGGAGCCATGTGGGAGCCCATTTGTAATGAATGTTAAATGTAAAATCTGTGTTAATGCACTGGTGTTTGGCACTCTGTGCTGCCCAGGAGATGAAGCTGGGAATGTGATGCCCTGATGAGCAGAGGATCTAGGAAGCAGAGGTCTCAGAGCAGTGCTCCATCTCTGGGATGCAGCACATCCATGCCATTCCTTGAGGGCTGGCAGCAGCACCTGGGTGTGCAGGGTGGCCATGGGCTGCTCAGGAGCCTCTGTCTGTGTTTTAGCCCCCAGGGGATGGAGTGAAGGCAGCAGGATCTCCAAGCAGGATGGGACTATGTGGTGTCAGATCACATGTGGTACCCTGGACCAGAGGGACAGAAAGGACAAATCCACGGCGAGTCATCGGCTGTCACTGATGCTGTTCTGTTGTCCAGCCAGACCGTGGTGATTGGGCAGATTTTATGCAGGCAAAGGTTACTTCTAACCCTGAGGCAAACCCCATTCCCTGCAGGGTGTCCAGCCCAGTCTTGGCTCTCCTTACAGCATCAGAGCAGTACATGAAGAGATGCAGAAAGTGGATACCCCATTGGTGCTGCCAGCAGCAGGCCAGGGAGGTGGAGGTCTGTCAGTTTTGAGGATGGAGCCATCAGGAAAGTCAGGAAAACAAAGGGTGGATGATGTCACCATTATCACCAGCCAAAAAGTGAGGCAGGGCCTACCACAGCTGTCAGGAGGCAGGGATGTGGCAGTGGGGAGAGCTGGGCACTGAGGGCCTGTGCAGGAACTCAGGAAAAGGGAAATCAGGAGGGAGCAGAGGTCCAGCTAAGAGCAGAGCAGTTTACACACATCCCCTGTGCCGTGATGAATGGAGACATGAGATACAGTTGGTGAATCCTGAAATCTCTCAGGATTAAATGATTACATTAATCTTTTCTTTCTCTAAGCCGTGGTAATGGCAGTAGCCACATGCTGGTTCCAGTTCAGATCCATCCCTGCTAACTTCCTGGGGACTCCTTGGGGAGCTGGCACAGGGTCACGCTGTCCTGACACACAAATGCCCCCTCATCCTTCTCTAGCTGACACCCCTTTCACCTGGTGATTCCAGGGCAGTGCTGGGCATGGGGCAAAAGTAGAGCAGGGGTCCTGTGGTGTGGCAGCGTTGCTGCCAGTGTGGTTTTTTAAAGTCTCCTTTGCTGAGTGCACATGCAGTCTGTATGCTTTGCTGAACCATCCTGGGGCAGAAAAGATCCTCCAGGCCACCTGAGGGTCAGTGGATGGCAGAACTATGTGGGCTGTGGCTTTTCCATCCACCCCAACCTGTCCAGGCATCACCTGGAAATGACATTTCTCCTGGGTGTGCTGGGGATGGACACGGCCAGGGGACATCTCTGCCCATGGTGATGGTTGCCACTCCAAGGTGGCCCTGTGGCCAGGCTCCAGCAGGAGCCATGGGCCACCATGGTACTCTGACCTGTCTCTTGCTGGGCAGAGGTGGATGAAGCTCCTCACCCCATGCTTGTTGGTAGCTTCAGGGGCAACGGTGGCGTTGTGAACACTTGAACATGAAGTTACTGCCCTTGTTATCAGCTGGGTGTAACAACATATGCATGGAGGGGCTAGAAAAAGCTGATGAAATTATTTAGGTTTTTTTTTTAAACACAGAATTGATGTTTACACACCGAAGCTAAATTATTTATACACATAATGTTACAGGTTTCACATCAGTGGCTTTTATTAGCAGTCAGTGGATGAGAAATCATACCTGACCTACTTGTACAAACTCCTCTCGTGCCTCTCTGTGATGACAGCGTGGCAGGAAGGAGTGAAGGTGCTGAAGGTGCTTACCCCAGCTCAAGCAGTGGGAGAGCCAGTGGGGGGAGAAGAGAGATCTCAGCACCTCCTACAAGGCATTTTGCTGCTTTAGGTTTGGGGGAGAACATGCACAAGGGGGTTATTTTTGAAAAGTCTTGCGAAATGCTAGCAACATCTGTTTCTCTAGGAGGATGTGGACCCATGGGGTTTTTCCTAGGACTATGCCCCCCTCCCTTCCCCAGTGAAGGAGAAATGTGCTTCCCAGTGAGGCCTCAGCAGAGGGCACGATTTTGGGGAGAAGGTTTCTCTGGAGGAGGGGTGGCTGCATCAGGACCACCCATCCCCAAACCACTCTGATGTGACAGAGTGTGTTTCCCCCAAAAGACTCAGCCAGCCGTTTCTAAACCAACATGTCACAGGCACTTGAGATGACTTTCTTCTTCTCTCGCAATTAATGCATTTTTTATAAAGCCCAGGCTTCAGTTTCCTTTCATGTTACCAGGAGGATATCCTTTTTCCTCTTCAGCTTCAGAAGGATTTTTTTTCACCCAAAGTATTAATCTCCAGTGTCCTGTACACAGGACAGAGGGATGCACTGGGCCAGCAAGGTGGCAGGAGCGTGGCTGGACTCAAGTGTGGGTGCTGGCAGTCACTTGCTCCATCCCAAAGCTGTTCCAGCAGCACACAGGAACATTTCTTGCTCATAATTATACCTTAAACTCAATTTAAGGTGCTCCACTTAAGTGTTGCAAGGAACAGTGTATTAACCTGGTCCCTGTTTTTTAAAACACAAGCCAAACAAAGCCACACTTTAACATCCTGGGCTGTATCAGCAGGACCAAGACAGTGATTGTCCCCCCTGAACTTGGCACTGCTAAGGCCACACCTTGAATCCTGGGGACACTTTTGAGTTCCCCACCACAACAAAGACATTGAGGTGCTGGAGCATGTCCAGAGAAGGGAGAACAGAGCTGAGGGGCTCAGCCCCGAGAAAAGGAAACTTAGAGTGGCGTTTCAGTACTTAAAGGGGGCTTGTAGGAAAGACAGAGAGGGACTGTAGGGACAGGACAAGGGGCAGCAGTTTTAAACTAAAAGAGGGTTAGATTTACATTAGCTATTAAGAAAAACAATTTTACAATGAGATTGGTTTACAGTGAGGCTCTGTGACAGACTCCCCCAAGAAGCTGTGGATGCTCCATCCCTGGAGTGTTCAAGACCAGTTTGGAGGGGGTTTGGTCAACCTCATCTTGTACAAGATGCTCCTGCCCATGGCAGGGGTTGGAGCTTTCTAACCCAAACCACTCTTGATCTGTGCCTGAGATGCTCTTTCAGCACCCCCCAGAGGGGAGGGCCTGCACTGGTTCCTGCTGGAGCTTTCAAGGTCCCTTCTACCCTAAACCACTCTGTGATCTGTGCCCGAGATGCTCTTTCAGCACCCCCCAGAGGGGAGGGCCTGCACTGGTTCCTGTCACACCACAGGGATGCAGGATGAGCACCAGGCTTCAGCCGATCTGAGCAGCCTCTGAAATGTGGAGGAAGCTCTCGTTGGGACTTTTTACCAGCAGTGTCTCCATAGCGCTCCTTGTACAAAGCCAAAAAGGTGTGGTGAGCTGCTGCTTCACTTCACTGGCTCCTTGGAATTGACAGACGATTACCAGGAACATGTTTTTGCAGGAAGTATTTTCTAAGGCTAAACATTTGATGAGGGTGTGATAATGAATTACCAAGCATATATCTTTGCAGCTACTCCAACCTGTGAGTATTGGTTTGTCCTTCCTGTGTGTTGTTTCCATAGAAGCAGAGCTTAACCTTTTAAGAGCAGATTATAAAGGCACCTAATTCAATTAAAATTAGACTTCAAGCATATCAGTTTGTAATACTCAAGAGTTATTACACGATTGGATATAGATGTTGTTGTGATTGGCAAGGCCAGTGTGGTTTCTGGCTGAGCCAGCTGGAAAAATAGCATCCTGGTGGGAACTTTCAGGATTTTCCTATGTGTAGTCCACTGGTGGCAAAGTAATTCCTCTAAAATATGGGAATCCAGCATAGAACACAGGAACACACATGCAATTAAAGTTATTTATTGTAGGTTTTCTTTTCTGAACTGACAAAGAGGATTTCCCAGAGATCGGTAACACGACACAATGTTATACACCATTTCACAACTAGTCCCTTGTCGCTTTATTAAGAACATAGTAATTTAAAAATATCTAAATATTTACATATTAATAAAACATATATACAGAAGATTGAGACATTTTTACCTAAATATGGAATGATTTTTTTTCTTCTCTCTAATAAACCCTATAAAAAGATTTCTGAAGAAAGTCTGAACAGTAGTCACAGTAAGTAAACACAAATGCAATCTTCCAAATTTACAAAACGCTGATTTCATTGCTGAAGGGTTACAACACAACGGACTGGTGCCCCCTGCCCAATGCAGGCAACTCCAAGCCATGAAGGAAGGAAAGACTCAAAATTTAAGGTTTGCAGTGCACATTCAATCTATTCCACAGTTTCAGAGAGAACATGGTCATTCCTAAAAGTCCATGGAAGGTGGGCGGGGAACAGCTGGGAGCCTGGTTTCTCAGGTGCCAACAGAACAAACTGTTCATGTTGGCTTCAGTATTATTTGTGGGTATTCTGTGACACCTGAGAAACAGGCATTAGGATTGTTAAAAAAAGAGGTTGAGCGTTTTGAAAACCATCCCACTCTGTAATAGCACTTCTGTTGAGACACTCAAAGGCCAAATAGTTTCCAAAAAATAAAAAAAGTACCTAAGATAAGATACACATGGGAATGGAAACACAATGGCAAAGGCTCTAGCAAGCTCTCCCTCGATTGCAGGACACATGCTCAAACTGCCTGGTGATCAATAGGTGTTGCAGGATAGACCTTCCAGATTTCTTTGTGACATTTTTAAAGTGAATTTAGTGCTGATGAAAGGTGCAGAAATGAAGGTTTGCAGGGAGGGCTGCACACAGTTTTACCTTAGCCCTGACCTGATCATTTCAGTGTCTAAGAGGGTAGTGCAATTTCTTGATCAATTCACTTGTCTTAACTGCTGAGATATCAATATAGTACCAGTTGAAAGGTGACTGGTATTGTTGTCAAGGACAGTGGCTAAAAAATCACAGTGAGGAGACCCTCTTTTTAGAAAACAGAAAATTAATACATTTGAGGTGATTGAGCAAGCTGGGGGCAACAGTGAGGGGAAAATGACCACCTCCAGCAATCTGCACTACAAAGATGCTCAAGAGCCATCCCACTAGGACTACGTAGGAGAAATTGTTTGAGGAATAGCTTCTCCTTGCTATAACTAGGAACTGGGCACTGCTGGGAGAAATCCTGCTTTATTCCCTCCTAAACCCAGAAAGGACTTTTTAATCAGAGCTGTGTGTGACTGGTCATTGGTACCACAGCAGCCAGGAAAGGAAAAGTGGGTCTGCAGAAGCAAAGAGCTTCACCAAGTCAGATGCTCATTGAGCCCCCAGGGTTCATGGTGGAGAAAGATGCCACCCTGGTCCCTGGGGGCAATAAGAGTCACAAGTTCTTTGTGGTTTAAGATGAGACACTGCTGGCAAACATACAAACGTGTGGACAAGTACAATCATGGAGGAGAAACACAGGCAAGAGAATGACCTCAGAGTGGGTACTCCGCTAGTTCAGTAATGCATGGGATGTGGAGGGAAATCATCTTAATTAAGATGAAGAACAATGAAGCAATCTGGTGGTTTCATTACTTGAGGTTACATGGAAAAAACATAGACTTGTAAGAAAAACTGTATGGATGCCCACGTCTTGTAGTACACTGAAGTTCTCGTGCTGAGCTCGCAGGAACATTACTCAAAGGAGAGGATGTTTCTATCGGCTAAGAACACTGATGCAGGATGTGAAATTCAAACTGAAAAATCTGGGTTTGCATCTATCAGATGGTCTGTGGTGTCGAAAAGATTACCTGAAGGGAGAAAGAGGTTGAAGGAATCAGTTAAAAAAATGTAAGAATTTAAGATATCAGTAATTTGAAAAAAAAAACCCCGTATTTTAGAATTATGGAAATAATGTATTTGAGTTTTAATTTTAATTAGTGATGAGGCTGAACTGCTGGTGTGCACACAGGCAGTGCTGCTGAATTCCATTTAGAGTAGAGCTCAATTGGCTAAAGAAAAGCAAATTAAATAGATTTTTCTGAATACAAAATTTGCCAGCCAAGTTTTTCACACAACATACAGTGCAGCCCACTTCAGATGTAAAGCGCTCCATTAGTCTTCAGCACAAACTGCACTGCTATGCTCACACCTTTGAAGTTTAGGTTCTGAAGAAGTGAAAAAAGCACCCCATGAATTTTAAACCTTGAGTACATACTTTTGGGATCTTATTTGGTAAAAACCCCCACCACTCCACAGCAGTCTAAATGCATATAGGAGAAAATATATAAATATATATATACACACACACCTATAAAAGGTGCACTGTGTGATTATATCCCATCTTTTTAAAAGCCCTTTAAGAATGTGCTTTTTCTAAACAGAACAATGAAAAGATGGACAGAAGAATTACAACGAGGGTGCTAAGAACACAGGGCAAAGAGAAGACAGACATCAATCAGCCTGAGAGGCAAATACATCCCAATGAAAAGGGAAGACTCATACAATCATGCATTGAAAGGATAAAGATTTATATTACAATAAAGGATTTATATTTAAGGTTTTGGAAAAGGTTTTTCTTTTTTTTTTCTTCTTTTTTTTCCCCCCAAGTTTCATTTTCTTGATATTGTATTTCAAGAGAAAAGGAGACAACCTATATAGAATTGGATTGTTGCTGTTTTCTTATCATCCGTTTCTTTACCAAGAGATTGCTCTCATCTTTTCACAAAGCTGTATCACCCCTAGACCTGAGGATTGGGATGTTAGTGTTTCAGCTTCCGTTAGGGATATCAAAATCCTTTCTCATCTCGAAATTAACCCCAGTGTGGAGAAACTACACAAACTCCCAGCATGGCTGTGGTCCAAAGCAGGGGTAAAGAGTGCTACCTCATGGTCCTAAACCTGCCTACATCTTTCCAATCCAATTTACAAGGTGAGGATTCAAGAAAAGGGTGTTGCAGCTGGCTTACATTTGTTTTCACATGCAGAATTTACGGGTTGTGCCTTCCTTTTGTTTTTCTTTGAAACCACAAAATCCCAATGCTTTGTGTAAATTGTACACTGAAATAAGATGAGCCTTTTCACAATACCAACTTACACAGAAAGGCTCTAAAAGGTGCCACATCCTCATCCTGATAAAGATCTATCTCACACCCTCCAGGTATCCTGTATCACCAAGAAACTAATCAGCCTTTCCACTGAGCCCACGATAATTACCCCCAGAGCTGTCTGATCTGTCTCAGCTCAGGTCTGGACACAGCCTGCAGCTTTGGTTAGGTGCAAAAGCTGGAACTCTCTGAGACCTGAGCTTTGATAACATTTGTTAGGGACAATTCTTCAAGTATTTTCTTGAGATTTATCTGTCAATGAACCAAAGTTCCCAGCAAGTTTAACTGCCACAGTTCTTCCAATTTACTTTAAACACCCTTCAATCAACAGCCTCTAAAGCCAAGGCCCTCTTACTATAGAGGGTGATTTTAACACAGGAGCATCATTTCTGCTCAGGAGTGCTAAAATATAATTGGGGAAAATGTCTTCCTTAGCTTTATAAGGATGTACTAGCTTCATTATTTTTTACCAGGCTTTTGAGCTCCAAAAGAGGTTTCTGAAAACAAAGCACCCTCTGCTCTCCTCAAATCCCAGGACTTTGCAAGTTTGTGGGCACAGAGGGAGCTGGTTCAGACCTGGCTGTGGGCACTGGCACCAACTAACTGCACTTGGAGCCTGGTCCTGCTGGCACCAAAAGAGAGACACCTCCAGACACAACTGCAGCTGACCTGGCCTTCCCTCTGGAAGCAGCTCTCTTCCCACCAATGATGGAGACAGTTGAGAGCAACCACACCTCTGACTGAGGTGTCCCAGATGAAGTGTCAGCCAGAGGCTATAACCCAAAATCATACAGACTGAGACATTTCAGCACTGATAGTCCACATACACCCAGATCTAGTTCACAATGTCAGTGGTGTCACAGGCAGGACTGACAGAGCTGCAAAGGCAGATTTAAGGCATCTGAGTTTTCCCTTGTTTTTTGGCACCAATGCTTATCACTGATTCTAATAATTCTCCCTGGGTGCTTTTGGTTCACAGTTTGTTCAGTTATGGAAGATGAAGAGAGGAACTGTTCGTGGATAGCTCCCATACTCCCACATCTTTTCTCCTCATCCAGTCTCCTGCAAGATCTCCTCAACCAACCCAGTTCACTCTGGTTTTATTACACCAAAGCACCAGGTTAACCACTGATCACAGAGTTACAGGATCATTTAGGCTGGAAAAGATACTTAAGATCCTGCACTGCTGAGTCTACCAACAACACATATCCTCAAGTGCCACATCTACACATCTTTTCAATACCTTCCAGGACCGTGACTCCACCACTTCCCTGGACAGCCTGTTCTGGTGCTTGACAACACTTTTGGGGAAGAAATTTTTCCAAATACCTGAAGCCATGATTTATCTGATATTAGCTGTCATCTGCAGCCAAGGCCCATCGCATGAGGCTCTGTACAAACACAGTCAGAGAGACTTTTCCCCAAAGATTTTTCAAGCTAAACAGAGAAGACAGCTGAATAAATTGCACGCAGACTCTCTTTAAAGAACCTGTCAAGCACCCTTTTGTAAAACCAGCTGTACTAAAACAGGGAAAGACCCCTGTAAAAATCACATTCCACCTCTTTTGCTACATTCCTTGATACAAAGCAGCTATGTTTTGGCTCTGTCTCATAATTACTGTCATTATAATGTCTGTGTATCGCTTTAAATAATCTGCTTCCAACAACAGTATGAGATTACACAGATCTGTCCTATAAAGAGGCACTGGCACACATATAATAATGGATGTGAGTCAAATTCTTGGCTCACAGCCTATGAGCATCACCTCCCCCCAAGTGCAAACTGCAGCATGGTTTATTTAGGCATCTTTCCACAGGTAGTGTGGAGCAGTACACACCACACACAACCATTTCAGCTCCAAAGCTGCATGCATGGATGCTCAAAGGTGTACAGGAAAGCAGACCACAAGGGTGATCTGCAGTGGAGTGGAAAGGGAGTCGCCTTCTCTACCACAACCATCTCACCGTGTTCATCTCCATCCCTGATGTACAACCCAAGCAGTGACTACAGAAACTGCTCCAAGAAACGTACAGCAAACTGTTAATTCTGCTCCTTGATGTGATTACTGGAGCAATGAAGAGATAACACCACATCGCATTAACAACCTTTATTAGGGTCTTCTCACAGCGGAATTGCTTCCCTCCCTGATAAAAGAAAGCAACAGGATGTTGCTTGGAAGGGACCTTTCAATGCAGAGCTTCCTGCATCTTTCATCACAGCCGTCCCCTGACACGTTATTCAGCGGCTGGCCAGGAAAGCAGGACGGCAGCTCGTGCTCCCAGCCCCCCCTGGGTCCATGCCAGAACCAGACTATAGCTGCTTGTGCTCCCAACTGGAGGCTGCTCCTATTCCTTAGTAACTGCACGTGCTCTGCCAGCGCTCCACGGCTGGCAGCTGCTGCTCCAGCACACAGCAGCGGGGTGTGAAAGCTCCTTCTCCAGCCCTTATGCAAGAGAGATTAGGGAGTTCTGGCACAGGACACAGATGCTGTGATGGTCACCAGTAGTCTCCCGTCCTCCCCACAGCTGTCAGGTAACGTGTGGTGTGCTCAGAAACCCAGTAGCAGCCCTGTCCTGCTCTTCCAGCAATGGCATTGCTGAATCCCAACCACCCTTTGTTAAATGAAGTAACACAAAACCGCACTATAATCAATGACGTTATTCATCTGCCCAAGATCCTCTCTCCTTTGGGGACAAGAAGCAGCATCTCAGTGACAGTACAGACTCTGAAATGCAGGGAAATGACCATCTCCCCAGACTCTGGCCCCACTGGATTTTCAGAGGATGGCAGCTCAGCTCCTATCATCATGGCACCTACTGATGGACCAACTCTTAAGGTGAGGGTGCTTCAAATTTCAGTCTTAGTCTGGTGAGACTGGTGATTTCAGCACCAAATTCAACAGTGTGGAAAAATGTTATTTCCCAGTCTACACAGCTGCACAGCCAAGCTGCTGCATAGCAATTGTCAGGCTTTTAAGGCAGGGTGGCTGCACTTCAAGAATAAGTAAACTAACACTTAACTAGTATGTAAATATGTCTGCAACCCTTCTGTGAGTCCAAGATATTATGGCTAATACCTCCAACAACTCAACAGATGTGACACTACAAGTGATTGTGTCTGTCCCTACCAATAACTCTGTAAAGAGATAAAAAATACTCCCAGAAATATCAGGGATGAGCACGAGTCCATATCTAGCATAAGAAGTGTAACTTACAGGCCTTATTAGCTTAGCTGCTCCCATGGACCTTGAGGTTTTATGAATATGAAATTGAGGGGAAAACTGTAAGATTCTGATGCATTTGTTTTTTAACACAGACCATTCAAAACTTTAGATAGCAGAGTCCTGTGTGCAATTACCCAGATGTACATGGCAAGTCAGGATTATTGAAGAATGCTTCTGTGCCATAAATAAACAAAAATACACATGGAAGACTGATAAAAATTTTAATGCATTTTACCTGTTTGTAGTAGAGAAATGTCCGGCTTCTCATCACAGTCAGTTGCCTCTGCTGATTACAAATATAAACAAGAAATCTCATTACTTTTACTGAATATGGGAATGGGATTAAAAAGCTACAGACTGTGAAGTGATTTTGCATTTTCTATCTACTTTCCTCAGCTGCAAATTCGCAAGTGCTCTGTTAAAAACTCACTGCTTGGAGGAAAAGGTCATATAATAAAAATGCAAACTTGGAAGAGGGAGTTGGGTATTAAGAAGCAATTGTGCCAGTAATGGGATGGAGTAACACTTGTTCTTTTTAAGGTTTCAGGATGTCTGTATGATAACAGGAGTTGTGATCACTTGATAAAGTCCCAAGAAAAGGCCCCAGCGGTCCTTAGAGGAAGAGCTTTGCAGGCTGGAACTCCCCCCACCGACAATCATCCCATGCCTGCAGGGAAAGGAACACTCCCATTCTGCACACAAACTTCCCATGACCACAGGCAAGCTCATTTTGCAGGGGACAGATTTACTAGGGCAGAGTGTCTTCAAAAATGCAGGTGGGTGCCCAGTGTAATTAAAAAAGCACGTGACCACACTGGCAATTAATGTGTATATACACACATGCTTTCAACCCACAGCTTATGCAAGAGCATTTGACTTAATTTGGCCCACGGTGAAGGGAGGCTAAAAGCCTAATTTGTTCATTTTGTGTTTGCCAGAGGCCAAGGGAATGCACAGACATAGCTTGCCTCACTCAGCAGATGTGCAGGGACTTGTTAGGCTGTAGTACCTGGGACATGCATGTGAACCCTGAGTAAATCAAAGGTGTGTAACAGGAAATCCGTGCCTAACCTAAACAAGCCCTATTCAAAATCCTATTACCTTTGTCTTTTGGCACTGCAGCATGATATTTAAGGCCTTTGAAGCACAATGAGATCTTTGAGGGCACTTCAGCAAATGAGGTGTGGTCATACAGGACAAGCCCATTATCACTGAATCACAGAATACTTTGGTTGGAAGGGATCTTAAAGGTCACCCAGTCCAACCCTCCTGAAATTAGCTGGGAGAGAGCTTCAACTAGATCATGCTGCTCAGAGCCCTGACCTTGAATAATTCCAGGGATGGGACATCCAGCATCTCTCTGAGCAGCCTGTGCCAGTATTTCAGCACCCTCATTGTAAAAAATTCTTCCTTACATCTAATCTAAATCAACCATGTTGTAGTTTAAAATGTCCTATGAACTACCTTGTACAAGGTCTGTGTGGTGGATGTGTATCTGCTCACATCCATTCATTGCACAATATCCACAGGGATCAAAACCAAGGCTGCAGATAAATTAAGCAAGTCAGCTCACCTCCCACTCGAGACTAAGCTAACTGTCCTGATCATCTTTATCATGGCTCTGCATACGAGGATGTTCAGTTGTTGCCTTCATGATGATAATGTCTAATCCAGCTCCTAAACTACATGAGTTTTCTAATGTAATCCATCAACCCTTGTCTCCATCCCTGGTCCAAGAGACTGCTGTCTCTTCCACATGCCTGGATGTCAGGTTGGTTTTTAGCTATATACTCTCAGTTCTGCAAAATTAATTGAACCAAAGAAAACATAAATAAACTCTAGTATCAGGCAGCTTTCCTCCCAAAAGGTTTAAATGCAAAGCCCTGATAAATTCATGGCACAGACCTACAAGTGAGTCAGTGCCTGGAATTGAGACCTTTCTCTGCTTTCTGTGAGAATGTGGCACCCTAAGCAGGAACAAATTCAGTGCCTGGTACAGCTCACTGTGAAAACCTTGAATTTTGGAAGGGACAGGGGCTCACTAAGTGGGAAGGGATCACCTAGGCTGCTTTGAATGTGGACCAGACTAACAGTGGTGGAAGGACTGGATGTGCAAGGGAGGAGACAGCATGGTGCAATGAGAAGCCAAAAGTCAGCCAATACACGGATTAAAAATTCATGTCAGTCTGAGGTCAACTTCCAGCAATGCTGTGAAGAACTACCTGCACCAGGTGAGTCTGTGGCACAGCAACTCAGCATACAAGGGACAAAGCTGCATCTGGCCCCTTGGGTAGAAGGGAGCCAAGCTATGAAAATGGGGGAAGCCAGATCTGAGTGCTGGCAGTGGACTGGAGAGCCTTCCCTCTGTGAATATCAGGGGTGGTGCCAATGGGCTGCCCATTGTAGTGACAGCTTTTCTAGAAATCTCTGCAGCAATTTGTGAAGTAGCTCCAGAGATGTGGTCACCTTTCTGCCTAACTGCTCTTCCTACATCAGAGGAAAGCAATAATACAGAAAGAAACAAATGGAAACAAGGAACTTCCAGAAGGTAAGGACTGTAGAGTCCTGTCCTGTCTCCAACTCTACAGAACCTCTACAGAAGTTACCTGGCCATTTTAATCTGGCCAAAGACTGATAAATGAGGTTCAGTTCTCCACCAATTGTTCCAGTCTCATTCCTCATGCCAGCACAAATGTTTATACAGTCACCAAGATCAGATCCAGTTAAAAACTGACAACATGGCCACAGGAATGTCTGTGCCAGCACCAGAAAGGGAGTGGGAGCACAGCAGATGCCCAAAGAGCTACTCACTCTTCCCAGCAGCTGCCAGGATTTGTTTTATGAAACTGGATGTGTAACTGCACCTCCAGGTGAAGTACAACACAGGGGAATGGCAAACACCTCGACCTCCTAACATGGATATAAACCACCAGTCTCTTACATGTCATTCCAAGAAGAAAGGAAGGTTTGCCTTTGACAACCACACCCACAGGCTGCCAGCCAAACCTCACTGTCTTGGGCCAGCTTTCAAGACAAGGCAAGCAGGAAGAGAGCCTACTGTGGGAACTCAGAGCCTCTTCTCTGTCCTTTGCTTAGACAGAGTGCAGTGGCTCTTGCAGAATAATGCTGGTAGTCATTTCCTTAGATTCCCCCCAAATTGTGCAGCTTCTGAGGTACATGTCTGTCTGCTACGTGCACACTTGCTGCTTTCCTGGAAAGAAGCACACACGTGCTCAGGGCTGGGAAGCTGAATACAGCAGTTACTATTTTTATTTTATCTAAAATACTGGCCACAAACACACTGTACCACATGCTGGACTTCATCCTACATCCTTCCTGGCCCTGTGTGTATTGCTAAGAAAAAATCAACCCAATCTCTTGCAGCACATAGATGTTGTGTCAAAAGCAGAAACCAGGGAATCAGAAGGCTGAAGAAAAACAGAAAGAAAAAAACTTCCTGCAAAACAATGGAAGCAGCAGTTTGAACAAGGACATAGGAGAAAAAGCATATTCCCAGAAAAAAAAAAAAAGCATATTTCCAGGAAATTATTTTTTCTTCTTCCCCACTATTTTACACTGCAACAAAGTAACTGTTGTTAATTTTAAACAACAATTCAAGGATGAAGCACCATGGCACACAATTTATTTAAATGAATCTTGCCTCAACATTTTCAGCATGTTTTTCAAAATTGCTGTGTTTTCCTTTAAGGAGTCAGGCAATCCAAATGTTCCAGGTTATGCACAGAGTAATCACTTGGCATGAACAGCTCCTAGCCCATGTACTGTGGCAGGGTTAGAACAGAATCACAGCATATCCTGAGCTGGAAGGGACCCACAAGGATCATCCAACCCCTGGCCCTGCACAGGACAGCCCCAGGAGTCCCACACTGCGGTAATTTACATATTATTGTTATTACATATTACCCCCAGAGCATCAGCTTTCCCATGGACAGCCGCTATGGAATAATGGCTCAGGGGCTCTTCAAAACATAAAAAGGGAGGAAGAACTTACTGTGGGAGATGTGTGAACCCTGACCTGCTGCTTATTAATGGATGGAGAGTTTAGTAATCAAAAGGCTCGAATGCAGTGCCTGCACAGAGGTGACAGGAACAGCCAGTCAGCTCCCTCTGATTTTACCCCTTTTAAGATCTCTGTGATAATGGCTGACTGTCTCCCTCTGTGCTGCCACTGGCAAGGCCACCAGACACCTGCTCGTGTTCTCTTTTGCAGGGTGAAGGGACCACGCTGGGGCAAGCCCAGCACCGTAAATTATGAGGCAATTTGCATTGTAATTCATGCTGCTTTAAGAGAGGAAACCCATGCACATGCACTTCCTTTGATTTCTTTCCTTCCAGGACAACTTTGCACCCCATCCCATCCACCAACACGGTTCAGCTGCTCTTCTGGGAGAAGACAGACCTGGCACCATGAAGCTGTGCTCCACTCTGCTGTTTTGGCATGACATGGGACCAGTAGTCAAGGCTGAAGAATATTATCATACTCTTTAATTTTAATTATAACATCTGTTTGTAACATTAACCTCGCAGTCTCTTCTCCCCTTTGTGACAGCTAACTTGTGAAATTTTGAAAAGACTGAACAGGGCCAATAAAAATTTAATGGCAGCGGCAGCTTTATTCTCAGATCTAACAAATAAAAAAGCCCTACCAAAGTCTCAGATCTCAGGCAATAATCTAAAAGAACTAAAAAAAAGCTGAAGCAAAATAAATAAATTAAAAAACCAGAATATTCCTAGCTATGAAAAATATTGTCATTGATTCAGAACATAAATGAATTTTTATTTGGCTTAGGATAACAACCTTTCAAAATCTACACGGGGGAACTATTTTCTAGAAAGCAGAATTTTTAAGTGTTTTTTTTGATTAGCTTTTGAAATAAGGAGCTTTTTCAGTCCCTAATTCTAGGAGATGAGCCAAATATGGTAAATAAGGTTGAAGCTGAGCAGCATCTATGATCTAGTGATCATAATTTCATTTAATTTGGAAACACTCATGGGAGTGCACCCTATAGAAGGGGCTACAAAAAGCAGATCCACCCCAGTCGTTTGATAGAATTCTCTGAAATTATTACTGTAATTGAAAGATAGAGCAGGATTTATGTTTTCAGACTGAAATAATGTTTCACAGGATAAAGTGGAGAGGGCTGCTCATGAATGCAGTGTCTTACTGTCTGGTTTGAAATGAAAAACTCATCAGAGGACGTACTGAATGGCTTGGGGGAAGGCAAGCAGGATGAAAAGCCTGTCCCTCCTCTCTTAAATACTTCTGCTGTTAAAATTTAGTCCAAAACAGTGCTGACTAAAATGTTGTCTTGTGACCTCGGAAATAAATGTTTCATCTTAAGCTTTCTCCATATAAAGCCTGTACATTACAACAAACCAGGAACTGATGTAGATAAAAATGAGATCAAGCACCAGGGAGACACACTGGGTCAGAAAGTCCTGGGTGAAGTTAGATAACTGGTGGCTCAGATTTGTTCTTTGGGCACCTGAGCCTATCCCCACAAGATCAGCTGGCATGTTCCAGTGAGCAAGTGGAGAAAAGAGAATGACCTGGGAGTATGGACATAGGACACTTGATCAGCTTCTGCTCCTCTGGCCACAGGCAGATGGGAAGAGCTCAAGAGCTCAGCCAGAAGAGTGATGAATCCCACATCTCAGTGGCTGCAAGTCCCATAGTATTAAAATACTTAAAAGCCAAGGTTTACAGCATGAAGTCCTGGAAGAGTGTATCCCTCCATGTTTGCCCTCCCCTCCTGGTTTGGTTTCTGTAAATTACACACATTTTTGGTATGGCTGCACAATAAATAGAGAAATTGTGCATAATTCCAACATCACTAGTTCTGTATCAGGATAAAGCTGCTGAGGGCTGAGAGACTATCATACCAAACACCACAACATCCTTCCCTTGGTCCTACAGACCTCCCCAGGCATCAGCTAACAGCCAATGCTGGACACAAAATACGGAGCAGATGGATCTGTTGCCTGGTCAGCTCTAGATTCCTCACATCAGAAGCTCACAATTGTACCATAAAAGTACCAGCAATCTTATTTCAACAACACGAGGATGTTACTGTAACCAGCTGTCTGCTCCTGCCTCTCTGCTCCCATCTACTGTTTTGCTGTCACAAAGGCCTGGGGAACTTCTTTGTTCAGTGCAAGGTGAGGTTGGGTTAGCTACAGCCACCAGAGGAGATGGCAGGGGCTGGAAAGGTGCAAGTGGTGCTGTTCAGTCACTCCTGACACACTGAAAACAGCATGTCTGCCTCTGGCCACATTAGAGAATCTGGGGCACTTCAGGGATTGGCCAGGTGTTCAGTCACTCCTGACTGAAACACACTGAAAACAGCATGTCTGCCTCTGGCCACATTAGAGAATCTGGGGCACTTCAGGGATTGGCCAGGAAACAGCACCAAAAAAGAGCTTTTCTACCAATCTAGGTATTGTGCAGGGTTTTTTTCAACAAATAAACTCGAGAGGCTGCTAGTACACTGCTGTTCACTATGCATCCACATACAGGTGAACAAGTTACCTTCCCTCTGCAGCACAGACAGGGGAGCCTGGCAATCTGATTCTGGCACACTACTCAGCTTCACTTATTTTCCTTCATAGTCTTGCTAGCTTACATACAATATCCTCTGCTTAGATTCTCCCATCCTGAGCAAGGACCAGAGATGGAGGTGGCCCCATTTGAAAAGCAAAAGCTGAATGTCATTGTCATTTTAATTAATATCCTGCAGAAGCAAGAAGAAAAGCAAATAAAAAAGGATGAAAGAAAATAAAAATCAAAACAAAATCAGGTCAATCCTCTTTCCTGAGGGATCTTCTGCAGACAACCCAAGGATCCCCACATCCTGCACTGCACCCTTCACCTAACTGTAGCCTGACATCCCACTTCCACCCTCCTGTCCTGGGGAGGCCGAAAGGCAGCTTTGGAAGGGGCAGAAAGCAATCCTGTTGTACAACACCAGTAATCTGACACTGCCTTTAACGAGATTATCTTGTATCCCTCTGTCCTCCCTCCCCCAACACACAAGAAACCCTTTTTAAGGCCAGTGCTGGTTTGTTTCTCTACGCTGGGAAGCTTATGCTACCGAATAATCTGCACTTTTGTCCTCCCCCTGCGTTATTTCTGTCTCTGGGTGTTTCTCATTTTCCTGTGTCTTATGCTTTTCCCTCCTGGCATTAATAACATTGTGGAGAATGATTTCAGATGCCAGCCTAAGTGTGTGTTTCAGAGATGCAGCTTTGGACAGAAAAGGTTGGCCCTGTGAGACAGGGAGATGGAGAGGACATTTCCTGCGGTCTTGCTCACCACCAGGGACCACAGGGTGAGCATCCCCTGCAGAGCCATCAGGTTTCCCATCCCATGGATGCTAACAGGGATTAATTAATTAATTAATTGTGGTGATGGGCAGAAGGGAAGAGGGGAAAAGGCAGACAGCTAAATACAGTAACAACAAAGGACTGTGTTGAAGGAGGTGGCACAAGTGAAGTGCCTCAGACAACAGTGTCAGATATGCCCAGGGAGAGACAGGACAGAAATACAACCCTGAGAGAGCCTTAAGGAAACTGCAGGCTGAGAAAGGGGAAGTGAAGCCTCGTGTGGAGAAAGCCCCTTGTAGGACTGGAGGGATGAAGATGGGAAGGAGACTAGTTATGGCTTATAAGGTAATTACATGTCTCTTAATCAGTAACACTGCTGTTCCAAGAACCCTTCTGGGGATTTCCAGGCTGCACATTCATGGCTGGAGCTGGGGGCTCAGGAGCCACTGTCAGGGTGAAAGCTCAGCACTGAGCTCGCTGCAGGCTGGTCCCAAGCATCCAGGTTATCCCAGCCCAAGCTGAGCAGCTTTGCTGCAAAACCCTGCCTACATTACCTGTCACTGCTGGCAAGCTGCCTCCCACGTATTGCGGAGCCTTGCTGGCACAACCAGGGTGGGTGGCTGGGTTTTCTTTTGGTTTGTTTTGGGGCTTTTTTTTCTGATTCTTTCACAAGGAATGTGAGAAGACTCATCTATTCTTCCAGACACATACAGTTTAGAGGGAAAGGTCAGTTGGGTTATGCATTAACAGTACAGTCAGTGGCTTGTCAGACTAAATAACACAGAATTAAAAAACTTCTACCTGCAACCCTGGATGGATCAGCTAATTTCTGGGAAGAAGAGTTTGGATGCTAAAGGAAAGCAGGCAACATTTGAGAAACACTCAAACTTAACTCATCTGTAGAGACAGCTCCTAAACCTGCTACCATTCCAAACCCACAGAAACCTGCTAAAGTGTTAGAGTTCTAATTTTCAGAGAATGAACAAGTACAACTCTACAATCAACAGGAAAAATACTTCTGTGGATATAAAGGCTGTAAGCTTTTAATCTTACATGTTGTAATTCATATTTTTATACATACCTGAGCCTCTTTTTAATCGTCTTCTTGCAAGTTTAATTTGATCCTGAAGAATCTGGACCCAGTCCCTAGGACCAGGAAGTTTATCCACATGGTTAGCAGTGCAGTACTTTTCTGTAAAGACTGAAATAAAAAGATACCACTTTTTTGAAATGTGCCACCAAAAATGGAGAAAAGGAGATGGGAGAGGGTGTTAATCAAAATATATGAAATTATTCAATTATCAAACAGAATTTTAATGGCCAAATGTAGGATTGTGAGAATAAAGCCCAACTCAGTGTATCACAAGTTCACCATTCAGAAGTGACTTGGCTGCATAAATATCACAAGAATGACATCATTACTATGCCTAAAAGCCTGTCCCAGAGAAATGTTCTACACCTGATGTCTTCATGAGATTCACACAAAATGATCACATCAAAATAACAGTGTACTTAGAACTGAGTCTCAGATGTGGCAGGCACTTTTTAATGCTGCCTTCCATATGGTACAGGTAGAGAGCTGAAGATCTGGTCATTTGGTGGCCTCTTGGTCGGGTTCCTAAGGCTGCAGGCAAAGCTGTGAAAGAGTAAAGTCCTACCACTGTGGAAATCTCCACAGTTTTTATCCTGCCAAAACAGATGGAATAGAATTTTTATAAAGCTACTAAAAAAAGAGGCACTATTACTGAGAAAAAAACAATATCCTACAGGTCAAATTTTGTGTTTTGTAAAAAAGGTACAGAGAGAGTCAACATTATCTTTAAATCCATATTTACAACAAACCTAACAGTGTTACACCAAAACTATAGAATTACAAATGGAGTGAAACTGATGCAATTGATTTTCATCATGCAACTGAGAGGTATGCAAAAAATAAAAAAAATAAACAAGTGCAGAAATAGAAAAAATATTCTTGCTGTTAGTATTGCTATTGTAGACTTGGTCTTGGTCAGAGGTCTCAGAGCCCAGTAATGTCCAATTATGAGTGGCAAGCAAAGTGAGAAAGCTGGTCCCAGATCAAGGGATTTGTAACCCTTGAAAATAAGTATCACTTAATGGAATCAGGAAACGTGCAACAAAAAAATGGGAATTTCAGTATTTTTATACACACTTTTGAAGCAGCACTACCTGCTAAGTATAAGAGAACCAAAAGTAATCTCCCCCTCCAAACTCCTTCCATGCTAACAGCTTCACAAAACCATGGCGAGGCAGGCATCATCAACACCTTGCAGTGCAGTCTGATCTACAAGGACATCAGACCAACTCTGAGGGCTGCCCACTCAAGTCAATACACCCCCACACATTCACAGTGTTTGATTTGCAACAATCATCATCTTTGTGAAGGTAGGAATAATCTTTCCCTTCTGAGTCCATATGGTATCTGACACAGTGGACACCTGATGAATGACTTGAAACTCCTACTTACTTAAAAACTGCTCAATGTGTGGTTAGACAAGTAACAACGTGGACAAAAAGGAATGGGAATGCAGCAGCAAGGAGGCAGGAGAATTGGGACCTGCCCTTTCCAGTCCACCCAAGCTGTATGGTATTAACAAATCCTCTGCCAGAGAAATATTGACTGGTTTGAATTTAAAGGGGACTTTAAAGACCATCTAGTCCAACCCCACTGCTATGAGTAGGGACATCTTGCACTTCATCAGATTGCTCAGTGCCCTGTCCAAGCTGATCTTAAACACTTTCAGGGATGGAGCACCCACAGCTTCTCTGTCAAACTGTTCCTATAGTCACCATCATCACCAAAAAGAAAAGGCTTCTTAATGTCCAACTAAATGCACCCTCTTTCATTTTAAAGCCACTGCCCTTTTGTCCTGTCACTACAGGTTCTGGTAAAATATCCATCCTCATCTTTCTTACAAGCCTCTTTTATATTATTATTATATATTTATATTATATTAAAAGGCCACAATAAGGTCTGCTAGAGCTTTCTCTTCTTCAGGCTGAACTACCTCAAATCTCTCAGCTGGTCTTCACAGGAGAGGTGCTCCAGCCCTGTGACCATCCTGGTGGTCTCCTCTGGAATTGCTCCAACAGGTTCCTGTCTTTCCTGTGCTGGGGACCCCAGAGCTGTCTGCAGCACTGCAGGTGGGGTCTCACCACAGTGGAGCAGAGGCACAGAATCATGCCCACAGTTCTTGTGATGCCAGCTGGGACACAGCTGACTTTCTGAGCTGTGACATTGCTGGCTCATATCTAATTTTTGTCTAACACTAGCCCCAAGTCCATCTCTGAGAGCAGGGTTGCTCTCAGTCCCTTCATCCACCAGTCTATGCTGATACTGGGGACTGCCCCAACCCAGATGGAGGACCTTGCACTCGGTCTTGTTAAACATCAGGAGGTTCACATGGACCCAACTCCTCCAGCCTGCCAAGGTCCTGGATGGCATCCCTTTCCTCCTGTCACCAACCGCTGATACTAGGGACTGCCCCAACCCAGTTGGAGGACCTTGCACTCGGTCTTGTTAAATATCAGGAGGTTCACATGGACCCAATTTTCCAGCCTGCCAAGGTCCTGGATGGCATCCCTTTCCTCCTGTCACCAACCACACTACTCAGGCTGATGTCATGTGCAAACTTGCTGAGGGTGCCCTAGAAACCAGTGCCTGTGTCATTGATGAAAATATTAAACTGTACTGGTCCCACTATGGATCCCTGATGGACACATCACACTTGTATCTGAAGACAGCTCATTGATTTCTGCAGGGAAGGATTTTACTAGCTGAATTTCTAGTCAACAACCCAAAGGAAAAATAAGTGCTTCTGACTCGTTTTATTTTTTCATCTTTTTTTTTCTCTCCCAGTTCTGAGTGCAAGACTCACAAGAGAAGCTGATTGCCCAGGAGAAACACTGCAACTGATACAAGTGCCACTGAATACCCAAAGTCAAAAGAGAGAATTGCTCCCTGGCTAATCATTCTGTTGCAGAAGCATTAAATTACTTTTAAGGACAGCAGTGAAAATGTTTTCAGACAGGAAGAGTGATTTTCAAGCAAACAGTCCCTCCTTTAAATTCTCTGCCCATTTTTGTCATTAATGTAGCCTTTTGTATCTCTGTCATGGAAAAGGACTAAAAGTGCCACTAAAGGATATCTGGGCACGTGGTAGAAGAATGTCCTAATGATAATAATGCAAACAACATGATGCTGTTCTTGTAGAGATTTCATACTGGCTCAGTTATTTCTTGGAATAAATGAAACCACAGTGTCTATAGCCCAGCTCCTTGGAGGGAAGAAGGGTGCTATTGGAGCCAGACTGAGTGAAGACCCACAGGACGTCAGACCTTGGCATCTTATTCCATCACAGATTTAGGGACAGGCTTCCCTATCAGGGATCAAGCACTAGCATTTGGGCAATACTGTAAATACCAATAAAGATCACTGTTATGGCAGTGGTACCTAGTAGTACCATCACAGATTAAACTTTTCTGTTGGAACTACAAGTCCCTCCTTTCTTCTCTTAAACTCAAGGGAAGAGGTTAAGCCAAGCCTCAGAATTTGCTCCACTAGTACAATCTTAGCTACTGAGAAACACTGCTCTCTGCAGTGTGTACCAGCTGCTATTTTAGTAGTCCTGTTGCATTTACTGTAAAACATTTATTTTATCAAGTGCTGTTCAAATTAGAGTGCCTTTTTTTGAAGTAATTTTGAACTCCTCTTTCTTTCATTTAACTTATTTATTAAAGCTTTTAAGAAACAATGAGATACAGATAGAGGGAATTCAGATTTTTGCAGACTACTGAGCTCAAGAAAAGAAGGTGCAAAACAGTGTTTGTGATTTAAATCTAAACAAACATAACTGTAAGAAAGTCTGTCACCTGCTCTGTAAGATATATCAGAACTATGACATAGGCACAGCATACACTTTACTGTGGTGCAAAACAGTGTTTGTGATTTAAATGTAAACACAAACATAACTGTAAGAAAGTCTGTCAGCTGCTCTGTAAGATATATTAGGACTATGACATAGGCACAGCATACACTTTACTGCAGAACTGCACAGTTGAGTGTCCTCTGAAAGCCCCCATGCCCAGCCTGCTGCTCAAAGTATGGCCAACTAGATAACTGTGTGTGGCCAGTCACATTTTGAGTATTTCCAGGGATGGAGGTCCTGCAGCCCCTCTGAGCCCCTACTGCACTGCTCAACCCTTATGCTGAAAATGCTTCTTATCAAATTGCACTTTTCCACGTGTTCAGTGCCTCTTGTGCCTCTGAGAAGAGTCTGACTCCACTTCTCCACATCATCCCATTAGGTACTTGTGAACAGCAGTAGGGCTTCTCCTGAATCATCCTCTCTCCAGTTCTCTCAGCCTGCCCTCATTTGATACTGCAGCAGGGAAGTGGTGAAGTCCTAAGTCTTGGTGGTCCCTCCACTGGACTCAAGCCAGTTTGTCAATGTCCTTCTTTCATGGGGAGAGAAGTCCAAAAGTTGGCACAGAGGTGGCTGCAGAAGATTTTCCTGCCTCCTTTTGCTGCCAATGGACTCACAGAAGCTCTTCTTATTGCCCTGTGTCTAAGTTAGCAATCTGTACCTGAGAACAAATCACAGCCTCTAAAATAAGCTCACTCTTAGAGCTTATTTTTGGCCTGTCTTTTGATAATGTGGGTATTGTCCCTACAATATCAGGTTTCAAAATAGAATTCAGTTCAGAAGCTCTGGCCTAATAATACCAGCCCTTTATAAGCTGTCATCACAGAGTTTGAAGGTACATGTGCTCTTCTGGAAGCTAGACAGCAGTGACTGCTAGGAAAAATCAACCAGCAAAAGGTGCTCACACCAAGAAACTTGCTCCCCCAAGACAAGGACCACTGTACTTATGAGCATGAAACTCATCTCATGCCAGTATTATCTTCCTCTATTTCTCCCCAATCCAGCCAGCAACTACTGAAAAATTTACAGAGCAGACACAGTCAAATACAGTGCAAGACTCAGAACCTTGATTGAAGTGTATCAGTTACACTGTCATTATGTTTTCAAGATTTCTTTGCATCTCTGATATCTGGGGGAAAAAAATAATTATCTTGCATGAACACTGAGTTTCCAACCTTAGAGCCTGACTTCAGAAACCAGGATCACTGGCTTAAAATTAACACAAGCTGTCCCCGTAGAAGCTATTTTTAACAAGTGAATGAAAGGGAATAAAAATAAGACTGCATATTTTAATAGACCTAACACACGTCAGAAATTCTAATCCCCTTACACTCTCCTTAGCTGAGAATATGTTCTAATTACACATAAGAAAGAAAGCAGAAAACTTACCTTTTATTGCACCCACAATATTTTGGTCTAGTCCTTTCCGGTTGTCATTGAGCCCTCTTTTCCTTTTGCCATTTGGTAAAGAATTAGCCAAAGTCTTGTCATCAAAAAATGCACAGACCAGCTTCCTAAAGAGCAGACTTCCTGAGCGAGTGTAGTTTGATAGTATAGAGTCCAGCTGTGATTTTGGCATGAAGACATCAAAGCCTTCTGCAAGTTGCACTTCTGGCTACCAAAAGAATACAAATGTTTTAATTAAACGAGCATTCAAAGACATTATTTAACTTCAATCATGCATCTGGCGAGACTTTACAATCACTTCATCAAACCATGAATCTTTTCCCAGCTATTCAGGACCACAGCAGCCTAATTCATTGAAATCAAACCCCATCAGTGAATAAGCACCTTAAAAGGCAAATCAAACAATCACACTCCTTGTCTAATGTCTGTAAAAGTTAACAACTACTGACATCATTTCTAGGCATACAGCTAACAAAAAGCCAGGAGATACCTTTCAATGTTGGGTAATAATGACAAAGCACAGGATCATGGCAGAGCAGCGCTCCAAAGCGATGCTTTTTGAACATTTATCTAACCATTTAATGGACTTGTTTCACTGCCAAATGCTGTGAACGAGTGTGCTGTGGGGCAGCCAGGCACTTCCAAGAAGCACAAATGCAGGGATACTGGCCCAATCCGTGTGGCTTCCCAAGAGGGAAGATATGGCCCACATGAGTATAAGCAGATGATGAGTTCGAGGTTGCCCCTGGAGCCAGCACTTGCTGAGCATCCATTTGTCCCTCCTTTTCATAGTCCCAAAATGCATGTTTAGAAGAGGATGATGTTAGGCAGTTTATTTCAGTACAAAAACCCTCAATGGTGAATCACAGGGATTTAGGTGACTGCCAAGGTGAAATGGAAGGGAAGAAGAGAAAAGAAAATCATGCTGTGTTTCACAAGAGTTTTCTCTCAAGTACACTGAGGGCCAAAATAGACAAAAGCCTTTGAGGAAGTCCCCTTACCAAGAGTCTTTCTGCTGCCCCTGTCTGTACATATCAGAAATTACATGAACACCATTTGCAGAATTTTCTTCTGTGAGTACCATACAATGCTTATGGTAAGACTTCTTCACAGAATAATCACATATCTAGAACACACATTGGGAATAAACTAAACTTTTGATAATACTGTTTAGAAGTTGGCAAGGAGGTAAAAGAATCAGTGATCATGATGTGAGGAAATAAGCCAATATTACAGCCTTGCTCCTAAGAATTTGCCCCTTTTTCCCCCTACATGAAATATATTCAGCAATAATGATGTATTTTCAGAGAAGTTTACAGAGCAAGAGCAAATGCCATCTCCCATCATATCACCTGCAAACATCTTCAGTCTAGACAGAAGAAGGGCTTCCAGACTCAGAACAATTTGACTGTGTACTTCTTTTCCCATGGATTTCTAAAAAGCAGCATGGAGAATGTTGCAGCAAGTAGAGTATACCCAAAGCATGTACTGTCATGGGATATGGATGTGTACTGAGCAATAAAACTGAAGATTACAATGATTTGGGTAGCCAGGATGAAGAATCTTAAAATATGCAGAGAGCAACAACAACAACAACAAAATTTCAAGAAGCTTGTAGTTCCTCAGCTTGTTCTGGATGAAAATTTGGATTTTTGTCTCAAGAACTTTGAAAAAGCTGGATCCAGCAAAACCATCAGTTACTGACATTTGACAATATTCCAGTGTAGGTGGGTTTTTAATATGTTACTTCTAAACTTCTGATGACAGAAAAGATTTTCAAGAGTAAATAAATGAGGGCCAATTTCACAACTTGGGAAAAATTCTACTTCATGCAAATCAAAAACCAGAACGCAGCTGATATGGTGATGAAGAATACCTGCCCTATTCTGTGTCTTTGGTCTTGTGATAGCCATCTAAGATGACCTCAATGATCCAGACACCCAGGGCAGAGAAATTATAGAACCACAGAAAAATTTAGATTGGAAAAAGCCTTAAAGATTATTAAGTCCAGCCATTAACCCACCACTTAACCATGTCCCCAAGTGTCACATTTACATATCTTTTAAATGCCTCCAGGGATGGTGACTGCCACCACTTCCCCAGGCAGCCTGTTCCAGTGCTTGACAACCATTTTGGAGAAGAAATTTTTCCCAATATCCAAAGTAAACCTTCTGTGGTGCAACTTGAGGCCATCTCCTCATATCACTTGTTAGTTGGGAGAAGAGATGGACACCCACCTGGCTATACCCTCCTCTCAGGGCGTTGCAGAAAGTAATAAGGTCATCCCTGAGTGTCCTTTTCTCCAGGATAAATATCCCAGCTCCATTGCTCTTCTCTGGACATGCTCCAGACCCTCAGTGTCTCTGTTGTGAGGAGCCCAAAACTGACACCAGGATTACACCAGGATTTGAGGTGAGGCCTCACCAGTGCTGAGTACAGAGGGACAGTCACTGCCTTGGTCCTGCTGGCCTAGCTGCTGCTGGTACCCTCACCAAAAGCCAGTTGTTCCTGTGGTACCTTTTCTGAACCTCTTACTTAAAACCCAAAAAGCCAGAAGGATCATGAGGCCCTGCTATTATCTTCTCTATTTGTATTGAAAAATCAAGTGAGTCTATCTCTTCTCTCTCCTCTCCTCCCCCTTCTCTTCCCTGGTCTTACCTTAGAACACCTGCATTACACTTTGGCAGGTGCACCAACCACCCTGCAATACAGCTGTAAAATACATTTCAAACCTTACCATTGTACCACTGTGGAGGAGTCAGTATTATTATAGTTGTCATTGTTTTATTCTTAATATAGCAATCAATTTGTTTATCAGTGAAATGGTTTGGAGGCAAAACTATGATTTATTCTTGCTTTTCTTTACTAGTTAGCTATTCTTAATCAAAGACAATCAGTAACCATTTGAACTTCATGATCACTCTGAATGTAATTTCTCAAAGAAAAAGCACTTATTAATAGATAATGATCATGGCAAAGAGGAACTGGAGGGTAAACTATTTGTGAACAACAAAATAAAGAAGACCTGAATGCTTTTGCTGTGCTAAAACTGACAGTGAATTAGATTTAATCCTAGATATTTTAGTAGGTTGTAATGTGGAGATTAAAAATGATTAGGATATAAATGAAATATTACAACTGTAAAACAAACACAAGTTCAACTAAGAGTTGTAATCAGATAATTGCATTTATAAAGCAGGTTCTCTGATCCATGGTCCAGATTGAGGGCTTGTCTCACTGAGACATTTTCCACCTCTGTATGTAGCAGTATTTCATCTCAGCAAGTCTGGACTAACTGCACTGGTTTTGGCATCCCTGATTTTATAGCCATTAAATTTGGATTCTTCTTTAAGTTCAATAAATGTTGGCAAAATAGCAGTGGCAGCAGTAGTGATGTATGACACAGCACACACTACAGACAACCTGTGGAATTCTCAAGGGAACATTAATTTATGGTGCTTTGTAAAATGTCTTTCAGGTTTTTTCAGGCTGGTTGTGACAACAGCAGAAATGCTTATAAAAAAGTAGAAAAAGATAATGCTGCCATTCATTCTCAAAGAAGTGACTTTCTTAAGTCTTCTCAAAATATTTAAGGTCACATTTTATTTTTGCACTAAACATATCTGTTTTCAGAACTCAAATGTTTTCTATCCAAAGACAAAACAGAATCAATTTGTGTGTCATGGGGTTCTGGCTCCGTAAATTTAGTCAAAAAACTGTTGTGGCAAGCAAAGGCTCAAGCATGGAAAGACAGATGAAGACCTGATTTACGAGCCAAATGTTTTCTCTTTTTTTCCTTAGGTCAAACTGGCAACTACAAAGAATCGTGTCCAGTGATGAAACACATTCATAAAGCCAAATTAAATTTCATTGCAAGCACAGAACTGTTTTCAAAACCGTGTTTCAAGCTGACAAGAGTGCCACAAGCAAAGAAAAATTATAAGCACAAATTGCATACTGGAGATAAATTACCAGTCCTCCCCAAACCTTTACCTCAAACATTATGAAGCTCAGCACTACAAAAGGAAACCCTCTGAAAAAAAGCATCAAACTAGTTACTCTGTATCACTACACCGACTCTGTGGCATGAGACTGCAACCTAATTAGTGGTGTGGCTTGCATCTCTGTAACTGAATTATCCTGACTGCTCTTTTTTATTATTAGTTCCCTCTTCCAGAAGGATAGAATATTATCTGTTGCATTGTTTTCATTTACGCTTATTGATACGGAATTTAATTATGTTTTTCTAGCTCATAGTACTTAGAATATTGGAAAGAGCCTGCTCAAAATTAAAAATATATTAGAGGAATTAATGAACAGTTTACTCGTTGGTGAACTGGTTTGGATGACATCAATTTGGACATTAAACAAAGCCAATTATCCACCAGAGACATGGAATTTCTATCAGTGTGTACATGAATCAAGAAAACATGCTTACTGCAATTTTCTATGGGAAAAGTGCATATTCTTAGAGTGGCAAATTTTGGCCGTTTTAGTCACACTAACATCATCAACAGTGCTGAGGCCCTACTCCAGCACACAGAGCAATCAAGACCAAATGACCCAATTCAGCAAAGACTCAATATGAATTTTTCTAGAGATGAGGAGTCCCCCAAAGTCAGGGGGACCAGAAAAGCAGGAAAGCACCTAAATACTCCTTGGCAGGATAAGGACCCATGTGTGGACTACATGGGCTCATCAGCAATGATGGGGCTGTGAATGCTTTACACACCTTGCACTTTTCATGGCTCCACAACTCAACCATGGCTCTTGGCATTGGGAGAGATGCAGAACAAGTTTCCACTGAAAGCTCAAAGAACAGGAGCCTTGAACTCAAGCGAAAACTTCATCTTTGTGAAAATTGAAAAAAAAGACCCAAAATCCCATAATGAGCACACCACACATCGAACCCTAACATCTCCATTCACTCCTACCCAAGATTTGCTTGTTCATTCTAACAAAAAGTGGGAAGATGCACCAATATCACTTGAGTACTGATTCTCCTGAATGAGTCAGTATTTCAAAATCTTGCAATCCTGCATATTAAAATTTTAACTTACATCTGATGAAGTTGATTCAAGGATAATTCCAAACCCTGAAACAGGGGTCTCTGGCTTCAGGGGGGGTTCAATTGCTTGCAGACTTGGTTGTTCTGTGTTTGCTGTCAGTCTCTTCTCGTTCTCTGGAGAGCTGGGTTTCTTATTTGTGGAAACTGCTTCAACAACTTTGAGGGGCAGTTTTCTCTTTTTATTTCTCTTTCTTGATATTGTTGACTTCTGTGCACAAATCAAAGGAACAGGAGGCTGCTGTCTGTTTTGAGTCCCAACTGAATGAAAGAAATTAATGCATTAATTTTACAGACAAAAGCCCATGAATATCCACACAGATGCACCATTAAACTACTGACTCACTGAACTTATTTTCTAGATAAGTGATGTGATTTTCAGGGCTGCTGGTGCACGGGAAACAAATAAGTTTTATCACCTTTGCATAATTTTCCAATCTGTACAATGGGGATAATGACAGTGAGCTCTGTGGTGAGGCTTTTCAAGCCATACTGATGAACAGTATTTTAAGGAAATTAGGAATATACAGTTCTTTTTCCTAGTGCCCACTGGATGGCTGGTGACATGAAGCACTTAAGTGATGATTAATTTGTGCACCCTCTAAGTGACTGAGAATCTCACTCTTTGAGGATCTCTTCCTGATAAAGTAAGATAATACAAGTGCTAATGCAATTACAGTTATTTTTATGACAGTGGTCTCCAAGTTAATTAGCTCAGCAAGAACATTTCAAGTACTATTATGTCAAGAATGAGTGAAAACACTATTCAATAGTTTAATTTCTGAGGGAAAAGAAGTAACCCAAAGTTCCATCAGTTTGTTTTGCTCATACACAAAAGCTGACATGTATTACCTCTGAAATATAAGAAACCATATTTTACATTTATCAATATTTTGCATTTTCCGGTATCCACAATCATTTATATAAATTAAGGCACCAACCCTGAACCTGTACCAATACAAACAAGCCCCCCCAGAAGGTATCTATCAAGATACCATTATGTGTGTGGATAAATCACTAAGATCAAGGTCAAAACAAACAAAGAAAAAGCCAGAAGTGTTCTACATGCAGATCAAACTCATTAAGATGAGCAGGCTACAAAAAGTCCTCATCTACAAAGCTTCAGGAAGAAAACAAACCTCAGACTATTGTTTATTAAAATATTTCTGGAATATTTCATTTCTGGCAAGGATTTACAAGACTGTGATGTGTAGTTTATAATTAAGACAGTAGGGTGTTTGAATACTAAAATTAGTCATTACACTTTCACTTACAGGTTTGAATTTTAGTTTTTTTTTCTTTTAGCAACAAAAATGCCAAATGATTTCTTTCTCTGCAAAACTGTAAATTCAGAAAATATTAAGTATTCCAAGTGAATCAAAAGATTCACGAATTAACAAAGGTACTTACTCTGTAGATATATAATAAATAAGAAATGTTCTGCTACTGAGGAGTCAGCTCTTTTGGCATAGACCCCAGTTTTCTAACTCTCACTCACAAGCCATTTTTCAATCACCCATGTGATTTCAATGAAATAAATTGGTGTGACTGCATAAAAAAATCCCATGTACCAGCAAAAATTGTAAAACTGGGCTTTTGTGTTCTTCTTTGTAAACTGATGACTTCTAGAAAAGCATTTTTATGTGTGTCAACTGATATTACAAAACCTGTCTGGTCGTTCCCATCACTCACTCAAACATTATACACCGTGGAGACAAGGAGTTTAGTCAGCCCTTCACTCCACCCATATTTCAGTTAATTACTCAACACTCCCTTTTCTTACAGAGGTCTTATCCAGCCTCTCCACAAGAGAAGCTTCCATGGCTCCAGTCCCCATCACTCATGCTGGATGGGCAAGTCAGCTGACAAAATCTCCAACATCTCTATCTCCTCATTAGTATTAACACTAATTTTTAGGCAGCACAGAGCCTACAGCTTCACATCAGCCTATGACAACTCTACCTACCACGTTCTCATTATCCTGCTGGCTCAACTACTCCTCTGGCTCTGCACTGCTCTGTTTCAGCTCCCAACCTAGGAGAAAACTAGACTCAGTAATTTCCCCCAGTGAACAAATTATTGCTGGTATACTGAAAGCTGCTACTTCACAGCCAGAGGAAGGGTGCAGGCAACAACATGCAGCAGCTAGCTCAGCTGAGACTACCACTGAGCTAAAAGAGGTTTGAATGAGGAACTAATTGGTAACTTTCAGCTACCTCCAAATTTTAGTTTTCTTACCCCTAAGATTAGTGAACTGGTAAGCAGAACACAGGTGAGGTTGCATTTGGCACCCCTGAATCAATACACTGTGAAAACAAACTGCACATGGTTATGGCATATTGACCTGCCCACTCAGCTCTCATTACGTATCTGATCACATTAATTTAATTTATTTTCAATTTAGCCTTAAAAGGCTACAAGATAAAATCCCACGTTTCAGGTAACAATCTGAAAAGCAGAAGTTTCATTTCCAAGAAACCTGTGAAAATTTGACTTTGACTGGTATGTCAGGAGAGCAGGAAACAATCCAGGTTTTCCTGAGTGGCCAAATGTCACAGTCCTATTTTCTGAAAAATCCCTTCTGTCTTGGGAAGCTGAGAAGCCTCAGAGAAAAAGGAAAACAACAATTATCTGATTTGCTTCTCCTGTGTTTTGCTGCTATGGAATGTGTTTGGATATTGTTTACCAACAGGGGGTTGTTTCCTTGGGTTCATGTGAATTGTTTTGACTAAATGGCCAATCAGTGCCAAGCTGTGTCGAGGCTCTGAAGGAGTCACAAGTTTCTTTATTATCTTTTTAGCATTCTGTAAGTATCCTTTCTGTATTCCTTAGTATAGTATAGTTTAGTATTTTTAATATAATATAGTATCATAAAATAATAAATTAGCCTTCTGAGAACACAGAGTCAGATTCATTGTTCCTTCCCTCATGTGGGAAATACCCACACAAACTTTAATCCCCTGGACCATTCCCCAACAGGAAGATCACAGTATCATAGAACAGTTTGGGTTTGGAAGGGACCTCCAAAGACCATCTCATCCAACACCCCTGCAACAAGCTGGGCCATCCTCAACTCGATGCTTGTCACAGGTATGCACACACAGGACTGGTCACTGTACCTGCTTGCAGCTGCATCAATTTTCTCATGGTCTTGAGCTCTTGAAGAATCGCCTGCAGGGTTGACTGGCAATTACACATACAGCAGTTTGGTCCAACTGATGAATTCACCATTGGAATTTCTCCTGAAAGAGAGTGGAATGAAATGGGTGAGATGTAAGCCGCACTAAATCACCCAGACAACAACTGGCAGGAGTTTGAAACTATGATCAATATGTCAGATTGTAAAATCAGATCAAAAGCATGAAAGGAAGTAGTTTTCAAGATGATTCCTTTTTACAGGAAAGTTTTTACTCAATTACTAATATGTGCAATTATATTGAGTTGGGATGCAATGTTACATGGGCTGGAGAAGACTGCTCAGAGTGTGAGTATAATGCACTCCTCACAGCAGGGCTTTCTATTGTCAGGCTGGTTCATCTTGAATAACAAAAGCACCAAACCTCATTACAAACATACTTATTTTATCACACACACATAAAAAAGCCCATCTCCTGGAACAGTCTTACAAAGAATGAAGACAGTCTGTGCAATAAAGGTTTGTACTGTACATAAAATGAGGGTCTAGGAATTTTTAAACTGCTTGAATCTTACAGGTGATTCTTTACCATGAGAAGAAGAGAGAATGAAAATAAAATACCCTACTTGGAGAAAAAAAAAACCCCAACAACAGGACAGAAAAGAACCACTGATGATGAAAGCTTTCAAATCTGCTCTTCTGTTTGCTAGGGTGGGATTGTTTTCTATGGTATTTTCCACTACTGTGACCTACAAGATAGGCTTTCCAGAGTTTCCCTTTGAAAACTAATACAGTAGTTTAAGAGATTGCTTTTCTATAGTAATTCTTATTAGTGTTTAACTGAACTTACATAGTTCTAGTTCTAGCCCTCAGCAGTGCTTTTATTAGTGCTTTACTTTGCAGAAATCTTCCATTTTTTGTTCTGAATTAGAACAGCCTGTAACAGCTGAGGGATTTCAAACTTCGCAGGATAGTTGTATCCTGCACTTTAGCTTAAGACAGCTGTATCCCTAGACAGCTATCCCTAGCTGCAAAAATTTCAAAAAAATTTCAAATTTCAACAAAACACCTAACAGTATCTGGTTGAAGCTGAGGCTAGATGGGCACCTCCCTTCCTTTCCAAATGTCCTTACAGTTATTTAAACTGATGGCTATTTTACTGCTCAAGACTGCAGGAGGAGGGATGACCATTTCATGAAGATAGGTACAAATGCACCTAACAAAAAAATCTCATTTGGTGTCACACGTGGACTTCAGCCAGTGTATTTCCCTTTTCCTTCTGTAGCCTGACACTTACCAGGTGCCCTTTAATCATTATCTAGCTAAAGTGAACATAAGCAATTCATTTAATCTCCACTTACAAATCACCACGTTTTTCGTTATTACTTCTGCTTTCCTCTGAGGCCAAACCAGGTTATTAATACCTTTGCAGGTTTGGGTTGTGTTCCTTCATCAGAGATCCCTGATGTCAGACCCACACAGATCCCCTGACTTCAATCCTCATTTGAAATAACTGAAAATCTGGCCACCACCAGGCACTTGTTCTCTGCCTGCTTCCATAGAGTCCTTCAGACCTGAAGCAACATCTACCAGACTTGAGCAAACTCATGGCCACACTCCAAAGGTGAGCTACTTGTAAAACTAAACTAATGCATCACTTAAAGACAGCTGACATCTTCTGGGTGTCACACTCCTCGTTTCCTCAGATATTTAGATACTCCACACTACTGCAATTACAAATTTTGGTATTTTAAAATATCATACATGAATAAAATCTGTTAAAACTGTATTAAGATAAATGGAGTAGTTAACAAAATCCCTACAAATCTAGCAAGTGCAAATGCAATAGAACCACTGGCTTTATCTCTCAAAGGTTTCAGCTGCAAGTAAAACGATTTTTATACTAAAAAGTTATTTGGAAAACAGGCTGAGAATCTCAAAATCAAACAAAAAGGTTTCTGACTCAGCAGGACTCTGCCTAGTTTGATCTCACCCTTCCTTTGTACACAGCCTATTCATTGGAAGTTCCTTGGGGCATGGATGGGATTTTACCTTTTCAATGGTTCATAAAATGTTTAGCCCATTGTTACAGGTACAGAGTAAAAAAAAAATGTTATCTTTAGCTTTGCAGCAGATTAATCAGAATCCCTCAACTTGGCTCCACCAATACCCTTCACCTACATGTTTTAAGTAGATGAATTTCAAGACAACTTATAATTCAGCACCAGCATAACTTTACCTTTCAGTAAGACAGTGGGAGCCCCAGAATTTAGAAGAGTTTCATTAACAGACTAATACAAAGTAAGACCATCCTTCCCTCAGTCCTTTCTCAGCTGTTTTAGACTAAAAGATCCTTGGGATGAAGCCTGTCCTTTCTCTTGATCAGAATTCAATATTCTAGAGGGCTTCTGGAAGTGTTTTCTTCTAGAAATGACATCTGAAAGACTCTGGGGGGAAACAGGGTAGGTGGCTTTTGTTTCCTTCTTAACAAAGGCTCTACATCATGGTGAATTGCACATGAAAACTTGAGCGAATTGTACCAGTAAATACCTGTGCATCTTTCCTGTTGCAATGTAACATGTTCCTAATGAAAACACACAGGCAGACAGGCTCCTGATGGAAAACCACAGGGTCTATTTTCCCATTGAGGCATAGGGGATTTACTTTATAATCCCCATTAGCATTGATAGAAATTACCCATGTAAATCTACCATAGGTACTAGGAATGGGAAAAGAGACCACCAATATTTTAAATCAAAGCAGGGTTCTACTAACTCCTTACATATTCATGAGGGTTTTTTATTTTCTTTCTATCCTCCCTCCTCTGATCAGTTATTGTGTTGTAAGAAATATCTAGTAGAGTGTTCTCAGTCATTGTTCTAAGCACTATCTTTATCATTTTTAGAGGACAAAAGCAACCCTTTTCAACTGTTATAAATCAATTTTTAATTTTAAAAGGAGATCAGACTTTTTATTTTTATGAAGGAGTCTTTAAAGAACCATCTCCCTCTCTTTTGGAAGCTGGCCAGCAGGCAAATTTGATACCTGCCTGTGTGACTGAGAGAAGGAGATGGCAAGTACACGAGCTGCTTCCCCCATTTGAGCAGTAAGTAGCCCAGGACAGTGTTTTTTCCAGCTGGATCTGCTAAGAGGGAATTCACTCACTGTAACTAACATTGTTACCAGTTTATAAGCATGCAAGAACTACCCAGTGAAAATGATCTTGATGCAACCCAAAAGCAATTCAGCTGCTGCATCACTGCTGGATTTGGTACAGAACACAAGAAATGAAACTCAAGTGTGAGTTTACTGTCTATAACAGGACAGACATGGTGCTCATTGTTTGTAGTCCCAGATGGCTTCCACTAAAAACAGTGGGTTACAGATGTCTACCTAACACCCTGACTTGTGGAACCACCACCTTAAATCTGGTTTGGAATAAATCCCTTTGGTTTTAATGTATGTTCCTACTCTTCCTTCTTTTGCAGCGATGTCTAGGCTTGCCCTGTTCCTCTTTTATTTTTGTTGATGCCTTAAGTTTTAGCTCTCACATTTTTCAGGTTCTGTACTGCATTAGTATATAACTCTGAAATTCATATAGAGTGTTAGAAAGTTCTCTTCACAGTTCAGTAAGGCAAAACAATCCTTTTCCAGCCCTCACAGCTCCAGCCCCCAAAAAGTATGAACAAAAGCAAACTGGGGGGAGCAAAACTGGGAGAATGTAATTTCATTACCTGAAGCTGTGATTGGACAATTAACCCCAATATGTAAATGGACCAAACTTATGAAAGTGTGAAAAACTCATGATCCATTGTCCACCTTGGGTGTATCCTCAGCCAGGCTCTTGTACTGCCCAAGGTGTATCTTTTGAAGGCCTTTTTAGTAAATACCTACTTGATTTCTCTTACTCTGTCTCGTTTCTGTCCTAGGTATCCTCTCCAGGCATCACTGTCAATAGCTTTCTCGTGAATGTTTTCTATACCAGCACCTATTAAACATTCATTCCAGCCTCTCCTTGAACCATCTTACCCCGTCTGTAGATAAGTACACCACTGAGATGGACTTGATGTGTCTATTACATTCAAATTTGAGCAATTCAGATGGCCTACAACACCCATCTTCATTTTTTATAGAGTATCTATCCACAGTGGATAGAAAGAGTTTCTGAACTCAGATCACCTACTAGAGATGCCTGAACATCCCCAGTGATGACCTAAGCCTGACAGCCCCAGGTAATAACATTATGTCTGGCAGTTTTGTTCTGGTGACTTAAACACCACAGTAAGTACCAAGGAGGGAGTAATATCTCCCTTCAAGTACTGTTCAGCATTTCTACACCCAGCTTTTAAGAACTTTGTCCATCCTCTGAATAACATCTAAAATACTGAGTTTGATGCTCAGGCTCTCAAGGCAAGGGATGGGGGAGGGGGGGGAATCAGGCTGTTAAAATGCCCAGAGGAGCTGTGCCCTGGGTGAGGAGCAGTTTCAGGGCTTACTCGCTGCTCAGAAATGCATCAGAAGTTTTTCTTCCCTAGAGACCAGGCTTTGGAGCACAAGCAGCAGCCAGGATCACAACACCCCATCAGAGGCAGACACCTCAAACCCAACTGCTATGCAGATTGTCTTTTCAAAGGCAGCCAGAGGAGAGGGCCCACACCCTCCTTTATGTAATAACCCAAAAGATTGCATTCCTTTCAGCAGCAGGACAGCTGCAAAGGGAGGTGTCTCCTGGGGTGCTCCCCCAAGGGCTGGGAGCCCAGGCATTTCTCCTGTACAGCCCAAGAGGTTGCTCAACCTGACCCTTCCACATCCCATAGACCACTTCAAACCTGTAGGAGATCATAAGTCAACTGAATCCTTCCTCCACATACAAAAAAATCAAAGCTGACATTTTCTTGCATATGGGGCCAAATCCTGTCAACGCATTTTAGCTCACATGCTGAATCAGGCCCCTGAGGGGATAGAGGTGCTGCTCCACCTACTTTCTGGATTTGGGAACAAGGCACCTAATCTATGCAGGCTTGGGCACTTCTGTGCATGCAGAGAACTGTCCCTGCCAGTGCCCAGGGCCTCTGAGGACAAAGAAGGAGATGTGTGATGAATTTTGGGTCCTTCCATATTTAGAAGATTGTTATGGTGGGGTTTTGATAACAGAGTTTTTTAATCTGGCAACAAAACTTCCATTCTCTGGGACTTACTAAGAAAAAGGCATAGGAAAAATTTTAAAGGCACACTGCCATCTACTTCAGGGCAGAATTCTCTGCCAATACTAGATTGGCCACACTCTAGAACATGCCGTTCATAGGTAGAATCCATCATCTCTTTTCTCCAATAGTCTCATTGGAATAAAAGCCTAAGGCTGTGATGGAATTTTTGTACCTGCAGTTCAGTGGCCTGAACTGTTATAAGGCTGATGCCATCCCCTTATGAAAGGCAGTAGAATCCTGCTCCACAAGCGGTGTCACAACAGTGCTACATTACTCACAGCAAAGAGGAGTGGTAGAGGTTGACATTTAATTAGCCATGAATTTAATAACAATGACAAAAGCTGTTTTAGTAAGTACTGTATAGAAATTAAGCTTGTAAAGGCATTGAGTAATTCTATCCTAACACCATTTTAAAGGCTAAGACAGATGGTAGCAGAATGTACAGTGCCCACTTTCACACCTTTCTGAAGTGATAACTATATGCTCATTTTGTAGACTCTGAACTGTAACTGCTTTCAGTGCAGTGGTACAACAAATCATCACAACAAAGGCAGATATTTAGCAGAGAACAAGGAGGGGGGAAAAAAAAGGCACCATTCTCAGTGTCTAACAGGTCATACCATTGGATGCCACAGTTCGAGCCTGATTTTGGAATGTTTTGGACCGAGTCCCGTATTGCCCTGAAAAATGGCTGGCCTGGGGTGATAACTCATTCCATGCTCCGCTCTGGGACGGATGAAGGCTCGCCTGGGACTCCGCAGGGGGATTCAGGCGCTGGGCCCAGGCTAAGTCTAAATCTTGGGGCTCCTCCTTCAGTTTTTCTCCTTCTTTGCCAACTCGTTGATAGATTCTTCCAGTGCTGTCATTCAGTAATCTTCTCATCCCTGTAATTTGTTTTTTAATTTCCCGGCTTTCATCTCCTAATGAAAACAGAGCCACAGTTATCACTGTAAATTAGCAAAAACAGTAATGGGTAGCAATTAGTGGTTTTAGATGCCAATAAGAGTTGGAGCAAATAAATAAATAAATAAATAACAACAAGAAAGAAAAGGGATGGCTGAATGGTGGTTGGGATGTACCAGGCTATGCCTTCACACAGCCATGGCTGACAGCTCTCATGCCTGAAAGACCTGCTGAACTTGGCTTTCCTGATGTTGTTTCTAAGGCTTTGATGAGTAAGATTATTTTTTTGCCAGAAGGAAATAATAATAGCTACAGCAATTTCAAATAAACTGTCCTTTTAAGAGACTGATCCTATTCAGGCATTGACATCAGTGGATATTTTCCCTGAGTAAAGCCCAAAGGATCAGAACCTTTATGTATCAGTTTGCTGTATGCTGAAGGACAGATCCTACAAAAAAAAAAAAAAAGCACAGAAAGCACCACACCACACACATGCAGAACAGTACTGCATCTATTGATTTTAATGAATAGGATTAGTTCCTTATTCCACAGAATTTAGTAATACTGGATTACAGAGGAATAAATTAAACAGTAGCTAATATGTGTGTAACTGCAGATAGCTGAATTGCTGGACGTCTTAAAAATGTAGATTCTAAAAATAAAATGAAAATATATACCAGAAAAATGTGACTGTGCCAAATAAATTCAGGTCATTTAAATAATAAAAGTTACATACTTAATATGTCTGGCACCATTTAAGTATTAATTTTACATATGAAACTGCTGATTGCACAATGAATAGATGTGTTTTGGGCAGATAGTAGCTGTTTTGCTTGTTAAAGCATACATTACACTTCATGAGTAATAAGGAAGTGTTCATTGCCTTTTCTGAAGAAAGAAGCTTCTGGTTTCCTTACTGGTAATAGAAAAATCAAATATCCTAGGTAAATGTCGTAAGTAAGATCTAGAAACTGATGAATCAACCTTCCTTTATAGAATACTTAATAAAATAATGCCTGGTATCCTCTACTCAATTTATATTCCTACTTCCCTAAATAAACCTATTTTTGGAAAAGCAACTGTACAAAGGAAACTTTAGAAGAAAAAAAAACCTATTCTCCAAAAGTCCAGGATGCAAGGTGTGCCGTCTCTGGTTCAACAAGGCACTTGAAAGTGTCCTAAATTTCTAGGCATGTGAACAATTTTATCAACTCAACAGCATCATTCAGTTGCCTAAACTTAGGTTCACATTTAGATAGCAGCTAAACCAGACAGCTAAAAGAACAGCAAACCCCCCCACCAACACAGGCCAAGCTCAGTGTGGCTGGGACTGCTGCAAGCCTGGTGTGCTGACCACCCAAAAAAGGGAGGTTCTGTTCTAGGAGCACAATAAGCAGAAGGGGAGAGGAGCTGAACAATGTGCTCCAACCTCTGCTGGATCCCAGCATCTCCTGCTTGACCTGGTGCACCGGTTCCCTGGGCTGGTGCCAGCTGGCTCCAGCCCACCCGATCCAGCGAGGAGAGTGGGCGGCTTGCAAGAAAGCTCCCAGTCCAAACTTAGAAAAATATTTGCCAACCCCGTACAGCAACACTCCAGCAGTATTTCCACTCCAGCTAACGCGGCGAGAAAAACCCTCTGCAAGGAAGTTCTGCACTGTATTTATTTATTTTGTTGGTTTGCCTGCAGATTCATGTGTGCGGGTGTCATTTCATTAACAGTAACAACATCAATTCCTTTAAAATGACACTTTTTGGCCCCAACCCAACCAGGGCTTGACTGTTTGCAGTTCCCAACCTTGAAAGGCTGCAGAGCAGCACTGGACTCCAGTTACTGAGATACTCACAGCCGTACTCTGCACGCTGCCTCTCTCCTGTACATGGCTGCACCTGTCCCTGTCCCAGCTCCAAACGTTCCCACCATGACACAGCCTGGAGCAATCCCTTGCTGTCGTGCCATTTAACATTATCCTGGGAGTTTTAAGTTGGTGATTTGGATTTGTACTCAATGGCAAAATGTATGTGAGTATCAGAACAGCTTCCCACCCACCTCCTCCTGCTGGGTGCAGGGACTGTGCTGCGTGTCTGGTCGGGTGACACGTTGTTAGAAAGATTAAATTTCCGTTACCCAATTACATAAAATATTAATGTTAATTGAGCTTATTCAGCCTTGATTCTGTTCCCTTGTTCCTTTCTATAGGAGTCTTCCTATACAGTGACATGAGCATACTTAGTTCCAGACAGAAAAAACCACTACATTTATGTTACAATAAACCCTGAACTTGCACCCTACATAAACTTATCTTTTTGATTAGATAGATCCTTACAGGGATATTCACCCTTTGTAAGCTTGTTTGTTGGGGTTCGGCTTTTCTTCTGGGATTTTTCTGTTTGTTTTTTGTTTTGTTTTTAAAATATGTTTTCCCTTTTGCAAGAAAGCACATTAAAAACCTACAGGCTATAAGCCTGACTTAGTCTTCAGTGCAAGTTTACATCTCTCCTCTTCCAGTCATGCCTTTTCCCAGCTTTTAGTTTGTAGCTGACCAGCAACAGCAGCATCCTCCCCACAGGAGTGGAGAGCAGATGATGTTACACCGTCTGAATCTGCAGACAGGTGCAACACCAGTCACAGATTTAACTTCTTGCTCCCTGGTTATCTCATTTGACTATTAGCTCTGGAGCCCAAGGACAGTGTTTTGTTATCAGTTATTCCACTGCTGATAATTTTCACAGATAATAACCATGTAATTTAAAAATGAAAAAAAATAGATGGGGCACAGAGAAAACACAACAACTCAAATTAGTATGTCCTGTGGAAGAGCCAGCCTTCTTTTAAATGCTAAATAGAATAATAAAGCACTGGAAAAAATAGTTTATTACATAGAAATCTGCATTATCTATCTGTGCAAAGCTTTCTAAAATAGATGCTGAGGCCTGAGAAGAGTGGTGCACACTTCAGCCTCTCTCTGTGCACATACCAGAGCTCCTCACCATTTCCAAGGAGATGGGGATGCCTCAAAGGCTGCCTACAGGATTTGCCATTTGGATACCCCATGTAAATCCCTGGGTTTTATCTGAAACCATTGAAGTTACTTGCAAAACACTAAGATACTCACAAAATGCTACTCAAATAGAACCATGGCAAGTTAGAGACCTATTTAGGAACCTGTATATAGAGAGATCAATTGTCATAACAAAAACATATTAACAATTTTTAATAATTACTGTTACAGTTGTTTCCACGATGGCCCCTTACAAACAACCTATTTTTTTCTTACTTGACCTGACTACAATCTTATAAAACAACAAGAAAAGAAGCAAAACGCAAAACAAAGCCCTTTAATAAATGCTACACATAAACAGTAATTTCCTCAAAATTAATTTCAATCTATTTCCTTACTGAAAGTGTACAGGACATAAAAACTTCCTGCTTCGAAAGATGCAAGAATGTTTAAAATTACAAAGGAACAAATGTAAACCAGAAAACTGTTCCAGGCTGCAGTAGCATCCACGTGCTAAGTGTGCAGCTGTCTCAAGCAACAGGCCTGTAAACAACTCCAGTTAACAACATATTAATGATAATTCATTTATTGCACTCTTCGCTCCTATGTGCTGTCCATCTTTTCACTACTATGTTTATTAAACTTAATATTTCACATTGCCTACCAACACCTTGTTGCATTTTCCTGAACAGTTTATCAAATATTATCATAGCACTGCAAGCAATTATAAAATTATATGTGACTGTATTGATATGTTCAATCATTAATTTTATCCCAGTATCACAGAGGTGGCAACCATGTCTGTATTAATGTGTATGTTTTAAAGTGTATAAATGGGTGAGCAGAATTAAAGTTGGACAAATGTCTGTATCTGATATCTCCTTCCTTCGACTCACAAAACCAAATAACCATTCGTGTTCTCTTTTCCAGTATTTTGCAATTCCTTCCTTCATTTTTAACATTTATGTTTCTCATATATTTTGAGAAATATTTACAAGATGACTTTGAAAATACAATTTTTCTATTCATTATTGTTTAATTTTATGGTTTTTGGAGAGATGAAACACCTATGGAATTTTTTCCTTTGTTGAACATACAAATAGGGATTTTTCCTGGATCAGGCTGCTTACTGAAGTTACTTTTATCTCAGATTTCCACCTTTGTGCCCAACTAGGCTGAAATTGGTGGAACTGTTGAGAGGGCAGGAATGGCAGTGACAGACAGCCAGACAAGCACATGTGAGCTGACAGCATGAGCCAGGTTTGTATGGAAACAAGGCTTCAGAGGTGAGAAGAAGTGGAAGTTGAAGCATATGGCGTGAAAGCTCAACAAAAAATAATAAATAAGTGCAAAGGGTTATATAATGAAGCATATTAAACTGCAATTTATTAGATGCCATTTGAATGCTGCCCTCTCTGGAAGGGGGCCAGCAAAACTCGCCTGCTGTGTTTGAGGACTGTAAAGGGCTGATTCAGCTCAAGGAATCAGGAAGCATGTGCACACAGGGCACACGTCCCCACTGCTCAACCAGGCTGAACTCACCAAAACACCTTCTGGAATGCTACACAGTGTTCAGGTATTTCCATCAGAAACAGTTATCCCAGAAGGAAGCTCAGCATCCCTTCTCAGCAAGAACTATACCCACATCAAATCATAATTTTCAAAAACCAACATATTTTTTGGTCACTTTGTACCACAAGTCATCCTGAAACAGAAAGTTGCAGAGGTCAGCATGTGGAAAACAGAGGATCCATGTGCATAATTCCTTATCAGAGCAAAGGTCTCCTAAATCACGTGGAATCTTACTGCAACTTTTCTGTGCATAATTGGAATTCGGCATCTATGTGACTAAACTGATGGGGTAAATACACATTTTCCAAAAAAGTGATCCCAGGTCTTTGCCAGCACACAAGATTCTACACTGAAGAAAGAACACAGGCAACAACATCCTTGACAAATTAAAAACCTAAACCCCAAGTCAACAGGGAGGGCAGTGGTCATGAATGGTGTCAGAGGGTCGACTTCTCTGTGCATAATTGGAATTGGGCATCCATGTAACTAAACTGAGGGGTAAACACACACTGCCCAAAAAAGTGATCCCAGGTCTTTGCCAGCACACAAGATTCTACACTGAAGAAAGAACACAGGCAACAACATCCTTGACAAATTAAAAACCTAAACCCCAAGTCAACAGGGAGGGCAGTGGTCATGAATGGTCAGAGGGTCACACAAGCAACACGAGTTACAGCTGGAGAATTTGACTCTGCTAAACTAACATGTGGGGACACTGAAGCTAAGTTGAGGCATCTTAGCAATGCTCTAAAACATCACCTTGAAGCACTGTCCTGTGTTCATGTCACCACACAAAGCACTAGAATTAGATATGCAGGAAAACTGGATCGCCCTCAAATCAGACCTCTTACTCACAAAGCACTGAAACAGATGGTTTGATAACCCTGCCTAACTATGAGACAAACAAAGTTATTAAACCCCACAAACACTAATGTAAGCAAGGAAATTTGCAGAATCAAAACCAGGATCAGACCCTGAGACCATGCAGGCTTTTGGGGTTACTTCCCTGGAAACTGGGTCATACCAGGTGGCCCAGCCACCACTCCCACCACAAACAAAGTAAATCTTTGGAAGAGCCTGGTGAAAGAGTTTCAAAACACCCAACAGGAGAAGCCACAGAAGCCCAAGTTACACACTTTCATGCCATGCTGTGTCAGCAAAATCACTTGGGAAAGGACAAGTGAGCAACTGTTCAATAAATGTATATATTAATGGGGTCATATAATTAAAAAAGTAATAATAGAGATGCATCAACTTCCCCCAGTCCTTGGAAATATCCCAGGCCAAGACCATGCCTTAGCCCCAAAGGGAAATACTTTACCAAGTTAGATCATTAGAGAACACAGATACATAAACTTTTATGCAGTCTTAATTACAGAAGCCACTATTGCAACAACCAGACTTGGGATATAATCCTATTAACAGTAACACAAGTCTGTGAAGTTACTTGTTAAGTCAACTTCTTCCCTGTGAATAAATTGCAAAGGATATAATTTCTGGGACAGAATAAATTCTTGAAATTAGTGAGTAACTTATGCATTGCTCCCCTGCTCCAAGAACACATTATTTATTTTTACCATGACACAGAGAAGTTATTAATCTGCTGCCTCCCATTTCAACAATGCGAAATGCTGTAAAATGCACAGACACCTGCATTACAGTACATTTCAGTTCCCCTTTATATCAGTCATAAACATCTCTGTTTTGGACATCTCTTCAAAACAAATGCTCCAAGCACACTGTGCGTAGCATGCAATTTTATGAAACTATAAAAGTTCTTCACTGTTAATTACACAGACAAATGTCTCATCACACATTTGATTACCAGGATAATATAATTAGTTTTCTGCATTAACCTTTCAAACACAGAGCCTGAATTTCAAGTTGAAAGGATTGTAAAAACACTCAGTCTGGAAGTATATTGTATTTCTACTTTTTTGTGTTGGTAATAAAAATATTAAGACTAAAAAAAACCTATATGGTGTATACAAAAGATTTTTTTTTTAAATAGACAGTGTAAGTTTAATCATGACTGTCCACAAGGTGTACATAGTCCCTTCAAGAGCTTGTAATATCAAGTCTGGGCTAGCAGCCCTGTGACTTTACTGGAAAAACAGAAGTCAGATCTGTTTTAAATTTCACCCATGTTTGAGGTTTAAGCATTTCACTCTGGGCTGCCTCCTCCTTCTCAGGCTGAGCAGTCTGTCCTGGTACCAGATAACTAAGCCCTTTCCTTCAAAACAAAAGACATGCCAGTCCTCATCCACAAAATATAGCAGTGATATTCCACATTCCCCTGGAATTTTGTAAAGACTGTGGTTAGCATGTCCTTCATCTACAAAGATGTGACTTCTTGTTCATCATCTTATCAGAACAAAGGACTGGGGGAGAGGACAAGCCACCACATCCCCACTCCCAACACTGCACTACATGAGAAAACTTCCCAAGCTCTATTCAGATAGCAGTTGGACTCTACACCATCAGAGGTCATATCCAGTACCATGTTCCTTTAATTGCACTCAAGCTTTCTCCAGTTTTCAGCCTACATTTACACAAAGCTGTATTGTGCCCATCTATGCTGCTGCAAAAAAGACCATCTAGGTTCATCGGGTCTTTCTTGATGTCTCATCTTTATTTTATCTGTATTTTAAACAAACTGGATTCTTCTGATTTACTCATTTATCCTAGCAGCTCCCCTCTTCTCAACAGCGGTTTTGAGCAAACCATGCTCAGCTGTGCAACAAAGGCATTTCCACATCCCATTCATCCTAAAGCTTCACTCATTTATAGACTGCCACTAACATTTTACCTTCCCTAAAGGTAATAGTTTCAATGCTGTATCATAGCATCCATTCCATACTAAAGGCTGCATTCATGCTGAGGTTTCAACTGCTGATCCCATGAATCACTTAAACTGGAGAACAAACTTGACTCTAATTCACCAAGTTGGAATAAACATCCTTCAGAGATACATTTTGGCATAAAGCAGTGAAATCAAGTGAAGCAGTGATTATACCCTGACTACACCTGATAAGGAAGATCCTTGATAGGATTCACATTCTTAAAGGTTAAATTCTGACTGACTCTGAAATAGGTGAACTTGAGGCACTTAAATGCCAGAACACTTTCAGTCACAATGAAAAGCTGGACTTACTAAAAAAGGAAAACCCAAACAAATCTAAGGACAGCACAACCAAGCCAAAATCAAGATCAGTGGGTCTGACTCGCACAGACTTCTGCACATCCTTGGAGCACCTGGCTGATGCCTAATTCTTGCCAAAGCTTCAAAATCAAGATCGGTGGGTCTGACTCGCAGCACAAATGTCAGAGCACAGACTTCTGCACATCCTTGGAGCACCTGGCTGATGCCTAATTCTTGCCAAAGCTTTTCATGACTCAGAGTTGGAAGAAAAAGCATTTCAAGTAAACCTGTGGTGGAGCTCACTCCATCAGGTTTATCAGACTTCACCAAAAGTGCTTACAGAAAATGAAATCCAAACACAAAGCACAGCAGTGGCCTTTGCTTCTCCCTGGAAATGGGTGTAAGGAAGAAATGCTTGCTCAAATGGTGAAAAGCTGAGAAGGCAGCTCCCACTCCTGTTTTAACACATCCTCCTATTCTCTCTCATTTGCTTCTGACCTCTAGAAGAGGATGTGGCACTATGAATTTATAGGAGACAAAGGCATTTTGCATGCAGAGTAACTTCAGGTGCCAATTCCCACATTTCAATGCTACTTGCTGGCTCCAGGGGGCAACACACACAGGCTACAGAAACCTTAAATCACCCCACAAAAATGTTTTGGCTCCTGGTGCTGGAAAGGAGAGGCAGACATTCCCAAGTTTCTTGGTGCAAAGGCATCTGCTTTCTCCAAAGCCTGAACAAAGTGCTCACAGCTCAAAAAACTGGTCCCTCCTTCTTTGAATTTAGCCTGCCAAATCTTTACCAAGAGGGGCTTTATCCAGGTGAGGTCCTGGATGCAACTGGAAGGGGACAGAAGCAGGAAAGGAAGAAGCACTCTGCAGCTGAGGAGTTATACAGGATAAAAAGCACACAAGAAAGGTAAAGGTTCACTGATAGCCAGGCTCTGATATGCTGTAATACATATCATGCTGCAGACTCTATATTACTTCTGTATTTTCTTTACACATTTTCAACTGTTGATTTAATTTAATTTTGCCATGCCAGGATTAGCAGGCAAGCTCCAGAGGTGAAAGGACATTACATTAAGACAGCACATTAATCCTCTATCCCACCCAAGGCAGAAGCAAAACCAAACAAATAGCAGCTTCCTGGAAATTGAATTTCTGTTATCCAGATGTCAAAGATGTAATACCCCAATTACACAAACTATTGCCAGTGAAGCATGCCAGGGAATATGCAATGTAAATGGGGTGAGCACAGAGCTGCAAAACTGCAGAGTCAGCATCTGGCTCTCTGAGTGAGTGATAATTAGCACTGTGTGTAGACACTAATAAACATTTATGTCTGAAATTACAACTTTTAGCAGTGTTAATAAAGGATATATTGGCAATTCACAGAATAAAAGGGTCTTGAAAAGAACGTCATATTAAACAATGGCAGGCGCTTTCTGTGCTTGCACAGAGGTTTTTTCCTCCCTAATTGCAAATGGCCATGCAATGTTGCTCGAAAATTAATCAACACAAGCACATACCTAAAAAAACTGGTTGTGTTTCTTTGGTCTCCCCATTAACATCATTGCTGTAGTCAGAGATCTTATATATCTCATGATGGTAATCTGGAATGAAAAACGATAAAAAAAATTAGAATTCAAGTGATCTGGAAAAAATGAACACTGAACACATAGCTACAGTTTTACTACACAATTTATCAATATATCTGCAGTTTATTTCATGTACATCAAATTAACCACAGAAAATGTGCTCTGTATCAACACCTCCTAAAAAACCTTTGCTCACACTGGAGAGACTCAGCTCAAATATTTCACAGATTTCAGGGAATAGCTACGCCTGCCCTAAATTACTGTGTTCATTTTCACAGCAAATTATCCCACCAGATGCCAATTATCTGGCTTCTTGCTTTACAGAAGGAAAGCAGATTTATAATGAAAACTTTACCTTCCCAGAAACCAAGGCAAACTTTCAAACTTCACCTCAGTAAGGAATCAGCAATGTACATCAGGGCTGCACTGCTCAGCTGGCTTGACTCATACTGATGTCACTGGCCTCCCAATTCTGAAGGAAGGAGGATCAGTGGGTACTTTAGGATATTCACCTATAGAAATAATTAATGCCTCTGATGACCTGAAGAATTAGCACTGGCATCTCATATACAGAGATGTTATAAGATATTAAAAAAGATGTCACTGGCCTCCCAACTCTGAAGAAAGGAGGATCAGTGGATACCTTAGGATATTCACCTATAGAAATAATTAATGCCTCTGATGACCTGAAGAATTAGCACTGGCATCTCATATACAGAGATGTTATAAGATATTAAAAAAAAAATCACCACTGAGTTTCTATTTTAAATAGAAGTATATTTTGCTGTCAAGGTCTCTGTTGTAACACCAGGCAGGTGTTCACTAAAACCAGAGCTTTGTTTACACAGAGATAAATAGTAAATCCAAGTAAAAAAAGAAGTATCTAAAGGCAGCTCTCCTGGATGCTATTTCTGACTCTGATATTGGCACACACTCTGTCCTTCAGTAAACCACTCAAGACTGAACAATATATTCAGTGTCTTGAAAGAGCCACCTCCCCACCTCACTCCTTCCATGCCCTCCCAGTTCCCAACGCTCTCAGCTACTCCCTCCTTAAACTGGTTTTATGTTTACTTGCCTCACAAAAAGTGAGGCAGAGATTAACTCATGGAAGGGACTTTGGGAGGATTCACTTAAAAGGTGTAACACAAGTGGAGGGTGGCATAAGCAGCTCCTGCCAAAGCAGCACACCTGCACCTCTGACCAAACAGGCACAGGACTGGAAAAGTCTCCTGGAAGTAATTTTTTTGTTAGGTGCTGTTTATTTGTACAGCAGAATGTCTCTAAGGCACAAGAGAAGGAACAACCCAGTATGTAAACTAAAATTGAGCCTAACACAGCAATTCTAGAGAATGAGAAGGGCCTGGAAAGAAAATGAGGGGGAAACAACCACACCACAGAACTGGAGAGGTCAGCGATGAGGCGCTGCACAAAGGATTCCTCTGCTTCCCGCGTTCCTGAGCACGCCCAGCCAACAAAATGGGTAAAGGTGAAGCCTGAGATATGCCACTGAGGAAGCAAAAACTTCTTTTATGAGACTAAACTGGCAGGATTTATGCTGCCTTCCATGGTCACTAGCTGTCCTGTTGAGCAGAGGGTGTGATGAAGTGGCTTGGTGGGCACCTAATGGCCAGCCAGTCGGGGTCTACCTGCCACACTCTGCACCTCCATCCTCCCAAGGACATCCAAGATCTGTGGAAGCAAGTAAGTGGAAACTAGGACTTAAATGACTTACAGACTCATGGTCCTCAGATATACAGATTACACCCAGTTTCTTCTCTAGCACTTCCCTGTACACCCAGGTGGTCACAATATTCTTCTGGTCTGCAGCTGCTGCCTTAAAGTCACCACATTTCACCCCAGAAGTGGCTGCACTTTAGCACAGCAATGGACTTTCTCTTGATTTGGTCATTATTGATCATTGTGATAAGGTGATCAAAGTAATTTTTGGGACAGAATAAGCATTGTATGGGCACATATCAATAGCAGACTGATAATCAATTCATACAGCATAGCCTTTTCTCTTTGGTTTCCTATTTCTGCCTTGGATGTCACAGTCCAGGCACTGGAAAACTGTATCAATTTCACAACAGTAAACACTAAACTGTGACATTACAGAATAACTCCTGCAAGAGGCAAAGGCCAATTACAAGAGACAACTATTTATACATAATTATCTTTCTAATCAACTGCGATAGAAAAGAGTATCAGAGTGCAGACTCACATACAAAACCTGATTTTTATCTCCTCCATTCTCAAAGTAAAAAGACATAATTTTCTCTCTAGCATATGCTTTTACTGTAGCTTTGTATTTGACTCTCTACATCCAAAAAGAGACCACAGATAAAATATTATTAATAATGTACCATCATAACTGGATTTACCTATTCTTCTGGTCTGCAGCTGCTGCCTTAAAGTCACCACATTTCACCCCAGAAGTGGCTGCACTTTAGCACAGCAATGGACTTTCTCTTGATTTGGTCATTATTGATCATTGTGATAAGGGGATCAAAGTAATTTTTGGGACAGAATAAGCATTGTATGGGCACATATCAATAGCAGACTGATAATCAATTCATACAGCATAGCCTTTTCTCTTTGGTTTCCTATTTCTGCCTTGGATGTCACAGTCCAGGCACTGGAAAACTGTATCAATTTCACAACAGTAAACACTAAACTGTGACATTACAGAATAACTCCTGCAAGAGGCAAAGGCCAATTACAAGAGACAACTATTTGTACATAATTATCTTTCTAATCAACTGTGATAGAAAAGAGTATCAGAGTGCAGACTCACATACAAAACCTGATTTTTATCTCCTCCATTCTCAAAGTAAAAAGACATAATTTTCTCTGTAGCATATGCTTTTAGTGTAGCTTTGTATTTGACTCTCTAAATTCAAAAAGAGACCACAGATAAAATATTATTAATAATGTACCATCATAACTGGATTTACCTATTACAATAAGGTTAAATAGATTGTCTCATACACTGAGGCATATCTAAACCTGTAAGAAGTGGCAACTGGGATTTGGCAAAATACTTATTTCTGGAAAATACTCTTTTTACAGGCCCATTAATATGGAAAGAAAAAAAGAAAAATTTCAGTTTTGTTCTTCCACGTTTTGCTTTCACCACCTCCACGCTCCAGCCCAGTCATGCACTAACTCTGCCTCCAAGTTGGGAGCATGTTCAGTACCAAAACCCCACAAACCAAACCTGTTCTCTGTAAAATTACAACCTTGGTAGTTTGCTAATGGATACAGACCTCCAGTGCATTTCAGACACGTCTGGCAAGTCCCTGCCCCTCTAGTTTTAACAGGGACCATGTGTGATGCCCCAGACCCCCCCACCACCATACAGAAGTCATTATTTACAATTCCCACCAAGTGAGCCTATTTGCATCTTTGAATTTCCTTGCTTCAAACGTAATTTTGCAGAGCACTCCTCAGACAGCACTCGTGTGTGTGTCCCCCTTTTCACCAGCGTGACATTACACCCCAGCAGTCACCTGCCTTGAACTTGGCATGCAGGACACACACAGCGTTTCATGGAGATATTCCCGTCCAATACTTGGGAACACAAAAGGAGAAACGATCTCGAATCAAATCCATCAGGGCAAAAACAGCTCACGGGTGGGAGAAGGGATAAATCCCCAACCAAAATAAATCCCTAGGGCTGGGAAGTCCACCTGTGAAAACGCCTACCAGCGGCTCTATCTTTTTTCCCCTTTAATTAAAGAAAACAACAAGAAGAAGACTGAAACACAGAGCTGTGCTTCTTGTCCGACATGAATTCAGATATTTCTCCCCTCACGATCCCTTTTAAAATATCCTCTTTTCCAAAAGCAAACACACCCCGAGCGAACAAGTTACACGCCAGCGGCTCTCCCCTGCCCACGTACAATTAATTACCTGCGTGGATTTTTAATAAAGCGATCTCGATTCAGCTTTTCTTTGAAATACACGGATGTACACAGCCAAGGAGAGGAAAAAAGCCACCCCAAATACAATAAATCCACAAGAGTTGAATACTAAGGAGGTCTGTCGCGGCTCAAGTGTCATTATTTTTTGCTCTCTTCCCGATTTTATCTTTTCTCCCCCCCGCCCAAGCAGGATTCACCACGAAACACGATCCAACTTTATTTTGTGCAAGGTCTGCTTGGAAAAAAATAACACGTCCACCTGAGGTGGTGGGGGGGAGGTCTGAGGTGGTGGTTTTGCAACAACACGTAACACACATGCAAAAAAATAATAATAATTAAAAAAAAAAAAGAGAGAGGAAACGGGAAGGGGGTGAAAGAATTAAAAAAAAAAGAAAAAAAAAAGGCGTGCAATGGTTTCGGGGAGTTGAGGCAGAGGATTGCGGAGTTGAATAACAGAGCCGGGAGGGAGCGGCGGCCCGGGGGCGCCGGCGTTTCATAACGCCCCGCTCCCCCCGGGGCAAAAGTCGGGGCTGCCCCCGGCCGGCGAACAAAGCCCGGCCGCCCCCGCCTTACCTTCGTTGACCAGTTTAAAGCTTTGGGATTTCCTGCTCCTCTTCCTCTGGGCGAACTCCATGGTGCGGGCAGGAAGGAGCGGGGCGGACACAGGACCGAGCTCCGTCCCTCCGATCAGCAATGCACGCGGGGGTTGGGAGAGACGGCGGCTCCGGCGGCGAATAAAGGGATCCGGGACAAGTTGGCTCCGGTCTCCCCCCCGCTCCCGCCCCGAACTTTGAGGAAAAGCGGGGTGCGGCGGGGGGAGCCCCGCGGGGGCGATGCCGCCGCCTTCCCCCCCGCCGGCTGCGCGGCCGCGGCCCGGCGGCGAAGGGCGGCCCGCAATGGCTTCGCCGGCCGGGAGCCGCCGCCACCCCGGGGCCGGCCCGCCGCCACTCGGCCCCGCCGCGGGCTGAGGGCGAGGGGCTGAGGGGCAGCGCCATTTTGTGTCCCCCTCCCGCCGCGCTCCTCGCACACGGGCACCGGCGCTGCCCGCTCGGCACCGCGGTGCTGCCCGCGGCTCCCCTCAGGGGCTGAGCGGGGGGAACTCCTCGTGTTTAGCGGGACCGGGCCAGGGCCGGCGGGGAGGGGGTTGAAGTTGGCGTGCGGAAGCGGGTAAACCTCAGGAACTGATGGCAACACCTGTTTGTTGCCGTGTTTTACAGGGATTATCGCGGCGATGCGTCCGCTGGTGCCATGGACCGAGGCCTGGAGAAGAGCGCCGAGCCGCCAGCTGGGCTGAGCTCTGCCAAACCTGGATCGCCTTAGCAGGAGGAAGGGAGTCCCTCGGCCAGAAACTGGATCGCCTTAGCAAGAGGAAGACAGTCTCGGCTCTCCAGAGGAGCGAGATTTAGGGCGTCTGGCAGCCCTCCCGACGGTCACCGTGAGGTCACTGCAGCCATACGGCTGGCCCAAACACAGCTGAAATTAGTGCTTTGATTTATTCACCACTTGACGCCTTCAGCCACACTTCCAGTTTGCTCACTGTGCTAAATTCACTGAGGGTGGAGTGGTTTTTTTTTACAGCCGAGAGTGCTTTTGCCTGTTGCCTGTAGAGAAAGGACCCAGGCGTTTACAGTTATGACTAGTGATAACTGCAAACACAGCTCCGATCTTCATCTTGTGTTTTACATGTAGTCAGACTGTGTTGTGACAAGGAGAAGACTGTGTGATACTTGCATACGCCTACTTGAACAGATGCAAATGCAGATCTTGCATTGGTCTCCTCAGAGTACCCAGGAGAATCCCGTTAGCTCCAGTAATATTGACCAACCCTATCACTCGGAATAATGATATAAAATGAGCAGGAGGGTAGCAAATTGAATACTAACAGTAGTGATTTGTATCCTAACTGTGTGCATGGACGTAGTCTGACCTGAATTCTTCAGTGCAAGGTGCCATCCAGACACCACACAGAGGGTATACATGGTTCTGAAAAGAAAAATTGGGAAATAGCCTTAATGGTGAAGCAATATCAGAAAATATGCCTAATGGTAAAATTTATTATATGCTGGAAAATTAAATTCACGAGGGAGGTTATGGAAACCTCACAGATTGGGTAGGGGTGTAATTTTCTATTAAATTGCTAAGTGGAAAATCCCAGAGGCAATCAGTATGCTACTTTTGGAATTTTCCTAAACTTCTCTGCAAGACTTTATGAAAGGAAACTGGGCTAACGTACTATTTAAAATCCTGCATTATATATTTTTGGGAGGATGCTGAAGCAGCAAAGGTAGATGGATGTCATATGCTGTTTGCTGGATTTTGTGGGTCCAATTAATCTCTGGTACAGTGCAATGAAGTCGGATCTGAAATGCAGCAGCAGTGTGCCTAAATTTTTCCTAAAAAAAGAGCATTTTCTCCTTCCCCCGCCCCTCCCCAAACAGTGCTGATTCCTGTCTGCTAACTAACTTTATTTACAGGACTTACATGCTGAAACTGTTGTGTTTGCTCTCATCCTTCCTGGGACAATAGGAGAATTTTTATAAAGCATAAGGCCCTCATTTACAGTTCAGCTCACATGATGAGCGTTATCCTGCATTTGCCAAAGGAATGTGCTACAAAATTTTTTTCTGTTTTTCTCTGTTTCTCAATTTTGTGAAATATTCTGGGGTATAATTTATGAAAATATGATGGCAATGTTTTATCAGCTGCTCTCTTACTGGTTTTAGTTCTTCCTTCCCTGTGCTGATATTTTGCTTAAAGGGGCACCCGTGGTTTTAAATGATATTTCAGTCTGGGCAATGAAGTTTCCAGTAACGTTTTCCAACAGTTAGCACATCCCTTTTCCACTGATATTTCTCATTTTCCTTTTTGTGAGTTAGAGAGATCCATCCTTTTCATGCAGAGTAAGCCTGATGCTGCAAGCTAGCCTAATTGTGGTCGCTCAGATGAATAAATCTTTGCAGCTTTCATTTCTGAAAGTACGAGCCAGTGTGGATACCACAGCCCCGATCCTGCCATCTCATCTGCATAAAAGTGAATTAGAAACTAGGACAAGGTGACTTTAGGTCAAAGTTTTGTAGTTATCCACACAACACGTAGGAGGATCCGCTAGCTGGAAGGAGCTTTCTGTCCTGCCCTGCTGGTGCTGTCTCAGTGGGACTTAGAAAAAGCTACACAAACTCAAAGGCTCCCATGTACAGGGAGCTGTGAGCCTGTTTCTGGGCATTTTGGGGTGGGCATCCTAAAACTGGAGTGGGATCATCTGCTCGTTTGTCACAAGCCACCATTGCATTATTCCAGCTGGAGAAATGGAGAGATGAAAGTCCTCTTTATCCCGTTAGAATGGCTGCCTTGTGTCACCCTGGGTAGTCACAGGCTGCATCGCTGTGGCAGCCAAGTGACTTGGGATAAAGTGCACACTGGCTCTGGGGAGCAGACAGCTTTTAATTTCATCTTTTATTTCAGTTTCTGTCTCGGTATCATGTTGTTATATATTAAGAACCCATAGGTCATTTTTTTTCTTCTGGGGAGCAGACAGTTTTTAATTTCATCTTTTATTTCAGTCTCGGTATCATGTTGTTATATATTAAGAACCCATAGGTCATTTTTTTTCTGGTGAAAATATGAAAAATTCTGAGCATTTTGTATCTATTCATGAAAAGTTTCAAAGTATTTCCTCAAACCATTAACTGAGTAATGTGTTTTTCAAAATGCCATGAAATTAGCCAGCTAAATAAGGGCTTTGTCTTGCAACATGTCCCAAGTCAGTATGATCATCCCTGATGATTCTTAGTTAACATTTTATTAGGCTTCAAGTTACTTTCAAATATCCCCTCCCCATTCTAACTGATAGTAATTTTCCCAACAATTTTCTGGTGTACTTTTTCACTTCAGATAATGAACTAATTGATTAAATATAATTAATCTAGTGATATTTCAGTATTAACAGCAGCAGTGCTCTTCACACAGGATGTCCCAGACTTTTTGTTTCTAGGTGTGTCCAGTTATTGATAATATTTTCTTATTCAGAAGTAGGATGGTAGAGGACAAAGATGACTAAAGAGTCCTAGAGCTGAGGAGAATTAAATAAGTGTACTAAGAACCACTTCAGCTTTTCAGTTGGAAAAATTATAGTGGAGAAAGTCTCCTAAACTCAGTGATTCGATCTGAGGCCTAAAGTCTAATGTCAAGGAATTCATGTGAGGCCGTGTGAAGTGGGCAGAGGCTGCTGACTGTCACATTAATGACACCATGATCACCACTCATCCTGCAGCCCGAGGTTCCGTGTGGTATTAGGAAGCAGGAGAAGGGTGAAGAGGTAAATTGGAGAGCAGGAGCTGCACAGGTGACAGGTTAATAGGTGAGCTATTTTGGTTAGTTATGTGTAATGAACGGCACTGAGGATTTTATAAACTGTAGGTAGTGTTTCCAGGGGTGGTTTTGAGCTCATGTGACACATGTGGGCAGTACTTAGCTGACAATGGGCCACGTTGTGCTCTGCTGTCTCACTACAAACCTTCCCTTTCAGCAGGCTCTCAGGCTGGCATATCCCAGGACTGGGTCATTAGAGAGGAAGGTTTCTGGATGTCCTGAAGAATTCTGAACTCAGGAGTGCAGTTTAACTTGTTTCCCAATCCTCCTTAAGTTTTTCCTGACCATTTGAGTCACAGTATTGACATTTCATGTCTCTGTCCTTACTCTTTCTTTTGGAACACAGCTTCCAAATGCTTTCTTGTCCATCCTGCTGCTTGTTAATCTTTCCCATATAAATTTTAAAGAAAAAAACTACAGGACAGACCAGTATTTTCATCTGTTTTCCAGCTCAGAGAGACCAAAACATTCCAGAACTGTTTCAACAATAAAGAATATATCTGAATCTGTGTACAAAGTGTTCTTTGTGTGTGCAGTCACAAACCTTCTGAATATTTCCATATCAGAACGCAAACCTTCTAAACATTCCCATATCAGAATGCAAACCCCCTTTTGACTGTAAGGTTGGACTTTCCCCCCCTCTTTGTGAATTTATGTACAGCTTGGACTAAGATTGCAAGAGGAAGGGCACTGCATTCTAAGAGTCAACGCTTGATGGTCATCCTCTCTGATCCAATACTTGTGGGATAATTGGATATTAAGTCATCCCTAGGACAAACCAGTGTTTGGATCTGAATTCTGGAAATGGAGAGGAGACCAAGGTGTCTAAGCAACAGATGTGGTTGAAGGATGAAGAAGAAAAGATCTCAACAATGCTCTTTTTATGAAAGAGGATGTGGAAGAGTAAAAGACATCTGTCCATATACATGGACGTTTTCTGCTTCTCTGCAAGAGGGAGAAACCATGGGCTGAACTAATTTTGCCCTTACAACCCAAGTGCTTCAAGGCAGCTGAGGACAATGTGAGTAGGGCTTGTTATTTTGCTAAAAATTTGAACTTTCCTGCTATATAGAGTAATAGTGCTTAGAAATTTTAGTCTGGATGTGTCTTTACATCACTACGACCTCTGCCTAAGAGATGAAATACAAAGCCAGGCTGATGTCCTCAGAAAGGACACGTTTGAGCTTTGGATTCTCCCAGAGCCAGTGTCAGTAATGCCAGGCCAAGCACAGCAGTCAGCAGTCCCCGTTCTGGTGGATGCTGCAGGCACAAATTGCAGCCAGCTCAGCTCAGGGTCCAGCAGCCCAGCGAGCCCCCTGCTAGGAGAGTTCCAAGAGGGCCATGCTGCTAATCACTCCTCCATTTTTGTGTCATGCTGCTAATCACTCCTCCATTTTTGTGTCAGCTTGCTTCAGCCACAGCTGGAGGCAGATGTAAGAGTGCAGCGATGCAATCGCTGGAGCTATGGATGGAAAACAAATGCAGCATCAGCTGCAGAACAAAAGCATTTAACACCATTAGACAGCTCCTTGGGGCTGTGGGGTGAAGCCCAGGCAGCAGCCATGCTCCTCTAAGTCCTGTCTGAGCCATGCTCCTCCAAGTCCTGCCTGAGCCTGATGTGGGGATGTTGTGCTGTGCTCCCCAGCCCAGCCTCTCTCCCTTTCCAGCTTGCCACAGGGACTTGCTCTCCAAGTCTCGATTCTGCCTTGATCCTCTTCCATTCCTCCTGCCACACATTAGTAAATGCACTTGCAGTAAAATCAATGGGAGTTTGAAAACTAAAAGTAATGTGTGCTTTGGTATGCTACTAATCCACTTATTTGGATCCTCTTACTGCTCCTCTGGGCTGCCCTGATCCTCTCTATCAGCCCACCCAGCTGCTCTGATCTGCTCTCTAAACTTCTGCCGTGGCTATATTAGCATCCCTGTCAACTCACAGGGCTGCTGCCTCGACACCATCAATCCCCTCTCCCAATGAGAGTTTCTCTACTAATAATCCCTGTAGCTCAGAATACTGATGCAAACTAAAATAAATTCATGAAAAGTTGCTGCATCTCCTGCTAAGATGTTCTATTTTCCTAAATGTTTTCCAATATTACTTATATTTCAGGCCGGTGAAATAGCTTCAGACACATTCATAACCACCTACCTGCTTTTCAGTTCTAAAAAATAAAATTTCATTGCAAGGTACAATGGAGTTCAAAATCTACTCACACATGCACTTTTTAAAGAGAGATTATGTGAGTTTTAAATCTCTGTCAGGCTGGAGACTGACAACATCTGAAAAAGGTGCTTTTATTCAGCAGTAAGATACATACAGCAGCATTTTCATTAATGTGACCCCCCCTGGATTTACCTTCAGAGATGTGTAGATACTGAAGACTCCATCACCCGTTCAATCCCTGACCTCTCTGCTGAGGCAGCCAGTGCACCTGCATGGACATTTTCTCTGAGATGGACACATCCTGCAGGGATCAAACTGACAACACAGAACTATGATAATTTAGTAATAGCTTTGAGAGATTTCTTGCCTGTGTTGAATAGAAGCTAATGAACTCAGAAGTACAATACTTTATGCTCAACCATTTATCTTCTATATGCATTAAAGTGGAAGAAAAATAGATGTTTTTATGTGCTTTTATACCATCCAACAAGATCTATTTGGTGTTTGGATGGTGTCTGTTAATACAGCTAAAGTGTCTCAACCCCAAGGGATGTTAAGTATAGATATTCCTTTGGGGAAGGTTGAAGAAGGAGACATATGTATGGATCTAAAATGCAGTGCATGCAGTTTGACAACACAGTCTGCATTTGCAGGGCTTAGTCCTTTAACTGCACCTTCCCTGGAAAGACTTTGTTGTTTGGGTATGTGTAGTGCAGACTGATGCTGGGAGTAAGGATGTTCAGTGCTTCACATCATTTGCCCTGCACTGCTGGAGTGCTAGAAAGAACAGCTACAAAAATTCCAACAGCAGCAAAAAACCAAAACCAAAGCAACAAAAAAAGGCAGCATGACCATTTTCCTCCAAGATGTTTTGGATTCTTTAACAGCCACAAATGGCCACTGCTGTCAGAAAAGCGCAGTCTCCCTAGTGACATCTTGGGACTGATTCCTTAGGGACTTTGATGACACAGTGCCATTAGCTGAGCTATGAATACTGTTCCTGAAACAACAGAATTTTCATCAGATATCTCACATATCAGCAGTTTGGCAATAATTAGCTGTTCTTAAATGCAAAGCTTTTTAGAAGCAACAATGAGTTTTTTACACCACCTCAGATTTACAGATAATAAAGCTGGGATAGGAAAGACTCACACATCCTAAACAATGCTCATAAATATTGCCTTGTCAAAATCAGAGAATAATTAACAGCCAAACAGTTACTTCAAGTGTGTTTCTAAAAACCACACTAGCCTTACTAACCCTAACTATTTTAACAGTGCATTCCAGAGGTGTGTCCTGGCAGACAGGAGTTGCAGGGGTTGACTTACCACAAGAACTAATCAAGTGATACTTTAAAAAGCAAAACAAATCAAATTCAAATGCCACCTTCATGATACACAGATGCCATACACTTTGGAAGACTTATGTTTGTTAGAAATGTGGGAACCTTTTTTTCTGCCATTTCCTCCCCAGTGAGCTTTCCTTGTCTTTGCAGTGGGATTTGGACACCTGTGGTGAAGCACTACCTCCAGTTTCTTCCTCAGCCTTCTCTCTAGCTGAGTGTTTCTCTGACTGTGGCCTCCTGGAGATCGTGTGCTGTTTGGAAAGGTGAATGAGGAAGTGAAAGCCCAGAGTGGCTTAAATTGGCTAAATGGAGGGGATGGGCCCATCCCCAATGTCAGGGTTGCAGGGAAGTGCAAATTGCAATCCTTAGCAGCAATACTAACACGTCTGATAGAACACCTGGAGGTGACTGTAGATGTGACAAGCTGGAGGTACCTGTAAGCAAAGTAGATGTAGGGACAAAGAATGGGGAATTGGGTGGGTTAATCCCTCCCAAAAAGTTAAGGACTACTTTAATAAAAAAAAGAAAAGACAGACTGGGTGCAGAGCTCCCTTTGCCAGAAGTGGACATACTTAGTCATGGTGAAAAGGCAATTTTATCCAATGTCTTTTTTGGTGTAGTGTTTTGAAGATGAATAAAAGGAACCATGTACTTATCTAAAAAGGGTTTCCAAGAATCATCTGTGCCCTTGTTACTTGAAATGAGTTCTGCAGTCTTGGTCAGCTGCAAGGCATCAGTTCTGCCTCCTGTGTGAGTGAAAGCATATGCTGGCTGAACTGGGGTTTCCCTTGTTCTAATATAAAATAGATAAGTGAAACTGGATGTCCATAAAGATATGACCTGAAAACAACTAAATGTAAACTGAATACAACCACTGAGAGCAGCCAAAATTATTCTGATCCCTTTTACCACTTTGGCAAATAGATGACATCTGGGTTATTTGAGTGAAACTGGGTTATTTGAGCTGCCTTCAATAATCTGTCTGTAGGCTGACAGTTGGCTTGCAGCAGATAAAGCTGAGCAATCACTTCACCAGCTAGAAATTGGAATGAAACACCTCATGTATGTTTTAAGCTTCTATTTCTACTGCTTACAAGGCTCTTACGAGTGTTCCAAGATTTTGAATAACTTCTAGATTTCCCTTTCCAGTTTTGATTTCATATTTAATGTTATCAAGGAAATTACTTCAAAGTAACTTTGTGGTTAACTCTGCGGGGCTGTTCCAGAGGTCTGCAGAGACCTGGATCTAGGGCAAACATGGGTAACACTATTGCTTCCAGACCCAAGCTCAGTTGCTGGGTGCTCTCAAGACTCTGCAAATGGTTTTGGGAGAGCTTAAAGGCCTGACTCCAGCCCTGACAGCAAACATCATATTTATTAATCGCATGAGAGACAGAAATACACAGCCATAGTGGTACCAAACCAGCAGGACTGCCCTGAAAAGCAAAACAGGAGCAGTAGAAAACAAATAGTCAAGCTTTGGATTTATAGCAATGATCTAATTGACTTTAATGACTAGAGTAATGCCATGTGTGATGAACTGATAATTTGAAATACAGCTGGAAAAGCACACATTTCACTGTGTTAAAAATATCTTATACAGTGATGTCATCTAAGGGATCATTGCATGGATGAAGGACTGGCACAGGGAAGGAATTGTCTGCTTTCACAGCACAGTTAAACAGTTTCCACTCTTAGGGCTCCTCAGGATGGTGGAGACTTGGAGAAATCCTTTTGCAGTGTGGAGGAACAGTTTCCATGATGTGATCCAAGGATGAGATCTCACACTGTGAGCTTTCATAAGCACCATGAGTTTGTCCAGCAAGTGGAGCTCCAGACACCCACCCTAGAGCCAAGGAGCACATGGGGCAGTCAGAGGATGAGAGATCCATACCAAAGCAAGCAGGGACCACAGCGAATTGCCAGCACAGATACTGCCTCAGGAAAATGGTCTGAGGAACAGAGGAGCTTTGAACTGTGTCCAGTCAAGACCCGACCCAGCCGTCTCAATAATCCACGTCCCTCAGAAAATGCTGCCCTGACCTCACGGCAAAGAGGAATCAAACAGATTTGCCATCCTGGAGATCAGACAGGAAGCAAGAGTGGATCTCTTCATGAGGTGCCAGTGAAAGAAAAAAGATATCACCTCTTATAGATTAGAAGGTTTTGTAATCCCCTCAAGAAGGGAAATCTCAAATGGATGGATGGCACCAATGTTTTTTTTTCCCGTCTTTCCTTTTTTGGGGGGAGATATTGGTGAATGTCCTCAAAAAACCAGAACCATCATAACTACATATTTGCATGCATACAGTAACTCTTTTGGCAGATGTAGTACTCTGGAGATTGCCAGTTCTTGTCCATAGGACAAGACAAAGTCTTGATCACAGAGAGGATTTACATTACAGGATGCTTTGATCTGGAGGCAAGAGAGCACAGAACCAGAAGTACTGGAAAAAGAGCAACTGTGGAAAGTTAAATCATCAGTAGTAATGAACTTTTAGGGAACTTTTAGAGGTACAGCATTACTCTCCAACCTTGCCAAAGTTGTTTCACCAATGTAATCACCAACATAATCAGCTGCTTCTTTGTCCCTTTCACCTCTCCCTGACACCTTATTTATTTATTTATTTTTAAAAACTGGGGGAGCTTTGGTCTAAGAGTCACCTGAGAGTAACTGCATCTTTCTCACAAATACTGTGTGTGAGTTGGCTTTCCTCCTTCCTTTTGTACTGTCTTTAATTGAAATATAATGTCTATCGTGGTTTAATCCCCAGTGGTGCACAGGCTCTCAGTTTTGCCCAGCCACAGAGGGATGTAGGGGAGAGAATCAGAAGAGTGAAAGTGAGAAGACTTCTGGATTGAAAGACAGTTAAATGGGAGGGCAAAGGAAGAAAATAATAATAATAATAATAATAATAATAATAGTATTACTATTATTATTATTATAGTAACAACCAAATACACAAAACAAGTGATGCACAATGCAATTTCTCACCACCTGCTGAGCGATGCCCACCCAGTTCCTCATCTCCTGAGCAGCAGCCCTCAGCCAACCTTCCCCCCAGTTTATACACAGAGTGTGATGCCACACAGTATGGAATATCCTTCTGGTCCCCCAGTCTCATTGCTGGCAGGATATGAGAAGCTGAAAAGTCCTTGACTTAGTACATAACTAACTCTGGTTAGCAAAAACTAAAGCATTGGTGTGTTATCAGTTATTCTCATACCTGATCCCAACCACAGAACTGCACTAGATATACTAGGAAAAAAATTACCTGTATCCCTGCCAAAACCGGGCCAGTGTCAGAGTGCAGCAGGAAATGAAGCCAGGTCTAAGGTGTGGGCTCTGGAGTAAATGAGGGGGCAGCTGCCACTCTGATACAAGCATCTGGATTTGCTTACTATAAAGTGCACTCCAGACTATTCCTACAGCCTCCTGACTGATGCCCTTACCCAGTGTGGGCATTCCCCCAGGACTCATACAGACATTCTTGGATGCCATCAGCATCAGATGTGATATAATTTCCTTTTAGAGGAGTGTAGGAGGGCTGTTCCTGCTTCCTCATTGCAAAGCAATTGCATTCAAGCCTGAGGCAAAGCAGTGCACGACTTCTAAATCCAGAACCCTCCAGCCTGGGGTTAAACAGCCCCTGTGAACCACTGTGCCATCCTCTACAAGGAAGAGACATGACACACTGCTCAGGTTATCCAAAGTGGGTGAAAAGCCAGCTGTGGTTAGAGCTCTCCAAAACAGCAACTGAAGCAATGGAGAAAATGGGGAAAGACAAGGAAGAAATCTGCGAGGACCTAAAGGTGAAAAAACACCTGAGAGAAGTTCTTACTCATTCTTCAAAGCTTTTCTGGTTTTCTGGACCCTTTGGACTTTACAAGCCACAAGATGGAAATAGCAGGAGAAAATCAGATAAATAAGGAAAACAAGATTTCTTGATGTTAGTATCTGTGTCACAAATGCTGAGAGGCTGATGACAAAAGCGTTTAGCTGTGGGATGTGCACTCTGAGGAGCTCAGTCCCTTCCAGCTGCCTGAAGGAAGCAGATACCAGATCCACAGGCATCCTGCCTTCCTACATGGCATTTGCACCCATGTGCCTGGCCAGTAACCAGCCTCACTGAATCATTTAGGTTGGAAAAGACCTCTAAAGCATCAAATCAAATCATTAACCCTGCCAAGTCCACCAATAACCACATCCCCACATCCCACACCTAGAGATCTTTTCAGTTCTGGGACTGTGACTCCACTCCCCTGAGCAGCCTGTCCCAGGGCTTGGCAACCCTTTTGGAGAAGAAATTTTTCCTGAGGCCATGATTTATCTGATATTAGCTGTCATCTGCAGCCAAGGCCCATCGCATGAGGCTCTGTACAAACACAGTCAGAGAGACTTTTCCCCAAAGATTTTTCAAGCTAAACAGAGAAGACAGCTGAATAAATTGCACGCAGACTCTCTTTAAAGAACCTGTCAAGCACCCTTTTGTAAAACCAGCTGTACTGAAACAGGGAAAGACCCCTGTAAAAATCACATTCCACCTCTTTTGCTACATTCCTTGATACAAAGCAGCTATGTTTTGGCTCTGTCTCATAATTACTGTCATTATAATGTCTGTGTATCGCTTTAAATAATCTGCTTCCAACAACAGTACGACATTACACAGATACTGAAGAAACCTTTCCTAACATCCAATCTAAACGCCTCCTGGCACAATTTGGGCCATCCCCTCCCGTCTGTCACTTGTCACTTGGGGGGGAAGGGACTGACCTGGCCCCGGGCCCGCCGCTCCTCCCAGCCGCCAGGGGGCGCCGCGCGGCGCCGCGGCCGCCCCGGAAGTGACGGCGTTGTTTTCCTGCGGTACTTCCCGAGGCCGCCATGGACATCCTCAAGCGGGAGATCAGCAGGAAGCGCCAGCAGCTGGAGGAGAAGGAGCTCCTGGGGGTGAGGGCGGCCGGCATGGACACCAGGAGCCGCCCGGAGTGTGGGAGCGGGGGAGGGCGGCGGGGGTGAGGCGGGAGCGGCCCGGGATGGGCCGGGAAGGGCGCGCGGAGCGGCCCAGGGCCGGGTTTCCCAAAGCCGGGATGGGATCGGGCAGGAGCCGGGAGGGGTTGGGGGCGGGGGTGCAGCCTGGCTTCAGCCTCGCTGTGTTCCATGGGCTTTTGGGGCTGGTTTGGGTCATTTCGGGCACCGAGAGATGGGAAAAGGCAGTGCGAGCTTCGGTGAGCAGGGTGGTTTCTGTCCTCCCCACAGGCGCGATCTGTCCATACCCGGGCAGTGTGTGTGTGCCTTAAAAACCCATACCCAGCAGTGCGTGTGTGCCTAAAAACCCCATAGCCGGGCAGTGTGTGTGTGCCTAAAAACCCCATATGCAGGGCAGGGTGTGTGCCTAAAAAACCCATACCCGGGCAGTGTGTGTGTGCCTAAAAAACCCATACCCAGGAGAAAAACCCCATATCTAGGGCAGTGTGTGTGTGCCTAAAAACCCCATATCCGGGCAGTGTTTGTGTGCCTAAAAACCCCATAGCCGGGCAGTGTGTGTGTGTGTGCCTAAAAACCCCATATGCAGGGCAGGGTGTGTGCCTAAAAAACCCATACCCGGGCAGTGTGTGTGTGCCTAAAAAACCCATACCCAGGCAGGGTGTGTGTGCCTAAAAAACCCATACCCGGGCAGGGTGTGTCCCAGGCAGTGTGTGTGTGTGCGCCTAAAAACCCCATACCCGGGCAGTGTGTGTGTGCCTAAAAAACCCATACCCAGGCAGGGTGTGTGTGCCTAAAAAACCCATACCCGGGGAGGGTGTATGTGCCTAAAAACCCCATATCCAGGCAGGGTGTGAGTTCTGTATGTGCCTAAAAACCCCACAGTAGAGCAGAGCCCCTTTCAGGGGTGTCTGATTTTGGGTTGTGGCATCAGAGGCTGAAGGAGGGAGGTGCAGGCTGTTCTATGCCAGGCAGAGCGTGAAGGAAGAAGCTGTAGCTTGTACTAATCAAGGAAAATGCTTTGGGGTGTCCACATTTCCCAGCTGTTGTGTGTCTGGAATGTCTTTTCAGGCACATTTCTACAAAGCTCCCACAAGCAAGCTTATAAAATGCTGTGTAGGAAGGTGATCTCTGCCACCTCCTTGATTTAATGTCAAATGATGTGTTCAGTGTGGTTTATCTAAAGAGCCTGGCCTGGTTGTGCATGTCTGAAGTGAAGCTTTACACCAGAGACCACCGAGGCTTTACGTGACAAAAAACTTGGGTTTTCTAAAGTGCTGGCAATCACTTTGTGCTTTAATCACTTTTTCATTCTGCTTATGCATGTATCCTGCAAAGTAACTCTGTATTGCTGATTTCAGAGGTGCTTCCAGCTAGGCATCTCTGGGAGAGGATGTAGCTGAATTCACCAAGCCAAGTAAGGAAGTTTGAGCCATTTTTGCTCAGCCATGCAAAAGTGTGAACTGGTTACAACTCTCCTCTCTTTTAGGGCAATAAGAAGTATTTCAAACGCAGTGAGTTAGCTAAAAAGGAAGAGGAGGCCTACTTCCAGAGATGTGGCTACAAGGTATGGAAATTGTTCTTCCAGGACTTGGTGTGTTTATTTTGAAGTCTGCTTTTTTTCTTTTTTTTTTTTTTAATCAACGATATCAATGTTGTTAATGATAATTGTTGTTCTTTGTTCAATCTGTTAATGTTATACATTAGCCTGTAAATGAGAAGCCACCTGGAGAGGTATGACTTTCCAAAACCATTTTCAATGCAGGAAAAGATATGCATGACATACAGCTACTTAAGTTTGTGTTATGGTTTGGCTTTTGTTTCTTTTTTTTTGTTTGTTTGTTTTTATTTGTGGAAAGCATGAAGTGGCTCGGGATCAAAGCTTGTCTTCCTTTCTTATTAAATTGTGCTGTTAGGCATGAACACTGGATCTGATACAGCCACCTTCCTCCCCTTATTGAGAAAAATGGATACATTTGGATAATTTTATCCCATCTTCGTTGTCAAAATGTCCAAAAGAAATCAGTATAGTGTGGGTGTGCATCAAAAAGATCTGCCAGCTCTCCCAAATTTGTATTTGGGTTTTGGCCATTAACCACCCAGCACTGAAGCTGTGCAACAACAGCATTTATGTTCTTGCTGGCAAAATATTAGAAACAATTGGTAACCTCGGGTGCATTTTGCAACAAATGGGTGATGTGGAAGGCTTTATCTGCCTTGGAATGGTGTCAGGGCAAGAGTTTAGTGAAATGGAAAGAATGTTGTTGTCTTTTACAAGTGTGTGTGCCTGCCTGCCTGCCTGACGGGTGTCTGGGAGGGGGGATGCATTCCCTGGGAAGACAGTTTCATAATCCTGTTTGCTGTTAGAGGGCACAAATAGGAGCTTTGTTTTCAAGTGACCTTTACCCAGTTGGTGACTTATTCTGAAACCTTGATCTGCTTGTGCACATTTGGACGTCGATGCCAAAACGACTCTCGGAATGTGCAGCTAATATTGAAGTCATGGGAAAGCTCTGAATGCAGCTGCTCTCCCAAGTGCAAATGCCTGCCTGGTGCCTTTTGAGCAGTAGCTTGAATTCTTCAGAGCCTGCTGTGGTTAAATTGGGGTTACCTGTGCTGCTGCAGCACCGGTTTGCGTGTGAAATGCAACCCCGACAATGGTTTTAAAATAAGTTACTTTGTTAAATTTAGTATCTTTTTAGAGCCTCCCAGATTTCTGCATTGGTTCTTTACTCTGTTAATGAGACATGGAACACAGACTGATTTCCTTTTAAATGCAGGTGCTTTTTTTCTTTGCTTAGACTTAATAAGTTGGAATAATTTCACTTGCTTGAAGAAAGCACTGAAACAAAATAACAGTGGTACAGATATTGCTTATAACTTGGAGTCCAGCTGACAGAATGGAACAAATATTTTTTTCCAGTGGTGCTGTCTCTTTATGAGTTCAAGAATGTTTGTAAGTTAAAATTTGTATGTATCCTCCTGCTCTGGGACTATATTAAAAAAAAAATTGCACCATAATTTCCATATTTTCTGTCCCCTGTCAATTCCTCCTTCTCTGCATTGATAGAAATTTTATTTTCCCCCTCCCTTTATGTGTTAAACATTGATTCAATTGTCTTTCCCTTGATCATTCCAAACATGTATATTTGTAGGATTGATTTTTTTCTGTGTTTGCTAATACAGTATTGAGTGTGGATTTGTACATCGGAAATTGCTGAATCTTGTAGTTGAAGCCCCAGGGGTGGATCCTGCCAGCCACACAGAGTCACACTGACACCTGAGCAAGGCTGGCACTGTGTCCTGAAAGAATAAAATGCCTATTAAAAAAAAATTAAAATTCTGTCCAGTACCTTCCTCGGATTGATCAACCCAAATACAGGCTGCCCATACACAGGGAATGCTGCAGGCTGCTCTAGCATTCATTGGATTGTTTCCCTTTTAGCAAGTACAGAAAGGAAATTAAGAAAAAACAAGATATGAGTGAGCACTGAAGGTGTTTCCTTACTATAGGAATGTTACCACCAGCAATCTGCTCCTGCTGTCAGAAGTGTTGAATTTGAGCTTATACAGGGAGCTGGAGTTACATGGCTGCTGTCTCAAAGTAAATTGGATCAAAGAGTTGTTGTGCATTATTAAAATACTGAATAATTAAGAAGGGATGCTCTCTTTGATTCAGGGACCTTCTTTTAGACTAAGAGGAGTTGTTAAGGATATCCTGCTCCTATGAGGAGTTGTGTCTATTTTGTTTTGTTTTTGGTTTTTTTTTTACCTGTAAGAAACTGGCAAGGTTGTTAAGAGAGGTGCATTACCTAAAACAAGGTTGGGGAGGTTCATTACCTCTGAAAACCCAACAGAAACTGTGGCTCACTGCTCACTGTGCTCAGCTTGCTGAGGCTGCAGGTAATGAACACTGTAACTCACACTGACCCTGGGAGAGGCAGCCCCACTCTCACCCTGCCCTGGGGTTTCCCTTCCTCTCCTTCTGTCTGTCCTGGGAAGCTGGATGAGGAAGGGAAGCAGGCTGGGAACAGTACCAGTATTTGTGTTTGTCAGAGTATTTTCTGTTTGAATAATTTCCCCCTTGTGGTTCATCACACATTGGTGCAAATGGTCTTGCATGGAAGAGAAGGATGGAACAGGGGCAGAAATCAACAGGCAGAGGGTGGATTTGCTATTTTTGGCACCAGTGCTGGCATCTGCTTGCTAAAGTGACAGCCAAACTTCAGCAATTGTCCTTTCTGTTTGCTGGAGAGACTGCTTCCTGCAACCTGCAGAAGTGTTAGTGCTTGATACTATCAAGAACTTTTATTGTTTTGTGAGATGCAATTATGGACCATAAAACTATGAAACTGAAGGTTTATATTGTCATACTAAAGTCTGTGTTCCAGAGTTCTGTATCTTGCCATCATTTCTCGTCAATATGTGGGTTTGTTTCCATGGCACATGAGTAACTTTGTTTGTTGAATGTAGGTACAGCAGCAGGAAGAGGAGGAGAAACCACTGGCTACATCAAATCCAGTGCTGGAACTCGAACTGGCAGAGGAAAAGTTACCAATGACTCTTTCCAGACAGGAGGTAAAATCAAAAACCATAAAATGACTCCTTGAGTTTACAGCAGGTGCACCTGGAATTCCTTGTTAGGGCTGTTTCATCCAGTGAACTGTACTTTTTATGGCAGTTTTATTTAATAAGCTTCCATTTTTGCAGTCAGCAATTAATGATCATCTTTGCTTATCAGGGCTCTGCTGTCCAGTTGAATGCATAGGGAGGTGGAGGTGGGTAGAGCCTCTCTGTTATAGGGATTTACACAGATTTTTATAACATTTTACAGATCTTTCAGAGAGATACTCTGAATATCAGCATTATTCTTGGATAGCACTGAAGATGGCATGCTGACTTTTTCCAAGATTTATTTTTCCCTGAGCTTCTTTTCTTTGTAACTTGTTGGTCTGAGCACAAATTTAGAAACCAAGTTTTGGAAGTTCACCTTAGCCTCTAGAAGAAACAGTCCTAAAGCCAGAGCAGCTGGGATGTTCTTTGCCTTTTCTAAGGATAAAAATGCCTGTCTGGACTTAAGTTCACAAACAGATCCACACCCCAAAGGAGGAGCAGGAAGTTCAGAAGTACGGAATACACTCTAATCTTGGAAATACTGAAATTCACAACTGAGGTCATCCAAGCATGTCACACCTCCCCTTAATTTGTCAGGATATTCAGGTTTTTACAGGACTTGTAAAGGGGGTTGTTGGTTTTGTGTTTGGTTTGAGGTTTGAATCAAGTCAAGGGAGGCTTTTTCACTTCTGTTGTATCTACTTTTAAAGTAACTATCCCATTAGATTTTAGGACTTCATATTTCCCAAATGCTTAGTGATGGGGGTTTTCAGCAGATCATCTCATAGCTGTGCTGGGACAACCTGCAGCCCAGTTTGTATTTTTATTGCCAAGTCAAATAGGTGAGTGAGATTATTGTCAAGTTCCTTTGTGATTTTGAAAGTGGTTTTTAAGCTCTGCCAGAGGGATGATTTTTTGTGTATTTGTTTGAACAAGTCAGAGCAGGAAGAAGTTTGGCTGTATCAAACAGCCTGGGATTTTATGCAGAATTTGGATTGGTAATATTTGGAATGACCTTTCACTGAAATACCGTGGGAATTTTATATTTAGATTGTAAAGTGTCTGGAACGTTTTTCAACTGCTTAAAATATTGCCATTTCCTCTCCAGTCCAGCTCAGCTTGTTATTCTAAGCAAAGTAAATAAATCTGTCATTCTGGATTTTATTTTGCTTCCTTTATGCGTCAGGGAGTGCTTTGATTCTTTTCAGGTTATCAGGAGGTTACGAGAGAGGGGTGAGCCCATCAGGCTGTTTGGAGAAACAGATTATGATGCATTTCAGCGGCTGAGGAAGATAGAAATTCTTGCACCTGAAGTGAACAAGGTAAGCCTGGCTCCTAGGTACTTATTCACGGTGTAAGTAACCCTAGACAAGTTACTGAAAATCATTTTCAGTAACTGTTAATTTTCAGGAGGAGGAGGTTAATAGACATCCAAGAGAATATGTGTTCTTACCTCTTTTTTCTTTTCTTTTTTTAAATTTGCTGAGAAACTATGTTAAATATTGGAGTTTTATTCACAATTACAGTTAAGTTACAGAGTTCAGTTCTAGAAACCTACCAGGCCCTTGTCACTTGGAAAAGGGGCCTTCAGGTGGCACTAATACCCCAGCTTGTTCTGCCCCTGCTTTTTAATGAGCAGAGAACAGTCATTTACTGTTAAAGTAATCCTCTGTTTGTGATGATGTGCACTCTTGAGAAGGCACAGGTGAGTAAGAGCAGGACTGCATACTTTCTCTCTGGGATATAAAAGATTTTTCAAATCCCTGGATTCCAGAGCAATAACTTGTTATGGAAGTGTCATTTTTCCCTCTTCCCTTTGAAATAGCCGTGAGCTCAAAAACTGACTTGAAGATATAATTAATTTATTCATTTTATCTTAAGAAATGATCAGTTAAGTGAGGAGACACAATTGAGGTTTGTTTTACATTCACTGTTAACCAAATTTACAGCCTTACTAACAGAGTGACAATTTGCATTTTCTTCCCTAAAATTTTCTTCCCTAATTTGTGGCAAACTGAATTGTTTTCAGTGTCTTTCCTGGGGCTGCCCATAAAAGGGAAACCTTTTCCTCTCCAAGTCTTTAAAATAAAGATAAACAGATCTAGAAATAAAAGCTGTGCTAATGAAAGCTTTCCCTCCAGTGACATCTGTGACAGGAGCAGGATTAGGAAATAGAGAGCCCATAAATAGGGTTGTGCTGGGTTTTTGGTACATGTTTCAGTCACTCCTGTTGCTGTCTAGGGGGATTCTGCATGTTGCTTTGTCAATCAACCTTGTGGTTCAGACATTTTTAGAGTAACTAAATGATTAATAGAAATGCTCCAGACAGCTAAGTATGATGATGGAAGAGGGGAAGTAACTGTGCATATCCATTCCCTGTGGAGTGGCTGAATTTATCTGAGGGTAAGAAATGTCATAGTGCTTTATAGAGCTTTATATTTTATGTCTCATGATGAGAAGGCAAATCCTTCAACTGTGGTTAAGGTGAGTTTTGTGTTCTATTTGAAAGAACCTTTTAACTTTATATATGTGGTTTTAATTCTGGTTTTTTAGTCACCTCTTCTGAAGTTGAGGGTTTTAAGCAGTGAATCTATAATAAAACATTCTGTTATGTTTAAGTAATTTGTAATAAAAGGAAACAACGTTATTGTTTTATGTCTGGCACTGAAGGAGTGAGACTTATTTACAGCTTTTTTTCAGGGCAGGTGTGAAGACTTGTAGAACTGATGATGGTTATGGTCTGGTTTTCATTTGTTTTGGGGTGGTTCAGTGCATTGCTTGGAGAAAATAACTTGAAGAAAGTTCTAGAGGCTGATTCCATCCTCCAGGCTTTTTTTTTGGTGAAAATACTGTAAAAAGTATTTTTCATGGGTATGAGCGCTTGAAGTTCATGCACCTGCTTTTTTTAAGTGCTGAAGCACAAACTGTTGTTGGAGTTCAGTTAAATTCAAACAAGACTAAACCCTTATGTGTGTTTTTACAGAATTTGCACCTTAAACAGAAGTTAGATGCTCACAGTGACAGTGCTGAACTGCTTTTATTTACTTGGGGGTTTTTTAATAAACCAGTCTCTCTTTTTTTTTTTCCTGTTTCATAGGGCCTGAGAAATGACCTGAAGGCTGCTTTGGATAAGATTGATCAGCAGTATCTGAATGAAATTGTGGGTGGCCAAGAAGCAGGAGATGATGACTCCCAGAATGACCTGAAAGTCCACGAGGAGAATACTACTATTGAAGAACTAGAAGTATGGGATAGGTCACAACTAAGGGGTGTCAGATGTAGTGTGTTGCTGTGAGGAAGCTTCAGGATTGTTTAGAAAAAGTTGTCTTCTTTTCAAGCTGACTTACACATTTTGAAGTATTCTTAAGGAGAAAATTTAGGTTTCCAAGCCTGGAGTTGCACTGTAGGTGCCTACAAGAGACAAATGAAAACTCAAGTGGTCTTTGTTTACAGCACTGCATCCCAAAGGGGACAGGCATTGCCTGCAAAGACAGTGATACAGTAAACATTCATTCTCCAGGAATTTCAGAAGTAGAGAATTTAATTCCAATAGATTACCTGGTCATAAGTGCCAAAGCCTTTCCAATGAATATTTGAGAGCATAATAAGGTCCAATTAATAGGTACCAATTAATTTTCCCTATACAAGAAAGAAGGACTCTGAAAAATAGACACACAGAAAGAACATCTAGGACAAAAAAAAAAAAAAGAGCATCAGAAGGAGGCAGACCACAGGAAATATTAGTGCAGACATAATGTGTCCCAAAAACTTGAATGCAAATGGCTGCTCTGTTCTGAAAGAATCCTGTGGTGTTTGTGAGAGTGAGTGGAGAGTGAGTGCCAGGAAATGCATTCAGCACCTGGTATTTGAGGATAATGTTTTGAAAAGCACATTAACTTGAGCTGAAGACTTTTACCCTTAATCTTCAAAACTCTTTGCAGAAGTTAATCTTCTCCAGAAGTGTGTTTAAGAAATAATACGATTTATAACTGAAGCTGAAGCGAATACATCATTATTAAAAAATAGTCTGGGTTTTTTGTTATGGTGCCAGGGGTTCTGGTTTAAAATAACTGCAGTACCAGAGTGGATAGCAGCAGTATTGGAGCTGCATTTTCTTGATCTGTTAGCTCTCAAAATAACCCCTTTTTGTGTTAGTAGGGCAGGCTTGGTTTGAGCCATGCAAACAATCTTTTTCTAAAAAGTTTGAAAACATTGTGTCTTAATTTTATATTACTTTAACTGCATTGCCTTGAGCATGAAGGCTTTCATTGAATTTGACTCCAAATCTAGGAGATTTTTAAAAATAAAACTGACTTTGGAAACATGAGGGCAATGGAAATTGATTATAAATGGAACTATACCTAGTGGAAAATGATAACATCCTTCCAAAAGTGTATTTATGAAATAATACGATTTATAACTGAAAGCTGAAGCGAATACATCATTATTAAAAAATAGTCTGGGTTTTTTGTTATGGTGCCAGGGGTTCTGGTTTAAAATAACTGCAGTACCAGAGTGGATAGCAGCAGTATTGGAGCTGCATTTTCTTGATCTGTTAGCTCTCAAAATAACCCCTTTTTGTGTTAGTAGGGCAGGCTTGGTTTGAGCCATGCAAACAATCTTTTTCTAAAAAGTTTGAAAACATTGTGTCTTAATTTTATATTACTTTAACTGCATTGCCTTGAGCATGAAGGCTTTCATTGAATTTGACTCCAAATCTAGGAGATTTTTAAAAATAAAACTGACTTTGGAAACATGAGGGCAATGGAAATTGATTATAAATGGAACTATACCTAGTGGAAAATGTTTATAAAATTTACTGTTAGTATTTACAATTTTGAGGTTTTGGCAGGATGGTGGAGAATTGGAGCATGCAGCTGGGCTTTTAAAGTGGTTTGTTGCTTGGTTTTGGGTTTTTCTTTTTTTTAATTTGTTCCCCCTAATTCACAGTTGCAATTAAATGATAAAAAGCCCCCAGTACATCAGAGAATTGAAATAGCATAACAAAATAATTAGGTTAATTGATGGCTTTGGGGATCTCAAAAAATGCAGTGCACCCACATTTCCCCTTAATGCAGTGCTGTCAGACAGCTGCTAATTATGCCAATAATTTAGTAGTTAATGATGGAAAAATTACTGTTGCATTGACTTTGCAGAAATAATCATATTGCCATTGTGATGTAAATGTTTTTAATAGACTAACAAATTTCAGTAGCATTTGTACCTGTTTCGTGACCAGTGTTTGGGATTTCTTGTGGAATTTATTGCAGTTTGTGGTGCAGTGATCCATGCTCTGCTGTGGTGGTGCTGGCAGATTAGACAAAATAGAAATAATGGCCCTTTTCTCCCCCCTGTTCCAGGCTTTGGGAGAATCCTTAGGACGGGGTGATGATCACTATGATATGGACATCATAACAAAGTTCTTGAAGGTAACAAACTCTAATTATTCTGTACTTGTGTCATATTATTAATGCCATGCAGATACATTTCAAGAATAGAAGGGTGGGTTTCAGCTGCTTGAGAGGAAAATCTCACATGTTATGTGTAAGATGTGGGTTTTTTGAAATGCTTGGCACTCCACAGCCTTTGTTAGTCACAACAGTGACTTGTGCCAAATCTGGGAAAGAGCTCTTGGGAGAGCAGCATTCCTCAAAATCTGGTCCTGCTTTTCCAGACAAAATAAATACGGTTTTGATTTTCGTGTGATATTTGAGGCAGTTGTCTGTAGCTGCCTCTGTGTAGTACTGTGGCATCAAAACCTTTGGAGGAGTTTCCTTGGAACAGTGCAAGCTGAATTGGAATGTCACCTGATACTGTTAGTGAAATTGGAGAGTTTTAAAGGAAGTCCACAGGTTCAAGTGGATGGCAGGAAATTGTTTCCTTGTTCCTGCCAAGAAACCTGTGTTGCCTCTCAGCCCAGTCAGCTGGTGCCTGTGTAACTGTTGTGGTAATCAAAGTCACAGCAAGAGCTGAAACTTTAATTTGTGTGTGTACATTTAAGATAAGAGAGTTGCTCCTGTCCCTCCTTGCCTATCCTTCTGAAAAAGGTTTTACCTTCTTAACTCAGATAAAAAAAACTCACTTTGCCTTGCTTGCTTAGCCCTGTGTTCTGTCTGATGTGCCGGGAAGTCACTAGATGGCACCATGACACAGATGTGCTTGCTCCCTGCAGTTCCTCCTGGGAGTTTGGGCCAAGGAGTTGAATGCCAGGGAGGACTACGTGAAGCGGGGCGTGCAGGGGAAGCTGAACAGCGCCACGCAGAAACAGACCGAGTCCTACCTGCGCCCGCTCTTCAGGAAGCTCCGCAAAAGGGTGAGCACCTCTGGATGCCCTCAGCCTTGCTCTCCAGCACCCAGCATCAGGGCCCTTTCCAGGAGAGGGGATGAGTGGATTGGTGACAGTTTCTGTATCTAGAGCTCCTGACACCCAGCTCTGACTTTATCTTGATCAGTGAAATCTGCCCACTCGCTGCTTTTTTAGCTGTTTAAAGCAGCACCTGCTCCCTGGGTTGCAAACGTGACAGAAAATTGGGGTTGCATTTTGCACTTTGCCATCAGCTACCAGGTGTAACTGCTTAACCTCTCCTCTTCAGATCCTGCATCTGAATAATGAACATGTTTTCCTTTGTGCAACTCCTCAAGCAAGGGTAGTTGCTAAACTTTGCATAAATGCTGAGTAAGATGATTTTCCTGAGCTGCTGTTCTGAACTAAATGTCTTTTTTTCTTCTCCCTCTCTCCTGTAGACACTTCCTGCAGACATCAAAGAATCAATAACAGATATTATTAAATTTATGTTGCAAAGAGAATACGTGAAGGTATGTTTGTTTGTACTTTTCCTTTTGTCATGTTCATGCTGTCTGGTTGTAAAAGATTGAGTTTATTCCTTCAGCATGCCCATACTTTTTTTTTTTTCATTTTGAAGATGCATAGCTGGAAATATAACATCTATCCCAACAAAATGAAAAATGGCTGTGAAATGTTGGGCTCTAAGTAGTGTTTGATCCACAGCCTGATCTTTTGAGCTTCATGAAACTGCACAGCTTTGTAAACATGAAGAAAATTTTTCTCAGAGATGGGTATATTAAGTTGCAGAGGCATTCCTCAAGGGGAAACCTGATGTTCTAAGGTTAAATGAAGGTATTGAGTACTAATAGGGTGTTGATGATTAATTAATTAGGAATTAATTGAGTTATTGAATATGAGGCACATGATTGAGTTTATTCCTTCAGCATTCCCATACTTTTTTTCATTTGAAGATGCATAGCTGGAAATATAACATCTATCCCAACAAAATGAAAAATGGCTGTGAAATGTTGGGCTCTAAGTAGTGTTTGATCCACAGCCTGATCTTTTGAGCTTCATGAAACTGCACAGCTTTGTAAACATGAAGAAAATTTTTCTCAGAGATGGGTATATTAAGTTGCAGAGGCATTCCTCAAGGGGAAACCTCATGTTCTAAGGTTAAATGAAGGTATTGAGTACTAATAGGGTGTTGATGATTAATTAATTAAAAATTAATTGAGTTATTGAATATGAAGCACTGTCCCTTTCTTTGTCTACACTCACATTAAGTGGCCTGGTAAGGTTGAGGTAAGTTAATGAGAAGATTTTTTTGGATGAATTCTGCTCACTGCAGGAGGCAGAAGTACTTTGGGACACAAGATCAAAGGCAGTATTAGATTTTATTTGTAGCTGTCTTCAGAAGTGAAACTGAAATACCAATAGCATTTGCTGAAGCAGCTTGTATATGCAGAGGAAACTGAGCTGTCTTTTATTTGTGCTTTCTTTAAATTTCTAGTCTTAGTATTCTTGTGAGGATTTGGCATAATTTGTCAAGTAAGCAAGCAAACCTGCTTTTGATGCTGAAAAAAACTTTGTATGGCCTGAGGCAAATTTAATCCAAAATCGTTTAGAAGCAGAACTGAACATGTGGGATGTATGGTAGTGGGATTTTATTTTGAAGCATTTTTTTCCTCTTGGTTGTCATAATTATGTGGAAATTCCCTTTCCAATACCTTCTCAAACTAATAAGCATGCAGGAATGTGGTGTATCTCTGGGTTAATCAGCAGTGCTTCTCTCTCCTGGAGGTGCTTGCCTTTAAGTAAACTTCACAGAGATTTTGGATGACTTGAGTACACATTTGGATGTTTTGTTGTTTTGTTTTGGTTTTTTTACATTAGGCTAATGCTTTTACAGATACTCACATTCTTTTCAATTTTACTTGCTAAGTGACTTGTCTCTTTTTGCCTGCTTTTGTCTTCTGTCTCTTTTTGCCTGCTGCTTGCTTTGTGCACCCTAGTGAATACTGTCAGCCACAGATTTTGGCTGCTTTTTTAGTTGAAAAGCTTGTAAGATTTAATTTTGAAATCAACGTGTTGACAGCAGGCAAAGAATGCAAGTTGTCCACTCAGCCTTAATTAACCCTGGTGTGACAGTCCTGCAAGGGTCTTTAATTGCATGTTCACATATTGTTTCATCACAAAAGTATATTTAAATCAGCAAGTAGGTATTTCACTAAGACTGTTCAGATTCTGCCTCGTGCAGGTGATGACTAAGCTCTGTCCTGTCTGCCACCCCTGCCTTGTTCATTATTCACCTCCCAGTTTGTTCAGTGCTGGCTGGAAAGAATCTGCACCCACTGGTCATGATTGCTGCTTCTTATTGTCCAGTTTCTGAACACGAGGTGATAAATGAACTCTTTATCAGTGAGTTTTGTAGCTGCTCTCTAATAGAGAAGGAATGTCCTGTTCCACGTCCTTCAGGTTTTTTCTGTAATTGTATCTGTCACTTGCTGGTTCTCAGTTGTTATGTTGGGGTTTTTTAAGCTCTATACTTCTCTTCCTTTCTGCCTTTCTTTCTGTTAATTTTCCCTTTGAGTTTATCCCTGTTTTTCCCCAGAAATGTTGTCTGTTACAGCTTTAAAACAGTATCTGCACTTCTTGATGGGGAAATTCCTGATTGATTCACTGCTGCTACTGCTCTGGCCTTCAGCATGGTTACAAATGTAACCTTATTCAACCAGAGATGGTTGGGTTGAAAATAACCCCAGTAAACCTTAGTTTTGGTCAAGATAACCAGACTGCCTTATCCAGTTCTTTTTTTTCATAAGGCAAAGTTCCCTCAGAGTTCCACGCGGGCAGGCGCGTTGTGCAGTTGGTTGATACCACGCAGTGACACCAGATCAGGGACACTGGATGGGGTTTATCTGCACCTGGCAGTGCAGAAATGCTTTGTGTGGTGCAGCTGCTGTGGTGCTCAGTGGTGCCCTTCCCTCCCCAGGCCAACGATGCCTACCTGCAGATGGCCATAGGGAATGCTCCCTGGCCCATCGGCGTCACCATGGTCGGCATCCACGCGCGGACCGGGCGCGAGAAGATTTTCTCCAAGCACGTGGCCCACGTGCTCAACGATGAAACTCAGAGGAAATACATACAGGTAATGGCAGCTTTGGAAATCCAACAGGTCTGCTTGTGTGGGGGGTTCTTTGAGAAACGTCAGTGTCATGGTAACATCAGGTGATGTGGTGGAAGGGTCCCAGAAATGGACAGGTTTAGTTTGTTTCAAGCATAACATCCAATTAACAGTAGCTCATCCAGGACCTGGAGGCTCTTCAGTAATGGGCCAGGAACAGTCTAATGGGTTTTTCTGAACTGCTGTGATCCTGCATGAACACCAAAGCAGCTGTGAAGACAGCTTGCTTCTCCTGAGGCCTCTCACTGCTTAACTCATGCTTTAAACATGCCCAGAATTTAATACTGTAAAATTCAGTCCTTCTGACTACTTCAGCAACTAGATAAATGCATTCATTAATAAGTTCAGGAACCCGGGCTCAGAATTCCAGGCTTAGTTCCTCCTGGGCATCTTCATACTCATGTGGACTTCTGGTTGTGGAAATAACAGCAGTGCTGTTTTTCTACTCTGCCCTTTCCACACAGCAGGTGGACAGGTCGCAGGAAACAAGCCTTCTCTTTTGGTATTTTTAAATGTGTTTGGCTCTTGCCAGTTGCAGTTTCATTGAGATAAAAAAACCTTCTGGTTAACTCTAAAGCCTCCAGAGCAGCATCATGGAGCTCAGAGCTCTTGACAGGCAAGGTTTATAAATGTCTTCCTTCTTCAGCAGCAGCACTCCTGTTGCTTTTCAGCTTCTGCAGATGTCTGCAAGGGAATTGCTTGCAAAATGCAACTTCCCTTCTGCTCTGAGTCTCTGTAGTTGGGCTGCAGTTAAAACCTTTGGTTTCTCTTCAACTCTAGTTTTTAATAGCATAACATGAAAAAATATCATTGTGAAGGCACAGGGGGCTCCAGACACTACAGAGACAGCAAATTAAATTTGACCAATTATTTTGTAAGGTGAAAATTGGCATGTGGATTATTCATCTTCAGAGACAGGTTTCTTGCTTGGAAGACAGACTTATGCTTGGAAGGATTTAATGGATGAAATAGTTTTAAACTAAATAATGTTGTTGTGGTCTGTGTTCATCCACGTGTCATAATGGTGAATAATTCATAGAGTCACAGAATGGTTTGTATTGAAAGAGACCTTCAAAGACTGTCAAGTTCCAGCTCCCCTGGCAGGAGAACCTTCCAGTCCAGGCTGCTCAGTAATTGGCCTTCTCTGTCCATTTGCCACTCCTGGGCAGAAAGATCTCTACTCTGGAGTGTTGCTTGGTCTCTCTTAACACAACACACAAAACATAAAACATTGTGGAAGATGTGTGTGATCCCCAGTTTGTCCCTTCTCTGCTTTTGGGGCTCTGTTGGCCAAGGAAATCCTTGAGTTCATCTTCCCACTGGGAATTCCATACCTCTGCTTCTAAATTACTCAACTCACTGCAACAGCAAGACAAAGTTGGTTTTAAACATGTGTGTTCTTCATGTTGGTTTTAAATATTGGGTCTTGTTTGACGAGTTTGGTTCAAACTGGAGCATGGGGTGTTTATTACTCGTGCTCCCAGCAGCTGCATGAAGCAAACATGCTCCTGGTTGCAGCACTCTGGAGTGAGAACATCCCAAACAAGGAGTCCTTATGGTGCTGGGACAGACTTTCCATGCTTGTCTGCATGAGAAAGGCCAAAGCATCATCCTGTTGAATCATTTTTCCCTGAGTGAGGAGCTGCCTTCCATGAGGAGAGTCTCATGACAGGGACATGTCTCTGCCATCTTGGAGTACAGTGTCACTGCTAAATTACATTTCTACCACAGCAGTTGGCTTTCTTCTTTGTTGGACTTTTCTGTGTGACTTGAAAGAAAATTATCACAGGGTTCCTGTCATGTTGGTTTTTGGCAGTTGATGCCTTGAAAGAACTGAGAAGTCCACATTCTGCCTTTCTCCTTGATTGCCTCCTTTTGCCTCTGTGATATCCTGTGTCCACAATTCTCCTCCTGAGAAGTGTTTGGTTCTGCAGCTTGTTTTGAAATTCCTTTTTGCTCTTTAGAATGAATTTTAATATTCAGCTTTCTTGAAAATATCTTTAATTATGATATCATTTGTTCCCTTGGTGATAAAGAGAGATTAAAGAATTAAAGAAGGGCATGAAGAATTCCCATTTTCTTCACAGTGAATCACAGTGAAGGATCACAGTGTGATCCTTCACTGTGAATCTTAGCAGATAGTGTTGAAGCTGTAGCCTTTTTTGTTATGCCACAAACTCCTTTAATATGAAGAGAACCTCAAACTTTAAACAGAATAACTACCAAAATCCCAACCTCAAAATAGCAGCCTTTTCTTTTTAGTTCTTCTTGTTAAGCTTAAGAATACTGTAGGCTATTAAGTTTGTTCAACAGCTGCAGCCTTACTTCAGAATTGTCCTTGTTTTGTTAATTCCCAGGGGCTGAAGAGGCTGATGACCATCTGCCAGAAGCACTTCCCAACAGACCCATCCAAATGTGTGGAGTACAACGCGCTCTGAGGCTCTCTGGGGGCTGGGGCTCACATTTTGGGCTCCAGCACCCAGGGAGGATGGAAGAGGCAGACTTTGAGCCTGAACACCAACAAGAACTTGGGGTGGGCTTTGCAAAAACAAAAGCATAAAGGAGATTTTTTTTTTTTACAGCTTCCTTTTTCCAAGCCCGATTTATTTAGGTTTATTTTGAGATCTGTGCTTTTTGCTGGACACATCCAATGTACAGCAGAGGGATGGGTTTTCAAGAGTGTAAGACCAAGACAATGACCAAGGGACAATGCACATGACAACTGCTTTTGTTTCAGTTTGTTATTCAGGGAACTGTGCAGATTGAACTGTTTCCCATAGTTTCCCATATTTTAGAGCTTTAGATGAGTCTCAGCCCTGCAAGGAGCATATGTGGAGCTTTTTTTGGCTGCTTTTGCATTGGAGACTGACGTGGGGAGATGATTAGAGGGAAGCAGTTGAATCTGAATCTTGGTTATTTCTGTAAATATAAAGACTTTATTGGTTAATCTTTCATGTGGTATTTATCAGGAATAAAAAAAAGTTTCTATATTTCTCAGTCTCAGTGCAAAGAATTTTTGATCTTGAATGCATCTGATTTGGCGCTTTTTTTTTTGGTAATGACATTTTTAATATAAACCTTCTGGGCTTGGGGGAAATAATCTTATGGCTCTTGAGGCTTTCAAATTCCATTTTTATACATCTGGAGAAAATTTTCAATCTGCTGGGCATTGCAGAGAAAATAATTAGGACCTCCCATGACCATGAACAGTATTTCTAGCAGCCACAAATCTTTACCATTGTGTATCCTGACTGGGGATGGTGAGGAAACCCATGGGAACGATGATGTCTAATTCTGCATAAACAGTGAAATATTGAAACTTTGTTAGTTTTGAGAAGAACAACTTCTGAAGAATTGTGTCACTATTCCATTGCATGGGTTTGTCTGGCAGCTTGGAGCAGGAATGGAGCCCTCTTCTCAAGGAGTGACCTGTCTCCCTTGGGTGTTCCCACTGTCCTGTGGCACAGTGACACATACTGGGGGATGTGACCTGGGAAGAGTATCTTGGAGAAATTCAGGTTCTTCTGGAGACTTAGAATTCTGAAGTGCTGCTTTGGGCACAGGAGATTTTCAGTCTGGAGTGTTTGACCCCAGAGGAAATGTCAAGAGTTTAGAAGTAATAAAATGAGGCTGATGAGGCCTTGCTGTCTCTTGGGGGAAGGGGCTTTGGGGAGGAGATGGGGATTTGTGGGGAGCAGCTGGGCAGATGCCAAGAGCATGGAAGAGTTTCATTAGCAGTGCTTTCTGGTGATTTTCTTTGAAGTGCTCTGTACAGATGCTCTTTGGGGGCGTTATTACAGCGGAAACATTTGTAACACTGCAACTTTATCCCTCTCCCCACCCAGACGGTTTCCTGAACTGTTTCTAAATCTTTATCTTGACCTTAGTTTTGAACTTTGTGAATAATTGAGGGACAATATTGTCCCTTGTTCAGAAGAGCTGTAATTTCCCTGGAAACTGCAGCAAGTGAGTAGCCAGGAGATGGTTTAAGGAGCATTGTATCATCTGCTTTAGCAGGAAGTGGATTCCTTAGGGGATCTGTAATAGTGCTAGATGGATTTTTCCTTCCTGCCTTGGAGCTAATTATTGAGAATTTTAATGGTACCCTGAGTGCTGCTTTGAGTGGGGATGCACCTCCTGTAGGGATGTGAATCTGAGGTTGGAATGTCTTAGTCTGATCAGGTTTTGAGGAATGCAGCTGAAGCAATGTGCTCCTTGCTGACAGTCCCTGAAATACGGCAGCCTTGCTTGAATGAATCCCATGACGGAAGAACTTTATCCCCTTGCAATCCCTGGAATGGTGCTGTATGGGGAGCTGAGGAGTGGGAACTGCTTTCTCACGGCATATCAGTGTAAGAATTTCCAGCTGTCCAGCACGTGAGAGCCAGCTCTGGTCCTCGGGGGACAGGGGCCAGGGGGACACTGTTACAGCAGCTGCTTTTCATCATCGATTGGAGGCTCTTTGCAGCTGGATGGCCCCAAATTGCAGCTACCAGACCATGATCAAATAGTTAATAATGCCTCTTAGCCAAAAAAATCCCAACCCTCTAGTCTAGTTCAGGGAGGAGTGGGTGTGGTGCAGCTGTCACACTGCTTGACAGTTTGAGGTTTTTTTGTGGGGAGGGTATGTTTCAGTTTAGCAATTTACTTTTCCCTCTGGGCTTTTCCAGATGTTTATTTCTGATAATTCTTGCATTAGGCGGAAATAACTCTGCTGAATCCTAAGACTTGCAGCCTTAGGATGAAGTCATGAGTTCTCCATAGCTGTGTCTGGAGTGGTTTTGGGACTTCAGTGCCCCATGTCATTTGTTGCAGTCCCTGACCCTTTCCTAAGCCTGGCTGTGGAAGGGTCTGTGCAAGGTGAACTCTAAAATTATTGGTACCTGCCTGAGACTGGTACTACTGTGCTTGGTGGTGGTGAAGTGCCTTAAATTCCCTGTTTGTGCTGCTCAAAGGTTCTTAGGGTAGGTGTATGTGGGATCAGTTTAATGGAGGAACTGGGTTCCCCTTCAGCTGGCTGCCATAACATCACCACCATCAATCCAGTCTTGCCCAGAGAATGAACCTGACTGGGGTGTGAGTGGCTTCACTTCTCAGGGGAAGAGAGTGCTCTGGCTCCTGCACCCAGGGGATGGGAACACAGCGTGGTGCCTCCCGAGAGGGCTGGTGCAAGGTGGGCAGTGCTGGTATCAGGTCTGGTGTGGGGGTACCACTTGTGGGTTTCTCTGGCTCTGGGTTGAAGGCACTTGAGATGGTAGTTCATGTTTGGACTCAAGTGTTTATTATTTCTGATCAGTAAAACAGTTTCACTACTGTGAGTACGGCAGCTTTTCATTAGAAGGCACAAAATGTAACAATCTCCTGTTACAAGGTCTTTTAAGACTAAACTATCCAATTAGAACTGACACCTGGATTATTTTCCCATTTAACCCAAAAACTGATCCCTAAGAGGCTGCAATGTGGACTTTTCTGCCCAATTACAAAATGTCACCCAAAACCATGAAGAAGAAGGAAGAAGAAGCATGAAGAAGAAACCCAGGACAGCAACCTGTGCCCCCCATCTTGCTTCCATCCACAACACACTAAAAATCCCAAAACCTAAATTTCTCACCAAGTGATACACCTACACTACTCTCTATAATCTATTTCACACTTTTGTGGATTCCGGTCTATCTTGAAGTCTAGGAAACTTCTTCCATGAATGAGGGTCAAAGTCAGTGCTGCCCTGGGGGTCAGGGCACCCCAGAGCAGACAGAGAAATATTCCCAATGCCCTGGGTTTCCATCTGGAGCAGGCTGCCCTGAAAGCTGCTCCGGAGGTGGTGAAGAGTGACCAGCAGCACTACTGGAGTCACTGTTGAGAAATCAAAGCCAAGAGTTCAGGGGATGTCTGAAAACCTTTGCTGTGGCTGTTTGCTCCATCCAGACCCTCCTGGGGATTTCCTGCAGGCAATGGTTCCTCACTGGGCAGTGCTGGGTGCTGGTCACAGGGGCTGCCTGGCTCTGGGCTGCTGCCACTGGTGGCTCCCTGTGGGATGTGGGGGGTTTGGGTGGATGATACAGGAGGTGCTGGGAGGGGAAGAGACTCCCTGGACAGTGGGAATAGATGGAAGGAACAGGAAGCACTGGGAAGTGTGGGAGGCCCCGTGTGAGACTCTGGCTGTTGGAAGCTGCCTGTGGTTTTGAGGGGTGCTGGTGGCCAAAGGGGCCACAGAGGGGGACAGCAGTGATGTCAGGCGATGTCCCTAACCCTGTGCAGGGGTCACTGCTGCCCTGCTGAGCTAGAGCAGCCTCTCGGAGTGGGTTCCCTCAGGAAGTCACCAAACAGGCACTTCTTGGAGCCCATGGAATGTGCTGGTGCTGAAGCCTGTCCCACAGCTGCTGGCATTGCTGAAACAGCCTTGCAGCAACTTGGCACCCAATCCACGTAAGTGAGCGTTAATTTTAGTTGTTTCAAGTTGTGTTTTGGAGGTAAATATCATTTGTGACTTTGCTTCCCACAGTGGTGGGACATCAGTCCACTCTTGCTCCTCCTGAGCCCCTGGGACCAGAGAGAGAACGTGGCATGGAGCCAGCATGGATCTGCTGGGTGCTGAATCCCGAGGGGTCCCTAAAGGATGGGCTTTTTGGGGCAGTGCCAGTGTTTCCTGCAGTCAGCCCAGGAGCAGGTCCCTCATGGACACCCTGGCCAGCTGTGCACACATCTGGACCATTGCTTGGGAGAGCATGGCATGGAGCCAGCATGGATCTGCTGGGTGCTGAATCCCGAGGGGTCCCTAAAGGATGGGCTTTTTGGGGCAGTGCCAGTGTTTCCTGCAGTCAGCCCAGGAGCAGGTCCCTCATGGACACCCTGGCCAGCTGTGCACACATCTGGACCAGCATCTCTAGCAGTGGTAAGGATTGCCTGGGCTCTGCCCTCCCAAAGAGACCATGGCAAGGTTTCATTTTGAAAATGCTTTAATAAGGAAGTGTTGACAACACCGTTTTGCAAAATGTAAAGGTAACTATACAAATTCTTAATACAAAAAGAATAAATTAAAAGCAGATTTTTTTTTAATTCTGCAACTTTTTCTACAACATACATATTTTTTTCCTTGATTACAGTTGAACAGAATCCAGTAAAATCATTTTCCATGCTCTAAAGTCAATTTCAGGAGAGACCTAATTTTTTTCTTTTTTTTTCCTTTTTTTTAAACTAGAGAGTCCATTTTACACAACTTGTAATAAAACTATTGACATTAATATATATGTAAAACTTTACATCTAGTTAACTAAGCAGTAACTGGTCATCTGATAGCACCTGAATGGGGATCGGCTATGCCTGAAACTAAAACTAATACAGAGTGAAAACAAATTGGACTGATTCAACATTTTCAACACTCGACTGCATATAATATCATTTAAAAATAAACCCTGCCTCCCAGCACGGCCCCTGCAGGGACCATCCCTCGGCTCCTGCCCACACAGAGGGAGTGTCAGACACAGAGACTGAACGTGGTTGTGGCTTCATGGCAGATGGAGCCTTGAAAAATAAAAAAGTAAAGGAGGGGTTAAGTTGGTAGTCAAGTGCTTGTCTATAATAGCTATGTATATGCCCCTCCGTGTTATACTTAAATATGTTAATCTCATATGATTAACATTTTATGTACATTTGTGTTTAATTGAATTGAGCTAAACAGTAAAACCTGTTTTACTTAATCTGTCTTTACTACCAGACTGGCTGCTCACATGTGCCTTGATTGCAAACCAGAAAAGCAGAACACAAAGCAAAACTCAATCCGTTTCTAGAAAGCTTTTTCTCCACTTCAGCCTGTTTGCAATTCAGGCTAACTATTTTTATTTCCCCCCTAATTTCAGGGCTGCCACCTTTTAACCTTTGCTGCAAAACTGCAGAGCTGGTCTTGGAGGAATTAATGTTTCTTCCTGTAGTGCCCAGAGGCCTCATAGTGCCGCTGTTGTTGAATTCTTTTTAATTAAAAGAAGGTACACAGAAAAAAAAACCAAACCCAAACCACTTACCAGGGAAATTAAAAAGAAAACAGACAGTTGCTCAGAGCCCCTAAAAATCCTTGGGCTAAATTATTTGCTGTAGCTTAATTTGGTCCTTATTTAATCCTTTTACTTCAGCTACCAAATTTTATCAGTAAATGTCATTAATCAGTACTATCTCTTATCCAGCTAAAAATCCAATTAGGAGCTTGAAATAATTCCTATGCTAAAGACCCCAAAGCACAAAGAGATGGTGAAAACAGCATTTTGCTTGTCCAGATAAAGGCTGCAATCTCACCACTGGCTGTTCTTCCAGAATGGAAAGTAAGGCTTCAGTTACTGTCACAGTGTGCTGCACTGCCGGGTGCTGCTTCAGGGAGGCCCAGAAGCACAAGGTTTGTGTGGTCACCTTTGTAAATCCTTTGCCAGTGTTTTTGTGGGTTTTTTTTTTCAGAGGGATAATTCATTTATGCTTCATGTGTGAACATAAAAGGGTTTCCTTGTCACAGAAGTACGGAAGGGTCTGTGTTGGAAGTGACATCACCCAGTTCCAACCCCTGCCATGGGGCAGGGACACCTTCCACCAGACCAGGCTGCTCAGAGCCCCATTTGGCCTGGCCTCTTGCCCCATCCACTCCTGGCTCTGCCACAGGTTTCCCTGGACAAGTGACAGCCTTTCTGCCTGTCACTGCCTCATCTCTGCAAGGCCTCCTCCCCACCTCGCCAGTGATGCAAAGCAGCAGTGCAGGGAACCAAAGCCAACACTTCTGGTGTGAGTTGCAGAAAGGAATTGGCATGAGCTGCTTGCATTAATGTTTAGAAACCCCATCGTTTTTCAAAGCCTAATTACACAGAACCCATTCTCTTTTAAAGCCTGGAATGCAGTTTTCCAGCAATCTGAATACCAAAAGGTGTGGCAGCCCCCCAAGTCACGGTGTTTAATTTGAAACGTTTCGCTCTACTTTGTCTGGTAGACGCTGTTGTTTTTCTTGGAACACACACACAACACTCTCACACTCACACACACACTCTCTCTCACACTTTTTTTTCCTTTTTCCTTAAACTAAAGCTAACTTCAGTTTCTGCTTTTCACAAAGTAACCCCCTCCAGCCGTTTCTTTTAATGCCTTTCCCATAGGAAATCGTCGTTTGCACGCACCAACGGGGGAAGGCCGGGCGCCCGCCCCCATCGAGTGGCAATAAAAACAGCATAGCACCGCAGTGAAGACTAAGACGTGCCAGCTTCAACATCCACCTAGATTGTGCACTTGTTCCTTACAAAAGTGTCTTTGAGGCCTTTGAAAGTTCCATGGCTTGACGTGTATAAAGCATTGCTCTAAAGTATGTGTAAACTTGCAGCTCCTCCAGGCCGGGCTCGTGCTGCTCCCTTTGGTGGCCGCAGGCAGCTCCCGCTCGGTCGCTTCCCGTTCTCTCTCACGAGGGAAGGTTTGCCTGTCTGCTGGTTGTCCAGCCCCGCTCCAGGAGCCCTCCTGCTTCCTGACAGACCAGTTCTCCCACACGGCAGCACACGGGTGACGAGCCCTTTGCTACACTGGTGCTAACGAAGGGAAGAGGAGTGGAACCAGCATGCGAACGCAGCTGGGCCGTGTCAGGTCGATCGCGATGTGCTTTCCCTTGGATTTCTCGGTAATGCTTTGTGCAGAAATAGATTCCAATTTATTGGCCACGTCTGTTTGTGGAAAGGTTTTTTTTTGGCAATTTTTATCTGTATCGGAACAACCAATACAATCCCAACCTCTCCATGTATTGGTGGGCACTCTGTGCCAGCCACAGAGGTGCTGAGAGCGCAGTACTTGCCTCTGCTTTAGGTAATGCCTTTGTAAACCTTGTCTGTCCAGTTCAAGAGTGGCTTGCAGACAGCCATGCTGTGATACCAGCCCAGACCTCGGGTGTGTCTGCAGCACAGGGGGTTGTTTTGCTTGCGTGTAGGTGGACTCCAAATGAAGAAGGAAATGCCATTTTGCAGGGGGTGGTCGTGTCTGCCATCGAGTTAAAGAAGGGAGATGTTCTTGTAGCTAGAACTTGCTGAGCAACTCATCCTGCCAACAGTGGTGTGGAGATCTTTGGCAGTGCTGACCTGATTGTGAGACTGACACATCTCTGAAGTGATGGGATTTACTGTTGCAGAACAGATGCACTTTCAGGAACATGGTCTCCATTTCTCAGCCTCTGTCCTATTCCCACCCCCTTCAAACCGACGCTGTTGGCTTCAGCTTGCAGGTCATGGAACTGTTGCTGCTGTTACGTGCTGTGGAACACTAATCTTTGATACCAGCCTTGAAAGGGAAGGAAAGCCAGGTTTGAAACTGACTCTTCAGAAGGCTGCTCCTCTCCCCCGCTGCCCCGTGGCCGTGGGAGGGACGGGCACCCTCTGGCACAGGCTGTGCCGCGCCGCTGCTGCCGTGGCGCGTGGCTCGGGGCCAGAGCTCCATAAATGTTGTCTTGAATTGCATCGTGAGAAAAGTGCTTAGAGTTGAAGCTGGTGCTGGGTGACAGTGCATCTGGGTAAGGCAAATGAGAGGCAGTGAGGTGATCTCAGAATGGCATTGATGTGATTAACTTGAGGTCAGGGGTTCACACTAGAGTTCCAGGCTTGGCTTTTTCCTGCCCATACCACTGGACATCTGCTAATTCTGGATAGAGGGGAGAATCCAGGAAACAGCTATCATTGTAGTTCCTGCAGGAGAAAGGAAGCTTTGTTAGGACAGTGAGTGCTCCTGGCAGGTTCAACCATGAGCACAAAACATTGTGTTATGGGTGCAGAGGAATGCAGAGTTATTCACAGACCCCCCTGCCCTGGTTGCAGCAGCAGTGCTGTGCCTCTGCCCTGCCTGAGGCTCTGCCTGCTGTCCTGCTCAGCACTAAGCTGGGACAGAGATTTTTCTAAAGGATGCTCTCCAAGGAGCAAGTCCTTAGAGCAGCTCACTGGGATATGGGCTGTATCACCCAGTGGGAATGCTGAAGGAGGAGGGTGGTGGCACTTTCTGCAGCACTTCTGCTCTGGGCAGAGGCTTGAGCATCACTGAGCAGTCCCAGAGTGACGAGGCTTTCCAGGGATGAACCAGGAGGGGACTGGTGAAAGCATGCCAGGTCTGATGTGGAAATGACCATGTTCTGCTGCAGCAGCCTAGTCCTCATCTCAGGCTATTTTTCCTGACAAAGTACTGCTTCTTTTGCTGCCTGGCTTTTTCTTTGTCTGGACTGAGTAAACAAGACAATTCATAAGCATTTTCTTTGCTATTTACGTTAAGAGCTCTACCCAGTATCAGCTCCTGGCTTAGGCTGTGGAGCTCCTTCCCAGAGGGATAAAGGTCAAAATCTGGATCTTTTGAAAAGTGACTGCTATATCTGTGCAGTTGTAGCCAGAATTGATGTCTCTCCCTCACACTTTGATTTGAACCAACTTCCAAACTAGAGACTGTTTTGAGGCAAAAGCAGGAGATGCATATTTTTTGTTTTACTGAGGGTTTCTCACCCCTTCTTACATTCCCTCCCCACCTCACAGGACTGATCTCACATCTGGTGCAGTTCCTACTTCCTCTGCCCTGTTTTCCACCTTTCCCTGGCCTTGGTGTCTGAGAGGAACCTAAGCAAGGGCATCGACATTTGCATGTTAAAGAGCCTTTTGTTTCAGGTTTATGGGATAAACCTCTAGAAAGCTGGGCTTTAAGTACTTGACAGATGCCAGCTGTGAATGGATGTAGATTCAAATGAGAGTGTCAGACAGCGATGGCAGTTTAATTAAAATAGAAATACTCTGAGGGTTTTTTTGTTCCCTCCACCCTTCCCCCCCTGTCTACCCACAGGAATGGGGCCAGGGTTGCTCCTTGTTCCATAAAACCTCCCTGCTGCAAACAGCCTCAGCTCTGCAGAGGGAGGGAGGAGGAAGGTGTGATGGAGCTGTGGCTGCAGCGAGGCCGGGAGCTCTGGCCAGGGCCTCTGAGCTCACCCGAGCTCGTGTCCCCACCACGCTGCTCCCAGACTGTTCCCACAGCTCTCTGCTGCTTCCAATTCTCCTGGAAGAAGAGAGCTGCCCCCCCTCCCCGCTTTCTCGGCAGGGACACAGAGCAGGCTGGCCCCAAGTCCCTTCCACAGGGGAAATGCCACAGGCAGGGACTGGCTGAGGGTGAGAATGCTCCCAAGGGAGGCAGGGAGCCTCACTGGCAGAGAAAGGGACACGGCTGAAGGACAGGGCTGGCAGACAAAGGGACACGGCTGAAGGACAGGGACAGCAGGAGCCCGGGCACTCGCACTGTGCTGTGGGGCACGAGGAGCAAAGAACAAAACATTCCCTTACTATACCTCTATTCATCAGTACTTTGGTGGGTTGGAGACTGAGACTCATCCATAGTGGGTGAGTTGTCTGTTGCTTCTCTGAACAAAGGAGAGCAAAAAAGGAGGAAAGAGGAGAGAGGAAATGTTAAAGAAAAGAAGTGACACAGACATTGTTATGAGCTTATTAATCCAGTGGGGAAACAAGTTGATGAATCACCTTTAGGAAAAGTTAGTGACACAAAAACATGTTGGGGAGAACTGTCAGTCTGTTGAGTCGTGCTGGGTGGGCACAGCCACTCCTGCAGTGGAGGAATCTGTTGTGCATCTAATGGCAGACTGGATCCACTCCTGTATTTATATACATACACCTTGGGTGCTATGCTCAGGTACAAAACAAATGTTGATTTGTCTCCAATTCTTTTTGCAGTGAGTGTTGGTGCAAGGCCTAAGCTATAAATCCAGGTAGCTTCACTTTCAGCTGAGAATTTAGCTTGAAGTATTTTTGCTGTGAGAGGCAAGGTGCAGGATAGCTTGAATGGAAAAATAAGAAAAGCTAGGATTATCCAAACAGATGTCTCAGCTGGCTGCTCTAAATTACCAGTTTTAATTCTGATCATCATTGAGACATTTAGAAGAATTAGGATTGGGATGGAGACTAAGATTTGAATTTAGTCTCAAAATGATAGTGGAAATTGCTTTGTATGGTAAAGGCAGGTACCATTTTGCCTATCTTGCTATCCCATGACTTTTTGAGAAATGCTAACAAGAACATTCTCCTTTTCTAAAGCTGGAAGCACATGCTAAGACCATATGAGGCTGGATGTCAAATGTGTGAATTTAAAATCCAGGTAAGCCTAAGGGGTTGTGGTTATGGTTCTCCTCATCTCCAATTTACAAGTACAGTCACAAACAGTGCTGGAGTAAAACCAGAGGTCAAACCTGGTCATAGGTGACATGGGTAATTAAAGAGCAGGAGATTTTCCAGTGGCTGCACAGTGAAATGTTTCTAAGTCCCAATTCATGACTCAGGGTATCAGATCTGTTTCCCCATTCAAAGGACTGGGGTATTTTGAGGACTGTAGTGTCAGATCTAGCTGATCTTGCCAGAATCTCATCCCACAATTTAGGATGTGCTGAGTTAGATGGGATCTGGAAATGACCTTTATTTCAATGGCAGGACAGAATTGCTGGACAGAGAGTGCTAGAGAATACCCATGGGAGCTTGCAAAAGGGTGTTTATTTGCTCCCTGCCTTGTAAAGAGGTGCCAAAGAACCCAATGACTGTATTTACATTGGTAATGCCTATGGGTGTGTAATGCTTCCCTCACACTCTGGTAAAGCACCTTCATGTTAGTGATAGCTGAAAAAAGATGCCCTTAAAAGTCATGCAGACACATTGCTGGGGAAAATCGAGCAGAAAAATGAGGTTGCTGCACACACAAGTATGGTAGGCACTGAACCTTGCCTTTTCAACAAGGTCTTGGTGTGGACAGCCAGTGTCATGGCTGCTAAGAAAGAAACATCAGCTATTTCAACATACAAAGAAGACAGAAGCAAGGAGACTGTCCAAGCAGGAGGAACCTGCAGGGCTCCTTTCCTTGTGGATCTGACACTGCTTGGAGCAGTGCTGGGTGTGGATGACTGAGCCATGTCTTGCTCAGCCTAAACCAGAGCTCCATCACCACGAGAGAACAGGTGGGGGACTGGAAATCCTCTGTGTGTGGATGCAGGCTATGGAGCACATGGAGAACATTCCCCACAGCTGTGCTTTTTCTCACTGGCACAGAGGGAGGTGGATTCTCTAACCTGGCCCCACAGACACTCACCCAGTCTGCCACGTGAGAATGTGGTGGGGGCTGCCTGGCGGCGTGGCTGCGAGCTCGCTCGACGGCGTGGAACTCCTCTGGCTGTGAGGTAAGGCAGCTGCAAAACAACCAGAGGTGGAGAAAAACGACTGGTGAGGTGAGAACACAAAGGTCAGGGTGGTTCAGAAGCATCAGCTGGTCGGACCAGCAGAAACATGTCTGGCTGTGAGCAAACACAGCCTGGGACAGACCTCGCCCCGTTCTGGGGTGACTGTGCCTGAACATGGCACAAGAGCACAGCCTCTGCTGACACTGCTGCACCTCACGGGCTGGACCTGGCCTCAGCTCTGCAGGAACACTCAGTCTCCAGCTCCAGACTCTCCTGATCCTGCCTGGCACACACTGCACTTCTCCCAGCACAGAAATGTGGTTGCTGCTGCCTGGACTCCACAGGTCCTGAACTGGAGGAGCTCAGCCTGCCAGGCTCAGCCTGCTTTTCCAGCAGTGGTGGGAGATGCTCTGTGTCCCCAGGAGCCAGGGCTGGCAGTGCTGAGAGCCTGGACAAGTACACTGCTCTGAAGATTTCAAAAGCTGCAACTTCCTTTCCCTGTGGATTTGTGAAAAATGCCTGCCTTTGTTGACAGTCCTATGAGGGACCAAAGGAAGGCTTAGCATGCCTGAATGAAGACAGAAGCAAGCTGGACTATAAATGGGCAGTGGCTCTTGGGGGAATTTCCCTGGTGAGGGTCCAGCAAATAAAACCACCTCACTAATCTCTCCTCCTCCTCAAGTCTACACAGTGTTGACCCTCTGAATTTAATACATGCCTTAGAATTTAATACATGCCAGAAGGCTCATCCTCTTTGAAGGACAGTGTGCAGCCCAATTGACCTATCAGCTAGGACTGATCAGCTGAAATTATGGAGGCTTCTACCTGGCACCCCTCTCTCTGCTGTTAAATTCTTTAGCTGTTGCCAAATGACACCAAAAGGGAAAACTAAATTTTAATCTGCTTCTGGAGCTGAGAGCTCCTGAGGTCAGTATCCTCCCATAGCTGTGATTGGAAACAGACTCTGAACACAAAACCAATCTATGCTGCCAACTGGTCAGGCCACGCTGTGATTACTGAACGTTCTTGTGCTGCACAGGTATCACATTTAGGTTTAAAGCCCCAGCTGAGTTAGGGAATGGACGGACCAACAGTGATCTTTATGTGCTCTCAACCCAACCCACCATTTTCTTGAACTGGTACCATTTCCAAAAGCTTTCCAGTGTTCAAGCATTTTCTCTTGCTGTATGGAACAGAAATGCCAATCAACCAAAGGGAGGAAGAGAGATTTTCATAGGGAGACACAGGATGGTTCTAGCAGCTACTCAGTTGTGTCTTGGTCCACCCCTGGTACTCCTGTGAGTGTTGGCATCACACATCAATCAGCCCCTTCTGGGGCAGCTGCTGGTGGCTCACGAGGAGCCTCTGACTCCCCACTGGAGTTGGCAGCGAGTGCAGGCCCCCCTGGTGCCAGCGTGGTGGTCACCATGGACTGGCAGAAGGCTAGCAGCCAGCACGGGTGGACAATGCACTGGAATGCCTGGGAGGCAGTGGCAAGTGCAGCTGGAGCAATGGTGTCTCCCATGCTGAGGCTGAGGCATGTGGCTCAGTCTTTTAGCAAGTCCTTGATCTGTCCATGCTGGCTGAACAAGGAGTGACTGATGGCTAGTAAATATTTAACCTTGGATTGTTTCACAGCACATTGCAGCCTTCCTTCTCATTGTAATGAATCTGACTGTTTTCTTACTATTTAATATTAACAGCACAGAGGTATACATAACATATATGTTTAATATTAACAGCAATGCTCTGTACATAACACAGAGGCAAAATACTGCAAAACTTCAGCACTCTGAATTTCAGGGTATTATCAGCAGAGTTATTGAAGCTGCATGGGAAAAGCAAGTCTCAGCAGTGCACAAAGATGTCATCACTCAAACATTTTCGTGGGGGGTGGAGAGGCTAAAATACCCCACTTAACCTTTCTCACACTTTTGGTGTTTCAGTGAGTACATATATTCTCCTAGTCTGTGCTGAACCCCTGCTTGCTTCATCGCTCCCCTCGCTGTGATTATGAATAGTGATGGCTTTGTCACCTTCAGCCTCTAGTGCCATCACCCAAAACCCAACTGCACTCTGAGGAAAGACGTGGCAATAACCAGGCTTTGGTCCCTCTCTGTCTTTTGAGCCCATCATTGAGAAGTGATGATTTCCATGGATGTTTCCAAACATTCCCATTGATGAATGTCTTGGACAAGGCTTGCCCCACAGTGTTACACCTCCAGGCTTGGTGAGCAGTGTGTGCAGGCCAGATAACGTGCTGTGTTCTGGCACTGCTCTCCAGCTGGGGTGTAACACGTGGCATAGACCTGGGCTGAATGAGGCTCCCATCCCTCCTGCCCCTCTGCCCGGGCCTGGCTCTCACCTGATGTTGCTTTACACATCTGAGGCATTCTCGTGACCCGGCTGTGTGCCACAAAGGTGCTTTGAGAAGATGTGCTGTACTGGGAGCTGCTGTCCGAGGAGGTGGAGCTCGTGTGCGAGAGGCGGCTGTGCTCCTTGTGGGAGGCCGTGGACCGCTGGTACCAGAGCCGCAGCTCGTCCGACACCGCAGTCCTGCCCGAGCCCTTCTCGTGGCCCTCCCTGCCCAGAGATGGAGTCCTTATGATCTGGGAGCGGGACGGGGTGAGCCTGACCGAGTCCACTTCATCCCCGTGCCAGTTCTCCTTAAACATTCCCCCCGCTGTGTAGGAGTTGGAGGTTTTGAATTGTGCTTTCACGCTGTAGTGTCCCTCCTGGTCGTTCTCCAGGCTCCGCACCACCACGGGTGTGGAGCTGCCCTCGATGTACAGGGGATATTCTTTGATCCTGTACTGGGAGGAGGGCTGGCTCTGGCTGTGCAGGTAGACACGGTGGTGTCCCGTCCCGTTCCTCGCAGCCAGGTTGGGCATGCTCCCTGAATTGGAAGAGACCAGGTTTCCTGCTGATTTGTGCCTTTGCCTCTGCCGCTCTCTGGCTTTCGACGGGGAATCCTCTGCCAGGGTGGAGTAGTTAGGGTTCATCTGAGCAGGGTAGTAGTGCTCCGAGCTGGAATGGCTGGTGCAGGAAGAGCAGTCGTCCATGGGATCAGAGCCGTTACTGCTACGAGTCCTTGGGGTGTAGAAATCAGGGCTCCCTGTCTCATTTTCTGAGCCGAGGAGCTTTCCTTGTGACTCCAAACTGGAGCTCCGGTGTCTAAAGTGCTGAGCTAGGCTGTGCAGTCTGGTTGGGCTGATATCTACTGACCTGCAGGCACAGGAAAAAAAGCAGGCTGTAAGTCAACACGTTGAATCATTCCCCATCCCTGTCCTTACACACAGCCACCAAAGGAATCTGAGGGCATTGAAAACCTGAACCCTTCCAGCATTGCTTGGGGCTGCTGCCTGCAATGCAATCTGCTTCCCCGCTGCAGGGCCTGAGGTGATAAGGTCCTGCTCCTGTTTCTCTCCAGTTCCCTGGTGGTGACATTCAATCTGCAGCACCATGAGAGACATAAACCCCAGCCCAATCCAGTTCCTCTGTGGCATGCCACCCTGGGAAAAGCCCAGTTTGAAGGGTAAAGCTTGGGAACCTCAAGCCTTGGCACCTCACAGACCATAAAGATGTGAGATTCCCTTGCAAGTGGCCCATGAACGTCCTGCATAGGTACAATCCACCTGATGAGAGACAGACAGACAGACTGCCCATACTTAGTCCTGAATGTTGTGATTTCTCCACTGGTCATTGAAAAAGTCACCCCTTGTCAAGCAGCTTGGTGCTGCTCAGACCCAGCCATGGGTAATGCATGTCACTGGTGACAGCCCTTCAGGCAACCACCCCAAATCAGTTTACAAGGCTTGATTCGTGGCCAAGTCTGGGAGGTCTCTATTCATCCCAGCTGTTTGAATAGCTCCACCCATCCATTCAAGGAGCAGAAACACATCTACATGATGGATGGCTAAGGCCAGAGCATGCAGCTCATGAATGAGCTACAGACTGAGCATGGTTGTTTCAAACACCCAAATGTCCCCTACTCAGTTAAGGCCACTTTTCAAGCCCTGTGCCAGGCTCATTTCTCATACAGCTTGGCTCCAGTGTTAACAGACATTGCACCATTGAAAAGTACCCTCAGCCAAAAGTTTGTAACAAATTTAACCCAGAGCTTTAATGCCTTGTGTTGTCTCTGCCCAAGGCTGATGTGTTGGCACAACTCTTGATTTATTCTGAGCTAAATGATGGTAGCACTTCCCCTTAGTGCAGGACACAGACCAGAACACAGCTCTGGATCAGTTCTGCTCCCTGCAGTGTCCATGGTGCTTGCCACAAAAGCAAAAGAGCAATGAAGCTGAACAGTTCGTAAAAATCCTGCTGAAAATCACAGTCAAGTTTGGCCTCACATATCCAATCACCTCCCTTACACACTTCAGGTCCTTCCTTTGTCAACACTGGGCTAAATTCCACTGCCACCTGGGTCCCTGGCTGGATTGCTCTTGATCTCCAGTAACATCACACACGTGCAAACATTTTATCCATGAGGATAAATTACCACTATTCAACATTTTGTATCAGACAGGAAGCAACACGTTCTCTCCAGCTGGATCCATGGAGGAATTTACTGCAGAACTTAGTAGTAGCACCAAATGCGTTTTAAAAGTGCCCATAAACAGTCTGAGATGAAAGGTCCCAGCAGAAGAAAAGCTTGATCACTTCAGGGGAGGGATGAGGGTGTTTATCTGAAGGGATTTCAGGGTGTCATTTCAGGGGAGATTCTCTACTGGCATGAGCACATGAGCCTCTTATGTGAACAGGACTGGTTTGTGTCCTTCCCTGAACTGGGAATTAATTCCTACCCTGAGGGAAGGATAAAGCAAGGCAAATTTATTTCAGGGTAAGCAAGGTGAGGCTGGAGCCAGGAAGACTTACCTTGTGGAGTGGACGTAGTGCGGACTGCGTACCCGTAGATCCGGCGTCGACGGCATGCTGGACTGGGAATTCCAGTGGGGAAGGCTCCGGATGGGGCTGTTCTGCAGCGAGCTGCTGCCTCCCGCCTCGGCACAGCTCCCGGTGCTGGGGAACCGCTTGTGACTGCTGCAGAGGAAACACCCTGCCTCAGCTCTCCCACAGGAATTTGGGGAAGTGGCTCCCACGCATCCTTCCAGATCTCAGGCACGTGCCTGGGATCTTGCAGGGGTGAGTGGGAGTTGGGTCAGCTGCTGTTCTGAGCTTGTGTCCCAGCACTTGTGCTTCTACAGTGCCAGAGGTCAAGGCCAAGTCCTGTCAAAGCCCTCAGATAATCCACCATCCTACCCTTCTAAATGTTTTGTAGAACAACATTGAGACACCAAACAGCAATCATGTGGCTGTAGCCTGTTTTTATGACTTGCCTATTGGCCAAAACACTTAAAAGTCTCGTTTTAGTAAGGGACAACTTTATAAATTTTGAAAGGGCTCCCACCTGTCCCTGCTGAAAGCAGGGAATATCTCTGTGCTGGAGCTCCAGGAGAGCTGCCTCACCTGGAGTGGCTGTGCGAGGAGCGCTTCTTGACCTTCTCATAGGGCTCATCCAGGGATGACTCGCTCCACATCTTGGGTTTGATGGGGGACTTGTCGTAGTCGCTGCGGTGGAAATGCATCTGGCGGAGGCCGTCCAGCGACTGCGGTGGCGGCGGCCGGTTGTGCAGCGGCGGCCGCGGCGGGAGGCCTTTGTGTGGGGACTGCAGAGGGGAGATTGTGCTGGTCACCTGAGAGTCCTCTGTGGAGAGAAGGGAGAGAGGTGATGGCTGTGTGGCACCTCCAATGGCAGCACAGCCCTGAGAGGTGCCATTGAACCTCCTGCTTCCTTGCCCTGCTTCCCCTAGTTGTGCTCAGGGCCATCCTGAAGACCTGACTTTCAGAAAAGCACTGGCTGACATTCTCATTCTGGGAGAGAATGGCCAGCAAGAGTGTGTGATGTCTTGAAACAACTGAAACTTAAGGGAAAATAATGGGCCATTCTAGGACTCTCTTTTGAAATAATTCAGAGCAGCAACCACAGCAGTATTCACTGCTCCAGGCCTGATGTCTGACTACAAAATAAGAGTCAGGGGAAACCAAACTTTTTTCTTCTGGGATCTATCAGTGGACTATTACACAGAACAGTAGTTCCATTTTGAGTGTCAATCAGTTCACACATCCCTTCCCACTCTCTAGAACATACAGCAGCCAACATACCATCCTCAAGAACAAGGGCATCTGAGAGGGAGCTGTCTTCACTGGCAATGTTTCCTTCTGAAGAGAAGAAAATACAAAGATGGTCAGATGGTCCCAAGATTTGCAGTGACTGAGTGCTGAACTGCACCATGATCTTTGTCCACTGAGTCTTAGCCTTAAGCAGTCACCCACGCCTTCCTCCCACCAGACCAAGAGGCAAAATTCCTATGAATGGTTGACTCAGCCCACTCTCAGTCTAGAAGGGCAGAGCTGCAGGTCAGGTCTCTCAATAGCAGGCTGCCTTTCAAGGAGCTGCTATTTTCAATAACTGGGGATAAAGACTGAGTCACAACAGAGAGCTGAGATCCTCAGAGGATGAGAACTGGCACAGTGCCATTAGTGAGATTTACATCTTGGCCCTTAAGGACTCTGGGCTTGATCCATCTTCTTCAAATGATCGTCCTGCTGCTAACTAAAGGCTCACACTAAGTACAAGTCCTGTGGAATTCAAGGAAATGTTTTTGGAGCATCCTCTGCAGCAGCAGGGAAAGCTCTCAGGTCCTTGGCATGCAGATATTTGAGCTGCCCCCACAACCTGTCCTCATGGCTGTCTGTTATCTCTGACTGAGGTGCAATTTGGTACCCAGGTCACAAATACAGCAGCGCTAATCTCAGTTCCTGCCACAAAGGCACAGAGAAAAGCTCTGCAAATCTAAAGGAAAGGGGAAAATCTGCAAGGGAGAAAGAACCAGGGCAGAAAGTTATGGATTTCAAGAAAAATCAATCAACAATCCAGTAAACCATAAAGTGCCCTGAGAATTACATTGTTAAAAAAAAAAAGAAAACTAAAAGAATATTTGAACACAGCAGTGAGACTGCTCCCACTTTGATTTTACAGATGCCTTTGAGCTAGAGAGCTCACCACTATCTGCTAACATTAATTGCATTTGTACTGCACTGCTCTGGAGGAGATACCAAGAGAGCAATTTCACAGGTGAACAAAGGAGTCAGAGCCTGCTCTGCTGACACCCTGATCATCCACGGCACAACACAGCTTTGCTGCTGTGACCCAGCACATCCCTAATGCACAGCACCCTCCGACAGCACCCCTGGGGTCCTCCAGGCAGGGCAGGGAAGAGGAGGGAGGGGAAACTTGGGAAGAATTCTGCTCCCTGCCCTCCACACACCCTCCTGACGCTGTGGGCACCAAGTCCCACTTACCATCTATGATCAGGGAGGCTCTCTGTGTGGGCTTCTTCCCGGATTTGATGCGATACTCGTTGATGGCGTTCTCGATCTCCTGCAGTTTCTTCAGGGCATTCAGGTAGGATGTCTTCCTCTGCTTCTTCAGCTTCTTGCTGACGTTGGGGTCGCTGGCCAGGCGCCGTGCAGCCTCCGTGATCTGGGACTGAATGGCAAATTCCCTCTCCAGGCGCTCCAGCTCTGCCTCCTGGCGAAAGGCGAGTGGATTCTGGTTACCACCAAACTCTCCAAGCCCACCTAAGTGGAAGATCTCCAGAACCTGACCAGTGGCCTCCAACAAAGGCTCTCCATCTACAAAGCACCCACAGTCATGCTGCTGCCCTCAGGGCCTCTCTGAGCATACCCATCTTGCCTTCACCTGCTCTCAAAAGTGCCTGGAAGCACAGCTGGTGGAAGGGATGACCCACAAGGAGGACATGTGTGCTCCAGCCCTAACCCTGATGTGCTGTTTGACTTTTCATGCAGTTTGATATGGTCAAATTCAATGGTGCTCTACTACACATTCAACCTTCAACCTTTTACACCCATCTCTGGATTACACCTGCCTCTTCTCCCTGTTTTCTATCTCCACATTTAAGCCCCATTTGATTTCACTGCTATGTATTGATGCAAAGCCACAGCTTTAACCTTGACAGGTTCGCGTGGCACCCACCAAACACTTTGGGGTAAAACAGGGCAAAGATGGGTGAAGTCCTCACCAGTGTATGGCTGTCAAAATCCAGGGGTGAGTATGAGCTTAAGTAATTATGGGCTGCTGCAACTGATGGCACCAGAAAATTGTCTCCTCGAGTTACTAGCTGGGAGGGTGATCTCAGAGCCTGCAGTGTGCAACAGCAAGCTCTCTGTATGCCAGAAAGAACCAGTGCCCTCAGAGTTAGCCCTTGCAGGGCCTCAGCTGAGTTTTTAAATGCAATCAGGTGTACTCTGGAAGCTCCCTATCCATTTTTGGTTATCCTCCAAAGTCAAGGGACTTAGGACAACTTATGCCAAAACATAAGCTGATACAGAGCTTCCCAGTCTGCACCAGGACCCCAGGCTGGGAGCTTCAAAGGGCCTTGCTAATCTGCAACGGATCTGGCTACCTCCCCCAGCTCAATGGAATCAGTCTGCTAGAAAGAGGAACCCAGTACATTCCAAATTAAAAAAAAAAAAAAGACGAGTTTTTCTACTTTTAGTGAATGTTGAGACAATTATATATTCCTGGAGATCTCCATTACGCAAGTTCAAATCCTCTCTTTGTTCACCAGCAGTGTAAGAGCTGATGCTGTGGGATTTAATCAGCCTGAGTGATCTCTGAAGTTTTTATTCTGGGCTTCTGCCTTAAAAAATATACTTTTGCTATCAGTGGTGAGTCAGCATTGCCTTAAAACTATAATTATAATTTCCCTCACTTCACTGGAGAATGAACCCACCTTCTGTCTTTTTAACAGATCCCTTTTTGCTTTGAAGACTTTATAAACTCTGTTAGTGCCAGACTTATTAAAAGTGAACTTGACATGATGGGGTTTTAAGGCCTGGAATCTGATTCATCATCTTCTGGTAAAAGCCTTCCCAGAGTCAGGAATTACAGACCAGGTAAAGGTGATTACCAAGAGAAAAAAACCAGGACCCTTCCCTGCAAGTCTTGATCTGACAAAGGCCTTGCTAAAGGTATGGTGAGCTTGATGCGAGAGCTGTCATTTCACACCTTCACAGATTCAGCTCTAAATCATTCAGTATATCCTAGAAAAAAGATATGAATTTTCCTCCTGTCCATAATTGTCTATTTTCTTCCAGTGAGGCCCCTAAAAATAAAGCCCTAGGAGATGAGAGCTATCATCTGCCTTCAGATGGAAGTGCCTTGCTTCAGGTCCTTGTCACAGCTAGTAATTTCAGTCCTGGATTTACGTGGTTGAGGGAATATTTCACCTTTTTTTTAAAATTGATTTTCCAGTGTTTGCACTTGCTGAAAAGTGCATGAAAACCATCGCTAGCCTCCCTAAATGCTTTCAAACTGGCAGCCAAACACAGCTCAACATCGTTCTTTGAGAACAGAAATTTATGGTTTTCAACACAGCCTTAAAATTTGACAGACGAAGAGAGAGGTAGAGGAAAGCTGAGTCAGCATGTTTGGATTGCTGAGTGCCTGCACTGGGGAGGAGCTGCTTTACCTTCCTGCTCTCCACACCTAATCCTGCCACTGGAGTAAGGAGATTCCTCACCCGCCAGCCCCAGAAGCTGCCCTGTAGCAATTGGAGCTGGGGAAGCTGGAGATCAGGTTATAACTCAGCAGCCAACAGACTGCAGGGGTTTTAGGAGTAATTCAGCTAAGACATGCTTCCCTTTGAAAAGCTTAATTAAATGTGCTAGTTCATGAATATTTGACTGTGGTGGAATTCCTCTCCCAGGCTCCATTGAGAACAAAACTAAAGAGCTCCAGCTGTTTATTTTTTCAGCAGAAGGAAGATGCCAACAAAACGACAAACAGTTAATTCCCTGGCTGAGCTGAGCCTCAAACCACACAGTCGCAACCAGCTTCAGTCTCTCTTCCTACAAAAATAAAAAGGAAACTCAAGACTGGAATATACACAAGTGTCTTGAGACAAATGTGCCTCCACAGACAATAGTTGTTCTGTGAATCCGGTCCTGCCTTACAGCTGCTGCAGGCCTGTTTTCACAGCCACGGTTCAGGGCACTGACCCAGCACATTGTGGGAGCAAGGAAGGGAACAAACACTCCCTGGCAAACTTAGAAAAATGTAACTCCAGCTCCCCATAGGTAGGGATGAAGGCTCTTTTGTTTGACTGGGGAGCAAAATGCTTTTATCTCGCTGTGGCAGGGCTGAGATGGATAATGGTGATGTTTTTGTCCCTGGTTAGAGGGGACCTGAATTTGGATTGCTACTGGAGTGGAAAGCAAGCGGTTGTTTGCAAAAACAAGACAGGCAGAAGCAGGGCTCAGATGGCTTGGGGGGCTCCTGATGTGCTCCTGCTCGCACAAATCACTGCACTTTGTCACCAGAGCACTTGCACTGCCATGGTCCAGTTGGTCACCCAGGCTATTTCTGTTACCTCTAGAAAAGCAAGGGGTGAACCTCAATCATTTCACCTTTACTCTGAGTCTGAAGTCCCCAACTCTCTCACTTTTCCCTTGTTCTGATGGATATAAAAAACCCCAAATGGGTACTGTGACCAATTACAGTAATTTAAAACAAAAATGACCATGGGACTGATGGCTCCTGTGTGATGCTCACTGGACATCTTAGAGACCTGAGGTGGAGACGTGTCTGGAAGGGAAGGGCACAGCCTCACCTCTCCCTTAGGCAGGATTTTCTGCTCATCCAGTTTAAAGGCAGTTCCTATTCTTCTCCTTACAATAGGTGGCTCCTCCCCAGGATCCAGGGGGTATTCTCGTGGCAGCTTCCCTGTGAGCTCCTGTAAGCAGAAAATGCTGTTAGTGCTCTGGGAAATCCTGCAGCACAGCAAAGCACACCACCACTCCTGCATGACCCTAAAATGACAGGTATTCATATCCAGTTCAGCCAGCTGATAAACACACAGGAGAGTGCCCAGCCCTGCAAACTCAGAACCCAGCACTGAGGGTGGGGACCTCCTCTCTAAGCTGTGCATGAATACAGATCTTTGTGGCCTGCCCTGGGCAGGTCTGTAAGTGGTGCCCATCCCCAGGGCGTCAGGGCCTGAGGCTGAGCAGGCTTGCAGCACACAAGCTTTCATCTCTGCTGCAGGGTGAGCAGGAACCAAGAGCTCCTGTCTGCTGAGAGGGGTGAGCAGACCCGGGAGCCTTCCTGCAGGATGCAGGTCTGCTGAGTCAGAAAGCTGCAATGGTAACAGCCACGTAGGTTATGACCTGCACAGAAAAACATTCCCACCTGATTCATGATGTGTCTGAGAGGAATGCAATGGAAATGGTCACTGAAAGCAGTGCCTGGTACCTCATTACCTGTCTGATAACACTTCATGTATTAGAATGCTTTCCAAACCCCAATGATGTCATGGGCAGCTTTGGAGCAATTATTAGCTGATACTCTGTCAGACTGATGGGGTTATTTGCAAAGATACATTCAAAATCTGAAGCAAACCTCACAGAATTTCAGAATATGTGGAAAACAGGAAGCAGCACCACTACTGATGTTAATGCTGTGGGGTTTTCCCCTCCAGCTACACAATACAGGCATACACATCTGAACTGAAGGCATTGAACTGCCTAGAGAAAAAGGCAGAAGCCTGACTACCAGCACAGCCCAGACTTCTTGTACTCAAAAGTCTCCCCATGAAGGACAAAAGGCTTTTGTGCTCCTTAGCATCAGTGTTGAGAGGATCCAGCTGGCAGAGTAACCTAAATCATCTGAATCCCAAAGAACAGCAGCTGACCTTAATGTGAGTGTGGGTGCACAGCCCAGTCCCTGCCTGCCCCGGCCTCTCCCCCACTCCCTAATGGGGTTTTTTCTTTCTACTCTTTTCAGGTCACTTGGAAACAAGGACCTGGCCTTTTCAAATCCTTCCTTTAAGCAATTCCCAGCAAAATGGGTTTGCAGCAGAGCTCTGTGATGATGTGCACAGCCCCCTGTTGCAAGAGGCATGGCTGCAATGTCTCAGAGACCCACTCTGCATTGCTCCTCCAGCCCTGTGGGGTTACTTCAGTTTTCCTTTCAAAATGTGTTCTTTGTACTGTGGCTCTAAGCACTACACCGAGACACAGATTCCTGTATCCTGAGGGCAACAGGATAACTCCTAGTGTGATATGAAGCAGAGCAGTGGTTAAAGAGTTAATCTTCTGTAAAATCTATAAAGATCAGAGCAGAACAAAATGAATGTGGGCTACCATGCTGCCTCCACAAGCTAAAAAGTATTCAAAGGCACGATCATGAAATGTAATCTAAATTAATAAGTAACTGGAGTAGTGATGGTCCAAAGTAACCTGATGCCAGAATTATGAATGGTTCTAGCCATGCTTTCTAAATTATGCCCCCACTTTTAACTCTTTCTTATCTCCTGGTTTGCCACCTTCTTCCTCTGTTTTGGCCATTTCCGTGCCAAAGCAGAAAGGAAGAAGGGCAGCCTGAGAGGAAGCTTTCAACGACCAGCTGTTGATGGATGAGCTGAAGGGTTGCAAGAAGGGGTCAGATTCCAAGTGTCCATTAACAGCCTCTCTCACATCACCTATGGAAAGCACGAACACTTTCTACCAGCTCTTAATGTGCTGACAGATGGGCTCTGGCCAGCCTTGCCACAGCACATTAAGGAGTTATTGCTCCTCATCCCCAGCTCCCTGCCCCAGTGGGAGCTTTTGCCTGCATCCTGCTTGCTCCTGAAGTGCCCGAGGCTACACCAAAACCAGGGCTGGGGTTAAAGGGAAGGCACTGGGCTGTGAGCTCCTGCAGCTGTGGCACAGGCACATCTTCCCCTGCATCCGGTGCTGCTGCAAGGATTAGTCATCAGCAGTCAGGCAGGGTTAGCTCAGGGTAGTAAATTCCTCTGGGCCAAGCAGAGCCTCCAGACCTTGACTGTCAGCCCCTGAAGAGCTGTGATTTTTTTCCTGTGGATGATCTCAGCTCAATGGACTTAGAGATTGGATCTGATCCTGTGACCTTTCTCACAGCACAAGTTGTTTGCTGAAATCAACCAGGACTTCTCAGGTGGGAAGGGATTGCTCCCATGGAGTAAAGAATGGGAACAGGGGCAGCAGAGATTTCTGCTGACGTTCTTTGTTGAGAGGCATTTTCCCCAACTTGTTCTTTTTGGCATTACAACTATACATTAATTGAAACAAAGTGCAACGAGACCTGAATCAGTGACCCATTTCTCCCATTTTTGTCAAAAGGTAGATACACATCAAATATTAAGCAAGAACTGGAAGATCTCTGTGCCACTGTCTGCAGCCAGCTTCCTGTTGTGTTAGATGTCACAATTTGTTATTAAAATCAGATACAGAGGAGGCCTGGTAAACATGGGAGGATTGCTGAATGACCTGAGTACACTGCTGCTAAATCTCCACACACAGCTGCAGCAGAGCTGTGATTTCCCCAAACATTAAATTGATCACTAAATGGCCTCCTATGTACTCCAAAATGAGCTGGCAGGTGAGTGGGAAGGTTATGAGTTCCTGAGCTGTCCTGCCTGACCTGGGATGACCACAGTGTTTCTTCTTTGCAAGGTCTGCCAGCACACTGGCATTCCTTTCCAGCAGTGCCAGAGCTGACTGGATGAAGGCAATCTACATGGAGCTGATAAGACCTTGTGTGCTGTATGGCAGAGCATGCTTGGAGAAGAAAAGCATATGAAGTTGGGCCTGCTCCAAGAAGAAAGTGTGCCAGCCTCGGGGTTATTTTTGCTAATGGAGTAAAAAGTCACTGAGAAGTGATGACCAGAACATAGAACAGCTTTCCTGTGGCATTTAAAGAACAGAATATTCTTATCCAAGTTAATAAGAAGCCTGGCTGAATGCAATTTATTCACAATTTCAAAGAGCAAACATGGATGCTGAGCACCCTCCTTGCCCCCAGCCAACAGGGTACCCAGCTGATGTGGGGTCCCCTTCCCTGGGAGAAAAAAACCCTGGACTTTGCAATCTGGGGTTGAAACAGCTGCATCTCCCCGAGGCCATTGTACAGGGGGTTTTGTAAGAGGTGACTGTGGAAGGAATCTCATCTCCTGGCCCCACCCCAGCTCCAACCAAGGAGCTGTAACAAATCAGACAGGCAGTGTTCCAGGTTATAAAGTGCCCAGTGCCTACCGCTTCCCGCAGGCACAGCTTCTTCAGCTCCTCCAAGCGCTGCCGCAGCGTCTCTTCCAAAGCTTCTTGCCTGGACTTCAGAGCAGCCAGCATGTCTTTCTTGGCAGACTGAGAACTGTCTGACTCTTGGGAACCTGTCAATAAACAATGATTTCACTAGGCCAGCTGACAGCAGAACACACATCTGGAGTGCCTGTAATTTTACCACAGCCTGGACGCAGCCCTTCCAAAAAGAAATTGGACTGTGACATGAAGCAGGTGTTACCCAGGCACGTTTGTTTACAGCAAATCCTTAATGTTTAACAGTCAGAGATTCAACAGTGGAGCACATAAAGACATTTGTAACCATTATCTGGAAAAATAAAAGCAGCAAAATTATTCATCTAAAGATCTTAGAGGAAACCCACATACAATTCCCATGAAAGCTCCCAATGGCAAAGTACAGTTTACAAAACCCTGGAGATGCATTTTTTGGAAATTAAGTCTAGGAGAAACCATTTGACAATACAGCCTACTTCTTAAGAACTGCAATTATCCTTGTAGCAAACATGTAATTCAATCCACTTACAGGGCCTGTTCTATGAAAAACTATAATGGAACAAAATTACCTAGCAAGATTCCTGTAAAACACACCAAAAAACCCCAACCATAGCTCCTTCTGGAGTAGTAGCTGTTTCTTGTGAAGATGTAGGTCGAGATATTTAACTGCATGTCCAAATGGCTTGGCTTTTCAAGTGGCAATTACCAGCAACTCCCACTGAAGTAGGTCTGTGCATTAAGTCAGACTCTGTTGCACAGATGTCATGACAACATTTGAAATTTCAGCTCTTCAGGGGAACTTCTTCATGAAGTAACATCATCCTTTTCACTATGTTTCCCCCACACACAATAAAGGATGGATATTCTCCTTATCCCTCCTTTTGCTGCTGGTATATCAATAGAAACATTTTTTTTTTACAGAAACGACCTGTTCCCTGCCCCTCCTGAGCAATGGCACAGAGCAAGCCTTTATTATCTGCAGGAGTCAGATACAACAGGATGCTACATGGAATTTTCTGTGCACCTGTCATCAGATGGGGGTTAGAGAGGTCTCCAAGTATTCAATGAAAACACTCAGCCCAAGGAGGTTGAAAAAGCTGTTATTTCACAGAGCTTTGGAAGGAATCTGGGAACTAGTCTTTATTTTGGCAGCAAAACAGTGAAATTTGTGCTTTCAGCTTCATCTTTCATTGCTACTATTCCAGCAGACCATTAAAGCTAAATTGAAAGGGGATTGAAGCAAAAATTGCCACAAAACAGTTCTGCATTGGCTCAGGGGGAGCAGAGAATCTCACAGATCTTTTCCACCAGTATTTTCTGCAGTTTTCATGAACAAAGATAGCTGGCATTTATTCAATGAAACACCACTCTGCCTCCTTACACCTTTTACTGGGCTGTCCTGAAGTGGGGATGGTGGAAGAGATCTCCCCAAAGGTCAGCCAGGCTGAGCATTATCAGACAAAGGAGGAGAACCTCACAGTAAGATATTTGTGTAATTGCTGTAGTCATCCTTGTTTTATTTGTGTTTGCCCTCGTAAAGCAACAAAACCCAACTCTGCAGACACGTCTGTGCTGGAAGAACTTGATGGGACCTTCTAGAGGAGCCCTGTATTTGCACTGGCAGGGAAACTCCTCTCCAGCACTTAGTAATTCTTAAAAGTAACCCCGGTGAGCAGTTACTAGCAAAACTGAGCTGCTGAATTTCTTCATGGACTTGTCAACAAACTGCCGAGTCCTGGTAAAAAGCTGCTCATGATTCCAGCAGATGTTTTGAACCTTTTTCTTTTTTTCTTTTATGACAACTTTAATGACCCACGTTTTCCTTTCAACTGCTCTTCCCCTTTCCTTCCTCTGTCTGCTCCATACCTCCACTGCAGCCTGAGATTTATTTTTAAAAGCTATTCCTTTTTGCTGTGTGGGTTGCCACAGCAGCTACACAGAAACATTTACAAGCACATGAACAGCCTGGCCAGACCCCTGTGCTGATCTGGGGTACGCCCACAAGAAGGAAACAAAAGGCTTCTGGCTGAGCTGATAGGGACCCAAATCAAGCCCAGACACTTCACAGCATCTGCTCTAGCTGAGCTTTCCCTGTGTGAGAACCATGCTGGTCTCAACCCTGACACAACTGGTGCACTGTCCAGTTGTCCACTGAATGCCCATTTTGCCATCTTTTTCACTGCTCCCACAAAACAAAGGAACTGGAGGGGACCTGGAAGCACACTGTCACATTCTGAGTGAAGCAATGGGATTAGTGCTGCAAACAAACTAATTCCTTCACTGGCACTAATGTTTGGTTTTGAATTTTTATTTAAAAGCTGAATTATTTTGCAGTGTATTATTAGATTTTTATTGGCTGGATTCTCTGCTTGTTCTCATGGGTGAAAAGGAACTGGAAACTTGATCAGTCAAGAGAACCACCACTGTATGAGATGACTGTAAATGAGCAGAGAACAATGCTTTGTATTGCTGGGTGCCTATGGATTCCATTAGAGGCATTTTATTTATAAATATCTATCAATCCTACCTTGAATAAGGCTGTGATCAGAGATCCACTTCTAAACCCAGTGGCAATTGACCCAAAAATGTCATGACAAATCAAAATACCATGAAAACAACCAAGAAATAAACAAAGACCAGCACAAATCAATCAAGCAGCTACTACCTTAAATCAGCCTTATTAGATATGGTCACTGAGTCATGGCTGCCCAGTGCCTTCCAAAGGAGATCACCAACAGAGAAAAATCAGTCCTGAGAGATCAGTCCTAACACAAGAGGCTCCTGCTGCAACAGAAATGGTTGACTGGGAGGCTTTCTCAGGTTTTATCTCCCACAATTAGGCTTAATTCCTAATACAGTAAATGGGAGAAATGTTGCTGAAACATGTAATTTTCCTGTATGGCATTTGAACCTTTTGGTGAAAATTACTTTTCAGCCTCCTTCCCATTTGCAGTGCAAGGATTTACCAAACTCTGCATTTTAACAAACGCTTCTGCAGAACCATCTGATGTCCCTAAATCAAAAAGGGTTGTGAAAATACACCAGGTAGCAGGCACAAAGCCTTCTGTCTGGTGGGCACCAGGAACCTGCTGAACTTGGTGTTTGTTTTATGTATATGTGCTCTTTCTTTCTCAGCATACAGGCCTTGGTGACCTAAATGTCCACTTAATGCCCTACTAATCTGTGGAAGCAGCACTCATCTTCTGATAACCACATAGCCTCTCTGGGTGATTTCTTCATCCACTGACATTCAGGAGAACATGAGCTGAGGAATGCAAGGGGAACATGGTCCTCCCTGTCCAACTCCTTCTCCAGCAGAATTAATGGCTGAATTCACCAATGCTAACAGGCTGGGTTCTGCTCACTTCCATACGGGTGAGGTCAGGACAGTCTTGGTGATGTTGAAGGGGACATGCAGCACATGGGTCACACCCCTGAAGGACCTGGTCAAGTATTATGCAGGTACAGGTCTGCTGGGGTCCAAGACAAGCTTTGCTTTAAAGCCTGCCAAAGGGGTGAGAGCAGACACCACTCTGGAGAGAAGAGTCATACCAGTGACTCGTTGGCTGTCCCTCTTTCCTCTATCTATTGTAGCAGAGTAGAATCAGCTTGGAAAAGGAATGAATGAGAAGGATGAAAGCAAGCAGGGAGGACAGAGGGGATTCTGAAGAGCAGAGAGAGCCAAGTCTTGGTGACACCAACTGTGAGGGGAGAGGAGAGGAGATGCCACAAGGTGGCTGAGCAGCAGCAGCAAGGCAAAAACACCCAGGCATCTCTTCTCTTTCTCATTCTCCAAGCCTCCTGCTCCAGGAAAAACACATCTAAATATGGCAAACCCTTCACACTACATCCGGCTGCTGGCTCCAGCTCGCTGGCATTTGGCTGAGGTCCCTGTGGCAGGTCCCCTGAGCAGGGAGGGAAGTTTCCCCCACGCTCGCTCCGCGCCAGAGCCCGGACTGACTCACTGCACCAGGATGTCAGCTCACAACAAGCAGCAGCCCCAGACAGCCCCTATCTCTGGTCTCTGCCCAACACATGGATTTCCTCTGCAGTGAGGGAGCTCAGCTGGAGCTCCTCCACACAGGATGTGCTCAGATATCCTCGTCCTCACCAGCCCCACACTCACTCGCGGGCCACGCGGGTGCTGCTTGTCCACCCCAGCACCCGCCAGGGCAGCCCAGCTGGGACACAGCCCTGCTGGATGCAGAGGCAGGGCTGGGAACTGCCTGGCTGGACTCTCCTGTGGTGTTTGCAAATGTGAACAGGCCCCTGAACAGGAACCTCCACTGCTGCAGAAGGAATGGGGCTCAGGCTGGAGGCTCCTTGAATGTGCCTGCAGAGCTAAAGCAGAGATGCTCCTCTGGGGTATCTCCTCTGCCCACAGAGATGAAGAAGGTACTCTGGGGTTCAGCCCAACCATAACCCAGAGAACACAAGGCTCCTCACTAGCTTGGAGACCTGCAGAGCTCTTATGGCACAGACTGTGAAGGAAAAATCCACCTTAGAACCAAGCTGGTTTTGTTCTGTGGCTTTCATTAGGTTCCTGCCTGTGTGAAAGCAGAGGTTTCACTCACAGGCAAATCTCTCCCCGTATGTCCAGGGATGGCCCACAGGTCTTGAGTAGAAGATCCCTGAGCTAAATCACAGCAGCCCACTGTCCTAGGGAGGCCCTTTCAGATCCAAAATGAGGACAAAAGTTAGAGTCAGCTTGTCAGAAATGGATTTTGGCATCAAAATTACAAATCTGTACTGGACAGCCTGAGATCAAGAGCGTGGGAAAAATGGAGGAGCTGAGGCTTTGGTCTTGAATTTCTGTGATCGTGAGGAAGCCACTTCCCAGTGCAAGACTCCATCTCCCCTCTGCTGTCTCTTGAGACTGTAAGTGATGTGGGGCAGCGACTGCCTTGTATTGCACAGCAGGATCTTCTCCAGACAGTGTGACAGCTGGAAGCAACAACAAACTTTTCCTTGCAGACTTGCTGCAAGCCCAGGGGAGACATGCCAGTTTTGGCATGCTCCTCATGGCTCTGACAGCCCCCCCAGTGAGGAGGAGTGAGATGGTGGGAGGAAATGACTACAATAATTTTCAGGAAAAAAATGACTGAGAATAATAGGGAAGTGGGGGCAAACAGAGATTCAGTCCTGACCTTGTGATTTCAAGTCACTTGAGATATTTATAGCCTGGAACTCTACTGTGGCCACTTAATCATTTACACTTATTCTCTCCAGTGTGCAGGCTGTACTGCGATAACCCATCATTGTTGTGGTTGTGTGCCGATAATCTTTGGCACAATGGGAGGAAACACAAAGCCTGGGACAGAGCCAGTGACTGTGCCCAGTGGGACAGACACTGAATGCCCCCTCCCATGCAGTGGGACAGGGATGGGCCACCTCCACCAGCAAGGCTCGAGGGAGGGGGATCTTGGAGCAGAGGGGTCTGAGTGTGGAAGCAATCCAGCGTTTCCAATTCCCTGGTACCTGACCTATGCCAGACATCTTCTCTCAACACTTTCTTGTAGCTGCTGGAAGGCACACAGCAGCAGCAAACTCTGCAGCTCTCCTCAACATTTTGGGGAGAGCCCTGTCCTCAGAGCTGGCAGGATGTAACAGGCAGCTCTGAAGAAAGGAACACAGAGGCAGCTGTGCTTGCCTGGCCCACCAGCAGCACCCTGACAGAAAGAGAGGTTCACACAGTCCTGTGAAGGCAGCCAGGTAGGCAGATCCACCTCCCCAGGACTGAAGAAATGACTCACCTGGTCAATGAACTCTGGGTGGGTCTAGTCACTAGTGCAATTCTGATGAGTCTATAAATCCTGTGCTCAGCCAGAAAGGTGCAGGGAGCACAGAAGTTCAGAAATAAAAGCATGGGCAGCTCCCAGTTTGGAATTTCCATACACTTAACCCTGATAGATGCTGGGCCTACACCAGCTTTTCTGGGCCTGATTTTTTGCTGGCTTTCACAAGGCTACTGCTCTCTCCAGGTGTAAGAGCAGAAGCAGACCCCAGTGGTTTTTTTTTTCCAGGAACACAAAAAGTCCATGTTTGAACATGGAAACAGGATTACTACCAAATAGCTCTCACAAACTTAGGAATGGTGCCCAGGAGGCTGAGATCTTGGAAAGACCTTAAGAGCTTTCTTGGGGTACTTAACTTTATTTACTTTCCAGCAGGAGAGCTGGAAAAAATGCCAAACAAACAAAGACTTCCAACAACACGACACCAATCTGGGAGCTGCTGAGCTACTGCAACTCCCCAAGCGATGGGAGGCACAGACAGTGGATTGTATACTTTGTCAGGAAGAGCTCAGGAGCAGAAAGGCAACTCTGTTTGCAGGCAAGGCAAGGAATTGCACAGCAAGCAGCTCTGGAAGCACTGCACATTTTAACCCCTTGCTGAACATTTTCCAAGCAGGGTTTTAAGAGACATGAGGGATACAGTGATGCAGAGCTAATCTTCTACATCAGTGTGGGTTCAGTTTTAAAGCATTTGCATTGTTAGATAGGTTCTTCCTTTGTCCAAGCCTGAGAAGGTTATTCTCTGCTGTTACACATCTCAACACATTTGGTTTTGATAAATGGATGTGATGCTTAACAGAAGGTATTTAATTGTCTGAAACTGTTAATTATGGTGATACTAGAAACCTTGCCCTCCTGGAAAGCTCATCTAAGCAGCTTCAAGCTCTTTGCTAAATATCACCTGCTGCTTTAAGCCTGCAGTGACATTTCTCACTGTTTTACATACAGCTTGCCTGGTTCAGTCTGACAGAAAAGTATCAAAGAGTCACAACCTCCTGACCTGCCTTCTCCAGTCCTTCTCTCCTCCTGCTCTAGCTTTCCTCTGTATCACCTTTCCTTGGGTTTCTCTCACATCTTCCTCACATAGGGAAGTGCTTTAAACCACAAGGAGAAACCTTCAGGACCCTGGCACTAGTTTGGTAGAGTGCTAGGGAACAGTTCTGTTGAAGCTGGGGCAGCAGCCAAATCCCAGCAACAGAGAGGCAAAGCAGATGTGCACTCAGTGAAGAAGGCACCCTGTTTCAGCAATGCTGGGGAACTTCACCACCTCCCAGCCTCAGTTTCCCTTGTGAACTGCACTGGGTGACTGCTTCCTCACTGCTGGCTGGGCACTCCTTCACAAACCCATCTGCCTTAGGATAAGCTGGATACCAAGGGATATTAGGGTAGAAATTGTGGAGACCAGGTTTCAGCTGGAAATTGAGAGATGACATCCTGGAGTCAAGGAGGAAATGAATGGTGGTGAAGAGAGAGGGGCAGGCTGCTGCCTGTGCTGTTTGTGGAGCAACGTGCTGAGAGATAGACTGCCACCTGGACAGACAGAAAAGCTAAAGGGAAGTGACTTTCATTTCTGCACTGCAGCTTCTGGCTGCTCCCCATGATACCATGGCCATGGCCCTTCCCACCACACTCCCTCCAGTTACAGGACAAAGGACCTACCTGATGACAGAAGACTCCCGCTGCTTCCACTGATAATTTTGCCTTTACTCCCCATGTTGGCCAGCTTTGAGGTCTTGAGGGTTCCAGTTTCAGTCAGGTCAATTGCAATCTCACTCAGGCTTCTTGCAGCATGAATCTTGGACTGGAGGTAGACAGAGGAGTTAGTAATGATTTAACGCCTTTTGAAAGCTCACAGAAAGAAAAAGACCTTTTGCTGTGGCAGGAAACAGGCCTCCACAGCAAACTTGGATTATTTTACAAGAATAGAAGCAATCTGGCACAGTATTCACTGCTGGACTTTTTACATTCTTAAGTGGGTACAATTCTGGCACTGCTTCCTGTTTGGGTTTTTCTCTGTTTTGCCATGCACATTTTTCTCTCTTAAACAAAGGATGTATGCAGTCACTGTTTTACCACATACAATAAGAAACTTTCAGAAATACCATCATAATAACCTGCTGAAAAGCTCAAAGGCTAAACACCATCTCTAGCATCTAAAGGAAGCCAAAAGGGGCCTTCACAAATCATCAATAAGCTTTGGAACAAGACACATTGGGGACATGCCTTAAATGGGCTGTCATGAGAAGCTGGAAGAGAATACTGACAGGAAAACACATTCAGGTTATTGTCCAGACTAACAAGCTGCATGCAATGCCCCTACTGTGAGGGACCTCTGCAAAGCATTAACATTACTCCTGAGGAAACAACAGCCAGCCCAGCTCAGTAACTGGCCACATTAGGGCATGGCCATTGTTCCTCACCAAATGTCAACAAGATTGTTGCAATTTGTAATTACAAGAAAGTAAATAATGCACAGTATGTAAACCAATAGAATACAATAAAATAGAGTAATAGAGTATAATAGAATATTTCAGCTGAAATGGACCCCCAACAGTCATCTCAGCCCATTGCTCAAATCTTACAAGTCCTGTGCTTCTGAGCTTCAATTATTCTGTCCTTGCAGGGCCACTGACTTGCAATTTTAATTTCCTAGAAGACAGAAAGCTGTTGGCACATTTTGCCAAGACTCTCCAACTGCAAGAAGAGTTTTATCCAAAAGGGGGTGAAGCCCCAGCTCAAGATCACTTGAGCATTCACCTCTGCACGTTCTCAAGGCCAGAAGAGACTCAGCCCTGCCATACAGCTCAGGAGATGGGCACATCCTTACTGTGCTAACAAATCAAAGCTGATTGATGTCCACATAACAGGGTGTGATCTGTTCCCACTGCAAGTAACATGCAACAGGGCAACAAGGAATGCTTGTCATGATGGGATCTTCAGTGTTACTACACATCCTCAGGAAGAAGAAACCATTCCAACAAGAAATAAACCTGAATTGATGGCTGAGTGTTCATCACTGAGCTCCTTAGTTCTGTTACTGATGTACTGTGGGGCTTTGGGTAAGACACTTAAGGTTAATTTCTTAGTGATCCCCACCTCTGTTTGCATACCAGTGAAATAATAAGGGCAGGAAAATGTCTCCCCTTAGTACACTGTATTTCTAAGATTAATTTAAGACTGAAAATGAAGATAGCACTGGGAAAGCCTTACACTGAAAACACCCTCAGAAGTATTATCATAATTTAATATTCTTGGGTATTTACAGGCTCCATCACTGCCATTCTGAGGTACCCAAATGCCTCACAACAACCCCAATAACAGGGCATGTGTTCTCACTTGTTTGCACACATTGCAGTGCTTGAGTGCAGTGGCTGAACTACCTGACAAGATATCAGAGCAGATCAGTCAACCAGTACTGGCCCTCTTCAACTAATGTTGTAACCAGTTAGATACTTCTCATATCTGGCAGTTCCTCCCTAAGATCAGCCCCAGGAGAAGGACAGCACTCTTTAGCTTCTTGGATCAGATGTTTCTGGTTAGAAAGAAGGCCTGTGAAACATCTTCAAATAGTTCTGGAAGGTTAGTTCCAGGTGAAGAGGAAAATCACTGTTTTTATCTAATGAGATTTCCTTCTACTGAAGCCTTGATTAGAAGCCTAAGCATGAACTGCTGGCTTGCTGCAATGTCAGACCTTTGGAGGTAACAAGCCTTCCAACTTCCTTTGTCCTGCTGATAAATCCCTTGCAGGAGTGTACATGCTGTATAACCCTATGTATCTGTAGGGTTGTGTGTACTTTGTATAACCCCAGGAACAGCTACATTGATCAAACCCAGCGTCTGCCTGACCCAACACACTGAGTCCTGGCAGTGGATGCCTCAGAAAGGCACAAACCCCAAGTCTGCATAGACAGATGCATCCCTGTAGTTTATTTCCACTCATTTTCAGAATGCAAATTAGGGCACACTCTGGCCCTACCTGTCTGACTGGGCACCAACCAAAGTGCTGAGTGAAGGCATTGTGATTGCTGAGTGCTGCTGTGGTCTGGCCAAGCCAGCAGTGGCTGGAAGTGTACATAGGGCAAATGAAAAAGTGATATAAGACCAAAGCCTGGCATCCCTGGACCAAAGAGAGAAGAAGAACAAACCAGCAGACAAGATTAGCAGGGCAGAGTGAGCTACCTCTGCAGAGGGTACAATTCAAACCTGCTGAAACCATAGAAGGTTTTAGATCCAACCACAGTTGTGCTAATGGTGCCCTGCACTGAACAGTGCAGATGAAACATCTCCTGAAAGGAAGTGGGTTAGTTTTCCTTATTTTCCTTGCTGCTCAGCCCCTGCTGCCTACAGCAATGCCAATCACCATCGGGTGGTCTCGTGCATTGGACAGGCTCTCAGCAGCAGCAGGAATCAGAGCAACAGCTCATTTCACACAGGCCACTGAGCAGCAGCCAGCTCTGGCCCGTGCAGGCTGTGTGCTGCAGCACAGCACTGCAAAGCTGGGTTACACCCCATTAGTGCTCCCCCAAGCCCCACAGTCCCTCCAGGCTCAGAAATTTGAAAGCACTTAGCGCAGACCTGCCAAGTCTCATTTACATGGAGGAAGACTGGCTCATTCATGAGTCATTTCAAAGCATGGGGCCAAACTGATCCCCAGTGCTGTTCTGACAGGGTCAGAGGGTGAAGAAAAACCCATAAGTGAAATGAGGAAGAAGATGGACACAAGGGATGAATCTATCCCTCTTGCTGTAGTGATGGGGCTTTGCTGGAGGTGCTTTTTTGAAACCATTGGTCTATTTTCTACCAGTTCATTCAGCCAAAAAAGCCTTGCACTTGGAGGAACGTGGTGTTGAATATTCCCACAAAATGGGACTTCTCAAGGCCAAGTGCTTGATTGACTCAGTGCAGTCAACAGAGCAAAGACATGCCTTCAAGTCCTGCTGCATCTGTCTCCTGAAAAAAAAGGGAAGCTGACAGGAGTTCTGCATGCTGACAAGCTCACTTGGGAAGCTGGGGATCTTTTCAGTGTCCACGTTACGCTTCGATTGCGGGGAGAGAGAGACAGATCAGCAGGGAGTGAGACGCTGGGAAGCTGGCAGGAGTCCAGCACGGAGCAAGGCTGGGACCTCACTTGCAAAAGGGTCAGAATCCAGGCAAAGCGGATTTTATTTCTTTTTAAAATCAAGTGAAGGGTTTTCTTTCCAGTGGAGCTGTTGGTCCAGATCGAACTGGTGCCCAGTTATGTGAGGAGCAGAGTTCAAGCTTTCTTTATCACTATGTCACATCTCCCACCATCTAATCTACATCACTGGAGCAAAGGCTCAGCTGTACAGTGAGCTCCAGCAGGCTTTTTCCTCTAAGTTTGTTTTTATTTTTCTTTCTTTTGTCAAAATGATATGAAATGCCAAGTTTGGACATGAAAGGAAGGAATAGCTAAGTTTTGCTTTGAAGTTGAGGATTCAATTGAAGTGGGGCCTGAGATTTAAGGGGCTGCAAACCCATGCGACCTGAAACTCAATAAATGTTTGTCTAGGCCCCTGAGAGCTGAACCAAAGACATTTCACATCAGCCCACTCTGGGGTATGATTTACTAGTTTCCCAAAGTGAAGCTCATATGAGCACTGCGTCCTTGAAGTGACCAGCAGGATGAACAGATCAATTAAAATTGATGGATCTATCAATATTGACAGTGTCACGTCAAAGACGAGGACAACAGATGAAAATACCGGTTCCCTTAAGAGAAAGGGACAAAAATATTTGTATGCCTCAACTTCAAAGCCTCAGCATGACCACTGGGATTATTGTGACAAAGCATGCTGACATGGTCACAGACGTGACAGGTTGACAAACGAGGGCTGGTGGGTGGTGCTGCCTGTAGGAGTGTGAGAGAGGGGAGATAAAACTGAAACACAATCTGCCAACAACAAAAGGAGTCACTGAAGGGAAGTCCTGGGTGTTTCAGAGACCCAGTTTCTTACCAAAGAAATGGGAGGAGGAGGGAATCTCCTTTTGTTTGTTGGTTGCTTGTGACCTAAATACCTTGCAGCTAGATCAGCAAATCCATCTTGCTAAAAGTAAAAAAAAATAAACTTCTATTTGCTTGAAATTTATCCCTGAGTTGACAGAGAGAACTGTGCACTGCCCTGATGGTCCTGAGCAGAGAAGGGGGACAGGAAAGCTTCCCTTGGTATCAGTGAATAAGCAATTTTGTCCATATTACAGCTGTCATGTAGGCAGGGCTACATCCCTAAATTCAATACAGATACAACTACGGTGAAACACGGATTTTTGCATTAGATGAGACACAGCCAAAGTGACTGCAACCATGCTCAAGGCATTCAAAAGCCCTACCCCCTCTAAAATAAAGTCACAGAGCTCATGATGGGGAAAGCAATGTCAGAAGGGCTTAGAACGAGTGGGACTACCAGCACACTCATGGCCCTCCACATAATTCCAGACAGCCAACTTGATTCATTTAACTGGCAGAAAAGATAATGCACTAAGGAAAAGCAGAAAAAAAAGAATTATTTTTCTGCCAGTTTAGTGGGCTGAAGGGGCTCGTGAAGGGACCTGATAGGGCCAGGGCCTGAGCAAGGAATGATGCACCCCCAGCCTGAAAACATACACAGTGCTTTCAACAAGCAAGATGTTAAGATTGTTTCAGGCATTTGGAGGATCATCACCTGCACATTCTGACATTTCACCAGAGATGAGGACCAATGCAGGCACCCACTCAGTACAGACACTGTCTTCTCTGTGAAGCTTTACACCAGCATGTTCATATGGCAGGGAAGTCTGCCTGAGAAGTCTTTTCTCTGTATCAAAGTAATCTCAAAGTGATCAAAGCAATCTCCTGCTGTTCTGGGTATGCCTAAAATGACTGATGAAAAGAATTAAGAGGAAGAACACATAGTCCTCTGGTTTCAAGGTGGTTTCTTTTGTGTTGCGTGGCCCTTTGTGCAGCACAAGTTTGCGACAACTCCTTGTACAGCCAGGCTGCCAAGCCTCCTGCCCCCTGTTAAAATAATATCCCTACCCCTCCTTTCCAGGAAAATACAATAGTAAAAATCAAGGCACAGCAAGAAGAATCCAGAGACAGTTGTAGGTTGTGAAGCTACTTTGAACCCAGTTATTGGAAGCTGCTCTAACTTTATGACAGACGTGGAAGACGTGGAAGCCATCCAGACAGGGATGTTGACCCCATCTGCTTGCCAACTTTGGCTCCTTCAATTTGGCCACAGTTCAATACAATCTTCCCTTAGTCCTTACTCCCATAGGCATGAATTGGAATACACATTTTCTCAATCTGGTCAAGACTAGAAAATATCTTCAGTCGATTTGCCATTTTTTTTGATCATGAACAGAAAGGGAGGGCAGAAAAGAAGCCACCATCTGGACTTGATGTGGTTGGGACTATGGGGACTGAGAAAGACTCACCCACTACAACTGGCACTTCTCATGCTTACCTTGCTTTGCTTCCTGTCCAGGTAGAACTGATGTTGACTAATGGCCATAGCCCAGATAGACTTTATTAATGCTGGACAGGCGTACCACGTATGCACGGCAATGCCACTATGCCCAAAAGTCCTCCTGGTCACAGATGCCCTGGAGAGGAGAAAAGGATGAACTGGGTTACACAAAGGTTTCACCAGATTGCGTTCTGTGGCAGAACCTGTCACAGATCTCATAGTAAAAGCTGCTGTCTTTACTGTGTAAACCCTTGTGTTAATGGGAAAAAAAAAGCTTAGAAACCAGCAATAAATATCTAATTGAGCTGGGAGAGCATTTACTTCAAATATCTCCTCAAGATAGCAATCTCCAGAGGACTAACAGTAAAGATCATCCAGTTGGCCCAGCTCAGACTGTATCCCTGGGTTTGGTTGATGCTGACTTGTTGCATATCCCAGGTGAGCCACCAAGGCCAAAGCCTTCATTAATCCTCTGTGTCTCATCACATGCAGAGACATCTGAGCCCAGGTCCACACACTCTCCACTGCCTCTGGCTTTGGACAGTGGCTCCCAAATATTAGGATCCAGGTAACAACTGAAGATCCACAGGATCAAAGGCTGCTTTAGGGAGTGTGTGAGGAACTTTTAATGAACCTTGATTTCCCCACTTGTAAACAGATGTAGCAGGATTTGCCACATGGTATGGGGGCAGGGAGTTGTGAGGCTCGGAGGGGGCTGCCTAGTGCCCTGGAGAGAAGAATGGGACTCGGTGATTAGCTGAGTGAATTTAAAAACAGGAAAAATAAGAGCTAAATATTTCCTCCCTGGGACTCCCAATTGTTCTCAAACATTAGCAAAAAAACACAGGTTAGGTTTCCCCATGCTTACACAGCTGTACAAATGTGATTGATTATTCCTCCCCATCCCTCAAAAGCAACCCCACCAGCAGAGCCCCTGACACCAGCAGAGTGCAGATCCAGGCTCTCAGCCTGAACTGTGGAACTCGTCCCACTGCAGGGATGGAGTTCTGGCTGGAATAAACCACACCACTCACCTACAGAGCCCCAAATAAATGAGGGCCTCCTCTCCATTCTGTCAAGATGGGTGTTGTGGTAGAGTAGGATTATGTGTGGAAATGATGTGACATGAGTACAGAGGCTCACTCAGAAATGTGACACTTTTAGGGACATGGATGGTGAAGAGGGACAAGTGCAAGAGACAGCCCGGGGTGTGCTACAGAGGGGTGCCAGAGTCCACAGTCAGCAGGGACTCTGAGCCATGCAGGTGGAGGTGACACTGCAGAACAGCCCAGCACCTCTACTGTGCCATGTAAGGGGGAGTCAACTCTACCAGCACTCACAAGTCCTCAAATCCTGCACCTGTATTTGCACTGGCCACCTCTCTTCTGGTGCTTGTGGGCTACTGCCTTGTCCAAAGTTGGAGGTGAACATGGAGAGGTGAACAGTTGAAGAAAGTTGTGATAGAGCCAAGAATGAAAGAAAACCAGAACTGCAGCAAAATGAGAATTACTGGCAATGTTCAGTCTGGGAGAGGGCTGACAGCCATTGCATCAGGGCTTTTTCAGTGCTTCAAAATGTGTTAAAGTCAAATTATGGAGCTACAAATCAGAGTGAAATTTCTGAGAGAGCAGCCGTGGCCAATGCAAACAAGGTCTGAGACAACTGGGCTCTCATGTTTCAGTCACCCTGTGCTGAGTCCTTTCCCTGTGAATGGGGCTAGAGACCTTGTCCTATTACCAGTATTGTTCTTGTGAGAAAAGTCTCCATGGATGCAACAGGACAGCAGCTGATGGTGCTGGGCTGCCTCATTTCTGTCACTGGACAGGGAATGAAGGCTGTGCTGGGAGGTGTTCTTGAAGGTGAGACTGGAGAGTGGGTCCAACTCTGGATGTTTTATATTAGTCTAAGGACACAAACCACTGCAGCACACTGGCACATAAAGCTCTAAGGAAATTAAGGCACTCAAACATGGGCTGAAGCCTTAATTCTGGTGTCATCCTGTTCAGTTCAAACTCTTGAATTCTTAGAAACATATTCTGCAGATCATTCATCTTTTCACTGTAAAAGCAGTGATTTAAATTTTTTTTTTTTCCTTTTTGGAAGCTGTACATGTTTCCCATCAAAACAGCAGACTCCATTAGAACAATCTGCAGACTGTTGGTCAGTGCTGTGGACTTGCTTTTCACAGCCGTGTTTGAAGACCTGAGAGATATGGATCATGGGTGTTTTTTCCACGACTTCCCTCCATGCATGCTATACGTGCTGTGGAATTAATCCTGTTGACAGCCCCTAAAAGGTATCATTTTCCTCCTTTATGGGATAAGTAACTGCAGTGAAAGGAGGTTAAATGGCTTGTTGGGGACAGGAAGCCATGGGCAGAGGCAGGGCTTAAAACATACATTGTGCTGCCCAGCCCTGGCCACAACCACGGAGCTGTGCTCGCTCTCCTGACTGTGGCTTTGCTGACTCAGGCTCTGGTTTGGCTGGGAGGACAGGAATGTGGAGAGAGCACTGCGTTGGCTACTCCTCCGCCTCCACACGCTGAACAATTCCTCACAGGAGTCCATCCCACATGGCTGGGAGACTACAACCAGAGCTGTCTTCCCACCGCTGCAACGTGCTATGCTGCATTACAGCCTGAGTACCAGTTCCACCTGGATGGTGCCGCTCTGGACACAAAAACCAATCAAAATTATACAAAATCCAACCAAATTAATTCCTTTGTACCAAGAAAGTAACAGGCTGACAACCCGAGAGAGGGCTTTGTCCTTCTGGTGTTGAGTCAGAGAAACAGAGCAATGGAATAAAGAACGGAAGCTCTTCTGTGTCTAATTCCTATAATCTAAATACAAATGAGAGAGAAGAGGCTGCTCTGTGTGGTCACATTTCATGCAAGACATCAAATGCAAATGTCACTATGATTTTAAGGTCCCAGAGCTATTTCCTTTCTTTTTCTTGCAACTGCTCCTTCAGGAAACAGGCGGAACTCAGGGCATTTACGGGCTCCTGGCTGCTGGTCGCTCCCAGCATGTGTTTCTGAGCCTTGGTGGGGGAAGGAGTGCACCACCCCCAGCTCCTGCTGCTGGAATAACTCCCAGTGTATTCTCGACTTTGGGAATTCGCTCTGCTAGATTTCATGTGACTATTTACATGCTTAATATTAAGCAGATGCTTAGAGGTTCTGCTGACCTGGAGCTGCACAACGACATGAGCTGCTTTACTCAGCGTTTGTTTTCACAAATGCACCTATGCAGACAGGCACCGTTGTACTGGTGTGGCTGTGCTCATATCAGGGTAAATAATGACAGAAACTGCATGCAAAATTCCTCTACCTAATAAAAGCATATATATTAATACACAGGCATGGGAAACAGGTGAAACTGGATCACAGCTGACTGATCACTGCAACACATACTACCAGCAACACATCAAATAAATCTGGGCAGAGAGATAGTTTCCATCAGTGGTATCATACTTACAGTGCAAACGAGACATTGCTTTTAGTCAGAACAACTTTCAGAGCCATGCACTCACTGTGTGCAGTAACCATCCAGTAATGCAAACACACCAGGGGTGCTGAACGCACTGATGGGATGCAGCACAGTCCCTTCAACTCTCACATTAGGATTCCAAAGTAAGAAAAAAAAGGCTCCTGTGCCAAAAAGACTGATGGGCTTTCATCCAGGCTGCTGGTGGTAAACCTCTGGTTCTGTGCCACTGCTTTCAGTTGCACTACTGAATATTTATTTACAAAGAAGCATGTGAGTACAAAATCTGGCGCTCATCTCCGGGCTCTGAGTGAAACACGGGGACAAGGCAAACCCCCCTTTCACACACGCGGGCTGCCAGCACTGCAGCGGAGGCACCGGAGCCACACAGTCCCGGGGGTCACAAGGTGCCAGAACAGAGGGAAGGGGGGAAAAAAAACCCGCTAGGAGCCGAGGGCAAACACATCCTCAAAAACGCACACCAGAACCCGGCATGTCCCGCTGAAATGAAGCAGCAACCCCCGGCTTGGTACCCGCTGCCTCTCCCTTGAGTGTTCCACAGCTCCCGCAGGCAGCGGGAGCAGCACCCGGCTCAGCCCGGCTCGGCACTGCACAGCCCGGCTCGGCACTGCACAGCCCGGCTCGGCACTGCACAGCCCGGCTCAGCCCGGCTCGGCACTGCTCAGCCCGGCTCGGCACTGCTCAGCCCGGCTCAGCCCGGCTCGGCACTGCTCAGCCCGGCTCGGCACTGCTCAGCCCGGCTCAGCCCGGCCCGTCTCGTGGCTCACCTGCGCGGATCGTGCACCTCCACCGAGAACTTCTTCTCGCGGAAATAGAGGTTCTCCAGCTGCCTCCATTGGAAGATCTGCAAGGAGAAGAAGGGGATGAGGCGCCTCCGCGCGCTCCCTCGCCCAGCCCTGCCCGCCGCTCGCTCCCGGCGGGAATGCCCCGCTGTGCTCCGCCCCGGCCCCGCGTCCCGCCCGCCGCACCCGCGGGGCAGCCCCGGGGGCGGGCGGCGGCCTCCGTTCCTCCTTCCCTCCCTCCGTCCCTCCCTCCCTGCCTCACTCCCTCCCTTCCTCCTTCCCTCCCTCCCGCCTGCCGGCCCGCGGCGGGCTCGGTGCTCGGGGCAGGCGGAAAGGGCGCCGGTTTCACTTTGCGGGGCCAAACGCGTTGAAGACACACACAAACTGCGGGCAAACCGGGATTCGGCTACGTTTGTCTTGGAGGGCTGGCACCTGGGGTGTTGCATCGGCCTCTGGCACAGCAGACTGTCCCCGCGGTGAAGGAGATGGGACGCCCCCGCTCCACCCAAGTGCTAATACCCAGCTCTGCTTTTATCCCGCGACCCACGAGCCGAGTGGAGTTTATCTGTCCCTGTGCTGTCGGACTCCTGGTGGCGGTGCCCAAGGCTCCAGGCGCTCCCGGCGGTACAAAACACGGCAATAAGCAGGTCGTATCTCAGCCTCTGTTTTACAGGCTGTACTGCCGAGATATCTCGGAGCAACACTGGGACAAAGCCAACACTACCACCAAGGGGGAAACTGAGGCACGAAGCTTTTCATGGGAGAGAAGTGCGGCGTGCCCTCGCCCCTGAGTCAGCCTGGGCCAGCCCTGGAAGGCTCTGCGTGCTCCTGGGCAGCGGGGTGCGCTTAGACCCTGTGCCCACACTTGTCCCGTGATATAATGCCCATCTCCCAGGCAGGAGGGCGGACCGAGCTCAGGAGCAGCGCGAAGGACGCGGTGACAGCGAAATAGTGCCAGCCAAACTATCACACCGCCACCACTGCGGGCAGCTCCACCACTGCCTTTTCCTTACCAATGAGTAAGCTAACATCCAAACCAGGATGCCAATCCACAGGGAGGAGGCAGCCTCCATCCCCCTTGACATCTCGGACTTCGGATTCCCTGCATTGCCCCTAGCAGGCAGCAGGGCTGGGGAACGTAGACCCGCTGCTGAGGAGCACAGGCAGCAGCGCTTTCTCTGATTTACACTCCCTCTCCCACTCCAAGCAGCTTCTGTGGAGTTCCTGTCCTACCCCCGAGGAAGGCGCTGGCTCCTGACACGCCGAGATAAGCCTCGGCTGCCAGTGTCAGCGCTCTGGAGATAAGTAAACAGGAGGCGTAATTTGATTTGCACTGATATAGCTGCTGGTGGAGCTGAAATCTCGAGAATAAAACAAACCTCAGAGAGAGGACCCAAAATTTTCTCCTTGCTGGTATTTCAGGGGCAGCAAAATAGAAAATATTTGTTAAAGTTTCCAAGTAAGGTTGGGTTTTTTTTTCCTCTATTTTTTTTTCTTTCTGTTACAGGGTGCTTCTTGGAAGGAATGGTAGGGATTAAGAAGGGCACTAAGCTACCCCATATTCTAGGGCTGTCCACATTGCCGAGGGGGTAGAGGAAGAAAGGAGCCAGGAGAGATGGGAAGTCTGAAAGGCTGAGTTACATTGTCCTTAGCGGATTATTTTATTTCTCCATTGGAAATATTAATTGCTGCATAAAACTTGTAAACACCAAAAGAAGCACAGAAACACCCATTATTTTACCCACCGAGGGAGGACAGACACAGGGTGAAAGGGTTAAGCCGGGAGCTGAAGTCTGACTCCTCTTTAAGTGCCTGGCTTCAAAGGCATGAGAAGGAAGTTTGGGGCCTAAACTCCCACAGACAACAACTGGGGTCAAGCTGAAAACATCCCCCCATGCTTCCAGATGCCCATCTGCAAGGCGGGGAGGACAAGGCGGCTGTGCTGCACGGCATGTGCACAGGACGTGTCTGGGAGGCGTTCAGACATGTGGAACACATAAGAGTCTAAAAAGCCAGCAGATCACACCCTTCAGAAAATACCCCTCTGTCCCCAGGTCCCCCGTTGTCATTTATGACTAAACTTCGGCGTGGCGCAGAAGGAATTTGAAACTTTCCTGAGCTGCTGGCAGCTGCTCTATTTGGATGCTGTCCTGCCCATCCTCCTCCTCTGTCTCTGCTGGACTGTCCCCTGTGATCGGATCCTTTTCTATTTTACCCTCTCTGCTACCAAATCTCACAGCGCTGTTTGCTAAGGGAAGCTCTGTTTCTCGTTTCTCTTCTGTGATTAACTCCAACTGTCCAAACACACAGGGCTCTGGGGAAGCTGTTCAGATGCCCAAATGTAGGCATGGAGTGCCCTTTTCCATGCCCCAGGGTTCCCTGCCTGGCCCCTGGGTGGGAGGGAGCCTGACATAGGTCCGGTGCTGTATCTGCCAGCCCCACGCAGATGTCTTGGATCACCAGCAGTGCCTAAAACAGCATTAGACACCTACGTTTTGGGCACTGGAGCAGCTCCCCAGATTGCTGCATTTTTATATTTAGTTTTGTTGTTTTCCTTGGCAGAAGGAGGCAAATCCAGACTCTTGGGAGGGAGAGGGTGGAAGTGACCCCACAACCTAAGTTTGTGTCTTTTATTCCATAGCTCTGCTCTCCTGAACATACACGTATGTTTTACCATTGTTGTAATTGTGCTCCGTTTGCTCCCCAAGTATTATTCTACAGTGTCCCACTCCTTTTTCCCACATTGATCTGAGAGGTCTCCCCATTCCTATAGAAAAGGAATCCAATCTGCAAAAATGTGAATACCCACAAGAAAGTATTCACTTTCCTGTTAGCTGATCACAATCCCTCCAGAGAAACAAAGCTGAAGGTGCCCCTTCAGCCAGACCTCATAATGTAAGCAAGCTGTTCACCAATTGTCCGCCTTATGTATGGTCTCAAATTTATGTTGTTAATGCAGTGACAGATGCACAAGGTGCCATTAGTAGGTCTTCCTAAATGGAAGCATAATTTTTACCCATCAAGATCCTTTTACCACGCTGGTGCTTGAAACGTTCACTGGGGAATAGAGCCCCAGCAGGGAGCTGGTCATAATTTCAACAGGATCTTGTGGAAATGCAGTGACAACAGATGCATGCTGGTTTTGGGGCTGGTTTGAGTCAAAGCATCCATGTTCATGGCAGGTTTGCCTCTTTCTGCACTGAGGCTGGGTCTGGTTTTGGGTTATTTGGCTTATGATTGTCTTTGGTTAATTTCCTGGGCCAATCCAATGCCTGCACTTGTGGGTGGGACAATTTGTACTGGTTTTACTGGGATTGCATCAGAGGTGCAATGAACATTTGACAAAGAGTACCTCGGCAGGGACTGGGACAGCATCTCCCCAAACACACTGGAAATGGAGCTTAGGAGAAAGTCAATCATTAACACAAGCTTAGAGCACAGTTCCCCTGCCCTTGAGTAGCTGCCGTCACTCAGTGCCCGCAGACAAGGGGACAATTAGCAGTGCTGCCGAGGGCCAAGTCTGTGATGTGGTGGTTTGCCTGCTGGGTTCTCTTCTGAGGTCAGCAGCTCGTTTTGGATCATGCAGTACCAGGCAGCTTTCAGATGGGAACAATTTTTGGTAGTGGCCATCATTACAGGCTGCACATGAGATGATTTAATCTTCAACAGACACTTAAGGAAGTATCCATGAGACTGGCTTTTGAGCACGGCTGCACACTCACACATGCATGTGAAAAGGGCTAATAAAATAGCAGAAAATAATTACTCTTATTCCCTCCTCCTCCAAGGGGCCTGTCCCCACCATGATCTCTGTTTTATCATGCCAATAAAACTGGAACCGGCACTATCACTTGAATTTGAAAAACTGCTTATCAACTCGTGAACATTCAAGGGAATAACTGTTCCCCATCAGACCACATGCACTGCTTAAAAAGTGCTGGGGGGGATGGGGAGGCCACGATGGGGAAACCAGAGCCAGAAATGGCTTCTACAAAGCTGGCAGCTTAGAAGAGGAGCAAGGAGAGAGATCTGAGTTGCACAGTGCGCTGTGGAGAATTCAGGTGCAAGGTACAGGAATTTTCTCACTGGAAACCCCTTCCAAGAGGCTGGCAAGCTTGCCAGGCACCAGATGTTTGTGACTAGTTACAAAGAGCTGCAGTGAAAACCCTTCAGACTCAATCTTCTTTTGTGAGCACACTTGTGGTTTGCTGGCTGGTCCGTAATTAAGCTGAGCCTGGAGGAGAGGGGGCCCAGGGATCTGAATCCATTTCAGCCATGTGTTTCTGAAGGATTTTTTACCTGAAACTGAACTGGGGAACATGCACTATGGCTGGGCACGCTCTGGGGACACAGTGTGAGCCATTTTGCATTTGGTCTCTTAAGAAACAAATATAAATGCTCAGAAGTCTAATTTTCTTTGTTTTCTGTGTGCTGAACCACCTGAGATGAGGCACAAGCTGAATGCACACACTCTCAAGGGTTCCAGATAGCATTTTTGGTGGCTGTTCAGAATCAAATCATCTGCAGAAATCTATAGAAGATCTACCTGCTGTTAGCTCTGTTTTATGACCCAAAGGGGACTTACAAAGAAGATGGAGACAGACTTTGCTCACAGGTGCCCAGTGAAAGTATAAGAGGCAATAGACTCAGGCTGCAGGGTTGCAACAAGGGAAATTATTAGAAGATATATAAATTAAAACCCCAAGTCCCAAAACAATCAAGGCAAGTGGTCAAACACTAGGGCCATGAGTAACCAGATCAAACTCTGAGGGTGGCCTAACTTTTAGCAGGAGGTTGGACTAGAGACTTCCAGAGGCCTTTCTGACCCATATTTTTCTTTGATTCTAAAGAGCTAATAAATGACCAACTGTAATTGCTGTTGGACTTGCTGACCTATACGGCACCTCCCAGTCCTTCAAGTCTTAACACTTCCTAGATGATTAATGCCTTGTTAAATCACTCTATGAGAAGGAACAATCATCTCTCCAAATGCATGGACTACCACCCAGACTGGATGCTCTGAATGGCTTCTAGGAAAGGCAGAGAAATAATGTGGAACATTTCTAACAGCCCCAGTGCAACCCCTTCCCTTGCCTACACTACAGGCAAGAGCCAGCTCTGGATGACATCCCAATACTAAAACTGGTATTAAACAATGGAACTAAAACAATGACAGTATTTTCACACAGCTTGCATGAGTGAAGCTACAAACTCCCAAGTCTTTCGTCCTGCAGTTTAAAGACAAAACAAACATAACAAAAAAAAAATTCCTCCTTGGAAATGTAATTTCCTCCACTGAACAAACCAGCAAGCTAAATTCTAGGGGCTGAGTTATGCAGGAGGTCAGAGTGGAGGTTGTGAGCAGTCCCTTTTTGGCCTTAAACTCCATGGAAATCACAGCTCCAGTGAAGTCAATGGCAGTTTTGTCCCAGTGATTTCAGTGGGGCCATGGTTTCCGGGCATGGATTTGTGTTCTGCCTCAAGCCAACCCTGCTCCCATCAATCATACCTCTGTCAAACTAGTTAGAGTGAAGGAGGAAGGACTTGGTCCAGGCAGAACAGCACCATCTTAGCTCAAACAAATGGGCTCTTGTTTCAGGGACAGATTTACCAAGAGATTTCTGTGGGCTGTCACCTGTGAAATAGTGTGACCCACTGCTGAGGGTGCCCCTGGGTCATGAAATGGGGATGCCACTGTACCATAACTTAGACCTCCATCCTGCCACACTTCCATTCATTCCTTTATTTTTATTAGTTCCTTTATTTTTATTAGTTTGGGGTATTTTTTTTCTTTCACTTCTCAAAACAAGAAAAAAAAAAAGACTTCCTGAGTGATTTGATGTGGGAAAAGCCCTACCAATGATCTTCCCAGAGGCTTGCCGTCCCCCCTTCCCTCATGGAATGAGAGAATGGCTTGGCTAAGAGGGACTTTCAGTGGTCTGTCAGCAATCCCAGCTCACTATCTAATTACTTCTTCGCCTCAGGCTTCAGGCCTTTTTTTGCCAAACAAACAATTTCTGGTCCAATTTGAGATCCCTTTTGCTGTGTGCTGTTTTTGTGGGACCACACCACCCCAGCAAACATTTCTGGCTTGACCAAACACAAATTGCATCTGGGTCTATATAATAACCACTCTGCATTCATTTCCATTATGGAAACACAATTCCCTATTAAATTTCAAAGTGGCTTATTGGCTCAGAGAGACAGCAGAGCATCAGATCACAGAGGGAAGAGCTGCTATTTGGACAAAGCATTATTTGTCTAAATAAATGCGACTTGATATTTGTGTCTGTAACTCTATACAGACTGGGAGATTAGACTTTGACTTTATCTACTACCAAATCCACTTTCACTGCACATATATATTTGGTAGCTGCTGTTAGATTGTGCATTGCTGTCACCATGCTGTGTGTGTCTAAATCAACAGATCTACAAAGAACCTTTTTTCTCTGATTGGTTTAAGTTAAACTTTCTCCCTTTTATTCTCTGAAAGGACATCAAAGTGACTGGATCTTTCTGCATTGAAGAGCTCTCTCCTTTCTGGCAAAATATACACCATTTATTAGATAAAGGATGCCCAGTCTGTAGCCTGTGATTCAGCTGTGGCACCCTAGATGGATTTAGGCTGCTCACAAACCATTACTGCTACTCCCTCTCCTAAAGACCCTCATGTCTTCTCCAGTGGCTTGGCTAAAGTACCTCAGTCTTGGACCCAAAATTCAGGAATCACCATTCCCATCCCATGCTGCTGTGGCAATGCACAGTAGTTTGTGTGGCTGAAAATACTCCTGTGGTGCTGGGTGTCTGCACAGGGGGTGCCATGGCAGCAGCAATCCCACTCTCATGGTGATGGCTGCAGTGAGCCTTCCGAGCCTCCTGCCCAGACACTGACCAAAGGTACCTCATAGTCACAACCACTGAGTAATGGGACCCCTGCCTGGATTCATCTGATGATAAAAGTGCCCAGGCCTTTGGAGCAGCCCTGGTGAGCTAAGAGACAGCATCTGAGCAGGGTGGGGTGTGGAGGAGCCTGCTACCACTTCAGAGCCAAACATAAGTGCTCAAGGAGGTTTCAATCTCTCTCCAGATCTCCACCCTAACTCCAGGGCTCTGAGGTCCAATTTGTTTCACTTTGTGTTGTTGGAGTGATTTGTCTTTGCATCTGGTTGAATTTCCTGCTGTGTGCTGCAGAATCATTTAAGACTTGGCTGCTGCTTTTACACAGAATTACTCTTTAAGACCTGAATACGACAAAGGACTTAGAGAAGGGAGCTTTATTTTGATGGGACTACTCCTATATTTAATGGTAGCCATGGTCTTGACTTGGCTAGATCATGGGATGAACGTCATGCTCTAGCCTTTCTGAATGTAAATTTTCACAAAAAAAACCCTGGGAACTATATTTGTAATGGTACCACCACAGCACACTAAACCACCAGAATAGTGCTGGTTTCTTTATAAAGCAGCAGTGCCTAAGACTGTGTATTAATGTTTGCAAGCATTGTAGTTGATAAAACGATTTATTTACCTACATAATGGAAACTGAGCATGACTATTGTATGATTCTAAAAAGTTCATGACAATCTACTCACCTATCTGAAATCAGCCCTGTTTGGGAGACACACCAAAGCAAATTTTTACCAATGTTTACGAGAAAAAAGTGGGGATGATGACCTTATACCCAACTGTTAATTCATTCTGGTTGAACCATGACAAATTCCATGCAGTTGAACTCAACTTGTTCTAAGCTGTGAAGCTCTTGTCTCTCTCCACAAAGTTACTGTGTAGGGTAATGGCTGTTTCTTTCTCTGGCTGCAGTGATTTATGCAGCCTGTATCCATATCCAGCTCCTACAGCTTTGCTGTAGGATACTGATTGTGGGTCAGATGGTGAATGGGATTGGGAACTGATCGAGGTTAAGAGTGACCACTTTTTATGGCTGGGTGGTGCTAAGCCAGTCAATCCCTTCTCTGGAGCAGTTTCCTTCCCAACTGCACAGCTACACCAGGATGGCTGAGGAGGCGGCCCAGGGGAGGAAGTGAGCAGTGGGGGCAGGATTGTGATGGGGGAGGAGAGTGCTGAAGGCCACTTCAGCTGATACTGCTGCCAAAAAAAATGTTCACTGAATCACAGCCCAGTGGCATGTCCAGCCAAATCCTGTGGAAGTTCTCAGTGTCAGGGACATAATGCTGCTTTCCAGCCCAGTGTGCTTTGATGTCATTTATTGAGCTCCCAGTGTGTTTGGCAGCTCTTTGGCACAGTGGTAAGGCATGGAGTAGTGAGTGCTGAAAGGGGAAGTGCCTGGTGCTGGATAGTAGAAACCCCAAACTGAGGCAGACAGCAGCAAAAAAGGTGCTGGTGTACATTTCACATGGTCTCCTGTTCTATGGGGATGGAATAGGGCATTTCTGCAGGGAAAGGCTTTAAACTGTGCCTGCTTTTCAGTGTTTGAAGGAACCTGGGTATTCTGTTTTAAGGAAAGAAATTGGGTGAGCAACTCTATGGTAAGGAACCTTGCTTTGTATATGTCTCCCTCCTTCCATGCTCCACATTTCCAAATACTAAACCAAGACTGAATTACTGCACTATAAAAGGAGTTGAACCCACTGTGACCTGAAGACTGGTTCAGTTTACAGCCAAGTCCATAACCCAAGAAGCACAAGGGATCAGCAAGGGGAAGAGAAATGAAAGCACAGAGCAGAAGGAGTCAGCAGGTAGTCCTTAACAGCCTGCTAATCACAGTGAATAATTTATTACAGCAGTGCCACTGAGACTCCATGAGCTTTTAAACCAGTATTTCCTGGAAATGGTTTCTGCCCATTTTTTATAATTTGTAAATTTGAAATCTTCTATCCCTGTCTGCAATGCAAAGGTGTTTGCAAAGGAAATGATGAGAAGCCCAATGAAATACGAGTCCAATACATTTTCTGACCTCACTTGATTCTGGATGCCCTAGAGAAAGTCCAGCCTGTTCTGAATACATCCTGTGGCTCAGCAGCATGCCAGTGAGAGGAGTGAGACACATGCTCCATACCTCTGACAACAGAAACCAACTTGGTGTCAAATCAAACACCCTCCTTGAACATGAGGATTTATAACCCCTCCCAAAATCCTCTTTGAAAATAACCAACACAATGTCAAAACCCTGGATGGAAGGTCACACTTTTAGTGCTATCTTCAATCCTTCTGACATCTTGGCCTCTATTATATGTATCATGTGGCAAGGAGCTGTGCAAGTGAATTGGGCTCCCTGTAACTACTCTGAATTTCAAGTTTCTTTTGCCTTTTTGACTCTCCCTATGTTCTATGATCAGTTAGGACAGAGAGCAATTTGTCAGCTTCCTCCTCCCCATCATTCACTACTTTCTGTACATTCACATCAATCCTTTATGTTTTTTTAGGTTACTGGTCTGTCATTCCTTCACCACAGGAAGCACAAGTTTAACCACTCCATCAATGCAATTACTGACTTGACAATGCTTCATTATGCCCTAAAGCAGAGAGGATCTATTTGTTCTGCAATAAAGCAGCTCTTAATTAGGCTATTGCTCCTCCTGTGTAAATATCTCATTTTGCCTCTGGAATTGGGAAAAGTTCACTCTATCTCTTGTTGTTTGGAAAAGGCCAAGTGGCACTGGACAGCAATCTTTCACTTTCTGGACACAATTAATGTGCTGATTACTTTGCTAATGCTTTTGACAAGCACGTGATTTTTCTCTGATCAGACACTTAAAACTGCTGAATTTACTTGTGCTCTGCATTGCTTGTTAGGATGGGTCCAACTCCCCTCTTGTTTTTCCATGTTTAAATGGCAAGTCAACCCAACTTTTGCTTTGGATTCATGATGACACTACAAACTAAAAATCAAATTCTTTGACGTGAGAACCCAAAGACTGTTGCATAGACTTATGGAAAGTGACAGAGCATTCTCACAGCATGCTTCATTTAATCTCACAGAAAGGGTAATGCTGAGAAGAAATGGCAGAAACTGGTAGCTGTCACAAAGAAGTTTTTTGTGAAGTTACATTAATGGCTGAATTTTGTGATGCCTGACATTTTATCTTATTTCTAAAAACCTTTATTCCTTTTGGGTTCTCTTCAGTAACCAGATAATGTAAGCAGTGATAATGTTTATGAGTCTGAGAAAAAAGGCACTTTAGGTTTCATTGCCACTAGCTTTCTATAGAAGAAAATGAGATAACACTATATAGACGTACCTATTACAAAGCAACTAAATATTACCAGACTCTCCTTTAAGGTAATTTTATTTTTGGTGATAAGTTAAACATTTTCTCTGTCTTTTTATCTGACATAGGGAAGTCCTTTGGCTGACTTTGTTAATCATTCACTCTTCAGCTTGTAGTTAATTGTTTACTAACTGTTAAGCTGTTTGCACTAAAAAATGCCTTTGGGCTCTTAAATCAGTGGGAATATCTCACTAGAACAACAGAGATATGCCCGGTGCTACTGCTTGGGTGTGCAGATCTCACAGCTCCAGGCTACACTGCAGCTCTTTGTGTACAGTCTCTGGGGATGGAGTGGAGTCACATCCCTGTGTGCTGGTGAAAATGGACACACACCACTCACAGACAAATGCTCACATTGGGCTGCTGCAGTGCCTTGGCTTTCTTTCCAGTTGCTCTGAAATTCAAGCAAAAAACCCTCCAATGACCCTACACTGAAAATGGTGGGTTTGGTCTTTTCACAAGTAAGCATTTGTAGAAGCTAAGTTTAACATAGAGGGAAATGGATTCTGTCCACTCTGGAAGCTGTGAGCTGCTCCTACACCAATGTCACTGGTTCTGCAAGCCCAGCATCCAGAATTTCTCAATATATGGTTGGCAGGACAGCAGCCTCTTTCCACAATTGATACTCCTTTCTTCTTGATCAGCTGGAGTGTTGGATTTTGTGTAGCATACCAAAACTTTTGCAATTATTTTTTTACCCAAGAATGAACAGCCAGCAGATTATAACTCATAAGGATCAAATTTGCACTACAACAGGCAACATTCAAGTGCAAACCTTTGACAGGGCGTGCTGAATCTGTGAGCTAGCCCTCAACAGACAGAAGAAAAAGGATGACCCTCAAAGTGATGGCTTTGGGTAGATTCAGGGCTTGCACAAAATTCAAGTATAGACAGGAAGGAACATAAAAATAGAAACACAGAGACACATTAGTCTCTGCAGTCTAGGTACAACTGCATTCCATTTTAATAGGCCTGCATTCCCATCTGAACCACCCAGGACTAGGTGCCAGATACCCATCTCAGCTGCATCCCCAGTAATGCTGGAGAACTCGGTGCCTGAGTGAGAACAGTGCAAGCAGGATGAGGTTCTGGCCCTGTGTCAGCCTAAATTCCCCTCTCCAGTCTCATCTAACTTGCTGACAAACCTGGTTAGTTTTCTAGAGACACATGGCTGATTTACTCCAGCAATTTAATGAAATCATGGTTTTGAGTGACTGCTAATGGGATCGCCGGAGATAGGTTCAGCTGCTTAGTGTTGTTACAGTTTTACTCGCAAGCACAAGAAACATGGAAATCTATCTAGGATGACATATAGGAAAACATTACAATCTCCCTCATAAGACAAGCAAGGTTTTTATATGCACTTAATATAAATGTCTTGATTTCAGCTGTTTTTTTGCTAAAATTTTCTGCTTGTGTTTTTTCCAGGGAGACTTATTTTTCCATTGTAAGTTTTCAATTTGTTTCTGGCATTGGCAGTGTGCAGGAACAAAATATTAAAGATCAGAAAAGCCATAATCTCTTTCCCCCTCCCCCACTAATTTTACCTTGCAGAAAGTTCAGTAAAGTTTACCCCTCCCATTTGCTCAGCAAAGACTTGAACCAGCACATGCTGGTGTAGTGAAATGAATCAGATACTGTGGCAGGCTGCTCCCAGATACCAGGGTTATCAAGTGCAATTTTACAATCTAATTAGCAAGAGGATTAAACACTATGCCTCACTGAGGCAGTTGATCTGCTCTTGCCAGAGGGGTTTTACCACCTGTGTAGGGTAAAAAGTCTTTCTACCTACTCCACAGAAGGTAAAATCACTCCATGGAGAAATAATGAAGCCTCAGCCACCCTGTCCAAGTCCCATCCATGATTTAGGCAGTTCATTTTGGAATAGCTCTGCCAACAGATGGGGTTTGCAAGCATCATGTAGCAGAGAAATGCTCATCTAGTCTGTCTTTTCACTGCTGTGGTCTCTGGATTGTGGCAATGGACAGATCCGAGCCTGGAAATTTCTGCTTTCTCTTCCCACCCAACCTTCCCTCACAGATAAATTACCATTTCTGCCACAGTTCTTAGTGGTTTATACATAAGTCAGCACCACTTTTTTGGGTCTCCTGGATTTCATACATGATTTGCCGAGACCAAAAAACCTAATTCCCAATAAAGAGAAAACCAGCACCCTATTATTTTTAGGGTTCCACTCGGAGAAGAAGAATCAGAGGTGCCTAAAGCTCCTGATTTGAGGTACAGTGTGAGTGCTAGAGGTAGGCTAGTGGGGACACAGAGAGGCTGGTGAAGATTTAATCAAGAGTAGATCACCAGTGCAAAACCAGTGCAACAGATCAGATCACCCTGAACAGCTGAGAAGAGAAAGAAGATAAGCTGAGAAAGGAAGCTTGACCCTTCTGGTGGAAATGTGTCTCCTCTCATGCACTCAGAGCACCTGATCTGTCCTCTCCTTCCTTGTGATGCTCTCCACCAACCCTCCCATCCCAAGAGGGATGACAATAATTGCTGTAACGTGTGAAAGGCTGAGTTCTGTCATGGCAGGGCACTAATTTCTTCCAAAGAAATGTTTGTATTCCTAAGACTGACTTCTGAAGGCCTCTTTTAAGTACATGTCTTCCCTGGGGGGTTGGCACTACTGGAGATATGTGGGTACAAACACCTAGCCTAGGCATGTTTTAAACTACTGTGTGTGAGGATGGCTTGCCCTGCAGGTAATGATTGATCCTAAATAGATGTGTCTTTTAGTCTTTGTGAAGACCTCCTTACTCTCTTTGTCCTTTCCTTTAATGAATAAAAGTCCCATTAATAGCCTAGAGTGAATAAAAGTCTATTTGATGCACCTTGCTGCCTCCTTAGCAGTTCAGTTTTCTACCAAAACCTTGATTCTAGTTCATTTTTAATAGAAGATGCTCTCTGTGAGCAGCAGGCAGTGTCCACCTTGAATGTCACCAGAGGAGGTGAAAGAAGAATTGGTACAGAGACAATGCAAAGACAAATACAGAACTTAATTCACTGTGGAAGCTTTTGCATCCACAGAAGAGCTGCCCAGTTGTTCCAAATCATCCAGTTCTGCAGCCTACAAGCCAGCCTGAAGCCTTGCCTCCTGATGTCTCCACAGGTCTGCAGTGCAACAGACACTTTTGCTAACAGGCTCCATATTCCCACCTGCAGGGCAGGTGCTCAGGGATGAGGGTTTTTATTTTAGATGTCATTCTAGTTGGGAAAATCAGAACACACGGGCCCTCCTCAGGCTGAGCTCAAGAATCAAAACTTCCCTTTTTTTTAGGCATGTGTTGAAAGTCAGTTTTTCCTGCTACCTTGACATTAACTTTACAGTTAGGAATATTGTTGCTTATCAAATGTAATGATGGTCCTGAGAAAATCATGACATTTTCTTTTTGTAATAACTGGAAGCAGTTTTCCTGTCTCTTCAGCCCTTTCTCTCTCAGATAATTTATGGCTTGACAGTACAATATCAAGGGTTGGCTCAGCACCCCCAGTCCACCATTGCCAGTGAGTGGAAAGCCTCCAGCACCTGAGAGGATCAGCCCTTGAGTTCCCATCTATGTCTTACGGATCACACAAAAAAGAAACATAAATTGCAAGATTAAGTGACACTTATTTCCTCCAAACTCCACAACTTTTAATGAATTATGAGCTACTTTTGTCCATTAATTCTTTGCAGACATTGAGACAAGTTTAGGAGAAAACAAACATCTTTCAAAAATCACATGAATCAATGCCAGCATTTGGTGTACATCACACCCTTGACTCAAGCTTTGACATGTGTGGCAAGCCCAGACCTTGGTAGAAAAGCAAACACTTACCTTTCTTGGTTTCACTTTGTCATGGTAGTCATATTGAAAAATCCCCTTGTAGCTAAGTCCTAACCACCATGGAATTCCCTGCTTGTCCTGAAAGAGAAAACAGAGGGAGTTATATTGAATATGATGGGGAAATGCTGGAGATTTCCTGTGTTGTTGTTCAAGATGAAGATTTGTTTGTAAGTAATATCTTTGAATGGGTGTTGTTAAATTTCCCCCTGCTGAGTTCCTGCAAGTCACAAAGCTCCACAGTGTTTAGAAGAGATCTGTTTCACTTTTGGCCATGACATATAAAACAATTTAAAATACATCATATGTGATCAAGTTACTCAAAATGCTGTCAGGGGTGCTGAGGAGGTTTGACATGGGTCCCTTGTGCAGTGGTGCATCCTCTTTCTCTTCCCTGTAAATTATTCAGTCTGAACACTCAGAGATTGGAGGGGAGGGAAAGTGAATCACCCAGCTGACTTGAATTATGTGGAGGGATTTTAGCATTAGTCTTGAAAATACAGCAGTAATGGGATCTGAGAGCTACCAAGTGATAAGGTCTGACAGGCTCAGACCCAACTGCTTTGTGTCTGAGTGTGCAATAAAATGTCCTTATGGAGTAATGGCTGATATCTGATCCCAGTTTCTGCAATTTACTGAGCTGAAGTCCTCAATGAAATTACATCTGTTCTGTTAATGTGATAGAGAATGGCAGGGTAAAACACAGCAAAGCCAAGCCCCCACATCAGGCAGAAGCAAACCCTATTATGTGCAATATTTGCTGCCTCATTGCTGCTCACTGCTGCTTATTGACCATGGGGAGCTCACTGCAATAGCTCTCAAGTCTGCAGGATAGAATGTCCAGCCCAATCCACTAGATTTTTCTTGATCTAGAGTAGTCCAAGAGAACTGGATGCAAAGGGTGCTGAAGAGATGCAGTCCTCTGAGAAAAGATGAGGCTAATGATTTTTGCAAAATAATAATAACTTCTATTATTACATCCTATTAGCAGGAATAGACTAGAAACACATCTCCTGAGACAGGTACAGTAAGGTATTTGTATTTTTATAGTACCCCATGTGGACAAGACATTACAGATGTAAGAAAAACCATATGATTTCTGCACGGAGATAATGATGAAACGCATCAAAGCTTCAGGGGTGATAAATGAAAGAATATACTCTGAGGAATGTGGCTCTAGCTTTCTTTCTATGTTTATTGATTTATCTACTTAAAAGAACCCAAACCTACACAGCTGGTCAGGCAGGGAAGTAATAATAATAATATGGGCCTAGAAATTTTGGTGATATATCATTAGACAAAAGAAATGAGGAACTTAATGAATAGCTGCATGAAGTCCACACAGAAGTGGAGAGCTGATTGGGGATGAGAATGTGCTACCTATCTCTAGAATACAAGACTGTTTGGGCATTAAAAAGATGTACAATCCATCTACATATCTCATGTCAGGGGAGCTACAGTATGCAGGTCATGGCTGGCCCTAAGTAGGTGTTCATGGATCTGCCATCTGGGAAAGATCTGACCTCTTGGAGCTACAAAAAGGATTGTCTGCCAGAGATGTGTCTGGCTTGTCCCTTTGGTGGTGGTTCACTGGCATTGCCATGCTGCTGACTGAGCTGAACACTCCAGCACAATAGGACTGCGAGAGTTTTATCTCCAAGAACAGGATTTTCCTCTTTGGAACTGTATTTACTAAACATGCACACACAGCTGAAATAAGTTTATCCTACCTCAGGAAGTGAAACGAGACTTTAGTAGCATTGTATTGTATTCTGAGAGCAGAATGGCTGTTTGTACCTCTCTCCCTCCCTCTCCAACAAGAGTTTAATTTGTGAAGGACCTTCTTGTAGCACGTACCTTTACTGCATAATAATGCACTCCATATGTTGGGAGGGACTCTACAATGCTCATGTAACTGCAAAACAACACAGAAGAGAATAACACGTCTGAGAAGCTGAGAGGATGATCTGAAAAAAACTTTGATAAATAAATAATTATGCCAAGAAATACTTTAAAATGAAGCATTGCATGGGATGGAAAGCATAGTTTCATATTGTATTATTGTTCTGTAGAAATACTTAATAATAAAACAAAGGTCACAAAGAAATCATTCTTGTTTTACTTACTTCACAATTGCTTGACCTCTTGTCTGACCATTTAGTTTCTTGTAATGTTCAATGACTCGATCCTCACTGGAAAAGAAAAAAAATTTGATGTTTTATATAATGGCATTATCATTATATAAATATATAATATAAAAATCTTGACAAAAGCTGAAGAGATACTTCTGTTAACACAGCTACTGACTGATGGAATCAAAAGATGCCAAGAGAAACCATTAGATGAGGGGATTTGCTGCAGAACAGGGTAAATAAAGCAGGAGTCACAGACTGAGAATAAAAATGGTTTTCTAAGAGTTGGGTGTCTGGAAGAACCCGTTTTCCTCACAAACATGGTACCTATTTGTACAGACTTTTTCCTCTCTGCATTCCTTTCCTTCTCTACAAATGATACCCACAATACCACACTGAGGGCAAACAGATTTGCGTTGGAGCTGCTCAAGATCTGCTTTGTCCTAACTGCTGCAACTTCTTTTCAAGCCCATCATGTCCTCTGAAAGATGGGCAGAACTGTCAGAAATTGGTGGCCAGTCACAGCCCTAAGACTGACAGATTCCTCCTCACTGCATAACTGCAGGTGCACCACTGGAAGTACTCTGGAGCAATCTCTCTCAGCAGGAATTCCTGGTGCACACAGAAGCAGCAATAGCAGCAGTGACAGGGGATACTTCCAGGGCACTCAAACTTGTGTTTCTTTACTCCTAAAGTATTCATGTGCCTTTGCTTACTTTAGAGTTATACTAACTTGCATTCCCCCAGGCAAGTCCTGGCTAAGCACTGGGAGCTGGCATGAGCCGGGGCCCCTTTCCAACAGCTCCTTGGAGACTAAGATCATTTTATGTTGTAGGAAGACACGAACCATGTCATCATGTGTTCCAAGGTGAACCATAGAGGCTGTTCCACACCAGTGGGCCTTTGTGTCAGACAACAATTCTGAGTGTGTGCCAATAAGCAGTAGAGATGGAGCATCCAAGAGAGATCAGCATGGCGCAAATGACAGGTTGAGAGACACATGTAAGTTCACTTTTAAAGAATTTCACTCATTCTTCTCCAGTGAATGAGCAGCAGAGCTATTTGATGCATATAATCAGCTGTGCCAGCAAGGTCACAGCATGGCAAAATATAAGCCAAGGATGCAATGTCATGCACACAGGACCTGCTCTGCTACACTAGCATGACAAAACATTGAAGTCCTCAGGTTTAAAACCAATTTATTGCTCTTTATTTTGTATTTTATTTTTGATTCCCGAGGACAGGGAATCTGTTGAGTTGCCTGGAGATACTGTACAGAACTTGCCAGACCAAGAGGAGGGAAACCTAAACTACCTTCATGCCACCTTAGTGCCCTCCCCACCTGGCCCTGCATGAACTTCCATCTGTGTCATGTGTCTATACCATGCCACCAGTCTGCATGTGGTTTAGGGCAATGTGAACTGGCATTCTTCCCTCCCTGCGTTTCCTGGATCCAGCAGGACCCCCTAATGGGGCCTTTCAGTTGTCCACCATGTGGTAATCCTCCCCCAGGCAGAACTGAAGCCAGTTGTATTGCTAGGCAGTGTGAAGGAGCACAGCAGGGTGGGATGATGGTGGATGACTTCACCATGGCTGCTCAGAGATGCCCATGGGGGCTTTTGTGGAGAACTGCAAAGCATTTCACCAGCCCAGCTTAATATGACTGCATCTCCTTCTCATTGCTGCCTTCCCCATTTGCACCCCTTTTAGAAACAGAGCCAGAATCTCCAGAGCCACAACAGCTTTTAGAAAGAAGAGCCACAGGGAAGCTGAGGATTGTGTAGCCCTAATAATGAAGAGAGAAAGGAGACCCAGAAACATCAGTGAAGGCAGCAAAGAGCAATTCAGAGACAGTGTCAGATTGTCAGCAGGGCCAGCTTTTCCCTCACAAGCCTGTTCATCTGGGAGGTTATTTAACTGCTTTCCTTACTCACTCGCCAAGTGGCTTCCCCCAATTCCCCCTACAAAAATAAAAAAGCCCTTTTCAGAGCTGTCCCATCAGCAGGCCACAGCAGGAACAGGGTGCTGACTGAGCCAGTGACACATTGCATGGGTAAAAGAATGGTCCAGCTCTCCCATCAAATCCCTCAGAATCATTTTAATGCTTAGAAAATGATCTCTAAATTCTACAGCTATGAAACAATATTCAGCACACTGATCCAAGCAAGTACCACAGATGTTATGGGTGTGCACATGAAGGCAGAGCCTGGGTCTCCTGCCATGATTATCATAAACAGGATTACTTTTGGAGCAATAACTGAATTACATGAGTGTTCAGTATTGGAAGATCTCCAAAAAACATCATTCTTAATAAAAAAGATAGACAGAGAGGGCTTACAGCCCTTTGAAATTGCCTCTTAAAACAATGATTACATGTGGATGCAATTCCTCTGTCTCAGACAGTAACAAACCAGGAGTGACTTCTCAGAAAATAATGGAGTTTCTCCAGTGGAAAACACTCCTAGCTTTATTTTCCACTCTGTGCAGTTTATTACACAGATCAAGCTCTCATATTGCTGCCATTCAAGGAAAGAGTAGATGTACCTGGACATGCTGATTACTTAATGTGACTCCGGATGTGCTCTGCTTTCTTACAAATTATTATTATAAAACAATTGATATGTTCCTAGACCATACTCCTTGGGTAGGGAAGCCAATCCATGGCCCATTTCCTTCACAAGGACAGATCAGATGTCAGGGAGCCTTCCTGAACAGCAGGACAAAGAGTTGTGTTTTTAACCCATGCTAGAAATATGGGATAGTCCAGGCTCTACCCAGTTCTTCTAAGCAAATGCAGGCAATACTACACCCCCATTGTTCTATTAGGGTACTGATGATTTTTCTTAGTAAAATGTTTTGTGGTCTACAGATGTTAAGTGCCAGGCAAGTATCACCTTTGTTTCTTCTTTCCTTTGAAGAAAAAATATAAAGCCTGAAATATCAATAAAGCCATATTTAGGAGTGGGATCTGTGGCTTTTCATCTTCCTGCAGCACTGGCCTTGTCACTGAGGAAAGAAATATGTACTCCAGAGTACAATTCATCCAATCTATTTTGGACAGATTCCTTGGGAGGAGGTTACTGCTGCTTCTCTCTGCTGACAGCAAAGGGAGCTGAGGGCACCTAGCTCAGATAGCCATGTCCACTCTGGAAAAACATTCACAGTCAGAACAATCAGTGTGACATCCCTTCTCTAACAATTCTCTGGACTTCCTTTTCCTTCCTACTGTCCTGTGCAAGAAGGATCATCCAGCACAGAGGTTGCTTTCTGCCTCCAGCTCTGGGTTGGAAGGTTAAGCCCAACACATGCCAGGGAAAACAAGCAAAATCATTCACGGGTCAGAAGGAGCATTAGCAGAGCCTATAAACATGCTCCCCTATCATTTCAGCTGTTCATCTCAAGACAGCTGCCATGCTGCTATTGACAGCTGGGAGAGTGCTGGGACACTGCTGGGACCACCAGCTGACATCTCCCCTCCCTCCTGCTCTGCCTTGTTGCTGTGTGGGTGACACAAAAACTCATTCACAGTGCAGGGCTGGCAGAGAATGCTTAACTAATGTGGGGACAGAGACACGGAGGCTGCCGAAGCACTGCTGTCTGTTTGCCAGCTCATAAAACATTCCCCCCAAAGCTGCAGAAATTAATACATGGATGATATTCTGCAGCAGACAACTCTGATAAAGATCTTTAGAAGTAACAAGAAATCCCTCCTGTCCCAGCAGCTTATAGAACTGGACAGCAGACAACTTGCAAGCAAATGCAGGCCTTGAGTTTCTCATCAGATCCAGATTTTCAAAGTTAGTTGTTCCCTCCCTCTCTTCCCAGCACACTGAGCTGTTTTAAATAGCTGTCCATTCATTGCTGTTCCTCAGTGTTATTTTGTTTCTAAACTGACTTTTCCATTTTGATTACATTATTGAACAAATAATGTCTTTATTTGCAGTCGTATGCTGTCCCTCTGAAGCCACCAGTACCTCTTAGGCCAAGGGACCAAGAACTGGACCACGGCCTCAGGTATGTGTTGAACCAGAGAAAATCACTAAATAATGATTTTCAGCTGATGTTTTCAGAGGTGGGTTTTCTGGCAACACTGATGCTTTGGGCTGCTAAAAACAAGCTCACATTCAAAGTCAGTGGGAACCTGGGAGAAGTCTATCTTCCCATGGCCTGTTGAAAATCCCAGTCTAGCATTCACTTTTGTGTTGTTGTACCTCATATTGCCCTTATTACTGACAACTGGGTACTGGGCTGGCTTGGTTGGGAGGATCTGAAATGAGATAAAATGCAATGACAAGTGTCTGGAAAGGAGCACTGTGAGTTAACACATTTCTAAAGGTTCTCTCCAGTCTCTGTGATTGGTTTCGTGTCTGTTTCCATACATGGCCACGAAAAATCACAACTCAGGGCCTCCAACTCCTGGACTGTGTGGGAGGACCAGAAGCTCAGCTTTCATTTAAAAGAAAAAGAAATAGAAACAAACCCACCAAAAAGCCCCTACTTTCTTCACCAGTAATCAGAGATGCCAAAAGATGCTTGAGAACAAGATGTGCAGCTGATTATTCTGAGCATGGAGAAAGCTGCAAGAGATTACAGTGAAGGGAAAGGCCTACACCAAGGGTATCAAACCAGGAGATTCCATGAAGGTGGAACCAAAGGGACAAACTGTGCTGATCTAATAATCCAGGACTCATCCCACAGGTGTTGCTAAATTTGGTAGGTACAATAGCGGATGGTTTTTAATGGTGTCTGATGGAAATGTATTATTTTATGAAGATCTTCTACAGCATCTTGCCAAAGGTATCACAGTATTTACTTGATTATCTATTTTATTATCTCTTAATCCACTTCAGCTGATAAAAATATAGTACAAAGTTCTTTTGTTTGTCTGTTTTAAACTAATTAAAGCCATTACCCATCCCATCTTTAATGTTTTAAAAGTTTCTTTCCAGGGCTGCATATTCACTTGTGACTGCTTGCACTCACGCTGAAGAACTGCAGAATAAAACTGATTGCTCACAGAAAAGGTTTGGATGAAATCTGCATGTGGTACATAATCTGCATGTGATGTGAAGAGAACATATACATATATATCAGAGAACAGAGTTTTAAAAATCTGCTCCCTTAGATCACTGAAGTTTGATCTGTAATTTTGAGGCTTTTTGTCTGATTCACCAACAGACGCTTCCTGAGAGCATTAAGTGTTTCAGTGTTTAGAAAAAAGCCATCATTAAAAAATAATGAACTAGTAATGTTAAAGAGGTCTTTTTTACTGACATGAAATCACAAGGGAGTCACAGGACTGCAGCCTCTGATTTTATTACTCCATTGGTAACACCACCTTCCCAACCTGTGACCTGTTCTCAGTCACATGAGACCCCCCACAAAATTAAGTACAGCTGCAAGTGCTGTTACCTTGTGTATAAATGCAAATACTCATATTCTGAGCACGAGGATTTTACATGGCTCTTCTTGCTAGGTGGCACTTTATGAAGACCTTAGGCCATGTTGTTGCTGAAGGGTCAGATTTGCCTTCCCTGTCAGTGCCTACTTGTTCCCACCACTCCTCTTGAGATGGCTTTCAGCTTGAGCTCCCAGTCTGTTAGTCAGCCAGGCCACCTGGAAATGTACTGCTTTTGAGTGTGTGGAGTAGTTTTTGGAAAAAGAGATGCTCCTAAGAGGAAAACCATTCTTCTTCAATGAGATGGCAGCCTACATTTATCATTTTTCATGAAGATTTGATTTGGTTCTTTGAGAGAAATATCAGGAGATTGGGATGATCCACAGTTATTGTGTCAGTGATCCTAATTTCATCTGGGGACTCTGAATCTCTCCTTATTTTCTCAGAAAGGGATTAGGAGACCTCACGATGAGCTTGCCTATGACTTGATGTTAGGTACAGTTAATTCCACTGTTGTAGCTATGCTAGGAGAAGAGGATGACCTTTTTGGCAAAGAGAAGGACTGACATCATAGCTTAACAACTGATTTGTTTCCCCCTGCCATCCTGAGATTACCAAAATGCAGAAATGAAAAGAGTAGCAGATAAAGAAGCTCAATCCAACCCCCAGGCTTGCAGCCTAATGCTTTAAAGGCAAACATGAAAGAGCAACAAGCAGAAAATGGAGTGAAAGTATTTCCCCTTTAATGAATAGTCTTTACCCAAATTCTTTCCTATTTGCACAGATAAAAGAGATATGCAGGGTGGCACAAAGAATCTATGTGTGTGGCATGTAAAATCTAAATGTGACCCTCCTTCTACCTTGAGCTTGTTTTTCAGTGCAATAAAGACAGAGCAAACAAGCATCCACCTCCAAACACTGAGTTCATATAAAAGGAGATGGGTTCAGCTATGCCATATAGAGAGGATTTGCAAGATGAGACTGAATCACAACACAGGGCAGTGCAAAACACTGACGTTTCCAACTGGGAAAACTCTTTCACAAATTCAAAGTGCTGTGAAAGTAAATGTTACATTAGGCCTCTTGATTTCATTGGGACATTTGCACACTTACAGAGGATTTTTGGCCAGGCATTTGGCAGATAGGGAAACTGAGGCCCAGGATGGTAGCTCTATTTGTGTTAAGTCATGCAATGAGTCAGTGACAGACCCAGAGGAGGAGAGCAGGAATCTCTGCACCCCAGTTCCACTCTCAGACCACACTGCCAGAGCCAGGTCCTGCACAAGGCAGTGTGGAGAGTGATCCATTACCAGTAAGCGAGGGAAGGATGCTCCTTCAGCGCTGGTGTTGGAAGGGCTGGCAGCTTCTTTAATTCATTCCTTACAACTTCATTGCTGAAAGAGAGTTCAAAAGGAGGATCAGGCTACAAGAAAACAACCACAATATTTGATATGACTTGACCTAGCTGGCAGGCTGCTATGGCTCTACATCTGTTCCTTCTTAACAAAAGGCACTGGGGTTTCCTTTTTCTCCTCTCTTTATTTGTTTTATGGCAGCCCAGTTAACTTTTCCCTCTATTATCAAAATTGGAGAGAAGCTCTCCCAGATGGTTATGTTGAAGCACTTCCTACCAGTGACTGGACACAAAAGCCACAATGTCACATGTCACTGAGCAGGGCGTCACAGACGTGTTCATAGAGGGGAAAAAAACCAAGGGGGAGGGAAAGTGATGCTTTTAGCTGCAATTATACATCTTTATTTAATGCCTTACAAACTGCTGCAAAAAGTAATAATTTGCTTTCTTAGCATCACAGGTTGTTCTTAACCTCTTGGCCAGTAACCTGTCCTTTGCATAACATCTTCACTGATAAGACTCCACTTTGAATTTGGGTCCTGCTACATAAAACCTTCCTACACAATCACCTCACTAACATTCTTCTCCCTGCAACCTCCAGTGGCCACAATGGCCAGGTGGAGCAGCATCACCATGCAGCAGAGAGCAGGGAGAACTCATGAAATGGGAGGCAGATTCTCACAGATGAAACCGTGGGATTTTCTCCTACAAACCCCAAATGCCTCCCTTCCCACATTTAAACACACATGGAATTGTGTGCACATAGAAAAAAACCAAAAAAAGCCTCAAAGGCTTGGGAAGGAAGGCAGTGCTGCTATTAATTTTTAAAATTGTAGAAATACACAGCCAAGAGGGCCAGACAGGACACGGAGGAGTGCCAAAGAATTCATGTTTATTGGCTTACTTACAGCAAGTTTTTCTGCCTTCTTATACCCTTCCCTTTATCCTACTCAAACATGTGGCTGTCCTGGAGCTGCAGAGAGAGATACCTCTTCCAGAGCTCCAGATTCCCCAGCCCACTGGCTTCTCCCATGAGGTTGGTAGACAAGTAGTCTTGACCTCTGCGGCTGTAGACCAGAGATCTTGGTATCTGCTAAAGACTTGAGGAGATCTTGGACATCCCAGATCACCCTGGGTTTCATCCTTGTCTCTGGGACAGTCTGTATGTTGACTTGTAGAGAAGTGACACTGCTTCAGTTATAAAAATCTTCCCACAGCACTTCTCCATTTGCACATCTAGGAGCAGGCTCTGCCTAAGACCTAGGTGGGTTTGTCTTAATTGGAGTCTGCAGGTTAATTGCTAGGTTGGGCCATAGGGCAAACCACTGACATAAATCCAGGAGGAGGCATTTTGGGCATGTCTACAGACATTTGTTTATAATTATGGTAGTTCCCTGACAATCAATTAAGTAGTTTAAAAACAGGACCAATCTTCTAGTCCGGACAAATCTGTGAGAGAAGGCCAAGTCTCAATGAGGCTCAAACTTTGCAGAGTGAAGATGTGTTGAATAGCACACAAGAACTGAGGCAACTGCTGCCATGCTAAGCACATGGAGAACCACTCTGTAACACCTCCTATGCCAAGCCAAAAGGCTCTTGACAAACAATGTTTGAACACCCACTCCTGCCCAAATCCCATGGTCATTTGGCCATCAGAGAGCTCTTCTCTTCTAAGTGCAAATGCTCAAAAACTATTCAGATTTATTCTTCCATGGCAGGTAAATATCTGCACAAGTCTGAACATGAAGCTGCTCTGCACTGTGTTATCTGCTGATCTGGAAGCTCTGTTCTGTGACTGACAGCCTAGAAAACAAGTTGCTGCTTTTTAGAGTTTATTGCCAAGAGCTGTCTCCTCCACAGCATGTGCATACTCAGCTCTTACTGAGGTTTTTGACATTTTGAAAGAAACTGGGAAAAAAGAATAGAACTTGGGACAATCAGAGTACAAGCAGCAGTAACTGCCCTCAAATGAAGATTTTTGAGGCTGGCTGCTCAGAGAAGGAAGTTGAGAGATTTCCAAAACTTTTCTGGGAAAGCACAGAGTGAGCTCCAAACAGGGACTTTCTGAGCCCAGAAATCTATCAAATAGGGCAAGATTAGTGGTGACTAACGATCCCTGAGAGTCTGGGAAAAACTCTGAGTCAGTAATGGCTCCTATAAAAGAAAGAGCTAACATCAGTCACTTCTGTTTTTTTCTGTCAGTGAGGCACAAAATTTGCCTGTGCTGTGGTAAGGTCTTTTAAGAATCAGAGAAAAAAGACATTTTTAGTGATGTTGGGCAGGATTAACATTTCTGCTCAGCACCTAGAAAATATTGTAAGGATAGTGCCTCAGCCTCAAAGCACCTCAAAAGTCAGGTAATCACTTCCAGGAATAAAAAGGTATTTCCTTCTGTAGTCCATGCATTCACTAAGCCTTCTGGCAAGATTCATCTCAAGACAAATTAATTTAGACTCCCAAAAAGATGTCAAATCAATAAAAGGAAAAAAAAATAATGACTCAAGTTGCATTTGAACTAGTGGTCATGAGGTCACTTTCCTCTCGCCTCCTTTTAAAACACTGAACCTCTCAATTTTTAAAATGTTTCCAGCAGGATCACAAGTGTTTTTTTACTTACTGCTTTTCATGCTCTTTCTAGTGAAATATCTCAGTGTGTTTGTTTTATTACTGTATTTAGAAAGTGTTTGTTTAATCCGGTCACTTGTGCTACATTTATTTTATATTCGGAAGTGTCCAGTCTCCAGGGCTGATATATACAGAAGAGTGTTTAGGACACAGATTTATTAATATGCAGGGGAAAGTCTCCAAAGACACTTTCTTTGTGTCCCCTAGACCACTTTATTCCCTTTTTTCCTATGGTGGAAATGGTAATACTTAAAGGACTGAATAACAATATGAAAACTGAACTGGAAAAGCCATCTGCAAGGGTTCCTGAAAGCTGGTTAGAAAGCTGAAGTAAGGTTGACTAACAATAGACCTAGAAAACAGAATGTCTTCTTCTTGGGTTTGTTCTGGTACTGCCTGTTTAATGAGTCATGTGCAAATAAATTAGTCACCACCTCTTAGTATCTTTATCTACACATGGGGGCAAAAGGCCTGCCTAGAACTTCATAAACATTTTGTGAAAAACAAGTTTTTGCATACTGTCTAAAATAAATTTGAGCAAGATTACATATGCAGTTGTCTCGGGAAATCCATACATTTTCCAGCATATGTAATAACAATGATCAGGAAAAAACAAAACTGCAGGTTAAAGTTACCAACTCTTTTCAGCATGGTAATTCATTCCATAGAATGCAGGAGGAAATGCATACTCTGAGATTCTCAGATTAGATGGTACTTTGCAAAATACAGTGTTTAGGATCTTTACCATTAGGCTGCAAGAATGCAGCCCAAGTTCTCTAACCCTTTAATACATTCTAATTGGTTAAATGTCACTTGGTTACACAGAAAGAAAAGTAAGCCTGAAACTATGTTAGATTACCATCTGCCCAAATGTTGAAATTATTGTGAAATTCTGCCTAGCAGGAAACTGGCTGTTAGCTTTCCTCCCTTGTTATTCTTTCATGTATTGCTGGGAGATACTTGGAGTTCACTTGAAATGTCTCATACTGTTTAACTGGAAGAAATCTAGCAATGAGGAACTAGCTGCAGTGGTTCAGGATTTTGTTTTACTCAGAGGTTTTTCTTTTCCATCCCCAAACTGAGGGACAAATGATCAGTATATGCCATTTCTCGCTGCTTTGACATACAAGCTGTTTAAGGCTGAAGAACTGGATTATGAACATTTTAAAACAAAGCTGGTATGAGTTTCCCAGAGATTTTGGGACTGGACTCTCAATATGGCAGGATTCAACGGTGGGGGGAATCCAAATTATTTTAACAATATGCTGTATTCCCCCACAAATTAGCCAGGGCAGCCTTGGTAATTCCTTTATGTAGGCCTAAAGAGAGTCACACCTGTAGGATTTGTGTCCATCTAAAGAACTGAAATTTCTCCTGCCCATGCTCTGCCAACCAAGAGTGACTCAGCTCCCAACTAGAAACAAGATTAGTTTGAGCTAATAACCTTCGGATCCGTCTGCAGGATACTAGTTTAGGACCTTTATACAAGCAATTCTGTGCCTTTGAAGTAAAAATGTTTGCAGCTAATATTGAAAAGCACAGAACCCATCTTAAGTGTCCGGTTCCACCTGAAAACCAGCTGAACAAGGAAACTTGATTGTCCAAAATTCAATGGTATGTTCCAGACTAAAAATAAACATATTTAAGTTTTGTCAGCTGAAGCATTTGAACATTCTCTTTCAGTAATGTGAAAATGCTCTTCTTTAGTGCAGAGGACTAGGAACTTCTTAAGAAGAAAAGCTTTTTATTTTAAACCTCATTCTGCCTGAATCTATATCAACTAAGAGATGGAGGCTACTCACAGCAAACATTAATACTTAGCTGATCTAAACAGGTTCAGGAACTCAGGGTTTCTGATGAGCTTGTTTTTGAAATGGAACACACGTTAGAAATGCAAAAGGACTTAAAATAATTGCTCACTATAGCTGCTAAACTCATCTGTCAGGACTGTTGTGGTATTTTATGTCAAGACAGGTGAGGGTGACTTGGACTGTGCTCCCCTGGCTTAGCAAAACCTAGGAATCACTGTGATGGCCAAGGTGGTAAGAAGCAGTGATAACAGACTCATGCATGGTAATGCCCTACCAAAGGATATGACACAAGCTGCTTTTTGGAAAAGGAAAAAGGAGTGATCTGAGCACACTGATTATTCTGAGGTATGAGATGATTTCCTCAAAAGCAGCAGTGGGAGCTGCTGTCACTGAGGATGCATCAGTTCACAGAGGTAGAAAGCTGACTGTTACCATTTGTTTGTAAGATTGATTCTGTTTTTTGAGTTCCCACGAGGCCCAAAGAGCAAACTTGCACCTGCATTCAGGAGTCCTGAACCAGCTGCAGATCCTCCACGTGGCTGCAGTGGGGTTTGGAGGTAATCCCACTCTGGCCACCATGGGCAGGTGCCAACACGCAGCTGGAGCTGTGACAGTTTGGCTTTGACCATCCCAGCACCTGAGGTGATCGGCTGTGAGTGACTCACAGGAAGGCTCCCATGGGGAACAGCAATTCTCCCATCACTACCAAAGAGCCAGTGCTTATGCACTTTTCTGGATGGGGGCCAGAGAAACTCATACTCTCACAGGCTATAAATCTGATGGTGGCAGTAGACAGGACAGGTGTGGGAAAGCTGCAGTCTGCACTCCAAGCATGCAACCCTTTAGAATTAATTTATTTCTTCAAAAACAAAGAGTTCAAGAGTTCAGCCATCACGCAACATATGCTGCCATGCACAACATATCATCTTCAAATCTCAGCAGCAAGACAATCACAACTGCAAAGCTTCTCTGTTTCAAAGAGTAGCACTTCTACTTTAAACAGTATTTCAACATTAACTTATTTCAGACACTGGAGCTAATTTGATCCCTAAGAGAAGTCAGAACATTTGCCTTCACCTGCAGTTCCTCTGGCTGGCCTGAGGCTTGGTTTGCCTGCTGGATTTTACACTGCTGATACGATAACCACAAATCTCAGCAGGCAAAAATCTTGACCACAACAACCTCATGTTGACTTCAGTAGTAGCTGGATCTCACCCAGCACATAAACCTGTGTCAGTGCACATTAGATGGGAGCTGCTGGGGATGGACATCCTCGGGAGATGCCAAGTCTTCTAGACCATAGAGGATCACGGTAGCATTTTTCTACCTTCCTCCAAGAACAGCCTTCAAACTGGCAGATTTGTCCCCAAAGTCCATTTATAAATTAAAATCCCTGGCAGTGCCCTCAAATTGTTATTATGACACCCCTTCTCTGCCTGACCTGGATGTAAGGAATCCCCCTTCCACTTCAAACCACTGTGATTCACAGGGGAAAGAACTCAGAGATGTTTTAATGGGCCTGGTGATGACAGCCAGACTGATGTGGTGGGAGCAGTTAACACCATGGCTTTAGGTATCTTCTGTGCCCTCAGAGAAGATTCCTCATTTCTCTATGGCCTAGAGAAACACACTGTGATAAACTCAACCATTCCTTTCACAAGGGACATCACACAACTTTTAGCAGGTGGATACTTTCCACCAGCTGTTTCCATTTCTGGTCTGGAAATGGGTACTTGAAGACAAAATGCTATTACTCTGAGCTATCTGATTCCTTTCTGTTCTGCATTTCATAGTCTGAATGCACACTTTCTGAGTGTGTTTTCACCATAACCAAGACATTCTGGGAAACAAATACTGCTCCTTGTAGCAAAACCAGTGGTTTATCACAGGTTGAAACGGGAAAACTTTGCTTGGCACAGCTCTTCTGGACTGAGTACTTGGCAGTACATTGAAAACCAGGCTGAAAAGTCAGAGCCACATGCACTCCAGTACCCCCTAAATAAACAGTGCTGATGGCCAAGTTATTCCAATTTGGGCAGAACTGAAAAATGAAGCAAGACTGGGTTTGTGATTCTGTGGTCAGATGCATGTCAGGATTTCACAAGTTCATTAAAGTTTTGAGAAATGACCATAATGCAGAGCTTAAACTTCCTTTTAGCAAGGGCTACCTCATGTCATCTCAGATTCTATGATGAGCAGGAGATATCTACAATGCAGTTCCTTTTCACTGATTTGTCACTATTTTAGCTGGCTGGAAGTTCCAATCCACCAGAAAGTGGAACCTGTCTGTTCTTCACGGCCTCCTATCATTACAGTCATGTTTCAGTGTATTGCAGTGCTGACAAAATTAAGACAATTTTTAGGCTCACCTGAAAATTCAACCCCACTGCCCATTTCTCTTCTTCTCTGAAACTAACTTTAATAGATATTGTGGTCTTCCGGACTATATGAAATTTTTAGCATTATCAGTTGTCCTGAGCTTCACACTAGGAACTTCCACATTTCTCACATGAGACACCAAACAACCATCTGATCTTCAGCTGTTGCTAACATGTAAATCACAGACATGATTGTCTTACAGGAAAACTCTTGGGCATTTCATTAACAGTCTTCTGAAGCGCCAAGCACAATGACCTCATTGAGTTTCTTACAGTAAGGCTGAAGATTTGGCTCAAGGGATAGCAGAAGTTCAACAAAACCAATTATTGAATCAGTTATTTTGAGAACTGTCCAAATTCAAACTGAAGTATCAATTAGTGATGGAATTTTAATGTTGCCTCTGGCAGGATCTGTGATATAACAGTGATTTTAGAGTCATTTCCGTAGCAATTTCCTTCCGAAGACTAGTCTATTTCCTGAACTTCATGACCACATAATGAGATTTGTCAACAACAAAATCACAAACAATGCTGTTTGCAAGGCATGCTCTGGCCAAAGGCTGTGTTTGGTGAAGAAATTATGTCAGGAAACATGATGTCTATGTTAGCCAAGCACACACAGTTGCATTGCTAACAGAGGCAATCCTGTTGCTACACAGCTACAACTAAGTTGCATGTCTCACACAGGAATTTTATCAGATTTGTTCTCACATCGCACAATGGCAAAAACTTTTTAACTTCACCTACCTTGAAAAATCTCCCTTTGCCTCCTGTAAAACAAGGAAGAGAAATCAAAAAATATATAATTAAAAACAGGAAAAGAAAAAGAGATTAAAAGCCTGTTCAAGATTTTCCATTTGCAAAATTCATTTAGCAGCAATTTCCTGTTGTAATTGATTCCTCATGCAGGTTTTGGAACCAGTATCTAATGTCAAGTGCCATGATACAGTTAGTTGGGTAGATTAACAAACAAAAGATCTAATACAGGGCCAGATGATTCCTCATTCTGCTGTGGATACCTAAAATGCTACAGGAAGTTCCAGTAAATAAGAAATTCTGGGTGCTACAATTACTAGAAAATCTCTGAAGTCTCAGTGGATTTGCAGCCTCTAAGACTGCAACTCCCCTGACTTTTTTACAAGTATTCTGGCCATTTTCTAGTACCTAGACTTTCAAAAAGCTTGCTCACTGTCAGCTTTCAAGGGGATGCAAGACACAGGTTTCTCTAACTCCTTGCTGGGTGTTTGGGGGAGTATTTAGCTCCCTTACTTGTACATCTAGATACTTCTATTTATTACCATCACAGCGTGATGTTTAAGGGTTGGATAATGTTCCACTACAGTAGTTAGATTAGTCTTACTGCACACCTGGAGAATCCTCAGAATCTGGTGAGTGCCCTCTGCAATAGATTTAGCACGCATTTTGCATTTTCCATTTTCCATTTACCACAGACAATATGCCTTTCATATGATTCATACTAAAGCACCTCATTTGCCACCAGCTACACAGAAAGCACAGTGCAAGAATGTAATTTGGGCAGTGAGGGAGTTTCCCCTGCCAAAAGGACTGGGATTTGTGTTCAGGTCTTTTGTCTTTACATCCATTCATCCACCCGCAAAACCTGCCAGCCCACGTCCAGTGGTGTTTCAGTCCTGAGGCTGGGGTAAAGTTCAGAGCTCTGGTGGTACTTTAATTTGTTCTGGTTATAAAGCAATTGGAAATAGAGCTACAGACTAAATCACTTGAGTTCTGACAGACCTCTGCTATCTTTCCATTTCTCTCTGAGTGAACTGAAGGGCAGACAAGCACTTCTCTGGTAAGGGCAGACAAGCACTTCTCTGGTTCATAGGAAGGAGTCTTTGAGCATGTCATGACTGCAGTTCAACACAGAACAAAGCCCAAAGGATATGCTATTGCCTGCATGTGTGTGAGCATACTGAATTTAAAAAACAATTTTGTAGGGTATATGCTTCATAATTCAGTGCTTTGACCTAAATGCTGCAGCAAGAAGTAGAACAAAATGCAGTATGATTCCTTTTGTTTTGCTTGGATCCTGTCACAAACATTGGTTGTAGTAGTTTCTGATTACAGGCAGCAAAGGTGTGGCTTGTTTTGACTGTTTTTATTAAGTTACACATCAAACTACTACAGGAATAAGCGTAACATCCTGTGTTTGTGGCAAGAAACAATCCCAGCAAGAAGGGCCAGTTACAGCTCTGGGTCTGGCTGTACAATTACTAAGCACTAAGTTATTCACTAGGATGAGCAGACAATAGATTCATAACCCCACTGCTGTTCCTCACAAGGAGCCCGTTGTTTGATGTGTATTCCCCCAACAGCCAATATGTGATTTCTGTAATGTGCTGCTAATTGAGTCCTCCATCCTGACTCTCTCACTCCATTCTTGTTCCATAAAATGATTTTAATGAAGGTTCAAATCCCTACGCATTAATTGCTTCTTTAACATGGCAAGTGCTCTAGAAGTGCAGTTCATTTTTAGTCAGCAGTGCAGTCTGATGAGCTGGTTTGTCTGCTCACATGGCTCCTCATAGCTTCATGGCTGATGGGAAAAAAATTAAAACTACAGACCGTAAGAGAGGGGAAACAAGGATCATCTGACAATTACGTTTGATCTGCTCCCACAGTCATGCTTCTAAAAAGAGAACTTTCACAAAACCCACCCTCACTATCCTGAAAATGCTCCCTTCTGGGAACCAGACATTTACCAAACACTCCTTGGTCATTTGCTCTCTGACCCTTTTCCCTCTTCTTGAAGAGTGGAACTTTGAAAGACAATATTTAGAAAGGTCTTTAAACCATTCTGCCCATGTTGGAGAATACAGAGAGTTGCATATGTAGAAGCTTATGTAGCTCATCAGAGGACCAAACCCCATTGGGAAAACAAATGCAAGTTAAAAAAACAACACTGCATATGGATTTCACCTAGGAATTTGCATTTGCATTCATCACTTAGATACTCTCTGGCTGTACATCATACCCCAGAGTCTTGGATATCTGTGCTGGTGCAAACATTACACATTTCTGTATGCAAAATATTGAGCAGTAGTAGCTGCTCCCTGAGTGGAGAGGTCTAGCTTGAGAGCCTTCTGTACCCATTTTGACAGAAACAATGAAAACTGTGCAAAGACATCTTTTTCCTGCAAACAGTGGGAAGCCCTTCACTTCAACACAGCCATTGTAGATTTGGTAAATCAAAACATTTAATGCAGCATGATAAAGCACCAAGTGAGAGAAGGCAGGTGCTTACCTGCAAGATGTATGCAGCCAGTTCAAACACCACTTCACTGTCAACCTCAATGAGTTCCTTGAAAGGTGAAGAAAACAAAAAAGAAAAAGAGAGTTGAGCTACTGTAAGAAGGACATACATCTCCTCCTGACTACTGCATGGTGAAGCATGCAGTGCCAGTTTTCTCCCTTGGCTAGGCTTCAAAGTATTCCCTGTGCTCCTGGAGACAAAAGGGAGGGAGAACCTGCCCACTCAGATATGGAAAAAGCCAAATATTCAGTGTAATGTGCTGGTTAATGAAGCATAACCCAGGGATTCCTGGGGGAGGAGTGAGGAGAAGGCAGGTGGAAGGGGTAGGATCAGGGTACATTCTATTTTCTTGTTTGATTTAGTGAAAAGCAGTCTAGGATACAGATGTTCTTTGCCCTCAGATGTGAGCATGGTTCAAGGGAACACAGCTTTGTCCTTGGATCACAGAAGCAAGGAATGAGAATTTGTCTTTGGTACATTGAGGTGGTATCAAAGCCCCCACTGGAGTCCTCGGGCCCTTGCAATAGGTAAACTCACACGAAAATTAATCACATTTGCTCTTGCAGGATTTGAGCCCTGGTTTTGTCCTTTTCACCCCACAAGAGCACTGAGGCTGGGGGTGGTTTGAGAATGAGCTGTGACAGCAAGTCTTTTGATAGATCTTCCTTGCTCCATTTTATAGGATCCTGCCACTGATGAAAGCAGTCTTGGAGGGTTTTACTTGGCCACCATGGTCACATGAAGAACACAGATGGTCCCAGCATATCCTCTCAGGATTCCTCTGCTGAGCCAGGCGCTGCTCTGGCTGAACGTGCAGAATGCAGTCCATGCATCAAAAATGCTTGAGATGGGAGGCACAAGAATTACTCTGGAGGCCAAGCATGCTATCTCTGACTCTCTGGTCCCTGCCTTTGGGAAGCTAGTGGGCTTTTACTGAGGTACTGTTTAGGTCTCTGTTCTGCAACTAGAACTCCTACATTGTCTCCTATGGACATGGCCCAGTAAAGTGGGTCACTGTTCAGCTCATTCCTGTAGTGGTTTTTCTGTTGCATTTATTTAAGCTGCTGTTTTTAATATTTTACTTCATCTGGCAAGAAATGAGTGATCTAAATATAGATCACTGCTGTGATCCATGCTCCAGCCAACTCATGGCCACACCTCATTTACAAGCCACAATTGCTGCATTGGCTTGTCTCTGGCAAAATCAAAAACAAAGGGAGCAAAACACAGGATAAGATCCAGGTGTCCTCGGCTTTCACTAGTGCCAGCTTTTTAAAATAAGTTCACCTCTTTCATAACAACTCCTTGGGGAGTGAAGAGCAGCTCTGCTAAGGGCAATAAACACACCTTTCCCCTCTCAGCTGAGCTGCCTGAGTCAGGCAGGCACCTGCAGCAAGGACGAGCCTGTGCCAAGGGAAGCGGCTGTGCAAGAGGCTGATCCAGCTGCAGGCAGGGCTGGGCTGGGGCTGCCAGGCACATCCCACAGCAAAGGGCAATGCAGAGCAGAACCACAGCACCTTCCTCCTGTCTGGGAGCATCAGGCATGGCACGGACAAACCAGCCCGTGCAACCATGTGTGGATGCTATGGCAAGTCTATACTGGCAGGTGAAGTGGGCCAGAGCTCATTGTCTGGCCCCAAGGGTACCTGGGGTGCAGCAGAGCTCATGACTAAACACTCACCCTCTCTCCCCCCGTCCCAGATGGGGTTTCCACCACTGTGTTGCCTGTTTGGAACAGGTGCGCATCCCTGATCAGTGCCTTGATCTCTGCCTGGGGCAGAGCTAGTTGGCACAGGCCAAAACCCACGCCAGAACGTGCGAGTCATTAAACAGCCTGTCTGATCAAGGGACAGTGCCTGATGCCAAGCCCTGTCTGCTTTGGTAGTACAAATGTGGCTTGGCCTCTCTGGCAAAAGTGCCTTGCTGGTCCTCTGCAAGGGTTTGGATGTGTGGGCTCACAAATGTCTCAGTACTCAACAGGGTTGGTGAGTGGGGGCAGTGGGTACAGGCAGAGGAGCACAGCACCCAACACACAGCCAGGTGGCAACCCAGTGACCAGCAGCCCCAAAATAGGCCTCAGTTTTATTTTTTCCCATCCTGAGCAAGGAGATGTTTGAGGATGTGCTTAGTTAACCCTCCCCAGAAACAAGCTCAGTGAGCTTCACATTTTCTTAGCTCCTAACACCGTGCTAGCACCTCAGACCTCTGTTTCATACACATTGATCTTTCTGGGCTTCAGGGGAGCCAGGGCTGGAGGTAACCATGGGAAGTCCAAGAAGGAAACTTTTGGTGCAACAAGGAAGCTCTCAAGGTTTGGCAGCATGCGACATCATGTGCTAGCTGCAGGAATGACAAGCACTGGCTGTGCTTAGACACCAAATCCCCCACAACAGTACATTAAGAGGAATCTGCCAGGCTGGGGTGCTCGCCCTGAGCCTTAGCAGACACTTTGCCCCCAACTTTCAAATTCAGTGCCTTTTTCAATAGCACAGCATGGCTTACTGTGGCTGGAAGTCAAATAGGGAAGGATCTGCAAGGGAGATTGGGACTTCAGCAGGGTTATTTTTGGATAGAGACGCTCAGCTTGAATGTGCAAAGTAATGGTTTCAGGAGAGGTCAGACTAAAATAGACCAACTTAGATCTGTAGGCACTTTGTTTTCTTTATTTTGTTCCTCTCTTCTTCTTATTAAGCTTTCTCCAAAAAAAGAACAACAGTGTAAGCTTTTCCTGGCAGCACTTCAAAAAGGAACTTTCCCCAGGAACCAAAACGTGATGCTCACTGAGCTTGTTGCTGGAGAGGGCTGACTAAGCACATCTAATTGCAGCCTTGCGGGAGAGCAAAGCACTGCACAGCTCAGCTCAGCAGCCCTGCCTAGTTCCTGGGCACTGATAAAAAGGAATTTTCTGGCTTCTGCCCTGCATTTTAGGACATATAAATGTCAAGTGAGGCTCCAGATTTGGTGTAATCTACTTGGCTTAGCAGGTGGCAAACGTGCTGAGGGTTGTGGGATGGAGGAACAATCTCTCCCTAACTACATCTGTCTTTTCCTACCACTTCCTCTCTGGCAGATGGAGGTGAGTCACAGGAATGGCCTCTGCCAGCACAGAGGGAGGTAGGAGGGATCCTCCCAGGGAATCCCAGCTGCTGACAAACCTCTCCCAGTCCCAGACATCCAGCCCACCTGGCTGAGTCTGCACACTGCCAATCTCCACGTGGTCTGGGGCTGGTTGATTTTCCAGACCTTGCCGTGTACAGCTGGCTTGTGGCATGAGAGGGCTCAGCTTCATGGCTCTGCTCTGGGAATCCTTAGCACATCCAAGCTCAGGATGTGCCAGGACACCTTATCTCTGGCACAGAGTATCTGGCAAGGGGCTGCTCTGAGGGGCAGTGCCAGGGACAGCAGCCTGGTCTTCTAGGAGTGGACCAGGGAGGGCAATTACTTGTACAAAAACATTTCTCAGTGCATGGCTTGCTCCTCTACAAGGTGATCTTCGGTGCATACCCACAGACACCTTTACCCCACTGACATATAATCCCATAAACCTCCTGTTCCACAAATCTGAGGTCACTTGGCTTGCTCAGCCTGGACAAGAGGCTGAACAGAGACCTCATGATGATCTGGAATGTCCTCACGAGGGGAAAGGGAGGGACAGGCACTGAATGCTTATCTGGAGAACAGTGACATGCTGAGGGAACGACACGAATCTGACACATGGTTGGATGTCAGGAAAAGCTTCTTCACCCAGAGGGCGGCTGGGCACTGGAACAGGCTCTCTAGTGAAGCGGCCACAGTACTGAGCCTGACAGAGTTCAAGATGCCTTTGGACAACACTCTCAGGAACATGGTGGGATTCTTGGCCATCATGCGTGCAGAGGCAAGAGGTGGACTCGACGATCCGTGCGGTTCCCTTCCAAGCGAGGCCCTCCATGGTTCCCTGTCCCTCTCCCCTCACACGCACCGCTGCCCCGTCCCCGAAGATGGCGCCCGCGCCGCACTGCCGCCCTCTGCGGGCCGGAAACCCTCACGGCAGCCACTCGGCCCAGAGCGCGTTTTTGACACAAACCCAGACATTTCCTTCTAAATACAAGCCAGTTTGTCATTTTAGCAGTGCAGACTCCCTCCTGCCAGCCACAAGAGTTACTTCCAGAACTGCTTTACCTCACAGCCACTCTCTGACAGGGAAGCTGCTGCCAAGCGCAGTGGCAGCTGGAGACAGAGGAGTGAGGGAATGTGTGAGGAGGAGGAGGAAGAGGAGGAGAAGCTTGGATCTGGAATTCCAGGTGTGACCCCTGTAAATTTTGGGGCAGGGAATGCAGATCCAGGTGTCTCAGCCCACTCTGGTACCGCCCAGAGCTCCCCAAATCCTCACCTTGTAGATGCAGGACTTGGCGTTCAAGAAGAACAACTCAATGGTGGCATTGTCCTTCAGATAGGAGATGCTTTCAATGTAGAACCTAAAAGGGAAAGCAAGAGGGGTGAGACACCAGGGAACTAGGGCAAAACATGGAAATGCACTTACTAAATGAAAAATGTGGTCAATGGAGCCATGATGAATGCATTAAAAATGAACTTTCTTCTCTTATACCAGACTGTGGTGATGAAGGAGGCTTGTGCACACTCCAGGACGTGATCAGTCACCACCACCCCAGCCATGCCAAAGGAACTGGATCATCAAGTGGATGACTTAGGTTCTAAATAATCTTTTGTTTTGTTTTCAAACTTAAGATAAACCTTTATTCTGTTTTCGTGTAAGCTCCAACTTCATTTGCCATTTTCACCATTAGCATTTCTTCATCACTCCTCTACCCATCGCAACAATTCTGTGCTGTTAACCTGCATCTTGTAAAATATTCATCTACAGAAATGCACTTCTGGGTTCCTTCCCTGTGCCTTTCAGCTCTGCATAAAGCAAATTTTATAAAGGGTTTTTTACATATTAGATCTATGCTCTCACAGTAAGACAGTCGTTACTAACCTTCCGCTGTTTACCAGTACCGTGAGTAACAATGTTAAGTATGACAGGGAATGATAATAATCTAAATTTTTTTGAGTTGGAGTGATTTCTCAGAACTTAGGAGAAAGCTCAAACCCTCAGTGTCAAAAAAATCTACTTGTTTGCATTGGCTGGCTGCCCCAAATATTTGCAATTATGTTGAAAGCCCATGATATGTGTGAATTTATTCAGTACTCCATGTCCTGCCTGCTCTGAAGGTCCAATGTTTTGGCAATGAACCTTGTGAGAGCTTTGTGAAAATTGACTTCTGCCCTTTATTCTGCCTTGAGATCTTTTTTTTTTTTTTTTGGGAAAAAATGCTCTGGATACCGTCAATGTTAATGACTGATCATTCCATAGAGGTATGCTGTGTGTTCCTGTAGTAACAGAGAAAGCCTGGCTATGTTCAGTGAATGTTAAGGTGAATTTTGCATTTACTTAGTGTTTTAGATAAGGAAAATTAAATAGATCATGATGCTGTTTGGTAGTGATCTTCAAATTGCAGTGCAGTGACAGCAATGTTCCTTACATAAATTCCAGTGCTATCGTGCCTTGTCAGAAGCAATTAAAATAGGGAAGGTGCCAGGGAAATGATGTCTACACCACGGACTTTTAAAAACCCAAATTCCTTAGAAATCTGGGTTGACATACAGGGTCTAGTTACAGAGAAATCTCACTCTGTGACCCTGCTGTCTGGGAGCAGACAGACCTGCAGACACTCCTGAGGCTTCACACAAGTGCTGAAGGGATTGTCCACAACCAGCTATTTGCAGAGTCCAGGGCCTTAAATGCAGACTTCTTAGGGGCAAAGGTCAAAGCTTTGTAGTGCTCCTAAGTGTCTTCTGAAGGCTCCTCAAAACACTTTATTTCCTGATAGGCAGAACCAACTCCTTGCTTAGGGGTTGAGTGAGAGAAACATTTTGTTCATCTGCTGAAGGGCTCCTGTCTGTATAACCCTTCCTTCTCCCACTTCAGAAGAAAAATAAAAATAAAATCTGGATAAAATAAAATAAACCCCAAGAAAACACCAACAACCAATCAAACCCACAAAACACCAAAAACATTTGAATGTAGTGATGATGAAGCACAAAGATTAATTTTTTTCTTATTTTTTTCTGGTTTTCACTGTTTCACCTCCTGTCCTTAAAGCGGCCTCTTTGCAAATAAAGAAAATACTTGGCTTTAGAGATGCAAAAATTGATGCATTAAAAAGGATCCTTCTTACTAGATCTGCTCTCTGAGTGCAGCTGGCTTCCCATCTGCTGAATTAATGGAGAATAATGCTAATTTTACACATTCTGTGGTTCTTGAACAATCTTCTCTTCTCATCACTGCTACCAGTGCTCTCCGAGTTATGGTAGTAGGTTTTCTTATTCCAAGGTCAGAAGAAAACGAGAACATTTTTTTCCATTTTGAATCCCAGTGAAGGTTTGCCAAAATCCTTTTTGTTTCAGCAGCTCAAACCCAACCGTTCTCACCATCACTAGAGGGCAATATTGCATTTCTTAAGGCTGCAGGGAGCTTTCCCAAGGCTTCCCACATGGACGTAGATTGTTTTCTGTACAAAATTAAGTCTCTGGGAGCACAGAGCCTGCACATGATATTTCATCTCACAAAGAAAACCCAATTCTCAAGTGATCTCCAGAGTGGAGAGTGAGCTGGGAAGCTACTGGCTCTCACACATGCACCCAGACAAATGTGGAACGTGTGGACCAGGAAACTGGTGCTACTTAAAAGAAAACAGATTTGCAGAGGGAACTCCTGTGGGATTTTCTGTGTGGCAAGCTCAGAAAACCTGAACTGGAGTAGATTACCCTGAATTCACAGTTGGTGCAGTAACCACAAAAAGGGCAGGGAAAGACACATTTTTTTGCACTTATGACTAGTTTCTGTCATATCTCCTCCTGTTTGCATCTTTTACAAGCACAGTGAGGGAACCCACACTTTACAATGATCAATGTCAATGACTAAGGAGGCAGGCAGGAGCATCCAGCTGCTAAGGCAATGGAGCAAGCAAACAAAAATCTGGGTTGAATTCCCAACTCGGACACAGGTTTCCTTTGTGACCTTCAGAAAATCATTTAGCTGCTTGGGCTGTTGAGCTGGGCTTAGAAAACAGCCCTCCCTTCTCTGCCCCCCTCTGTCTGTTTTGCCTGTTAAGCTTAGGAGCCTTTGAAGGCGTGTTTCAAGATCATCAGTTTTGAGAGGCAGCTCTCAGATTTCTGTTGAGGACTCCCCAGAGAGCAGCATTCCTTCATGTGATGTGAAGCTGATGTGCCTGGGATATAATGGATAGGTTGGATAGGGAAACAAGCAGCACAGTGTGTCCAAGAGCTCTGCTCCACTACCTGCATCTCTTCCAATACACACTCAGCAAATAGTTTTGCCTCCAGCAGCTCCTACAAGAGGTTCCTTGATAGCCAGCAACTGTGCTTGTGAGAAATTAGCTGCCTGCAGGAAGGGGGAACACCCCATGAGACATGGTGAGTGTAAAACCAAAGGAATAATTTTGGAGAAAATTTAAAAGATCAGCCAGTGTTAATCCATTTCTGCATTCCTCCTCCCTCCCCACCCTCAGTAACTTGTAATTCATCAAGTACATTTCCTAAGCATTAATTAAATAGACCAGTGAATATTATGCTGGATAATGAACACAAAGTGCCTATCTTGGCTGCTCCCTCTCAGCAGCAGGGAAATAATAATGAACACTGCAGAAGGTGTCTTGGAAGACTTCAGAAGCTGCTGCATCTGAAATGTTTAAGGCTTTTTAGCTGCGAGGACATCTTGTACTGATCACATTGCTCTCTGTTCAGCATTGGTCAACTCACAACTTTCTCTGAGACAGCTTAAGCCCCCTCCAGCTGATGGCAATTCCCATGGTAACCTGCCAAGCACAGGCCCACAGTGGTGCTTGTGGAAACTCCTGATCCTTGGGTGAGGGGAAAATGGTACTACCACAATTTCTCCCTTGCATTACACACAGGCTCACCCACCTCTGACTCACGGCTCAGAGAAATGCCTGACTGGGTCCTGGACTCAGCAGTTTGATAAGTTGTTCTTCAGGAGATGGAGATTCCCTTACTGCTGCTGCCAGTCTCATCTGTGAACCCAGGTGTGTGTGTGTGCAGGTGGGCAAATTCAGCAGTGCTGGGAAGGTGTTTGAACACTAGTGCTCTGTCCTTGCAGTGGGAATGGAAGAATTCAGGACTGCTAAGCACCTGAGCTGGTGGGATGCTTGTGTGCACAGTGAGAGAAAAAATGAGCAGCACTCCCGATCTCCATACACCAGAAGAAACTGTCAAATACAAAATATTTATCATTGCCTCTAACACTTAGCCCTAGGCATATCTTGTCAGCCTGAACTTGGCCATCTATCACCTAGCAAAGACCAGGCTCTCTGCAGTTGAGTTGCTGACTGGGCAGATAGACTGTCATAGCATTTGAGAGCACAAGCCCATGCGTTTACTTCCAAGCAGAACCTGCCAAATGGTAAAAATATTTCACTGTGATCTTCAACACAATAGTATTTCAAAACATGACCACAGCAAATGGATGTCTTGTCTACTCCAGGTGTCTGTCTTTCCTGAGGCAGAGATACCATCCTCATTCTTGTGAAGTTTGAGTCTGGTGGGAGCTACCTAATCCAAAGGACTTCTATTCACATCTTCCCCAGCTGGTTGACTCTGATGTGGTTAGGACACAGCTGTCAGCAGAGCTCAGTAACCCTCTCAGTGCACTACCCCTCATTTCATTCTTACAAAGGAATGGGTAAAGGAGAACACCTCTTTTCTCCCTCATCCATCCCGGGGTCTGGCTCATTATCCCTCACCACGTCATTCAGAACCTCAGAGGATAATCTGAAAAATATGAGGCCATTTGCTAACCAGGAAAAGAAAAATCGTATGTGTCAGTATAATGGACTTAAATGCAGATGTCATTATATCCAGTGTCTCATGCTAAATGAGTATTCTGACCAGCATAGGCTGCACAGCTCCTTTTATGTTCCAGCCCTGTTTGCTAATAGCCATGGGTACACACTTTTATGTGCTGACACTTAAAAGCAGACAATGCTCATGCTAAATAGTTGGCCTGTTAAGTAATCAGTCAGGAATAAAAATCAGATAAAAAGCTCCATTTACCTCCCCTTCTGCATTAATTTTGCTTTGGATCTCATATCATGTCTCCTGTGCCTCTGCCATACCCAGGCCCCACCACATCCAGCACCTGGGATTGGTATGCAGGGGACAGGAGGCAGCAAGAGAGACCTGTGTCAACTTTTACCTCATTGCAGGGGAAACCGTAACACTGGAGGTGAATTTGATTCCAGAAATATAGGGAATTACAGTGAACAAAATAAAAATATGTGGATATCTTTTAACCTGAGCCTGTCCCCTCTCTCTTTCTCACCAGCTGCACTATATTATGAAGTTTTCTGCATCTTTATCTACTGTCAATCAATTTTTCTTGGTGCTTCTAAAATGTTGGCCCATTGAAGCCCTGGAAAACCATGTGCTTTGGGGATATTTGCTCATTCCTATGCCTCATCTTCTCCGTGTACAAAATACTTAGGGATCTGCTTTGGAATATATAGAGACCAACTCTCTTCATCTCTTCTAGGCTGTATTTGCAAAATACCAAGTGCTCCAGTATGAACATAGAGAAGAGAAGGAATCTAACTCTCTTCATCTCTTCTAGGCTGTATATTCTGGGAGTCTTTGCAAAATACCAAGTGCTCCAGTATGAACATAGAGAAGAGAAGGAATCAAGGTGGAAGTGCAGCTAGATTCCTCCCTCATATTTGTTTACAGCATCAAGAAAAGACACTGACCTGAGTATAGTAAGCCCTCTGCCCCCTACCCACATGGGGAAGCCAGCCTGCCCAAGCTATAAAAGCAGCAACCAAGCTCCACCACTGCAATGTGCCCTGGAGCTTAGCTTGGCTTACAGAAGGGCATCTTTGCACAAAAAGATGTGGTTTTGCCGCTCCTCTTGGCTTAAAGTGATGTGCTTATCTGTCCCAAATGTCAGGTGAGGGCAGTGTCTGAATCACAGCAGCACACTGCCTTCCTCTTCTTTTCCATCAGTCACCAGGGGAATTGCCCCTCAGTCTCCTGAGCATCAGCACAGCCCTTTTCTGCTCTTTGGTCACTGCCAAGAGTCCCCTCTAATCTTGGCTATTGGAGGTAACTTGCTGTGTACGGTCCTGCATAACACAACCCCTCTGCATTTAGAGACCATCTTTTATCTAAGGATTTCAGACCATTTTAGGAATAGAAATGCCTCCAGCTGCCCCATGTGTTGTCAGCAGCACATGAAGGAATGATTTGTCTGTCAAAGCTGGCATGAGGGTCACTTATTTACTGACTCAGCCTTGGTCAATGCCATGGTTACAGGACCCCTCACAGCAGACCTTCCTGTTGTGCACTGATGACAGCCCATCACACCCACTGGTGCAAGGTATGAACACACAAATTGCAGTGAAAACAGAAACAATGTCTGCATGACTTTGACCCAGTCAGAGGATCTGTGTGTAGGCACTGACACAGCTATTGCAGCTTGATCCAAATTAGCTACAAATCCTACACTGACAGAATCCATCATTTCTGCATGGAACCTATCATGCAGTCTAAATGCTTCCCAAAATTAGACAAGACAATGCTGCCAGCATCAACACATTCAAAATGTGGCTCAAAATAACAAGTTTTCAGAATGTTGCTTTTTCTGCCCTCTCGGGTAGCTGAATGGAAAGGAAAAACAACTTGTCCCCTTCTCTCAACACAGCTCACTTACACAAATATATTCCTAGTTAAGCAGAAAACAGAAATGATGTTATGGGACTCAAGAGCCAGACTGCTATTAAGATGTGTGTGTAATGGATGGCTCAGCTCAGAGCTGTGTGCTAAGTAGCAGAGCCCCATTAGTTCCCTTCGTCAAGCAAAGGTCGGTTTTCACACAAGTAAATCTTCTGACTGGACAGAAGTTTCTCATATCTCTAAAGAGCCTCTGAGGAGCACAGCCTCCCCGCAGGCAATTTATTACACCTTCCCCCGGGTGAGCAGAGCAGGGGGCCACCCTGGGAAGGCTGCAATAAATTGTCTGCAGGGAGCCTTGTCTTCCAGCACAAACAAGGTCTGAGTGGCTGTATTTATACGCCGTGGCTGGCTGGGAGGAGGGGGTTTGCAGGGCTGCGGGCTTTTGGGATCTTCCTGCTTAGCATACACACAGCTGGTGCACACCAACCAGCAAAACACATGCTGTGCAAAGAGATCTGGGCTGTGGCACGAGCTTTATAGACAGAACAGCTCACAGGAGCCCCTGAAAGCAGCTTGGTGGAACTGGCTTGATTATGTGGGTTCTGTATTCTGTTTTTTTGCTATTGTTTCTACAGCATCCACAGCAGTGCACAGAGATGTAGAGCTATGGTGTGAGCAGGAGATGGCTCTTTGTTTCCCCTTATATGTAGCACAAACTCAGGGAGTTTCTGGCTCAGTAGTGGTTCTGGCAGTGCGTGAGGAAGACAGCAGAGCTGCAAGGAGCTCTGGGAAGAGACAGCTAGCCATGAGAATGTGGATGGACCACCCCAAGGTGCTGAAACATCTCAGGGCAGTTCCCTGAGCTCTCCTGGGATGATCAAGCTCCATGGCAAACTGGGGTCTGGCACTGCCCTCCTTGCAGTGCAGAGGGCTATGAATAGGACAGAGGAAGAGCAGAGGAGCAGAGTGGTTTGTATATATGTAATTTTGCCCCAGCAACTGCTCCTGGGTGGCAACAGGTGTAATGAAGCTTGGGTGAGAGCAAATTCTGCCACTTCTCTTCCTCTACCCTGGCTGCAAATTTAATGTGTTTGGTAATCTGTTCATGCATTTCTCCCAGTCCCGTTTGACACCATGGGGCAGAAAGAAGGCTGTCTGCTCCTTCTCCCTCCTCAGAGGGAAGAGACAAGAGCTGGTGATTCCCTCATTCCCTGCTTGCAGCAAAATGTTGGACCACCACATACCCTTCTCTGGTGTGGAAAATTGTGGATGGAGGAATGCAGCCCATTATGTGCATGAGAAATAAATTGCTGAGATTAATTTTGTGTGGTTCTATTCAGCTCTTCTTGCCAAGGCAGGCTGCTGTCATCACAACCCCTAATCAGATTTCTTGGAGAGAAGCAAAGCTGAATGGATGTGAGTGGCATACACAGCCATGGTCTGCTGGGATCCCACGTTAGTCAGCTGGGGAAGCTGGGAGCAGGATGCTCTGAATCTGCACCCCATAAGTGTCTCTGGCCCATGAGTGAGGCAGAAATGCATTCCAGTGACAAGTTCTAAGGTCCAGCCAGCCCTATGAAGAACAACTGTTTCTCTTCCTTCCCAGGTCAGCTGTTTTCAAAGGGCCTCTTGCTGCTTTCACTGTTAGCATTAGTCCTTTTCTAATGGAATACAGGTTTAAAGATGCCCACAAAGAAGGGCTGAAAGACTAGAATAGCATAAGGCCTCATTAACAGCTGACATCTGGTCCAATTCCATTTAGACAGCCAGGTGAAACCATGTAGATAGGAAACACTTCCTCAACTCTGGCTGTGCCAGCCTGCTGGAAATAATAATTTTAAATTTATAGACTTGATAGGACAGAGGGATGCACCAAGTGAATATGCCTACATCTGAACAGGGCTCTGAGGTCAGAGAAGAGACACAGGTTTTTTAAGCCTGCAACTTGTTGAATTCCAAAGCAGTCATCTTTGGATGAGTCAGATGAAATAAGTCAGATTAATTGCTCCTGAAAGGTGACTATTTCTTTCCAGTGGTTATATAGGGAGGCTGCACTAATTAGCTGTGACATAGAGCTGTCTGCCAGGTAAAGATCTCAGCTCTGGTGTGGTGAATCTCATCTCAGACTGCCCACCTGCCCCACTTGCCTCAGACCTGGACCACCGCCAGTGCACACAGAGCTATGTTCCTTCAGGTTAAGAGGGCACAGACACCCAGGAGCTTTGCACTCTGTGTTTCATTGCCAGTCTCTTATTTAGGGCCACTTTGTTCTGTAGTAACTGTGGCAACCTGGCAAAATGTCTGGCCTCAATATTGAGAGTCCTGAGCCCCCACAGCTCTCCTGCTGACTTCAGCCTAGCAAGTACATATGAACACATGCCAGATGTTGCTGAACACAGGCATTCCTTTGTGGGAATACTGCCAGCCCATAGATACAAACTCTGCCCCACAGTGTATTTGAGTATTGAGGATTTATTTCACATTTTGTTCAATGCCCTTCTGAAAGAAAAGCCTTTCCATGTGAGACATATTCTGATTTAGTGTGACGACTTCTGCAGTGAGTTGTCACTGTTTAACTGGTGGAGTTGCCCTGAGAACAAATATATTCGTTCCTGGGAAAAGATACACCAGTGGAGTGAATTTTATTTGCTAAGCTTGTTCATATAAATTAACAGCATGACAAACATACAGAAGATAAAGAGATCAGACCCATGCTGGTGGTTCCTTTGCTAAGGATTGCTAATCTCACATGGCCATTGTTTGAGGATGAGAACTCACTGCAGAGCCTGGCCAACTTTGCTTTCCATGAACAAACACTGTGTCTGTGCTCTGGTTCTCTCTCACATCAAAGCTTTACACAACAGGAGTAACTCTGACTTCTTTCTGTCTGTATGAGTCCGAGCAAAATGCCTTCTTCCCAGGCAAAAGGATGTGACTGTACCTGAAACCTACAATCTCTATTTACCTCCTTTGCTGTCCAGGTCTCCACACTGTACTTAGGTTCTTGTACTTTACCCCAAGGTTCATGTTGTGAGGTACATTTTCTCTGTTCTCTTCTGGCCTCAAAACGCCTCTGTAAAATGAGGCAAACCCTCATTTCTTCATCCCCATCCTTTGCTTCTCCTAGACTTCAGTGATGACTCTCATCTGGCTTGTAAACCTTTTAAGGCAGGGAATTAGCCTCACCAACAACCAAGCAACCAGGGCTATAGGAAGCCATCCAGGGAAGCTAATTCTAAGGTGAGAATTAATATCACTCCCATTCTGTTGCCCAATATCCCCCCTCCCCTGCAAGACACATGGCACTCCCTCTTGCTTTCATGTGTGTCTTTAGAGCTATGTAAACAGATATTAGAAGAGTCTTATAAAATAATATTGCACAATACCCATGGGGCAGTTCACAGCTGCCCAAGAGTTCTGATTGCTTCCTAGATTCCTATGCTGTTCTCAGTGGAAAGCTTTCATTGAAGCACTAGATGACAACCTGAAGACAGGAAAGCTTCAGTAGCTGTGTAAATGAACAATGGAAGAAGCAAATTCTTACAAACCAATGCTAAAAACATCCTTCTAAAATCCCCCTCCTTTGACACAGTGCTGTGAAATTTTTGGTCTTTGATAACGGAAGAGAGGAAAGACACTGGAGATCAGTGTTCAACCATGTCAAACCCCAAGGAAATGTGTGTCAAAAGACAAAGCTTCAACAGTGCTGCAGAGATTTAAAAAAAGGGAGGAGAATTTCACACTGCAAAGCTTGTGAAACTTCCTATTTTTGGCACGGTTCTTTCAAGAAGCCTTTTCTTAAGAAGGCAGGCTTTTCTTTAAATGTACTTTTAGAGCAGGCTAAAATCTGTGGCATCTTTGGTGGGCATGCTGCCCTTCAACATTGCAGGAATGTTGAGGGTAAAAACCATTTGATGGTCACATTAAAGGTGAAAATGTTTTCACTGTAGCTTCTCTTCACAAACTACCCTTTACTTTTCTTGCCTGAGGCTTAATCTCTTCAGTAGTTATGCAGTGTGGTTGAACTGTACATTTACTTCAACTAGAGGGAAAAACCCACACAATTACCAAATCCTGATGCAATAAACAGAATTCTGTGTCATGAGCATCTGGCACATCCAGTTACTTGTATTACTTGTATCTTCCCATTTAGGACTCCTAGCATCAACCTAAGCTTTGTCAGTTACTTGGGAGAGGTAATGCAAAAAGGCATCTGCAACCACTGGAAAGCCTTTACCCTTGACATAGTAAGTGTCATGGATGTGAAGTTTCTTACAAATTAGCACATTTGTGATTAGGTATAGTACAGCACTAATTATCTCTGCTTTCTGCCTGATGGCAGCAGGGGAGAGGGAGCATTCTGTTTATGGCATGTTTATGAATGGCTCTGCAAGCTGCTGCACACCCCCAGATTGTGAAAATAAACTCCTGTCTATTGGTGGGTCTCTTTAGAACTTTCCTTTAGCCCTTGCTTTAGTTCCCAAGCCAGAACTGAAACCACTGGGTAACAGATATGTGGGGCCTTTCCATCTTTACCCATCTGGCTGGAGTCGGTGTCTTCAATTGCCTTCTGCTCAGATCAGATTTAGGGACGGACATGGGAACTCCTTATGTGCTGGGAAATTTTTTCAATTTCTGTCAGCATTGACATCCACAAGGGAAATAAGCAGTAGAAAAGGCACATAAGTTAATGCCCGTTCCTAACTCTTGAGGCATCTGGCTCCCAGTCCAATCCAAATTGTAACTCAGTGTGACGACCCACTCATTACTGCCATCAGTAAGAGTACAAGCCCAGAGTCAGTCTGGTTTTCACACATGCCGGCCCTGAATGCTGAGTTGTTCCCTATGGATTGAGATTCCAGAACAGGAGGGGTCACTCACTAGCTGTTAGATGGATTTGTATCCTAGGATGCCTCTTGGCTGGGATCCCACTACAATGACTGGTCTCCACTGTGCTGCCAACTTTCATAAAACAATACAGATGGCAATATTTATGCTTGTTGAGTGGTCTTTGAAATGAATATGAGAGTGGCTCAGTAGCACAGGCTTTCACACATTTTACAGTTCTACTCCTAAGCCCAGCACTTAGCTCTTGCTCACTCAGGGCTTTTCCTGCTTTCCATGGGATCCCTGTCTTAGCTCAGACTCCCCAGTTTGGCTCCTGGACAAGATATCTGTTAACTGACTGGTCATGTTTTTATTGAGCATCAACATTTTTGTGCAGCTTTAAGCACAGGTGGATCTCACATGCTGAAGGTGCTCAGCTCTAGATCTATCCTTATGGTTTAAAGCACCCAAAACATGGACTAAATTCTTCTCTTGGGAGATATCAGGCTAATTCTGGACTCACAGGGCTTTGTGCAGTCTTGATTTGTCCTAAGATCTACCCACCACTAAATATGGGGCCATAACAGAACAAAGAATCTCTTCTCCTGAAAAGCCTGCCTTGTAATGGAAGTTAAATGAATGACAATCACTATGTGGAGGGAAAAAAAAGCTTCACTCAGGGGAAGAAACTCAAAAGTAGGTCTTCATTTTTTGTGGGTACTATGGAATGAATGAGAGTGATGTCAGATGTAATATAACACTGGAGTGGAAAGCCTAACAGCAAAAGACACAGTTACGCTGCTCTGGCTTGTTCTAGACATGAGCTATCCATTAAAAGTAAGTCAAAACCCTCAACTTAATTTTGTACATATGCCATCCCAGCCCCTGGCCTCTCTCTGGGCGTTTCAAAGCTGCAGGAGCAAATTTGTCTTCTCAGAAAATATCTCCCTTGGAGGCAAAGGCACTGTGTGCATAAAAGCACTGGCAGCTTCCAGCAGCTTCCAAACGCTAACAGTTCCTTGTAAAAATCCCAGATGAAGTTTGAAGCTCCCAAACTGCCATAATCTCCATTAAAACTTTTATAGTCTGGTCCAGCCATGCAGAAACCAACTGGCTGCCATAAAATGCCATCATTTGCTATTTGTGGGTAATTTACTGTAGCACTGAGTTCAGAGGGTGAATATGACAGAGCTGTACAGGGATTAATTTGGTCTCTGATAGAATGCACACTGTGGACACGATCCAGAGGAGACTGATGGCTCACCAGTGAGGAAGTGAGTGTTTTCCCTGCAGGTTGCTGGCTCAAGTGGGTTATCCTGGCAGAAAGAGAGCTTTGTTCTGCCACCCTACTCAGCTTGGACTTTCCAGCTCAAAGCCTAGAAGTAGAAGTGTAAATACATAACATCTGATCTTGCCCTCATACAACATTTCCCTGTGGACAGCTATGGGTCTCACTGTGGCTACTACGTGTTTACATTTGAGAAGAGTTTGCAAAGCCAAAAAGCTCAAAAGAAACCTCTGTGGAAGTGTTTGTTTGCCCACAGGTGTTTCTGAGAAACTGACAGCCTCACTTCCTGGCCTCCAGGAAACAGGCTGTCTGTAGCTGTATCCCATGGGAAGGGCTTGCCATCAGGCACTTACCTGACACAAAAGTACAAAACAACCGGTCCTGACTTTTTGGGGAAGTCATGTTCCAGCACCCGGCGGTCCAGCTGAAGCCAGTTCAAGTGTCCCCTGGCAAGAGAAGAGACAGTTTTGAGCCTGGCACCAAAGAGCTTTCTCACTCCTCACAGCAATGAGGTCTGAGGTGTTACGAAATGTGAACCAAAATGTGTGCTATTTGCCCTGGACTAGTGAATGATATTTGAAAAACACACAATAAATGTTTGAGGAGCAGAGGCGATATCATCCTGGCATTGTTTCAGTCTGGGAATCGAACTGCTAAAGTTCAATCTGTCAGGGTGAAAGCTGGCAGCACTGAGCAATCAGGACAGCCCAAAATGTTATAAGCTTCACCTTTTTATTACAGGCCCCTGGAGCAGTTGTATCATTAAAAGTCTGTCAAGATTTTCATTAGAAATCCTTATGGTTAAGAGTTTCCACGATGCCTGCAGTATTTCACTCAAGGCTAAACCTGACTCTACAGTCTCAGACAGTTTATTTACCACCCACATGCCTGCAATAGCCTTTCTAGGTTTGCCCAGCCCTCCTTTTTCCCTCTTCAGAGAGCTCTTGAAAAACAGCTGCTCCGTGAAGCGTTCCAGCTACAATTACCACATGCTGCTTTTCTTTCGCCTAGATGGTACCTGTCGTTATTTTCTCCTATAATTTATCCATTCCTGCCTTGCTGCTGGAAGCTTTGCTGGGCAGGAGCTCTGTTCTTTGTCACGTTCCCCACATTGTAGAGTGCTGTGTGTGCATGAGAGGTACCTTATAAATACCATTATTTGTATTACAGGGGCATCTCACTCCCCAGCTGAGATAAAGGCCCTGTTAAATTAGGCACTGTGGAAAGACCTAGGGTGACATTCAGGCCCCACTGAAGCTGGCCAGATTTTTGCCATTGCCTTCAGTGATGCTAGGGTTGCATCCTGTGAGCTTTTGGCTGTTGATTTCAGTCAGACCAGATTTCACCCAGAGGGAGAGGCAGCCCTTGCCTTCAGTAGTCTGCTGTCTAGACAAGCATGGGGAGAGAGAGTTGAAATGATTTGGGGGAGAATCTTGCAGCAAATAAAGCAGGAAATGGAACTCAGATGTCCTGAGCTTTATTCTTGAGCCTATTCACCAGCTCATGATAATCCTCAAGAATAATTCTTCATTCCACTGAAAATGAAAAAAAAAAAAGAAAAACGAAAAAACAGCCTGCTTAAAAAAAACCCATTAAATTACCTTCTAGGATTGCCACAAGCCTTAGCAATGTACCCTGTGTACAGCAAAACCACTCAGCTTTCACAAGGGTTTTCATGTACATGAGCTTTGGGCAACTGAGAAGCCCTTTCAGAAAGTAAGCAATGACATCCCTGTAGCAATTTAACTGGATTTACAGGCCCCCCAGTCCATCTTTCCCAGAAAAAATAAATAAAGGAGAAAGTAGCACCTTCAGGGGGCTTTGAATCACCTGGCTTCAGTGGGAATTTCTGTACTGCTGCCCTGCTTAGGGAGGTGCAGAAGAGGACGGGCAGCTCAGGGACCTTCCTGGCCAGGCAGCTCTGGAACCCTGCTGGGACGTTGTGTGTGCTCCCCTGAGCACAGCACGCTGCTTCAAACCCAGGGGCTCCAAATTACTGAGCTCCACCCATCACTCTCGTGGGCTCAGGATCAGTATGTTGAGAAAGAAGCTCTCCTCAAATTTTGCCATGTCAAAGTCAGGCATTCAGTTTAAGCAGCCTTTGCATCTGTTTTGTAAAAGTACCAAGTCTCAACTATGTACAAGTGATTCATGTGGAGTCAGGGACTATTCAGACTCATCCTGGACATCTTCTGGCATACAAAAAGAACCAAGCTTATTTTATCCCTTGCTCTAGACACTCAGAACCCTCCAAGACATTGTAACTCTCAGACAGCTTTTTCTCCAAATAAAGTTTTTAAATAATTTTTTTCTCTATTTTTTTTCACTTTAGGTAAAGAGCAGCGTATACTGTGCATTAGGGGCACAGACTTGCTGGCAGTGTGTCTACTGGAAAAGAGTGATTTTCAAGCCAAACTGGTCACCTCATATGTCTCCACTGCAGTACAGGGGCTGAGGACAAGTCTGCCCAGCCTGGGATCAGGGTGAGGATTGCCATAGTAACTCATCTGGATGTAGGAACTAACTGGTCTTGCTCTGTGCAGGATGCATAGCTGGGCATGCAGCAAGATGCAGGGGGTTTCCTTCCATCATTTCTGCTGCTGGCATGCTAGTGTGAGATCTATGCACCATTCCCTGTTGTTCAGCACAGATGTGAACTTTAACAAGGTTTGGCTTTTAGAAGGCAGATACTCCAGGCTGTCAAAAAATAATCCCCATGGAAAGATTCTTAGCCTGGGTACCAAAAAAATTACAGGTATCTAGCTTTCCTGCTGCATACCCCTTCTTGAAATCTGTAATTTTACCTTTTTTTTGGTCATGAAGTGCTGTTATGTTGCTTTTAACAGGCCTCAGGAAGGCTGAAATTAGCTGTGAAGGCTACAGTTACATGTGGGATTGAAACTAGCCATGCTAACCCATGCCCAGCCTAAGCACAACCTGAGCCTTTACCATGTAGCCATGGTACAAAATGCTGTCAGAGCAAGGAAAAGCCCCACTAAACCTGACATCCTATGCTGAACCTGTCCAGTTGCATTTGTATCAGCAATGCAGCAGCCACCAGCAGCTGATGGTGTTACACACCAGATCCCACTGAGGGCGAGCTGCTGACAATGGACTTACTGTCTACCTCCGTGTTTATTCAACAGCAGTGTCTGGGTTTGCACAAGGAAAGGTTGAGAAGCCATGGTACACAGAACAAAAAAATCACTTCAAGGTATTTCTTATTTTGAAAAGAGTTGCTCTTTTCATTCTCGGTGCATTTTAACAGGTTGGTATAATCATATATATACACATATACATACCAGTTCCACATTTATGTTGTTCACGTACACAGTTCTGAGTACTGGATTGTCTGATCTTCCACACTGGATAACACATTTAATTGACACTGAGCTTTTAGGTTGAAGAGTTTCATTAGTCTCATCTGCATGGAGCTTAAATCCAAAGCTCCTTCAGAGGAGGAAGGTCACTTAAATCCCTGCCAGGAGCTAACTGCTCACTGTACTCAATTACTACTTACAATCTTTCATCACTGGGGGCTTCTGCACTGCAGATTGTCACCTAACTCCTTGTTCTCAAGCGTGCATGTGTGGCACGTAGAGAAGAGCAGCAGTGAGCAGTCCCTGGTATCTGCCTGTGAATGTGGACTATCAGGGAGCCAAACTCCCATGCCATTGCACCACAGAACGCTTTGCTCTGGAATCTGTCTTCCTGTTGTCAGCAGAACTATTCATGGAGCACAATCCCATGTAAGACAGGGAAAAGTATGGGAATATAACCCTAGGCATGTAGTAATCCTGACAGTTTTCATGGACCAATTTAGGCAGCTTGCACTGGGATCCCATTCATACATGCCCATGTCTAGCTGGATTTCCTTCACGGTTCAATTTAGAGACACAAAGTAGCTTTTGTTTCATTATCACCATCGATTTGTTCATTCAGATATTTCTATCAGTGTTTTCAGAAATAATGGAGACCTATAGGGAGGTCAAGTACTGGAAGCCAGATAATTTTCCTCTGTTGGTTGTACTCATGTTGGCAGTTAAACTGGTGTGTCAATAACAACCACATAATCACTTTAAGGAAAAAAACCTGGGTCCATTTAGGATACAGACTGAGTATGGATTTTGGTGCCCAGGGTCCATTTTGTTGATTGTGTGCAGTAGTTCTGTTTTCTTTTATAAGTAAAGAGTGGCACATCAATGAGTGCTTTGCCTCCAGGTGGTTCTGTTTATACAGTTTTACTGCTTAGTGTCCAGTTTTCTGAAAAGTGGATCCACATTGATTTGTGTTATAAAGGTATTTGGGCCAATAAACCAACTCACACCCTTTCAGTGTCAGACTCATTCAGAATTTAATGGACATTGAGAAACACCAATTCACATAATATAACCCACAAAAACTATTTGTATTTCCATCAATTGCAACAGAAACAAAAAACCCTTTAAGCTCACAGATTTTCTCAATTACTTTTGAAGAGGTTGAGAAGCTCACGGGGCCATAAGAGTTTAACTCCACAAATTTTGCAACATAGTGGACTTGGTGATAAAGGAACTGGTCTAGTGCCAGAGCGGGACGTTATTCTCTGAGCTGCATCCTCTGTTGGACCAGCTGTTCAATCAGGATGTGGGACACCTGGCTCTGCCACATGGCTGGAGGGTGGAAATAGGCTTCCCCCAGCTCCCAGGGATGAGAGGGTATTCCAGGGAAGGGTGCTCCCCTGCTCTGTGGGGAGCTGTGGGATGTAAAAGTTGGTCACTGTCAATGGAGCGGGTGACTCAGATCTAAGGACAAGTGAGGGATGTGGAAACCCTCAGCCCATGGCCCAGCTGGGGAGTCTGCAGTGAACAGAAGGTTAATCCTGGCCACTTGCTCTTAGTGAATGCTGGAGGAGCTGATCCGAAGGGAAGGGGTGGTTAGTGGAGATTCATAACCAGCTGAACTAAAACCCAAGCTCTTCCCCCATCCCTTTTCACTTTTAATCAAGCAGGATATTGCTTTTCTGGCTTCCTGTGAAGCTTGGCCCCTGGTGCTGTACAGGGACACCCTTTTGACCTGTGCTCTCCTGCAGTTAATGGCTCAGGCTGTAAAAGGTTCCCATGATCACTAAAATAGGAGGCGTTATTCTCCCCTCCGTAATAGTCTGACAATCTAATTTTAGTCACGCTGAATGCAGTAATGACCCTATATTATCACAAGAAACTATTAAGTTGCCAACGCAAAGGTTGTTCCTATTGATTTTCTTCTAAGGTTGTCATGATAGAGCACAACTAATGAATGGAAATCCCCAGTCTAAATAATTTCTAAATAAATTACTCTCATAGAGCTTTTACTCTTAAACAGAAGAATTGATTTAATACTTCAGTGGCTTTTCTTCTTTCTAAACTTGCCATTTAGCCAACCTCAGACTACATTTATGAACCAGGCTTGTTCTGTTTCAGCTGGTTATGAGTCCCCTTCAAGTAAAGCACATGGAAGCTCAGTGGAGAGTGAAGAAGTCCCTGAGGGCCTGTGTCACAGAATTAAAGGGTTTCTTTTTACATTCCTGGTCTGTATTAGGTAAAGATTTGGGTTATGTGCCCTGCAAACAAACATTAAGAGACTGTTTTTACTACTTTTTGAAGAAAGGGGATTTTTCAAACTTCCAATTCACATTGCAGGTTAAGATCTGTGGTATAGACAGTCCAGTTTATTTTCTGAAGCTGGCTTGGGACATCTATTTCCAAGACTCCGCCCAAGGCCCCAGGTATATTGTTTGGCTGTGTTCAGTCAAATAAAACAATTTCTGATTGTGCCAACTCTCTTCAAAGCATTTTACAACTGCAGAGAAAATATTTTTGTCAGGATTATTTTCACAGCATTGAGGAAGCCTCAGTGCAAATGTCAGTCACTATGGGACAGCAGAAGGGCTTCAGCCCAGCTTCAGACCAGCTAGGACTTAATGCTTATTTTTGGGCTGCACTTCCTTGACTTAGTGAGGTTGTCCCCAAATCTTTCATCTGGGCTGGCTGAGCATCTCCTGAAAAGCACTCAGCTTCATCTAGAGGTCTGAAGGTGACCAAGTGAGTGGGTGTCACCACCTAACCCTTTGAATCCTGCCTGGACCATGCACATCCATCCGCATCTGCTATGTAGCTTCAAGCTCTGCCAGCTCTCACACTTCCTCCCTTGGCTAACCCAGATCTTTCCTCACCCAGTTAAACCTGGAAATTGCAGGGGGGCTGGGTCTCTCTAATTGCTGACACCTCCTCATTAGCTTCCATTGCTCTCCCAGGGGAGCCCTGTGCCCACCCAGCTGAACTGAGAGCTGGGGCTTGCTCAGCTGCTCTCTGGTTACAGTTTGAGATGTGCTTTGTTTCTCACCGGTGCTCTTGGGACTTGGGCTGTTAAGGGAACATTTTTTGTCTCCTGTGTGCTGTGGCTTCCCTGCATGGCTTTCCTGTGCCTCTCAGGCAGTACCCACTGAGTAACTTGCTTTCTCCAAGAATAACCACTGTGGTAGGAGCAGTTTCCTCCTCCTGCTTTGTAAAAGGCAAGTGCCTCCTACTGTTTCTCCTTGGAGGATTAGTCTCATTAATTTGTGTTGGTTGGAGATCTACAGGGCTGAGCTACTCATGTCAGTGAGCTGGGATGGATTCTGGGATCTCATCTGATTCGGGTCCTGCTTCTGCACATGCCTGTTGCTGAGCATTCCTCCATCCTTGGAGCTGTGTCCTGAGATGGCCTCAGGCTGTCCAAGGCAGGTGCTTGCCAAAGGAATTGACTTTAGAGGGGTGATTGCTGCTAAGATGAATGCGGATATGTTTGTGCAATTATCCAGCAGCCTCTGATTACCCGATCCTGAGTCATTATTCCAGCAGATAATTTACACTTCCCTGCCACTTCAGCACGAGAGTGGAACTGGCTCGTGACAGCAATACTGCTGACTCAGCTGTTCTGGGGACACAGTTCTGGGACTGGCTTGAAAATCTTGTTTTTTAAAAAATATTTAGGTGTGGGAAATCTCTTCCTGATTAACATACAAAGAAAAAACCTATTGCAAACCAAGGTGGGTGTCCATACAGGACACAGTCCATATGCCAAGGATGGTGTAACTCCTGAGAGAAAACAGCTGGAAAAATGTAACAGGGTGGTGCAGTAGCACTGAGGGGTCACAGTCTGGGACTAATCATAGCCTTTGGCAGACCTTTAGTGTTTCTCTGGTGCAAATTTTATTCTTGACATTTTAATCTGGGGATAGATATGGCCTGAGACAAAACCTCAAATTTTGTGACAATTTGGTCCGTGCCTCCCTAGACCTTGGTCTAGGACCTTGGTGTACACAATATTTCTACACCAAGATTTTCTGTAATCAAGACCTGTCTCTTAAGTCTTTGATTTCTCACACTTACGTTTCATCTGTGAATGCAATTCCAAAGTACTCCTTCTCCTTCAGGTTGAAATGAGATGCCACCAAGTCAAGCAGCTCCTTGGCCAAAAGCTTTGGCTGAAAAACAAAAATGAAAGAAAGTGATTAATGAGGAGAATTGGATAGAACTGCAGTGTGCCTGAGGAGGAAAGCACTATCCTTGAAACTACTCCACAGCTGTTGCTTTTATGTTCCCTCTGGTGTTCAAGCTAAATCTGCAAGGAACATTAGCTCCTTGAAATGAGCAGTAGTTTCCCTCCTAGGTAAATACTAAAAACCTGGCAATTCTGACCTATTCAGCACTTAATGTCTCTGCAGACAGATGATTTGCTGCCTGCCAGTGCTTGGATCTACCAGGACCAGCCCACTTCTGCCTCTCTGATAATTTTACTTGTTAAAGCTTTTTATCAAGGGCCTTTGCAAACACAAGTCAAACACCCACTCTCACACACAGCACAGATATATGTTCATAACACTAAGAAAATACATAGTGCCAAAAGATAGGATGTGACAGGACCAAATGAGAAGTAAATGACAGAACAAAATAGTTTCCCATTCACTATTGCTTGTCATATAGTGATAAGGATACATCCTCAAATTTAGGCACTTGGAAGGAAAGACAGGAAAGTAGCACACACTTTCAAAATACTCTTTGTAAGGCAATAAAAGCCAAGCTCAGAGAAACAGAGGATGGTTCATTACTGCCTTTTCTGCAAAAGCTTAATTGTCTTTTAACTCTAATGTGTTCTCCTGATTCTATGAATTTTCATCTGCTCTGCTGGGCTCTGGTTCTTCCAACCAGATTTCTGAAGCCTTGGCAATAGCACAGCTCTCGTCCTGACTGTCTCTTGTAGGAAGCAGGGGTACAAAGGATCCAGATACTGCAGCCTTGTAATAGCCCCAGATGCCAGAGCTGCAATTGTTACAGCAGCACTGGCACAGATGGGGTCAGAGATCCCAACAATATTCCCTGGTGACCACTTAGAAGGATTTGGTCTACAAATCTCTGTGCTGCAAACCTCAGTGAAAATAAAACTGTCTGCAGGCTTGACTGCCCCAATGAGTCTGCCAAGCAGCTGAGTCAGTTACCCCAGACATGAACCTGTTGTTAAATGGAGGTGAAATTATAATGCTGTGTAGAAAACGGGTGGCAGGGACATCAGAACCCTGCTGTCCTAATCAACTGCTCTGTCCTAGAAACACAAACACAGCTATAGTAGAAAAAACCCTCTGTTTTGTACTAACTTTCAAACAGATTCATAAGACTCAGACTCTGAAAATGTCCCTAAACCCAGCACTACCACAGTATCTGACACAGCTGGGACAAACTTACTTCTCTGTATATTTCCCTGGCATTCATATGAGCATTACAGCATTTTCTATCCACTCTATGGGGACATCCAATGCATGGGAGGTTTCTAGATCATGCCAGCAATGAAAGAAACAATAGCTATGCCTAAATGCAGCCCTGGCTTAAGGCAGCCTCTGAATGAATATGAGAGAGGTTGCTGTGTAGGGGGACCAGCCTGGCAGATAACAAATCAGTAGTATGCAACCAGCTTAATTTTAATTCCCAAGTCAAACTTCTCAAGTACAACTATTCGAGGCTCTGCTATGACAACACTGGTGACTGCATTGACCCTCTCTCCTGAACAAGCTCCCAAATGGTGCTCAGAGAGGAATGGAGCAGGCATGGAACCATGGTCAGGTCCCCTGTTCCCCTGAGTCCAATCAAAGACCCAAGCAAAAGCACACCAGCTACACCAGACTCATGGGGGGCTCCTCAGCTACTTCTCTCCTGGCATTGTGCTGGCTGGGATGGACATTTGCAGCATCCCTGTCTCCTGAAAGATGAACCTCTCTTTGTCAGAGCATTCAAAGGACAAGCTACAGTTTGACTTATGATATACACAAATATTGTGATGAAGAGGATGGCAAGACTGCCAGGTGAATTCAGAGATACATGGGCTCAGTGCAGGTAGTTACTGGGGGCATTGGGTGAGTTTTCAGCTTAAAAACAGACAAACAAGCACAAACTTTTGAAGGAGAGAGGAAGAGGGGTTTGTTTCCTGCTGTCAATATACAGTTTGAAGCCTTGCTTTTCCCCTGCCCTTGCCCAAGGGTCCCTGCTCCTTTCTCTTTTAGGTGGCCCAAATTCTCTCTGCACCAGAAAGGGATTTCTTCCCAGCCCAGGGCTACAAGAGGAGGAGTAGGAATACATGGCAGGACTGACTCCTCTATGGCCATGGTAGGGACAGCTGGTGGAGGTGAATCCAGGCACCCCCATGCTGGAGTGTACTGCAGGATGGGAGCTGCGTGGCTGTCACTGCCTGGTGCCCAGTGCTCTGAGTGACTCAGTTATTTGACAAACAAGCAATTGTTCTGCCAAGCAAGGGAGTGAGCCATCAGTCAGCCTGGCCTGGGTGTCCCACCTAAGAGAGCAGGGGTGGGAATGAGGGGTGAAACATGCCTCAAACACAGCAGGGATCTCCCAAGCCTGGGTTAAGCACATGGAAGTTACAGGTTGAGCTTTTGCACGAAAGCAGAACAGAGCAATAAACAGCTGATGTGTAAGAGGCTGCCTGTGGACATGGGGATGGTGTGGATCCCTCTGCTGCAGTCAGGCAACACTGCCACAAGGGACACTGGACAAGGGAGACAGTCCCTTCTGTCCCTTCTGCTCTTCAGTCACATCATAGAGAAGTGATGCTCAATGTCCCTTTCCCCATGCACTGATGTATCCACCCCCAGCTATCAAAGAGGAGCAGCACCCATAACCACCAGCTTTCACCCACCCACCCCAGGATGGGTAAAGACAACATGCTGCTTCCTTATTTCTGCTGAGACCAGGCTGAAAAAGCCAAGAGAGGTGGTCAGCATGATGTGACAGCTTTCCCATGCCTACTGCCCAGAAGTGGATGCTCCTCTCCCAGCACAGCCTCCTGAGGCTCAGCAGGGCCACGATTTCCAGTACCCTCACAGTGGGGCCTCCCCCAAAGCCTGTGGTAGCAGATAAGGCAGGATAACCCTTTGCCTTGCAAGATAAGGGAAAAGAACAATAGATGCAGACCCAGCACTGGAGTGGTGCCAGGTTAGTTTCTGGGCCAGAGTCCCTGAAGAGGCTTATAGCAGTGAAGTTAAGCCCTGCTAGTCCCCTCCAAGATTACTTTCCACTCTCCCCTTAAGCTCCGCAAGGTTATTGTCCTTTCCAGTGGAATGACTCGGGTGTCCTCCCAACACAGACAGGCAACCTGAGTGTTTGGAGAGGAGGAAGAGGTCTTCTCCAGGTGGTAAAAACTCCTCAAGGTAAACCTGCACAGCCAGGCAGAAGCTGAGCTGCAGCCTGTCCTGCTGTCTCAGGAGAGACCCGCGCGCTGGATGTTCGCGGTTAATCTTCTTGCCGCTCGCGATGGGAACGGCTGAGCAATGACCTCCTTTCATGAGAGCTGCACAGACAAAGAGCTCATTAGCAATGCCTGTGGCAAGTTGTTTTAATTCATTATTAATTTCTGGACTTCATTTTCCAGAGGGAAAATTTTGCATTAATAAAACTTGCATCACAGACACGTTGAAGGAGATGAGGACTGGTCTGTGAGAGCAGGGAGATCAATAGAAAGTGGGCCTGGGACCCTGTGGATTCAATACAATTGGATGGTCAGCAAGATGCACCCTGTGCATCCCACAGAAATAAATCAGAGTAACAGGTGGCATTCCAAGTAGAAGCTGAACCATGTCCTCAATGATGCAGAGCTACAGAGCTGGACTGTCACCCTGGGAGCTGCCCAAGTAGATTGGAGACCCCTCTGCATCTGCTGCTCCTGATTCCCTTCCTACCTACACCTTCCTGGCATCCTCCACGTAACCTGTATCACAAAAAGCAGCCTGTGGGGCTGTCATAGCTGCAGCTGGCTGGCCTGAACTTGGGATGGGGAACACCAGCAGAAATCCTTCACCTGGACTGGTGAGGGCTGAACATGCTTTGCTGGTGGGGTAGGCTGTCGGAGCAGCATTACACAGCCAGGGAATCCCCTGCTGCTCCCTCCTGCTATAGGACCCTCTTTGCAGAAAGGCATGTAAAGAACAGTGTTCTGTAAATCAATTTCTTTTGTTACTAGAGAAATCAGCAGGGACCCAGTTGTAGTCCCAGCACACTGGAGCTGTGGCCCTGGGGAAGAAGAGTCTGTTCCTGGTAAGTTCTTACTTCTGCCAGGAGGAAAGGCTGAGGGACCTACACTCCTGTGTATCTGAGTCTCTGGCACAGACACTGGCCATTTATTATCCAAACCTGCTCCTGAGGCTTCTCTGCATGGCAGTAACCTGAGTGCTTTCCTGTCTCTGGATCCATACTTGTACTCCCCAAATCCGACTTCAGCCTGGAACAAGTTACATTTTGCAGGCTGGACTTCCTGGACTTGCAAACATGATATTTTCTATAAAACCTCATATGTCAGGATCCACCTGCCAGGTATGATGGCACAAAACCTTGTTCAGGGGACTCCTGATATTCTGCAGAGCAGACAACTCTGCTGTGAAGTCAAGCCCGACTTCAGAGCACTCTGAGGTTTCTTCCTTCCCTCTTGCAGAGGCAGGGGAGCAGAGATGGACTCATTAGGGGCTGCCTCATTATTAGTAGAATGACCCAGACATCCTTCCCTGCTCCCTGGGCCATGCCAGAGAGGCTTGTCTGAAATGATAATGCTGTGCCTCCACAAAGCCTCAGCAGTGAGGAGCACAGTGAGCACATGGCTGAGGCTCTCTGCAACCCTGCAGGCTTGAAGCAGTGAACTCATTCCCTCCTTGCCCTCCAAAACAGCTGAAGTTTGTTCAAATAATGACTTAGAGGAAAGGGAGAGCTTTATTAGTGGTGTCAGGAGGTGGCAGGGAAAGGACTGAGCCTTAGTAGCAGCTCTGTGACTTGAACTTGCCATGAAGAAAGATGATGAAAAAGCACCAAAGGCAATGCAAGAAGGTCCATATGGGATCACACTTGGCTGACACTCCAAGGGATGTCTCCCTGCAATTCCCCATTGCTTAGAGCCCACTCCACACCCTAGACTACAGGCACAGCCTGTGGTAGCAAAAACTACACCAAGAAAACATCAATGCATGCCATGTCCAAGCTCTGTCTGTATCTCCTTGCCTCTGTTTAAAGGAGAACTCAGCACTGGCAAATTAACCACAGGGGATGAGTCTCTCTTCCATGCATTCCAGCTATCTCTGCACAGAGGCACTCTACAGGTGTCTCTTCCCAATTAGACTTGATGGCAACTTCCCTGAACAACAGCAGAGCATAGAGAGCACTGCAGGCAAGTAGGGAGGGGAAGGACAAGCCTGAGAGCTCCTTGGAAAAGGGAAGCTGCACGAGGAATGATGATTCAAACTGATCCAATGTCAAAATCCCAGAGTTTCATGGCTCTTTGATGTATTTATTGGATGAGCTCATATTGGCATGAGCTCATTAATATGGGCTGCTGTACCCACTGGGGGAGCAGGCTGGGGTCTGCTCATGGGACACCTCCCCAGTGCTGAAAAGAGGAAAAGGAGGATGTGAGATACATGTGATGCAGAGCAAGACTTTGCTGCTCCAGGTGACATGAAAACCCCATTTTGGTGCCTCCTAACACCAGCCACAGCCACTGTCACACAGGTTTAGTGATAATACTGGCATGTTATGGGCATGTGCCAGCCACAGGATGAAAGGAGGAGGAAGAGGGCTTCTGGGGAGATGGATCTCTTATAGACTGGGAGAAGCCTGACCCCAAGCTGTAGGGAAGGGATGCCATTCAGAGGGACCTGTACAAGCTTGAGAAGTGGGTCCGTGGGAACCTCCTGAGGTTCAACAGGGTCAAAACCACACATGGTCAGGGAAGCCCCTGGCATCTGGTATTACCCAGAGACAGGCTGGGCAATGAAGAGATTGAAAGCAGCTTTGTGGACAGGGACATGGGGGTACTGGTGGATGAAGAGCTGGGCATGATTCTGCATGTGCAGCTCAGAAAGCCAAATGTGTCCTGTGCTGCAGCACAAGAAGCGTGGCCAGCCAGTCAAGGGAGGTGATTCTTCCCCTCTACTCTGCTCTGGTGAGATCCCACCTGGACTGCTGCATCCAGTTATGAAGCCCTTAGTACAGCAAAGACAGGGACCTGTTGGAGTGGGACCAGAGGAGGGTCATGAAGATGACCAGAGAGATGGAGCACCTCTGTCTGACAGAGGCAGAATGGGCTGTTTCTGCCAGTCATTGTGAAAAATACAGCAGAAACACAGGCATTCCAGTATTAAATACTCAATATAATTAAAAGACAATGTTACTGGGATTTGAGCAGAGCAAGGAACTTTGGAATCATATGTTCCCCCAGTGGAAAGACAGACTGCCCACTTTTGGCAGAGAAGCATATTTCTCTATGACAGCTTCCCATTAAGCTTAGAAATGAGTGAGTTATGGAGAGAGATTATCTATCCACAGTCCAGCAGTGCCATGAATAAAAAACAGATGACACGGTATTAGCAGCTGCTGGTGTGTCCCTAGAAACTTAGGCACACACAAAGTATATTTCATTGTTTTATTAACTGTCAAACAAGCCTATCTGTTCCCCCTCCCCCATGTCAAGGCTTCTCCCTAATTCTCTGCAGCAGGTGGTTTCTGGGTAATGTACAGTTTCAATGTATGGACAGACACGTGCCACCCAAGTCCATCCAGCACAGACACATGTTGTGCTGTGGGAACCAGGTATCTAACTCACACCAAGCAATGCTTCACTCATTGAGGTTAAAAACACTGCTACCATCCACTGTCTCCTTGCTGGAGTGACTTACAGTGCAATAGAGCACAAGAATGTAGAGATGAGACACTGCTAAGCCAAGTGCTGCAATGCTAAAGATGTTCTGCAGGACTGGGGCTCAGCACTGATTCTGTGCCATAACCCAGCTGTGGCCAGGCACAGGCTCCAGGACTCAAACCTCTGGTATTTAGCTGTGAGCAGGTTTGGTTTCTGCAGGATGGACTGTGAAGTGTGTTCAGTTCAAACCAGCCTCTCAAGTCCTGTTGATTTGGTCAAATTTTGCTCAGCATTCAAAGGTTGAATGTTTGAAAAACATATTTTTGGTGGCTTGGGTAGCAAGGTAGGCTGGGGAATGCGTGCAGTGTGGCCAGTCCCTCAGCAGGAGAGGTGAGGTGGAAAAGGAACAGTTTGCATGAATGCAGAGCAATTCCTCCTGTAGCTGTGCCAGGCAGTCCTACCAGGCAGGGAACAGCGCTGCTTCTTGGGTCTGCTGGAGCCTTGGGCTGTGTAATCAGGAGGAAATGAAAGTGCCAAATGCTGCTTCATGAACAATTCTTCCCCTCCACCGACTATTAGCATTTGCTAATGAAGCAAACTCCAGGTCCTCCCCATGAATTAGATCATCTGCAAAAACCAGACACAACCCTATGGTCCAACACCACGGAGATAAGGGCAGTAAAGAAGCTATACAGGCCCTGTGTGTTCTGACTCTTTTCCTCAGGGCTTTGACACTCACTGGCAGCAGCCTTATGGACTTTTACTCCTTCCCTCTCCTGCTTCCTCATACATGGAATATTCTTTCATCCGCAGCCACTGAACTGTCCCTCACTTGCAGTTCTCCTCTTGTCAAACTGGGTCTGCCAACAGCTCCATCATCCTCTTGTTTGACCCATGCCATGCATTTCCAAGAAAAGAAAAACCCGAAGTCACTCCATATAATGTTGTGTAAATACCCAGTAAGGGCCTTTTTGCTAATTATGTCATCTGAATACAGGGTAATAATACTGTACAAAACTGCTCAGGCTAAAGCTTGGGGCTTTAGGGGCTGCAATTCCCCTTACGGGATAGAGCCTCTATTCCTCAACTCCACGTTATGTCAATTTATGGAGTGCACATAATCAAAGCAGGCTGGGATGTAGTTGGGTGAAAAATTATTCATTGAAATGCAAAATGCCTGGAGAGGGAAAGCCTTATTTTTTATCATGGAACAGCTGAACTCTGTCAGTGTTGGGGACTGGCGGCAGGAGCACGGCTCGTGCTGGCACAGGCAGCACCTCATTCCCAGAGTTAGAGGTTGGCTCTAAAAATCTCTTTTCTTCATTTACATAAGCAAATGAGACAACTTGCCTCCAGCAGCTGCCTCGGGAATGTGGAGGGTGGTGACAGAGTGCCATTGACGTTTTTTCTTGGAAAGTCAACACCCGCAAGTCATGGGAATTAAGATTTATTAGGGTCAGAGAGAAATAGACAAAAAAATTTCCCAAGTTTTCTAAAAAAAATCTGTTTGGTAAAAGGATTAGAAACACCCTACTGACAAGTTGCCTCAGAAATATTCACAGATAGCTGCATTTGTGGGCTCAGCTGATACCTGACACTCCATCTCTTAATTCAGAAGGCATTGCTGATACTCTCAAATTCTCCTGTATATTAGCAATGGGAATCTGCTTAAATAATTCTGCAGTCACAAAAAGCAAAAAGCATGAGCTGGCCAAGTCTGCATGGCAAATTCATGTCAAAACCAAAATGAGAAGCAGTTGGTGGGATGAAAACGAGACTTTTGGGTCTCTAGCATCGCTCCTCCTTTTCTTATCTGATGCAGAGGCAGCTGCACTCTTCCCCCATTCAGAAGGGGTCTGTGTCAATGCCCAGTGACCCCATTCCTCTCTGTTGCCATCTGTATGTTCCCACAACTCCTGCAGAGTTTTCAGTGACTGCATCCAAAGAGGCCAGCCAGCTGTGACTGGTACTGGGACAGGAAATCTGCTCCATGCTCAGATCTTTCTCCCATCCACGACAAAAGCCTCAGCACTTCCCTCTTCCCTCCCTCAGCCCTCTGCCCACTCCATCCCTTCTCTGTCTCCACTGGGAACAGCTAAGTCCCCACATTAAAGAAAGAGCCTGGCTGATGTGCTGAGGATGGCAGAAGGAAAACCCCAGGTTTGGGGCTGATCCTGGCTCTGATCACATATTTTTTGTCCATAGACCTGAAGTACAAGATTTGGTGCCTTAGTGCCACATGAGAATCTGGCTCTCTGTCTCCTGCAGGGCTGGGGAGAGGAAAGGATTCTGTGCCTGGCTTTCAAACTGATGTCCTGGTCTGCCCTGACTGCGTGGGGTGCCAGCAGGAGCAGCACACTGTGAAGTATTTCTTCCTGGGACTCCCCAAGAGTCTGCATCTCCGGGCTGTGCAGTCTGGATGTGAAGGCTTGCACATCCAGAGTATCTGTGCCAGGTCCCGTGTCCCCCAGTGCCCCTCCTGTGTGCCAGAGTGCTGATCTGTGCCTGCACAAGCAGTCCTTTCTGCACAGCATTTCCAGAGGAAAGTGGTCAAAATCCTCACATATGCCCCTGGGATATTTTTCTGAGGATGAGAAAGATCACAGAGGGTAACCTCATGTGAGGACTCAAGCCACCCTCGAGTCCTTTCCAACTGAACTGTGGCCAGGAGCATGAACTGAGTGAGAAGATCTGGCCAACCACAGAAGCAAAACTGGATTGGAAGGGAAAGCAGAATTCTTTTTTGGAGGGATTTGATGGAAAGCGTGGAATTCCTTATGCTGACTGATGTAAAAATGGCTTTTGTAGCACTGCCAAAGTCACTGCCAGCTCATTTAATCAGCCATAAAAACATCACTGAAGCAAGTTAAAAAGTTGCCCTAAGTCAATTTGCACATGCAACTTTTATTTTGCTTTATTTAAAACTTTCTAGATTTGTTTTTGGATTATTGGAATAAACAGATCCTTCCTCTATTATCTTTCTTTGGGTTTCTCCCAAATCCTAACACAACATCAAATCTGGTTTGACCTTTACAAGACACTCCTGAAGACAAGGTTGGCTGGCTGCTTGCTCCTCTATGTGCTTACTCCAGCAAGTACTGTGCTTGCAGGAGGCTGCTTTAACTCCATGAGAAGTTTTATAGTAACATCAGGAGCTGCATGCTGTGGGTTAATACAGTTTTAATGAAAATACAGCCCAAATTTGACAGGTTTGACTGATTTTTTTTTAAACTTTCAGGGAATTTAGAGCAAACTTAAGAGGCTAAGTTTGTAAACTAACACAGAAGAACTGGTGCAAAGAAAAGGTACTCACTTATGTGGACCCAAACAAGCAACTTTCAAGCAAATTCAGTTCCTTTAGAGCAGAAGAAAAGCCTGTCTAGGATGATCAGATTCACTAGCCCTTTTAATCATTCTCAATGTCTTGAACCTATTAGTGATCTATCTGGTAGCTTTCCATCTTCTCATGCATGAAGCATCTATGAGATTTGTATGTATAAATGAGAAAAATATGGATGATAGATCAGCAGAGCAGAAGGAAAATACCCACACACAGAAGGACTTTGCATTGGCTTAGGGACATCAGTTTCATACAAGCAGTGGAGTGAAGCATTTGAAGCATTTGTGCTTTAAAGCAAACCATGACTTTCAAGGTCATGGTGGTTTCAGCTTCTCCCACTCCACCTGATCTCCAGGTCACTGGGACTGGGTGTGTTTGGCACTTGGATCTCCATGGTTTAGCAGCACTGGCTATATCAGCACTAGTTACCTGAAGAAGGCCACAGCAAATCATGCTCCCACAGCCCCAGAGAAGCCTGGGTAACCAGGCAACCCTTTCTTCTTTCCCTCATCCTTACAAAGAGTCAGAAAAGTCTAATTTTTCAACACAAAGGCATTTAACCTGTGGAAGATGCCCCTGCAACAGAGATGGATTTCACTGTCATTATCTGCAATCAGTTTAAGCAAGCAATGATATTACTGAGGCTAAACATATCTCATGGTTTTGTCACAGAACTGGGGACTCAGATTTTTTACCTTCCTTTGCACGAAACGTACAGCAGTGATGGATACAGAGGCCAGATTAGATGGAGCTCTCCAATGGAGATTGATGCTAAATTAATACAAAGCAGCTCAAGATGCTAATTGTACATGCTGGGGAGTTAAGAGGGTTTGTGTGCAGGGCTTTGGTTCAAACCCTTGTCTTAATGCAAAGAAAAAAAGACACAGATATGGCATTCTGTGCAGCACTGTGGGTTGGAAGTGAGGTGGCCTACTTTAAGAAAGTATGCGACAAATTTATTCAGATAATCATTATTGTAAATATTTAGCTTAAAGTACTTTGGATGTTCATAAGTATTTGCCTTTCAGTTTCTGGAGATGTGTATAATTTTGAAAAGGGTAGTCAACTGCTGCAAGAAAGTCAATTGTGTTTTAAATCATCTGACTGTATCACATGTGGCAAATCAAACCTTGAACATGAAGCAAGCTTCAGAGCCAGCTTTCTGGGCAGGAATCCATTTCACACTCAGCTGACAATGGGGCTTGATAAGCGCTCGGCCAGTGTGAATAACCAGCTGCCTTCTATATATATTTCGATTTGGTAGTGCCTGTTGAAGTTTTATATCACTGAGAGATTGTTGGTATTCTTTTAAAGCATTAAACCTACCTTGACAAGGTCAACAACAATTTCTACAGAGGTCAGCATTTTTATTTTGAAATATTTGATCATAATTCTATCAAACATTAAAGAAAGAGTTTGGCTAGGGCACATAATGAAATTGGACAGCTCACACAATCCATTTATCTTTTCGACTGTAAACCTCTGAAGCGCTCTAGTTCATCCAGTTTCAAATCAACTGTAGAAATGTCCATCTCCCTTCATGCAGCCTACAGAAATTGGTGCTTGGAAATGCTCTTGATCTGTTATTGCTGATGTGGAAAAGGAAAAATAATTTCCCAAGACATACTAGCTTAGCTGCATTCTTATGTTCTGTTTGCTTTTGAAAAATCTCTCCTGAATGAGGATGTTTATTTCCATCCTCATTCAAAGTCACTTCTTCATTGCTGAAAATATTTAATAAGTTAAGTGAATGCTTATTTTTGTAGTACATTTTCTAAACACATTAAAATCATTTATTTAAAAACTCCTCTGTTAGCAAACCCAACGTTAATAAAAGTAAATAAAGGAAATAATAGTGCTAGGTTGGATGCATAGGATTAAGTCATCCTGGTTTATTTCACACACCAATTCTGAATGCAGGGAAATGAATTAAACTTAACAAGATCTACAGCCTCATGTGCTGAGACTGGGGAAGGAGAATGCCTGCAGAAGCATAGTGGGTACATGGGCTGCATTCATCTTCTCTATCTGTACTCAGGGATGCAGCCAAAGGAGCTGGCTCCACCAGTAGATCCTCCATACATCCAGCACTGTTGGATTTCCCTCCCCTAAGGAACTGGTGAGTTGAAGCATATTGGTCTTCCTGGATGTTCTCATTAGTTTAATTATCTGTGCTATATTAAGAACATACCACAATGTTTTGAGCTTCTGGCTTAACACACTCAAATGTAAGTCACTCTATGAAAATTCTACACATCAGACAGACAGTTCTTCCCCTGGGAAGGTCAGGAGAGAGAGGGGCTGAACTTCACTTGCCAGTTGTTGGTTATATTGCTCACTGCCTGATGGCAAAGCTCAGATGTTATGGGGAGTCAAGTGGTCAGGGTAAGAGAGAAATGGGATAGCCAAGGAAGCTGCTTTAACCTTGAAGTCAAGTAAAAGGGTGATGGATTGTGTAGGTCCAGCTCCCAAGGCACAGGAAATCAGTGCTACCCCATTTATTTCCTTGCTGGTAGTGTGGCTTCCTGTGCCTCAGTGTGGTGCCCAGGTTCACCAGTGGTGGCTGGGACTGGCCCCTGACTCGGCTGGGCCATGGGGCAGGGTCTGATACACCTTGTCCTGTAGGACAGAGGGTCCCTCCACTCTGGGTGAGCACTCAAGAGGAGACTTTGCTTCTTGAGTCAGCAGAAGATGCAAGACATAACCAAGGATTAGGTTTGTGATGGAACTGTGGTTATTTCAGAGGGAATGGAAAAAAATCAACAACTTTTCATCTGCAGAAGCAAAAACTCACCCTGCCTTCAGCACTTCTGCAGTCTTCCCTACTGAGTCTGTACATTCAGAGCCTACATATGAAGCCAACTTCAGTGTGTGTGTCCCTAAGAAGTGAGGTTTTCCATACTTCACTATGGAAAGTCCAGCATACCTTGGAACACAGTGAGGAAGCTGCCTGGACCCTCTGCTCTGGTCCCCTCTGTCAGTCACAGCAGCCACCACATCCAGAACTTGCCCATGTCAGCAGCAGAAGGACAGGCAGAGGACACTTCAAGAAGCAGATCAAGGTCCAGTGGGGAAACCTTGGGCACAAGCAAGTTCTGTCTCCACTTCTAGATGGATCATCCTGGTGCACACCAGGGCAGTCAGGAGCCTAAAAGGATCCTACCAGGCCCCTCCTCACAGCTCTGTTCTAATGCCTTATAGGCAACCCTGAAGGTGAATGGGAAGGGGACAAGGATGCTGGGCTTCATTTTCTGACTCCAGGCTCACCAATGTCACAGTGAAACCCCCATATGTAAAGGAGGAGGCAATGGACAAAAATGATTATAGGCCAGAACTCAAAAGAAAAGAAAGCAAAATAATACTTGCTCACCATAGGAATTACTGGGAGAATAAGAAAGGCTTATTTCCCCTGATATTTGTAAAAAGAAGTGCTGGTAATAAACCAATTCCATTACAAAGGAGGAGGGTGAAATTAATGACTGGATGAGATAGTGAGTGTCTTTCATTAAAACAAACACCAACAATAAAACCCAAAATCAAAACCCATAAAACCAAGGCAAACAAACAGACAAACCCAAAAAAAACCCCAACCTTTTTTTTTTCCTGCAAAGAAATAATAAAGAAATGAGACAGAGTGGTTCGGAGAGAATTCAGGCTGAGCAGAAACTGTTAGTGATAAACAGCTACTAAGAAAATAATTGGAAAATGTGAGTGCATACAAATGTGGGTGATGACCCACGTACTGGGGTGATAGCAGAATTAGCCAAGAATGTAATGAACCATGAAAGGAGAAGCTTGAAGAATATGGAGAATTGAGGAGATTTTTCTAAGCAGGAAGGGTAGGAAGCAAATAAAGCTAGCCTGGCTTCTGAAAAGGAGTGGATGGGGAAATGTCCAAGTGGATGTCCAGGGAGCTGCTGGGCCCAGGCTGAGCTTCCTTGACAATGTCCAGAAAATGTATTTCTGGGTGTTACCCAGCCACATCCTCACTGCAAAGTGAGATGGAAGTGATGAGGCAACTGTATCTGTCCCTGCTTTCATTAAACCAGATGTGAAATATGGGCAGAAGCAGATCCCACAGTAGCAGTGTGGGCAAGGATTCAGAGACCCTGTTCCCAGTAAATTTCATTGAGTGACAGAGACAAAGGCTCATAAACTGGGCCAGCCTGGAGATCAGTCATGCTGCTGGCAGATGCTGGAAGCACAAACACCTCCAGAAAATGATGCTGGAGTCTTGATGGCCTCTGGAAACTGAAGGCATCTCTGCTACCCAGCCAGCAGCCACACTGCCTGTGTGATACAGATCTCTCTCTCCCTCCTCATGTCCTACCAGGTGGCTCTGGACCGACCCCAAAACTTGCACTATGGCAAAGAGTAAATGACTTTATCATTTCTAATGCTCAAGGGCTGCAGTTTTGGAAAGAGCTGCACTTCATACATGAGGGTGATGAGAATAATGGCATTTAATGTGATTTCTGAAAAACTGAGGAAGGTGAATGTGGTCAGGGAAAAGGTTGAGTCATTCTCATGTCATTTATCATTCTGTCATAAAGCAGGAGAGATGTTTCACTTGTAGTAGGGAATTAGCTTTGACTTTTGAGGGGCTCAAGTGCCCCAGTGTCAAAACTCTCTCTTGCTTTGCAGACCCTTCCACAACTGTGTGGTAGTTTTTATCCCTTGCATTGGGAGCATGCCATGGACTCAGTGGATGTCCACCTCTGATCAACATTCAGAGCTTCAGTATTTAAACAGTGGGAGCTGAATTTCTATTGGTTTTCCTTTCCATATACCTTAAACAGTTGTTGACCAAGTGAAAGCTTTGGAAACTGGGTAGCTGTCATCTGAATATATCCCCACAATTTATTTGGACTTTGGTATTAACCAGGGGCATTCAGCCAAACTCTGATTTGGCATCAGGAGAAAAAGAAGGTCTCACACCATCCTTTTTTCCTGATGTGCCTGGGCAGCCCTGCAAAAGCACAGGATGGGCTGAGTGAAGCTTAGGAGATCCTTGCAGCACAGGAAACACCTGTATGGGCTGCTGGTCCCTGTGCCATCAGCTGCTAAGTGGGACTAATACCCTGTACCATTAAATGTACCATTAAATCTCAACATAAGATTTCACCTTTTCCTTTTTCACCAAGGATATAGCCTCCTATTGAACAGAATTTAGTAGGAAAACCTTTATTTCTACATATTCCTCTCCCAAAATTATTCCCCTGTAAACAGAATTTCAAGAGCAGCTTCTTGGTCACTTCAGTGTCTGGACTTGAGCTAGATTATTGAGGACTATGGGAAAGACCCTATATATCTAAAAAGACAATGTTCCATTCCACTTGTCATAGGGATCAGGAAAACATTTGCCTGCCTGTCTGCTCTCCCAGGAAGGTCTGAAGATGTGATTGCAGTTTGTGTAAAGAAAAAGGTGCCAGAATCTCTTTGAAGATAAAAGAAACTCAATGGCAAATATATTTCACCCTGCAGTGTCTGAATCCACAGAGGAACTCTTGCTGGTAGGAAAAGTCATAAAAATGAGAGGAGAAATCCCAGAAAAGGCAAAATTCTCAAACACAGACTTAATCTCACATAGAAAGTGGTTATATGAGAGCAAAGAATATGTTATATCCTTATAGTGTAAACCACTGCTGCTCAGTGGAGATTCATCCATCAATACCAGAAGAGAAGCTGGCCCATGGCTCTTTGCTGGTTTGCCAGAGTTTTATTAAATGCATAAGAATGCCAAGTCTGTAATGTCTAAAAGTGAATTTATTTAACAATGAACTCTTTGAAAAGGGAGTCCCAGATGTGTAATTAATAATGAATCAGTGATGTGAAATCTGATCCAAAGCCTACTGAAGCTGATAGACAGACTCTGACTTCAAGGAGTTCTGGATAAGGCTCTCATTAGGCAAAAGGAAAAAAAAATTAAAAGCTGAGCCAGCTAGTTGGTTAAAAAAATATTATAGCTTGGATTCTGTGCTAAACAGAGACATACAATAATCTGCACTGCACATAAATCCCTTCTCTGCTGACAGGGGACTCACACATTTCTGTGTCTGAAGCTGAACTTGAAATCTAGGAGATAAAATAAAATAAAAAAAAAGCTGTGAGAGAGAGTCCCAAAAGGAAAACCTCCAGTGGTTTGAAGCACAGCTCATTTCCTCTTGGCATGGACGGGGAGCTAGCTGTCAGATCTGTGTCATCTGGAGGCAGCAGATGCTGCTGCTCCCTGTGTGCTCCCACCCGAGCACCCACCTCTGCTCAGCCCTGCTGCCTCTCCCTCAGCTCCACGAAACAGCACAGGGATTATCAGCCTGGAATTCCTGCCAAGCCCAGCAGAGCGTGGTGTCCAAAGGGGGATGCAGCTTGTCTTCCTTCAGTGCAACTTAATTCAGTTTGTCAGCCACGCAGACGGTTTGGGTGAGCCCGATCCCATCACCACCAGCCTGGCACTGGCCAAAGTGTGCACTGTAAATGGGGTTCTGGCAGCCTCTGGTTTTCATTTGCCTTTCAGTAGGACTGTAATGGGGAGGTGGAGATGTTTGTTGGTGAACGTTGTTGAATTTCATCACTCCATATGTTTTAAGGGACACATAAAGTGCACAGACTAAGTCATCCCCTTGAGTCAAATATTTTTAAGTACAGTAACACAGCTCATTTTTAAGTAATCAAATAATAATTAAAAATAATCGTCTCCCATTTCTGCTGAAGAACGAATGCATCTACATTGAATTTGCTTCTTTAATAGCAAATTGTAACTCAATCTAAATGTAAATTCCTGGAGAATCTGCTATCTAATTCTCATTATTTCCACTTGCTTAATGCAATTAGAAACATCTGCCACTGATCAACTGTCCACCCAGTAAAAACAAATAATAATTCATGCTCTCTGCCTCCATAGTGTTTTTCAGGGAATGGACAGTTTTAGAACCAGCTGCTAGAGCCCAAGAGCTAGAGCTGTGCAAAATGCTTGTGACAAGCTCTGAATCCCAGCAAATGTGCCTGACCATCAGTGTCTCTGTAGCTCAGTGACATTTGCTGAATAATTTGACAAATTCCCAGATACATATAAAAGTCACCATTCTGCTTTCTAGAAATATTTTGCTCTGGGGTAACAATTCTCAGGAATATATGATGTGCTGCCAGGGACAGATCTCAGCCCCTTATCCCTGGGGGGATAAGCCTGGACCCAAAGTCATGGTAGAGCATGGAGATGTAGCTTTGGTTGCTGAAGGAGCATCAAAAGGCTGTGAAATGGGCATGAGTGCAGGGAGGAAAGACAATGGAGTTACTTGGGCTTATCCCAGCTGCTGTCTGTGTTCCCAATTTACCTGCCTGAGACAAGAGTGGAGCAAACAGCAGAGTGAGAAGCAGCCAGAAATGGGAATCCAGTCCCCATGAGAAGAACCAGGTCAGAGGTATGGATGGTGCTTCCTCCTCTTTAAAGCACATTAGTACATATAACCTCTCTGGTTGCTCAAAAGACAGTAAAAATGAAAAGAGAAGATGAAGTTTAGAAGAACAAACATATGAAAATAGGCTTGTTCATCCCTTGCCCACTAGAGATAGGATGAAGAAGGAGTAAAGACAGAGTCCAGGTGGAAAGGTATTCTAATCAGGCATCTACTGCTGAAATGTTCTCAAAAGACAGAACAAAATTAATCCAAAAACCAGTCTTTCTGGTAATCAGGAAATTCTATAAGCCAATGCCACAGCCAAACAGCCTTTTTGCCTTCAAGCTGCTGAGCAGCTGGAGGCACATCCCATGCAATGGTCTGGCTGCTAGGTGGGGCTGATGCGTGGATGCTGGCATAAAAACAACAAACAATAACACAACAAACCAACAAACATCAGAGGGACTGGGGAAACACGAGCAATGGTCTTGCCCACATCATCATGTGGATCAGAACAATTCAAGGCATTAAGTGATCATCCTGGCTTCAAAGTGAGGAGGGGAAATTAAGTGAAAATGGCTTGGCTGGTGTGGTTTATTTTATTCTTCAAAAGGGCAGATGCAAATCTCTTCTGTTCATTCTTTTTCCAGGAGACAAGCATAACTTAGAGCTATTACAAGATCCACTCTGACAAGCTGAAGTCTCTAACACTGTCTGGGCTGCCAAACCAGGAGGGCCAGGATGAGCTGGAAGTTGTTGACCTGTTCATGATCTCGTCAGGTTGCATTTAGTCACCACTGCACCTCCTGCTCCAATCCCCCTGATTCCTGTAACCACGGGGTTATACACCCAGCAAAGAGCCACTGGTACCTCTGCAGCTTGGCAGCTTGATCCCAGTGGCCCAAAATGTACCTGTGCCCGTGGGAGGTGAGGGGATGGCTGTAGTACTCAGTCCGTGTTATTCCAGGGAATGAAGAGGATGGTGGCTCCCAAAGGCAGATGTGACAGGGACCAGGCTGCAGTGTGTCTGCTGCCTGCCTGTACACACAGGAGACACCTGCTCTGCTAATGGGAATGCTGAAGACTGGCAGCACAGAGGAGGGGAGACTTCTCACCAAGATAGAGATAAGTCACTGAACCAAAATCTGTACTATTAATCAATTTTCCCAAAGATGAAAGCCTTCCAGAGCTGGCACGTTTTGCTGGCTTTACCTCCAAGTATCTGGTTTGACCTGCTACCAAGATAGCTTCAAAGTCAGAACAGAGACTGAAGCTTCCTCCCAAGGCAGATTTAGAATTGTGCTTCTTCCCCCCCAAATACAGGCAGTTTCTCAGCAAAGGTAATAACAGGAGGGATTTCGTTCAAACATAATTGTAATGAGCCATGTCTGAGTGCAGAGAGATGGGAAAGTAAAATATATCCTATCAGTATTAACAACCTCTCATCCAAAAGGATTGCCTCTTTGGGAGAGGTCGGGGCAGGAATGAAAGGGGAGAATGGGTACTTCTTGCTGCTTATGGTGAGCCAATGCAGGTTTTTTTAAAGCATGACCCAATTATAAACCAAGAGCCATCTCCTCTGTCCTGAAAATTAGAAAAGCTGATGGTTTTCTGATGATATCCAGTATTATGGCCAACACAAGTGCCACAGGCAGCCTTTCTGTGCTCGCAGTGACTGCCTCACTCCTCCTCCAGGCACCCAGCTCACGGCTCTGCTGCTGTCAGCAGCTACTGCAGCCCTGGGGGAGGAGGGGAACTTGGGGAAATAATCCACCAAAGAGAGAGACAAATCCATTTCGACTTCACAGAGCCCAAAGCCTCCCCATAAGTAGGCACTTCTCCAAAATAAAGACAGAAAAGACCAACGAGCCACACACTGGGAATACAGCAAGGATTGGACACTTGCTCTATCACTTGAGGCATTTTGCACCATTTCCAGAGAGAATGGTCCTAAAAAACACACTCCTGGACAAAAGCAGAGGGAATGGACCAGGACTGTAGAGGGAGAGGTGGGGTAATCAGAGCTGGGGAACACTCAGGTCTCCCTCAGGAAGGGCAGCATGGTCTCCTTGCATGCCTGTGCTCCCATTCCAAGCCTCCTGCCCCCTCAGTGTGGTTGCAGGTGTCTCCTTTCCCTCCTGTGCCACAGGCAGTGGGCTGAACTAGCCCCAGCAGCCTTTGCTGGTAGCACCATGGTGCCAGACCCAGCTCCTCTTTGCTCTGCTCAGTGTCACTGCCAGGTGTGATGCTCAAACCTGTGTCTGTGTAAGCACACCTGAGCTGCTCTGAACCACCTGGCCTGAATCCATTGCTGCAGGCAAATTGTTCCCACCTGACACCATGCAGCCATGGCCAGCTGCTGCTTTGAGTTACCTGAGCAAAGGAAAGGAAAAGGAAATAATTGACAGTGAGACAGTTTTTGCTCATTATGTGCAAAGCCCCTGAGCCCAGGAGCCTCACTCATGGCCAAAGCTCTCACTGTGTCATGCTGAAGGAATTGCCTTTTGGTTGAAAGTTGAGATCTTTTGTCTAAGTTGCATCTACTGAGACTGAAAAGGAAAGGGAACAGAAAACAATTTACTATAAGCTGAGTAAGGCACCTTAGACAATCAAACTGCTCACCCATTCACTATCAACCTAGTATTTGTACTACAAAGCCTGATAGCAGCAGTAAGGGGAAATGTTCCATCCTGAAATGCTAGCTCCAATTGGAAATACACCTTTTTTACCTTTGCATGAAAGCAAATCTGCTGTGCTGCCTCGTTCATCATTTCTCCTGAGCTACACTCCTCTAGATGGTTCAATATCTCCTAGAATCATCTCCAGTACATCTGTTATTATTTTTCAAAATTGCTTGCTCAGACCATGCTATAAAAAAAAATAATTTTCTATTTCCACTATCTTCCAGGAGGCAGCTTCTGTCCTGTGCCACATTTAGCACTTTCTCACCTGAATTTACTACTTGGGTTTCTTGTCCAGCCAGAAGGACACGAAAAGAGGAGCTGGAGCCAGAACAGGACTGATACAACCACCCACAGCAGAAACACCTATGAGAGAGCTGACTGCAGAGTCTTTTTGCAGTTGAGGAGAGAAAGGGGCAGGACTCATTTCAGATGATCCCTTTTAGGATGAGCTCAGCTGTGCCCTACAAGTGCCCTCCTCCCTCCACCACCTCTAAAAGAGTGGCTCAGGCACAGACACCCACACTGTTGGTGCCTTAAGTTAAAAGAGGTGAATCTCACCACTGCCTGCTATGGAACACATCAGACAAGCCAGGGCTGGAGGTGAGAGATGGGATGTGGTACCAACACAAGGGCTGCTCCACCATGAAGGAGCAACAGCAGAGTGTAGGAGGAGCTCTGTGGATTTCAGCCTCATTGTCCTGCTGCTAAACCTCATTTACTTCCACTGTTGAGCTTGCTGGTGCCTCACAGCTGAGCAGATCCTGCAGTTGCTCCTGGGTGAGGGAAGAAAGGCTGGGTGACACTGGCTTGTCCATGGCTGGAGCAGCATCTCATGGAATACAATGACATATTTCACAGCCACTGTTGGACACTGGCAGGTTGGTCCAGGCTGAACAAAAGCTCCACTGAAGCCACAGAGCAGCTGAGCCTGGCATAAACAATAGTGAATTTTTGAATTTCTCACAAGAAACTGCGAGTGAGATGTTTTCTCTGAAACTGACCCATTAGATGCTGGATGTCCTATTCCTGTATTGGTGTATGTGGTGGGAGGTCAGCAGGAGAACTTAAATTGCTGATGCTCTGCAAAGCTTCAGGAGTTACAGAAAGGAAATAGCTTGCTTCCTTCACCAGATGCTTAGTGGGATTTTCATCAGCCCCTTCCCTTCCCCACCCCCATAATTTTGAAAAGTTCCAGGTGTGCTCAAAATTAAGGGTTTTTGACAAATTTTAGCAGAAGAACTGCAAAAAATACTGAATATCTTCTCCCCCATTTAGCCAGCTGTAAAGAACATTCAGCTCTCAGCATATGCGGTATGAATAAACATGTGTCTTCAGCTTATCTCTCTCCTGACAGCCCACGGATAGCTCCCCAGCCTGTATTAGTTTAAATGCAATTTATTCTGGAAGACTGATAATAGGGGTATTGATTATGCAGGCCTTTGGAAATCACACCCTCATTTCACTCTGTGGAGGGCAATGATTGCCATTCCCAGTTCATTTTCTCATGAGGCTGTGAGTACTTTGCTGTGGGAGTCTTTCTCCTGAGGCTCCTCCTGTGGCACCTAGCAGGCCTGCAGGGCTCAGTTACAGAGGTCCGAGGGCACATGGGGTGAAACCAGCTCTCAGCACTGCTCAGAAGCCATCAGGCTGCTCAGAATGAGGGGAATGTGCAGCACTGCTGCACCAGGAAAGCATCCTCCCCTCCAACTAACTTCCTCAAGACACACAGGTACCTCTGCTCTCGGCAAGGTCAGTCCTGACCCAGCACATTCTCGGGGACACTTTGCTCCCAGCAGCTATTGCCCCCTGCCTCCACCTGTCCCAGCTTCTGCTGATGCTCCTCCCTTGCCTATGCTGAGGAACAAATCTGGACAGGCTGAATTATCCCTGCTGGGTTTCATTAATTTCCAGTCCAGCCCTTCCCAGACACAGCTTTGCTTTCTCTAGAGCTGCTTGACCAGACTGACCTTCGGTGCAGGGCAGATCCCCTTGGAGGCTCTCCATGTTCCCTGTTTGGGCTCGCTGTTGATCCCTGCCTGCAGCTGTGCACCCTACTTGACCTCTGCAAATCCTGCTCCCTGTGACCCTCGCTGATGTGCACGACTTGCCAGCTTGCTCTGCACAGCCTGCCTTGCTGGAATGTTCTCCTCTGGCAGCTCCATCCCTTGAGAACCGTCTGTAACACAGGGTTTGTGTCCATTCTCACCCACGGTGAGCTCTGGGGAGCCTGGAACATGCAGCACACCTGGGAGCTGCTGAGCCTGGACCAGCACCACTCTGTTCTCAATGAAGCCAAGACAGGGTGCAGAGCAGAGGCTCTTCACCCCCAGTTTCTGAGCCCAGCTCAGGAATTCCTTCTGAGATGCTAATTCTGCCTCCTGTCCTAAGTATTTTCAGTTCTGCCCTCATAATCAAGGGCAACCTTGAGAATATCTGCTTTGCCACCTTCACCTTGCCTGAGATCCCTCTGGCTCTTAAGCTGAACTCCCCAGCTCTGCACATCAAATGTTTTTATTTTCTGCCCCTATTCTCTTCTATTTCCATTTCCCAGCAAACACTCTCCTCTCCAGGCTTGACTTCTGTGGACTTGTGGGTTTGCTGGAGCCAAAGCTGAGAACTGAACCCCAAGATACAGCCCTCCAGTCTGACACCAGAAGTTCTGTAAGCCATGGATGGCAGTGGTGGATGCTTTTTGAGAGCATTAGAGAGGCTCTGCAGAGCAGTTCAACAGAGGCACGCCTTGGAGGCTGGAAGGATGGATTTGGTAGCACACCTGGCTCTCCTGGTCCATTTTTCATTTATCCATTTACCTGGTCTAAGACAACATCTAGGTATTGTAGAGCAGCTGTCTGCAGGAGGTGGGCTGGCTGGGAATGCTCCCAGCACCACATTCACCTTGGAGCAATGCCAAATGTATCTTTTTTGGTAAACACAGAAGTTTTCAGCAGAAGAGCTCTTAGCTCATAGTTCACTGGTTGCTCAGTCAGAGCACAGACATGAATTGCCAAGGGCCCCACCTCCCTTTTGCTACAGCAATCTCGCCTCCATCTTTCCCCATCTCATGGTGACCAAGCCCAGCCATATATTTGAAATTTGAAGCTGTGCTCAAAATGATCAGAATTTTCAAACAGGAGCCTGGGAGGCACGCAACAAAGCCAGGATAAGTCTTTCCTGTCAAGAGAGTGGCTTCACACTCCTCATCTGCCCTGAGCCACAGGCTGTGGAGGGGCAATTCTGTGCTTCGTCCCAGTGATATAAATCCCACACTGCTTGGCAGGATCCTTCTGAGTTGATCCAAAACTTTTGACTTCCGTAATATTAATGCCAAAGGTGTTAAAATATCCCATTTGCAATTCTGCAAATATTTGCTGGGCTGGACTACAGTCTCACTCTTGGTGTAGTAAATCAGAATTTGTTTCTGAAAGAAACTACAGTCCTAACACTGCAATTTGGGAAAAACAGTCTTCTTTCTAGAAGGCATAATTGAGCACCCTTCAGCTCAAACTCAAATTATGATCCAAATTCAATGTTTTCACATTTTCTCACTGTGAAGAACTGAATCCTGCCAGAGTCCTCGTATAAAACTCCACTCAAGTTCAGCCTGGTCTCCAGTTGTTTGTCTGCCCTACAGAAAACATGGTTTTTTTTTTATTTTGGAGAGGAACAACACAGCACTCCATAACCTTCAGAGCCACTCAGAGGACAGTGATCAAGTCACCTCTGAGCCCTTGTATGAAGGAACATTTTTCAGCTGCTTCAGTGCAGGCATGGAGAGGCTGGGTGGGAAGAGGGGATGCAGGGATCCCTCCTCAGGCACTCACCAAGGGCAACATCAAGCCCATTCCAGCTCTCCATGCCCAGTAGGACATGTCCTGTAGACAACTCCAAGAATATATTCACTGGGCAGCTCCTCAAGGGTGTAGGGAGGGCAGTGGGGCTGGCAGGGCAGTACTCACCCCCATGCTTGCTCCCAGCCCAGCACTGGCTGCCACTGCCTTCCACAGGGATGGTTAAAAATGCCTTTGGAGCAGAGCCTGGTGCTCTGCAGGGACTGGAGCTGCCTCTTCTGCATGGCAAGGACAGCCACTGGCACCCAAACATCTCCATTTACGGTCAGGGCTGCGCAGCTGCAGTTCTGCATCAGCCCTGGAGCTGATGTTTCCAAAAGGATCCCCAGTTTTGGCAGTGGAGCAGGGCTGGACCCTATTCTTCTGCAATTATTGTGGCTTCCCTGGGGAGACTGAGGCCATTCTGGGGCTTATTTATCCCACACTGAGGATGGGGTATACTGCTGGTCCTCATGCCAAACCTGTATCCAAAGTTAGGTAGCTCCTTCTGATGTAGGCAGGTGCCAGCCTCAGCACCACCTGAAGGGGAACCTTGGCTGTTTTCCCACCATGCCAGCCCAGGTAACCACCCTGCTCATTGGCATGCAGAAGTGAGGAAGTAAGAAAACGTGGAAAAACCCCACGGATTGCAATTTCTTGATCATGAGCAGTACTGAAAATACTGCAAAAATGCTAACATTTTTGGGAGGAGAGCAGACTGTTTTATTTCTCCCTCTAGCCATAATTAATGGAGCTATTGCCCTCAAAAGGTGCCACTGCTTCCCCAGCTCAGTGAGCCTCAGGCTGGTGCCAGTGAGGCTGATCCCAGTGGAGTGGGGGATACCAGTGTGCTCCAAACTGAGCATCTCCCCTGGGACAGCCTTGCTGGTGACACGGTGACAGCCATCCATGTGGCAGTGAGTCAGCAGCCCACAGGGCGCCCTGCCAGCCTGGTGCTGGCTCACAGCTCCAGTGTCTCCCAGTCTGGCTCAGAGGTGGTTCCTGGGCATGAGATGCTGCACCACAGCAGGCACACTGCAAACAAATCCTGTGCTCCTCAAAGACTCCTCACTCACTCAGAGCAGAGCTGGCTTCGAGCAAGGCAAAGAGGGATGTTCAGTGCATCCTGACAATTTTGGCTGTGCATGTACAGGTGTCACTGCCCACGTGCTTCTGGATGCACCTGCATGGCAGCTGGGAGGTAGAAATGCTGCCAGAAAAGTTACTCAAAAAGTGTCCACATGGACATATAGGTGGGTTAATCACCAAAATACCCATGGGTTGTGCTGACCTCCCCGTCTCTCCCTGGCTTAGTGCTTCCTGGCAAGAAGGTTAGAAACAAATTGCCCAGTTATTTCCTACAATCAAACTGCAGAGCTTTCAGACCCCACAGACAGCTCTGCTACGAGCCTCAGATGAGCTCCATTTCTGCAATAGCTCCTCCAGAGAGAAAGAATTAGGAGGCTTAACACTTCTGGATGACAGTTGCCTGAGCTGCTGTCAGATAACAGGCACAGCCAGCCGGTGCAGGAGCCAGGATCAAGCCAGGCTGTCTGATTCAGCCATCCCAGAAAAAAAAGCCATGTTTATAGAACCCACATGAAAAGGAATGAATTGCCAATTACGCAAAAGTCTTTAAATAAAGCAACACAAACCTTTCATGTGCAGCAGGCAAATGATACACGGTCACTGGGAAATAATATAACTGATAGGGAGGCTGTGAGTGGGGAATGGAGGAAATCCATTTTCCAGAAGTATGAAAATGGACTTGCTCACTGAAAAAGATTAGCTGGATAAAGCCAAACACTTTAAAAATAAAGAAATGTGCTAGAAACTAAACATGCATCAAACAGAAACAGGAAAAAAAAACAACCCAGACTGTAAGATCCAAGGAGCCACACTCTGCTCCTGCTCAGAAAGAAAAAACTGTCCAAAAACCATGCTGTATAAACTTGCCACACACCCTAGATCTTCAACAGGCATTTATCAAATGAAACACACACCAAATGCAACTCTTCTGCCTAATCCCAAGTCAAACAGCCTTTGAGTTTCAGACCCTCAGGAAGAGATTTCCATATGATCATCCTCTGTCTCTGTTTATGATTAGCCCTTCTAAATTTCAGCATTTATCTGACAAAACACATTGGGGAAGGTTTTCTTTTATCCACAAAGCCTGTGTTGCTGCTTTTCCTTAGCTGCTGCTGCTGCACCACTCTGCAGCTGCTTGACCTGGGAGGACAAGACTTCAGTCAAGACCCTTTGTCTGAGTCCAGCCAGGATCTCTTTCCTGATGATGGGAACCCCAAGCCTTGCATTATGTGCCAACACTGAAGCAAGCCAGCATTCACAGAGGGGGTTATAAATGCTGCCTCTGGGCCAAAATCTTATTTTTGGGGGATGGTAATGCAAATAAAACCCATGTGCCTGGTGGGTCCAACTGGCAATAGCTGTGTGGCCTGTCAGAGGGGTTTTTGCAGTTTTGGGAGGGAATTTGTGGTGTTGAAACATTTCAATCTGGCCTGGCAGAGCTGTCACACTGAGCCACTGCTGATTCCTGTGAGCAGAAGCACCAATTCCACTCCCTGTCCTGCTGCAGCCTGGCCCTCATTCCCCACCAACTGATAAATTTCAAATGATATATTCATGAACCCCCATGTCTGATCACAGCTAATTCACAGACAGAAAGGGAGTACATTTGCTTAATACACTTCTTTTTGCAAACACCCTGATTGTTCCCAGATGCATCTGGTTTTACCCAGCAGCACTTCAGGCAGGATAGGAAATAATTTCATCTCCCCAGAGTCACTGGCCAAAGCTGCTTCAAAATGCCCCAGGAGCCCTCCTGCACCCCTTTTGAGGGAGCTGTACCCAGCTCTCTCCTTCAATCAGACCCAGCTTCTTCTGCTGTTTTTTTTCTACAGCAAAGAGGAGTACCCCAAAGATGATCACAGGGCTGAAGCATCTCTCCCATGAAGAAAAGAGGAGAGAGCTGGGGTTGTTCAGTGTGGGAAAGAGAAGGTCCAGGGAGACCCCACTGCAACCTTCCAGTACTTAAAGGAGTTTTACTAAAAAGAGGGAGAGTTACTTTTTCCATGGGCAGATAGAGATAGGAACGGGGGGCATTGTTTTAAACCAAAAAAAAAAAAAAAAAAAAAGAAGGATTAGGGGGCATTGTTTTAAACCAAAAAAAAAGAAAAAAAAAAAGAAGGATTTAGATTAGGTGTTAGGAAGAAATTCTTTGCTCAGTTCTAGTGAAAGGTGGCCCTGCCCATGGCAGGGGGAGTGAAGCCAGATGGTCTTTAAGATCCCTTCCAACACAAACTTCTCTGTGATTCTATGAAAATACAGCAGCAGGATCCCTGAACCCTTCTCCAGGCAGAGCACCTGATATCACACACACAAGCAGTGAGAGGTGATGTAAAGCCAGATCCAGGTTAGGCTGTTATTTTGATCTCACCGGTGGAGACAAATCAAATTTACTGATTACCAGTGCTCCTTCCTAAACTCTCACAGGAGTGGAAAAGCTTCCAAGAAAGGTTGAGGCTGCTGTAAAGGAGGAAATTTCACATGAGAATTTAAGACACCGACTCCTGAGCAATTCAAGCCAATGCAGGTCTAGATCTTGAGGGCCAACAAATCTACAGAGGAACCTCTTTCATGGTAAAACCCAGCAAACCAGCCCTCTGTTCCAGCCCATGGCAAGACACCCACAGAAAAATACAGCTTTGAAGTGATAGCCAGAAGCTTGAGCTTGGATGAACATTTTATTTACAGCTTCTAGTTCAATTCAGCTACAAGATAAGGTAACACTAATAAAAACAACGGTGCTCAGAACTTACAAAACAATTTTTATCTGAAATCTCACGATAATATACAAACAATATGGGTCAGCTGGTGAGGTTTCCCCTAGCAAAGTGCACGTTGCTCCCAGAGGGAGCTCAGTCCACTGGGACAAAGAGCTGCTCATCTTGGTAACCTCAGCCCACTCCTGCTGTGTGGAGCAGCTCCAGCACCACCCAATGCTGGTGGCTTTGCCTGTGCTTTACAGGCAGGCAAACCAAAGTGTTGTGCCCATGTCTGCAAAGAGAATCAATACTGGAGACATACTCAAGTCCAAAACATCCATTCTCCCCTTCATCTGTTCCACCTAAAAGTGATTTCACCCTGACCAGAAGCTACCTAACAGCATTGTCATTGAGCCAGAAAAGCATCTGAGGTGCCTCAGTGGACATCCCTGTACATGTGGGGGCACAGAGGAACTCAGAGGTCTGAGTACTGCATGCAACAGAGGTTACTGCTTTTTCTGGGCATGAATTTTTCATCATCACCCTCCTGGCTTCCCCCATTCACACATTACTTGAAAACAGCAAAACGATTTGTTGTACTAATAAAATTCAACCATGGGTCACTTGCAAACTAGTTAGTGTGATTTACAGAGCAATTTGCTTCCTCTATTGATTACAAGGAATTCCACTGAAGGTGTGATCAAACACTTAAAAAAACATAATGTCACGTGGCACCATTTCTGCTCCCTTGGAAGTGGATGCATTTTCCCACACCAGCCTCCTTGGCTGTCATCTTCCTGTGGTTTTTTAGTGTCATTGATCAAACCCCAAATAAGTAGGCTGGCCAGGGCAGCTCGCATAGATTTCCTGCAGTATATTTTAAGCTGTGATTATTAATATACTGAGCAGTGCTTTAGCAAAGCTATTCTCCAATAGTCCATTTTAATTTTTAATCGAACTAAGAAAAATTAGAAAAGGCATTTAGATGACATAGGAAGCCAAGTGCTGTGTCCTTGTGATGAAGGTGACTAAACTTCCCCCCAGCCAGCTGCAAAGCATCAGAGAACCTGGTGCAGCCTATGCAGAGACCATTGGTATGGTGTTTTGTTTTAATTAGTCATCCTGATTTAGCTGCTCTCGTTCCACCCCTGGCCTGACTCATGGTTATCCAGGCACTCTCTGAACACACTGTGTGTCAGGGGCAGCTGAGGGATTTCACCTCCTAGATGACTGTAAAAACATTACCCATTAACAGTTTTGTGATGGCATTTTTAAGCAACTTTCCAGAAGGCGAGGCTGAAGAGGCTGAACGTGCTTCCGGCGATTCAAGTCCCCTTCAGCCATCCCCATTCAGGTGCTGGGCAGGATCCTGCCCCCCCTCCCATCTTATCAGCTGTAGCCAGGGCATTTGGGTGCTATGGGAAGTTTCATTTCCTGCTGCTTTGGCTGCCTGTGGAAGCCTTTGTAAAAGGAAAGACATTCTTCTAATTCTTGCTGTTAACCCATTGGGGATCTCTGAGACAGGAGCCAAAATTGTCAGGAAAGTGGAGGATGCTACAGCTTTCACCAGCCAATCCTGACAAAGCCACCACCAGACTCTCATTGTTTCCAGTCTTCCTTCTTTTTTTCAAAAGTAAGAAATAAGGCAGATGGAACATGGACTAATTTTAAATACATATTTGTGTTTGACATATGAACCTACAAGAAATCCCTGCCTGTGGCATGACCACCACAGCATCTTCTGCTGCCAACCACATTCCCAGTGCTGGTGGGATCATGGGCACAATCCCCTCAGCACTGAAGCCCAGCAATTTAGGATGGCAAGCAGAGAAGCTGGAGGTATTTTAAGCAGATGCAATGCATTTCTCATAGCTAAGCAGTGCCTCAAAAACATAGTTAAGAGATATAATAACAGTGTCAAAAATGACCAGAGGTATATTTCTATCTCATTGGCAGGGACTGGGACAGTTTTGGCACAGAATAAAGTAAAAATATGTCTTGAATTAGTCCTTCCCACAGATATGCCTTTGCAGATCCTTCCCAGGCAGCACTACTGCATCTTCCCTGAGCTCTGCAGGCGATCACAGCGTGAAGCTGCTGAGAAAACCAGCTGAAAACCCTTTACTCTCCCCACCCTGGTGAAAACCCACGGCTGTAGCAAACTATCAAATGATGAAATGTGCAGTTCCTACCTGAACAAGGAGCTCCAGCTTCCGGTCGTCAAGGAGGTGCACTTGGCATCTGCGACCCTCTGTCATCTGCAAGGGAGAAGAGGAACGTGTGTCAGGGTGCCTGGAGTCACAGCTTAGCACGTGCCTGCTGGCTTCCCCCAGCAGAAACTGGAGCCTTTCATTCGATGCAGTCCTTTTGGCTTGTGTTTACTTATTTCTTTTCAAATTAATCCCCCTTCTTTTGGCACCAGGGTAAAGAAAAGGCTGGAAGGAGAAAAAGAAAAGCCACCCTGGTAGCTGTCATGGAGTGCATCTGGTGCCTGCTGGGATGCAGCTGCCAGGAGGAGGGTGTTCCAGTGTGGACAGTGGGTGGTTTGCAACACAGGGGCCCTGATGTTTCATATTGAGGCCTCCAGCTCTGAAGGTGGCTTGGCTGGCAGAGGAGACATCCAGGAAAGTTTCCCCAAGCCCAAATTTCCCCAAGCCCCTCAACAGCCGTGATCCAGCCATGCCACAGGGACTGTGGAGCCAGGCTCCTCCCTGGGCTGTGCTGATGCTGCTCCCTGGAGTGGCACCAGGGGCTTGTTTGGCCCTGAATCCTGAAATGGGCTTGTCCTACTTGGAGTATTCTACTCAGGATGTAACACAGGAGCCACTTCTGACATCACTGTACTGGTCCAAAAGTGCTTCCACACCAGCAGTTTATTACAACAGTTAACATATAATACCAATGAAACTATTATATGTACAAGGCTTATATGAGACTTCCAAGGTCCACAGATTGGGGTCCTAAGAAATAAATGAGCTGTGGTCTGAGAGAACTGCTCTACAGTGCATCAAGCCCTCTCTTGCACAGAGCACCGTGAGTGAGGAGCAACTGCACTTTGCGAAGTTACAGATCCCAGCTCAGTCCCACAAAGCCCTTCAGAGACAGGCACAATCCCACTATCTGTTAATGGGATATGGGCAGCCTTAAGCCTCTTTGGCTCTTGGAAATCCCTTTCTCAGCAAGACTTAGGCAGCACACAAGCAGGCCCCCTGTGTGGGCTCACCCTACAACACTCACAGACACCTGGACCTATGTTGGCACAGACCCAGCACAGCCCCAGAGCTCATCTTAGCCCCCCAGGGACCCACCACCTGCAGCCAAGGCACCTTCCTGTGCTTTGTATGGATCCTAGCTCAATTTAATAATATTGCTTGCCATGGTGACTCCTAAAGTATCATCAGAAGGGAGCAGAGTCCACAGGATACTGGCAGGGGGTGGTCACAGGCTGCTGGAGACACAAGTGCTGCAGCATCCTTGGCTTTCCTGCCCTCACCCATCACCTCTTCCCCCCAGTGCCAAGCTGAGCCCCTGAGACAAAGCTGCCTTGCAGAGAGTGGGAAGTGTGCTTGGGGGGGTTAACTGAGGACAGCTCAGCTTTCTGCTTCAGCTCTGTGGGTTAAAAATCAGCTGCCCCTATCAGCTGATGGAGCTGGATGTGCTGGCATCCAGGAGGCAGTAGTGGATGCTCCACCATCAACTTTGCCCATTTAAGAATCCAGGCATTGTGTGGACATTGCCACAGGTCAGCCATCTCCAGCAGCATCACCTTCATCCTGCTATCTGTCAGCACAGGAACCCATCAGCCTCTTCTGGGTGCTTCTGTCCTCCCTCTTGACAGCTCTGTTCCACATCCATCTCTCCCTTTCCTGGTACCAGCCCCTTCCACAAAACAAAGATTCTAGTATTCCAACAACTCTTTTGAACCTTAAGCTGACCATTGAAGATGCACAGTTTATTATGAGAAAACTTCTGTCAAAATGAGCTTTTCCCTTCAACTCATCCACAATTTACAATTCTGGAAGGCACAACCCCATGCGACTCACGCAGAATTTACCCCTTTTTGTTATTCACATTAACACACCTCTATCCTGCACGCCAAATAACATCACTTTCCTTCTCTTCTTCCATCAGCACAACTGGAGCCCTGGCATTGCAGCCAAAGGAAAGCCTTGTAAAACAAGGCTTCTCATAAATGTCAACCAGTTACTGCCATGGCAATAAACTGTCTTACGAGAATTTCCTCCAGTAAGAAATGTTATGCAAAATATGGCTTCTCCTAAGGTGTATTACTTGGTGAGCGAGATTTTTCACTATTAAACAGCTTTCAGCTCAGTTGTAAAACTATGCCAGAGGCTCACAGAAGGGCTTTGCAGTGGTTTCTCCTGCTTGGAGGAGTCATGTGGGTCATGTTCACACAGGCACAGAGAACCACAAGCTTCCTTCACTGGGCTTCTCCAGCAGATAAAACTCTGAGTGCCTGAGCTGTGCTTTCACATCTCCCTCATCCTCTTACTGTCACATATCCACTGCATCTCCAAGATGGGGAATATGCACTGATATTCCAGCTTTCACATGAGTTTACCCAAGGCAAGAGATAAAGCAGTGAGTTCATTGTGGCGATGGTAGGGATGGGGACACAGCCCTGCTTTCGTGTGTTATGCTCCATTGGCTATAACAAAGCTGAAATATGAATAAAAGAAGGTGAAAGGGGGACGAGAGAACATTTTCTGAGATGTCTGACTTTGTGCTGTAGTGTTTCAGCAAAGTACTTGCTTCCCATGCAGAGCTTCTTTAGCTCTCTGTGCTTTTCCAGCCCGGAGTTTCATAACCCCTTAGTGCTTTTTCACTGCTAAAAGAAATCCCAAATGCAAACAGCTGGGAACATGAATAAATATCTGAATAAAGCAAAGCTCTGAAATGCAGCACATGATGGCTGACTAATTGAAAGGCCTTTCATGAACATCCCTTGAAGCTCAGCAGGTCCACAGGTTGGAGATCTGCTACAGCGTTTCCTTCCTCCAGCCACGGGGCTTTTCATTTGCCTCAGAAATGAGCAGTGCTTTCCAGGAGAAAAGAAAAGAAAGTAGAGACAGGCTTCCTACTTGATATAAGCTAAAATATGATGGTCCTGCCCTCCCTCCTTTCTGCTTTATTATTCCACCAGGTGTCTGAAGCCCACATTATGAGCTTTTTTGCATTGTTGGATCAATACAAACTCTGCTAGTTCGTCAGAGCAAGGACCGGGAGCATTTCAAAGCACAGCGAGAAGGCCCTGATTTAGCACAGCCTGTCTGGGTAAAAGATGCTGCCTCTGACACTGTGCAAATTGGCTGCTCTGCACTATCTGCTGCTCTGCCGTGCACGGGGCTGTTGCTGCCTCCTGCAAAACCAGACAGAGAATGCTTTCTGCTTCCCTGTGCAATCAGAGAAGGGAAATCAACACCAAAGCCCTGTGGGTGGGAGCAGGAGATCACCAAAATGAGCTGAGAGGACCAGAGTTTGGATGGAGGGAGGGAGGCCACAGGACTGAACTGAGGTTCTCCTTTCCCAAGGCTCTTACCCAGAGAAGGATGGGGAGAACTATTAGGTTCTATTTTGTCGGGCTAGGGTTTTATGAGCTTTCAAAAGGGAACTTAATACACCCAAGGATAGTTTAGCTATTACCTTTGGAGGCAAATAATGAGCAGGATGGCTTCTGCTGCAGTGTTAGAAACAAAAAGGTTTAATAAAAGGCAAAATAACAAACAGAAAATCCGAGCCAGGTACAGAGGTCTGCCCCTGGTAGAAACACCTTCACAAAAGCAGTTTAGTTCTTTTGTCCTCCTCTTTTTCTACCTTATGGGCCAGATGGAACTTTTGGGCTTCTATCCAGTTAGGTGACCCCAAAGTTTTAGTGAGGCCTCTGGAGTCCTATAAGGTGGCTTTTCACCTGATCATTGGGAGAAACTTCTGGGCTTCTTTCCTTTTTTGGGGGACAAAGGCTAGCTTTGCCATTCTGTCATTAAGGGGCACTCTCCTACACTCCTACAGAGAACTAAGCTAAGAGGGACTTGAACTAAGAGGCACCAAGGCATAGCTTTTCCTTCACCTTCAAAAAGCAAAATCCCAGCAAAGGGACAAGAAACAATGGCTGAGCAGACTTCCTGACAGAAGTGAAACTTGGTGTGGCAGGGAAACAGGGGAGCTCAGTCCTGATCAAGTCCTGGTTTTCACAGTGAGCTCAGTGATATTTCCTGTACCAACACAGTCCCCCACTTTCCTTCTGGAGGTCAAGACCCCTCTTCCCTAACTCCAGAAATTAAAAAGCCAAGTTCAGCCTAACAGTTGAGATGCCCTTGATGCTCAAAGGCAGAGAGAACACTCAAACATTTCAAGTGAGGTGAGACAGCTCCTAGTTGAATTCCATGGCTATCCCTGCTCACTCAGCTGCAGCTCTGCCAGGATGCTGCATCCACACCAATCCCTCAGATTTCCAAAGCTTCTCAAGACTTGTGAAGAGGTGGGACTGTGTTACTCACTCCTGAGTGCTAACAGCTCATCCATATGGCAGAGAGCTGCATGCATTGGGTGTGAATATGGGCCATGAGCATCTCATGGACCAGACTTAACACAAGCTCAGATGGAAACTTTGCGCCAAAATGCAGAACACATTTTTTCCCCACCCAAAACAGCTCAGTAACTCACATTTTTTTTCTGAAAATCTGCCACTTCTTTTAGTGCCTGCACATGCAGAATGACCCCCACAAGGGCTTGAAGTACTACTGAGCATGAGTGCTTTAAAAAAGTTCTGTCATTTATATATGTGTGTAAAGATAATATATCTCCAACACCCAAACACAGATACTGCTTTTAAGGCGCGTGGAGACCTGAAGCAATGTGTTTGTATGGCTGAGGAGCTGGAGTAGTCTGCAGGAGGGCTGGCTGTACACAGGGCATTACACAGAGCATGCATTCTTTCTCTGCTCCTTGGCTTCTGCACCTTGAGGACAGAAAAACTGATCCTGACCTTTGCAAAACATTTTGAGGTCCATCAGTGACAGCAAGTTCTGACATATACGTTTGTTTAATACAGAGATGCTACAGAAAGGAAATCTGTCTGTGGTTACTCATGGGATCTTCTGAATTGCATCTGTTTTTCTCAAGGAAAGGACGTTTTAGTTACCTTTATCACAAGACTTTAAATCTCCTTTGGAGGCTTCTACCCAAATATTTACACAACGGGTTTCCTAGGGAAGGCAGGCTGGCGGTTATTTTGCTTTGTGGCATAAAGTGCTCTGATGATTGCCCTCCTCTCTATTCATCTTCACTGTAACTCAAACATTGTCTCAGAGAATCCTATAAACTGTCTGCGACACAGCCCCAAAACCTTCACAACGCTCAGCTAATCCCTGTACACACAACACTTTGTCACTAAATTATCACAACTGCCCACAGAGCTGCTCCATCCAACACAAACAGCCAAGGCGATGGGAGGAAACAGCTCCAAAGAGAACCTTTCCCTTTCAAAATGAAAAAACCCTCCTGGTGAAAGCGCTGTCACACTAAATAACTCAAAGGCACCAAATGCAAATGCTATTTACAATGTCAGTTCTATAAATATCTGTGGCACGTTTCATTAGCTGGTGACTGCAGGAATAAAGAAGAATACAGTGTTTTCTTCCTTGGATCACATCAGAAATTATAATTGGAGGCAGAATCTTTCCTAAATGCTCACTGCCTGCACAGGAGGCAATTACTGTGCTGAATCCACAAAAATCTGTGTCACTCTGTCCACTGTTTGGACAGAGCTGCTGAAAGGAGATAGGGAGAGATGACAGCCCACTGATTACAGTAAACTCTCAGATTAAACATCCTGCTCCCACTTGACCACTTCTTACCGCCTTCTCATCCTGGCAACTCCTAAGCTTGTTGAGAGAGAGGAAAAGCAGTGTGTTTTTGACATCTGCACAGCTCTGTGCATGTGGCAGCACTTCACTTTGCTGAACTGGGGCCAGTCTGGCAAGCAGCTGCCTGTAGCACTGACCAGCACTGCCTCTTCATGTGCCTGCATCTGTCTGCTGTCTCCTGTCCTACACTCACACTTCAAGACCCTGGAGGAATGGACTATCTTCCCTTTTATGCCAGGTGTTTGCAGAGCATCCTCCCCGTTGCTGGTCTGCATCTGCACTTAATAAATGTTACTGATGGTGGCTGGGATGAGGAGGGATGTGAGTGTGCAAAGAGCTGAGCCACGGGGCTGACCCTTGATGGGGACCTGGGAGGGGGAACATGAGGAGGAGCACTGGCTGGGCTCTGCCCTTGGGGTCTGCCTGTGTTTGCAGTCATAGAATCACAGAATCATTAAGGTTGGAAAGACTTCCAAGGACACCAAGACCAGCCTTCAACCAAACACCATCATGCCCACTAAACCATATTATGAAGTGACACACCTCCTCCTTTTTCAAACTTTTCTGGTGATGGTGACTCCACTTCCCTGGAAAACCTGTTCCAATGCCTAAATATGGTCCTTTAGGTGTGACTCAATGGGAAAAATACCTAATGAAGAGGAGGAAGACATCTGTTGGTGCAAATCTGGTTCACCTGTCCCAGCCCTGGGACTTACCCACTGTCCTGCACTGCAGCATGGTCTGCAGCACTGCTCATGCCATCCCCTGGTCCAATCCCAAAGCCCTCACACTCACTTCCCTGCTCTTCCTTTTCACTAAAATGGGCAATATCTGAGGCACCTGTGCCTCAGTGGCTTGAAGCTCTGAGGATGTGAGACAGGAGAAACTGTTATTTCTCAATACAGTCCTCATTTCCACTATTTATTTCCACAAGTCTTTCCCAGATAAATGGTGAACTGTTTGTGTTACTGTTTTTTTTTCAAGAGGCAGAAAAATGATTTTAACTTGGCCCATTACTCCTGGCTTGTGAGCAGAGGTCCATGTAGCCTGTCCTGTCTGCCAAGATCAGCAACACAGTTCAGAACATGAGCTGAGTTTTCTGAAATAAGCAATATAGAATCACAAAATGGTTTGGGTTGGAAGGGACCTTAAACACCATCTAGTTCTAACCCTTGTGCTACAGGCAGGAACACTACCTACTAAATCAGATTGCTTAGTGCTCCATCCAACCAGGTCTTGAACACTTCCACAAATTTGGTATGAAGAAGTAGGAACCCGTTAGACACTTTTTGTGTGTGCCCATTAGGCACTTTTTCATTCAAATTTGTTCATGCTATTTTCTCTTATGGGAAAGGCTATTTGGTACTCTGGAGCAGGAGAGGTTAGCTGTAAGCCAATTGTTTTTTCCCCTGGGAAGGGTATCCCAGCTCTATTCTCAGGCATTTGTCACCTTCTAGCAGTACTTTGGTAAGAAAACCAAGATGTTGCATATTCAAATAAACTGGAACAACCTTTAAAGTATTCCATTTCAAGGGAACTTGGTGGCAAATGGAGCTTTGAAGCTGAGAAGAAGGGCCACAGAAATATGCCGTAGGAATGGATGATGGTGATATGAAGAGAAGTAGCCAGTGGCTGATGCATAACCAGACTTCACCTTCTAAAGCAGTGTGGGTTTCCCAGCTATGGAAGTGCTTTGAGTCTCTGAAATACATGCACAGTCCATAGCTGGATTGAGTGGCCAGAAAACAGCAGCTGACAATGATGCAGCACCTCCCACAGGTTTGACAGCACCAGAGGAATGTATTGTGTGCGAGGCCTTTGGCTTTCCCTGCGAGCTTCTTTATCCCATTCCTTGAAAAATGAATGTCCTTTCCAATGGATTAGTGAACGGAGGCAAAATTGTCAAAACCATGGTTATAGGTACAGCTCTTCAAATCCTCTCCTATCCCATGTGAAGGGAGTGGTGTTTCACATTTCCCATGGCATGGGGGATCTGCACGGGGATGTGTTTCAGAGGGGCTGCATCAATGATTTCTGCAAATGCTCATTTGGCAGGAGAGAGGAGAACAGCTTCAGGAATTAGAAAGCAAGAGCCCTCCTGGAGAAGGGAGGTGGGACAGTGGTGTCACCCTGTTGGAAGCACCACTGGGATGGATGGCGTGACCCAGCCATTGTGTGGACGCCGACACGGAGCGATGGGACAAAAATTAAGGCAAGCTGCGGGCTGAGTGACCTGGTGACTTCCCTGTTTTGTCTTAGGAGCTGACAAAAGAATTCCTGGCCTGCCCAGGGGCTCCTCGCTTCCTCCACACAGTGCTTTCCAGCCTTGCTCGGGCTCGGCATCACCCAGGGACATCTGCACAGGTTATTTTTCATGCTTCCCCTAAACAGCACTCAGCAAAAATGCTCTGATTCAGCAAAGCCCATAGCTGTGTCCATAAATCCCCTTTATTTCAGTGTGACATAAGCAAGTGTTTAAGTGGCTTACTGTATCAGGGCTGAAATGAAAAACCGTCTCCTACGGTCCTTAAGTCCATTTACAACATCAAGCAATAACTCTCAGGCGAACTTTAAAGCCGGGAATGCCGCGTCTTAACCTCGAAACACTTGGTGCTTGAGCCGTGTAGTCAGAATGAAATCTAATTCCACCACCACGTTTTAAACCGAGCAGGGCATTACCCACAGATGCTGAATTACTGCTCTGAGCGCGGCCGGCCCCACGGCCTGATTTCAGTGATATCCTGAGATAAGAGAGCCCTTTCCTGGACAGACCGGCTTCCTCAATAGAATGGAGGCTGTGCTGGTTTAGGTCACGTATTGTTTTCTTTCTTGAAAATAATACAGATCTAAATCTGTCCAAATACAAAGGGAAGCAGAAATTCTTGCACCCTCCCTGCCCTCTGATGTTGAGGCAGAAGGAGAGGGCATTCCCAATGCAGACTTTTTACTATGTTTGACTCCTTTGCCCCTGTAACTCTTTCTCTTCCCTTTCTTGGCAAGGAAATAAACCATTTGCCACTATAAAAATATACCAGCTTCCAAGAATTATCCCCCTAATAATAATTAAGAATTATTAATAATTAAATAACTTTATTATTTACAAGGCAGGAGTGGAGAGTGTAGGAGTTTTGATATGGCTGGTCAGAGCATCCTCTGAGCTCTGGAGCTGGGGCTGACCACAGGGAGGTTACACAGTCTTCAGTATTATTTATTATTTTTAGTCTAGAGTATTTACTGATCACAGATGTCTTAAACATCACAGATTTGAAACACCTTCTGCACACAGAAGAAGTGTGTTTTGATAAACCTTGACTCAGCTGGTCAGGTGTGCAGGTGGTTCAACATAGTCACCTGCTTTGGGGACAGCATTTCTAGGTCAAGAACATGCCAGAGCTGTTAAAACTTTGCCTCAAATTGGAATCTTGTAGCTGTCTCCTCCACTTTTACTTGGGAAGCCCACGTTTCTCCTACAGCCTTTCTGCACATGCAGCAAGCTGGCTGCACCCAGCAATGGGTAAGGAAATAAATAATAAATAAATAATAGTGCAAAAGAACAGCCCAGCTGCTCTTCCTCCCACCAGCTTGGGGCTCTTCCCTGCTGGCAGCAGTCAGGCAGATGAGTTTTGAATGAATCAGGGGATGGGCCTTCCATCCTCTCCCAACAGACTTCCCTGCACAGCCTCACCAGCCTGGAAGATCAGCTCCTGCCTGGAGCCAACACCAAGCCCTGGTGAGAGAGGAAGAGCTGCAGTCCTGCTCAGAATTCCAACACTTCTTATAGAGCAGGTGATGAGCTGTTCACACTTAGGGCATCTTTAGGTGAAACCACTGGATCCATATGAAACCACTACAGCCAAAGGGTTGCATCCTAAGGGAAGTGGAAGGGGAATGGCAAGGGCAGCCCACAGCCTCATCCCACCTCACAGGCCTTGGGACTGCTCATCCTGACTATGCTATTCCTCTGCATGCCGAAGGAATGCCCAAAGACTGAAAAACTGCCACTATCACAAGAAAAAAACATTGCAGAAAATAGTCCCCCTCATACCTCTGTTAATAAGACAACAGGTAGACAAACTTCCTTGCTGCCAACTTCCCAGTTAACACCCAAAATAACTTGCCCTGTATATAAACTTCTCCTGATCCAACTCAGCTCAGCCAAACTCTGTGAACATCTTTATTTGGTGATCTTTTCTTTTTGTATTTCCCCCAGAGTGAACTTATTTTCTGGATAATAATCCCTCTAAGGCAAGGGATTCTGCAGTTTCATCCCATGTTTGCACATTGCATACGAGAGCTGTGATCCATCATTTGAGTTGCCAGTCCCTCATGCAGCCCAAAGAAATAAATATCAACAGCAGAGCTAAAATGGCAGGCCCAGAGGGAAAGAGGATAAAGGATCTCTGGTGTCTTTGCACAAGGACAAGCAGAGCGCTCCTGGGATAGGTGCTTCATCAACTTTTGGGCACAGCTGTGCTTCAAGAAAACCAAGGGATATGCCTTGGAAGGGTCTTGCTTCCCTTGGAAGAGCTCTGTATTCACTGTTTGCTATGCACAAAGGACACAAAGGGAATTTACATCATTACAAATGATGTAAATTATCTATGAGGGAAATCCTTTACCAATGAGGAGCTTGAAGCCTTTTATAAGTCACATCAACTTCTTTGCAAGGACTCCTGGTCACCTTCTGGTTCATTCCCTACCATATTCTGCAGCAAGCACTGTGAGTTATCATAGGATAATGACCATGTGGCAATAAAGTACATGGCAATATGTTGTTATTATTATTTTTCCCAAAGGTATTATCATGTCTGTTAATCTCTCCTACACCCAATGTGTTAAATTCCTTGTAAACACACATAAAATTTTAATTTTTTGTACAGTTTCACACTTGAAACATGGCATACTTTCAGCAAAATGTTCCAGATATCACTTGTTTGTGCACGCAGACGGTGTAATTACATGAGAGCATCCAAGTCTTCTGGGAACACATTCACAGGAGGTTTCCTTCAGTTATAGAAGAAAACAGGACAATTTATTTGCTATTGAAACTAATGTGATTTGCCAGAGGGAAAAAAATCAATGTGGGTTCATAGGAAGATGACCAAAGTGACCCAAGACAGTGGAAGTGATAGTATGTGTGAAATATTTTTAAAGGACAAATTAAGATTTATGGCTTGAAGTGTCCTTTTAGCGCTCATTGGGTGTTTTGTACTGACTGTATCACTCAGCCCTGGGAGGTGTGAGTGGTGCTGGCCTGATCAATGGAGCCAAGGCACTGGGCACTGCATCACTCAGGTACTGTAACAGAGAGGTCAATGGAGAGCACTGAGCAGTGTTATATATAGCACATAACAGAAAACACACTTACAAAAGTCATTCCAGATGTGAAAGAAAAAAAAAAAAGGCAAAATGTTAATCTGTGTACAGAACTGTTGGTTTTGTTGGTTTTTTCCCCCCTTCTTGTTTTGAATAACACTCCAAGAACTGATATGCTTCCAGTGGGAAAATATGTCACCAGGCTGTTTCCAGCCACTGCTAATCAGCAGGTCTGACACACTCTTGATGTGGAGAGCCAGGGCTGTGGCTGTGCCCAGGCTGGGCAGCTGCCAGCAGTTCTGCCTGAGCAGCAGCAGCTGCCAGGGTCAGTGCAGGGTGGGAGCAGCCCCCAGAGCTGGGTTTCACAGGCAGGACGGGGTGAGATGCAGAGCACATTCAGGTGACAAGCAGCTGACTCATCCTCAGAGATGCAGGTGTTTTCAGAAACCAGTCCTGCTTGCAGAAGTCTGGTTTGATGCTCTCTGCTCCCCAGTGCACCACTGCTGAGTGGGACAGAGCTGCAGGGCTGGGACATCTCCAGGGCTCTGCAGCACACCCTGGATCAGGGGTATGAAGGGGTCCAACCTGCCTTCTCCAGCCCTGACAGCTCCTGATGCTGAACACTTGTGTTTCTGGTGAGGACTAGAGCTCAGACTAGCCCCACTCAGGGCTCAAGCAGGGAAAACTACTTTCAGGATAGTGCTTTTATCACAGCCTGTGCTTTTATAGCCCCATTCACAGCCTGACTAATGGCAGGGTATTGCACCACTGTATTGAGAGTTCTTTTGCTACTGGTGCAGCAAGACCAGGTCATCTCTGCATCAGGGCATCTCATGACATACTAAATATGGACAATCTGTAGCCTCTGCATAGGAGAGACCTGAAATAAACACTTCAACACAAACCTATTTTTTACCATATGCCTCTGCTTTTTAAGAGCCAGGGAAGGATGTTCCTTTCTGGAACCAGACTCAGCAGCTCTTCAGAACTATGAATAATCAATGCAGAAGAGTCAAGGATGGGAAGAGAAGAGGGAACAGCCTGATGCAATGTCTGCAAACTCAGCAGTTGGATCTGATACTCCTGAGCCCTAACTCCCAGAATTCAATAGATTCAATGTTCATTTTGGAGCAGCCTTCTGCCATGTACACAATCAGCTGTGCCTGTCAGAGGGGACTGAGACAGTGAGGACACAGCCCAGCACTGCTGGATTTGCAGATTTCTCTCAGAAGTGCCATCAGCACTCCAGAAGGCACATTCCATGGTGCAACACAGAGGCAAACCAGACTCGGTGCTTCCCGGCAGCTCTCCCTGGTCTTGGTGAGGAACAAGCATCTTCTCCCAGTTCCCACCACCTCCTGCAGCACAAGCCCAGGTGACACCTCCACTGACTGCATAACCACCCCAGCAGGGATGCAAAGCACCTCAAGGAGCCCAGGCCACTTCAGATAGAGCTTCATTCTCTTTTGGATGTTGCTGTTAAGAATTGCAGGAGGCTGTGGAAGCCACCTTCCAGATTTATTTTCCAGCACGCTTCCACGCTGGGGGAGGATGTGTGTGTGCACAAAGGAAGCACTGTGTTTGATTACACATCCCCTAAATCATCCCTGTCCCCTTGCGTGCCCCATTTCACCAGGAAATGAGTGTGTGAGCACACACGTGGCAGCCACGTGTTGGGATGATGAGTGTCTTCACAAAACCCTGGCCGGGGGTGGCCAGCACAGACATTCCCCATGCACAGCAAGGACAAAACCATGTTCAAATGTGGAAAAAGCTCAATCCACACTCCCCTCTCTAGGACAGGTGCCACGTTTTAGCTTCAGATTTTGTGCTGCCTTTCCAAGCTGCTCACTTGATGCAGCAGCTTTCCCATCCCCTGCTTGTCCTGCATAAACCCAGGGTCAGCCCGTGGCTGCTCCACCATTGCAAAGCACTTCCCTGCATGAAACACTTCAGCTGGGAGGGATGGGATGCCAGCAGTGCTTACAGTGTGTGTGGCACAGCTGCAGCCACGTTCAATCCCACACAGCCAGGAAACCCAAACAAGGGTGGGTTTATTTTGATTGGGAGATCTGGAGACTTCTAAGAAGAAAAATAAATAAATAATCCAAACACTAGAGCCTGAGCCTAGTGGGTTGGCAAGCCCAACAGCCATTGTCAAAATGCTAGGCATTATGTGTGGAAGTGTACATACAAAAGGATTTCTCTAGCCAAAATGGGAATATCAACCTCTTTTTGGTTTGCAGCTTTCCAGGATATTTTCACTGGACCTTTTTACAGTGAATTTAAGTAACAAAAAGTCAACTTGCCTACCTCTTTTTTTGTCTCAATGACTTTTCCCAAAGATTACTACACTAAATCACACCTCATGCCACCAGTGCAGGCAGACGGTGAAAAGATCATTTAGCTACCCACTAGTGATCTTTTCTTGAGTGTGGAGACACAGCAACAGTTCCACACCATGTGAAAATGTCACAGAGAAGCTCAGGACAAAAGCAGAAGTATTGTCTATCTGTTAGGAAAGGAGCAAAGTGGGCTGTAAAGAAGAACATTGTTGGTGGCACGGGGAATCAGATGGTCCCAGCTCCTCTGACCTCCTCTCCACCTTAAGCCTGGGCAAGGGATGAAGTCCCACCTCATCCCACAGAGAGGCACCCAGGGCATCTGGCACCAGACTTGGGGCCTCAGAGGAGTACCACACAGCCATGAAGCAGAGGTGCACTGGGAAGGGCAGGTACATCAGGGTCTTCTACTTTTTTTTGGCAGGCAGCCTACTGGAGTAAACCTTCAGGCTGATATCGACTCGTGAGTAGGGGGAGTGCAAAGGTGACTTGGAGCAGAGGAGACAAGATCAAAACTTGTGTGCTTGCAATTCATCAACATGAAAGTGCTCCCAGAAGCTCAGAACTGATCAAATATCTGTCTGGGGTCCCTTCTCAGTGTCAGATCAGAGAGAAAAGCAATCAAAGTCATTTTTGGTCCTTGACAAGGTTCATTCCCAGAAAAGAAGACAGGGGCTCCAGCTCCAGCTCATTGTGTAGCCTCACCAAATTGTGGCTTTCTAGGACATGGCACATACTGAGATTTACAGGAGGGCTAGGGATTAAGTTTTTATAAGTCTGGGAGCAGAAGAAATAGCAGTGGATGTTGTCAGCTGCAGTGGTCCCTGAGGCCATGCTGGGCAATGCACTGCTGGCCTAGGGAACCTGAGAGAGGCTGGGACAGCCTGGGATTTGGAGCTGGAGGAGGCTTGTAAGCAATTCCATCACAGCTTAACCATGTCAGACCTTGCTGCCTGCTGGGCTGCCGTGCTCTGCTTGCACTGGGGCTGCAGGGCAATTCTCCATCTGCTGGAAGGAGCAAGCCAGCAAGGATGACTGGAGATTGGCATTGCTGAGTGACCTTGGGAGCCAGCTGTGCACCCCATTCTATGATGAAGCATGGGGATGCCAGGGAGCTGCAGTTACCTGCTCTTATGGCTGACCCCATACATCCCCCCAGCTTCCCAAGAGATGGCCATTTGTGGGATGGCTCCCACCTAGATGGAGATTCTGGGTGCAGCTCAGAGAATCAGAAACCTTGCTTTCCTCAAACACAGAGAATTTTGAGTAAAAGACACCCAAGTTTCCTGAGAGCTGAGCCTAAGTGTGGCCCTGTGCATCACAGCAGCCTTTGCTTGTCCCAGCAATCCAGCTCACAAGAAATGGGTCATACAGAGCCCTTCTGCATCTTCAGGGGACACCACTAAGCCCTGACCCCAAATTTGGTTAATGCTGGATCAACGTGCTCCTTAATACCTTCCCCACGTGTCATCCCCCTTGCAATGCATGACCCTTCCTCCACAGTGCTAACAGACTGCAGCTTGAGACTTCAGTGACTCCCCAGCCCCTTTCCAGTTCTCCCTAATAAAGCATTTTCTCCTTCATCCACACCTGCAGTTTCACTTTGGCTTTGCTGTTAAGCTGTACTCAAAACTGATTCCAGCCTTCTGCTATTACTCACACAGTAACAAAGGGGATATGTACCACTGTAATGGACTAGATTCCATGACTTGGGAAATCTTCCCCAGGCTCATGTCCCTCTTAACAACAACCAGTGCACTAGCTGAAGCTCTTGACCTGGCTAGTTTGACAGGATCTCTCTAGTGATGCTGCATTGCTGCAGGGCCCTGAGCAACCCAATGCTGTGACCACAGGTATCATCAAATATCAAGGTGCATTTTTAATGCAATAACCAGTTCAGACATGCAACAACAAGACCACCAGAAACAGTCTACAAGGAGACAAGAGTAGCTTGCCCACAAGGGTTGTGAGTGGATCACTGGTGCATCTATGTTCAACATGAGAGATCCCATATTTTTAGCCTGGGCATTTAGAACAAAAATTCACCAAAGAACAAAATGCTTATTTTTCACGTGCATAAATCCACACGCTATGCTCCACTGGTGCATTTCTCCCTTCTGTGGAAACTGATCACACACCATGATGGATGAGCAGTGCCAGCTCCTTCAGCCTGCTTGGTCCTCTGAGGGACACAGCTGACCTTAGCAGCAGCACAAGGTGGTTCTGAGCTGAAGACCCTTCAAAATATCCCCTCTTGTACCAAGAAGCAATAAATCCTCGCCTCCTCATGCTTCTGCCACAGCCCCTTGCTCAGCAGCACAGCTGGGCTGCAGAAACCACCCCAGGAGCAGCTCACCTCCTGCAGAGCGTGGCACATACCTGCCTGGCACCGATGCTTAAAAAAAAACAAACCACCTCCCAAATACTAATATTTGGAAGAGGCTGCCTGTAGCTTGTGCCAGGAGGGTCGAGCCGAGCATCCCTGAGCCACCAAGCCGAGCCCGGCCAGGCTCAGCACCACGGTCCCAGTGATGTGCAGGCAGCAGCCCTGCCACCACCCCGAGGAGAAAGGGACCAGCCTGAGGGGTTCAGCTCCCTGGGAATTCTGCGGTGCCTGGCAGGCAGTTCTGGGCAGGGAAGATGGCACATAGCCCTCCATGCAGGGGGGGATGCGCAGCAGCCCCCGGGCACCAGGCTGGAGGGCAGCGGGTCCGAGACTCCCGATATCCAGCTGGAGCCGGGCAGAGCCAGGATCCAACCTCTCCCGACAGCCGAGAGGATCCCGGTTCAGCCGAGCCCAGCACAGGCACCACACCCCCTTGGCCGCTGGAAAGGGCGAGCGGTGCCGGCGTTTTTGTTCAGGACAACGTTTTAAATTCCCAAACCAAACCAACAAGCTGGGAGTTCAGCTTTCCCCGCGACCTGACTTGCCTGCGAGAGATTTGCTAGATAGCTCCGCATCTGTGTGTGCTGTATTGCTAAACCGCTGCCAGGGCTATTATTAGAAACAATTGTCTCTCCTGGAAATTTTACGGAGGGGTTTGAAACAACTTTTGTGCTGCCCTCGCCGGCAGCCAGCGGGTAACAATGCGGCCAGGAGCCCTCCTGAAGCGGAGCCAGCCTGCAGGGCGTGCAGATGCACTCCCACACGGGCACAGCTTGGAAGCAGAGCTACGCACATTTGTCTTTTCCAGCCCCGAATCCGGAGCAACTTTTCCATTCCCGACTCAGGAAAAGGTGCACACGGGAAAGGAAAAGCAAGCCGGGGGCTTTCCCCTCAGCGAAGCCCCCGGCTCTGCATTAAACTTGCTGCAGCCATTTGGGAAGGGAAGGAGCAGTCCATCTTGGCAGTCAGTGGGGACAGGCAGGCAGATTGCTTGGGAAGGGGGAAGGAATCACACCCGGCTTCTCTCCCCACCCCACACACACCCCGTCTCCTTCCCCAGCCGCTCGCTCCGTTGCTCGCCCACCGAACCCACGGGGCTGGCGATGGCGATGTTTATTTTTGAAAGGACAGGCAGAGCAGCTGCTGCCCACATTTCTCTCCGTTTGAGGTAAATGGAGGGAGGGGGCGTGGAGCAGCCCGCACACTGCGGCTGGGCTTTCCCCGGGGGCCGGGGCTGCCAGGGGAGCCCCGGCCCGCCTGGCCTCGCCTCCCCTCGGCAGACAAAGACCCCGTTACCTTCTCCGCTGCCTCGGCGGCCCCGGCGGCCCCTCAGCTCCGAGCCCGGGACCAGCGCATCCCCCCGCTCCGCCTCCAGGCCGCGGCTCTAGCGCCCCGCATCCATCGCCGCCTCGCCGCCGCGGGCTGCGCGGGATGCGCGGCCCTTCCCTCCGCTCCCCGCCGCTCCTACGGCCGTCCCATCCTCCCTGCCGGGATGCCGGAACCTTCCTTTCCTCCTTCTTCTTCCCTTTCCCCGCCTGCCGGCCCCCGGCGCCCGGCTCCTCCGCGGCCGCTGCCGCGCTGCGAGGCTGGAGCGGGGAGGGGGAGGAGGAGGAGGAGGAGGAGGAGGAGGGGGAGGAAAGAGGAGGAAGGAGGGAGGAGGGCAGCGAGCAGCAGTTGGCGCTGGGTCATGTGAAACAGATGAACCTGGCTGGGGCCTGCCAACATCTGGGCTCCCCCTGGCCTCTGGGAGGAGGATGAAGGATGGAAAGGGGAGGAAGGGTGCGGGTATTCACCCCCCCGGCCACGCGTGCACACCTTGAGATGGTAACGGAGAGAGGCGAGAGCAGCGGGGATGCTCCGGGCAGAGCCCCGGGCACCCGTGGGGCTGGGGACAGCAGCTCCTGCCAGGCTGAATGATTTCCCTTCTGATGATTTCCCCCGGTCCTGGCTGGGTGCAGGGTGCAGCTTGTGATGGTGTAAAAGAGTGGGGATGCTGCCCAGCAACAGAACATCTCTACACATTGCAGTAGAGTAACCCTCATGCAAGGGTGTCACTATTAAATAATTAGATCAGTCAAGAAAGACACTATGTATGGGCCTCCAAAAAGTGCTGATTTATTAATTCAAACATGCACAGCATGAAGCACCCACTCCATGAAGCAGCCACGCCTGTGGTTAAAGCTCTGGCTTGTTCCACTGCTTTGCCCCTCCATCATTATTTTCTCTCTGGGGTTTTTCTCACTGGGTAAAAACCAGAGGCAGCTGCTGTGCCATGCTCTGGAGCAGACTGGCTGGGTGAGGTTTGCTTTGGCAGGGGAGGTGTGGAGGTGAGCCCTTTTCTTCATTTGTTTTCAGCTGGCATTCATGCCACCACGAGGATGCTCATGGTGAGAGTGGATCTGGAACTTACACGGGATACAGGAAATTTCCCTCTTTGCCCCACAGGAAGATGACAAAGTCCCTTTCCTGACATGGTGGTGGTGAAGGAGCAGAATGTCTCATTTTTACTGGGGATGTTGCTGGGTTTGAGTTGCTGTCAGACTCGAAGTCAAGACCATGAGTCTTTATGTACTCTCTGGACATAAAGGGGCCAGTGGGGTGCAAAGCCCTTCTGGATACAATAATCAAATGCTAGAGCATGAGCACAGTTCCCCCTCCTGTTTTAAGGGCACAGGCACAAACACAGAGCTGTGCATGCAGCCCAGGCAGGCTCACCCATCCAGCTCACTCCCCACAAGGGGATGGCTTTGATTAAGGGGATAAATATTGAGGCAGTTCTGACCTCTGGCTGCTGAGGGTTAGGACTGAGTACACTGAGGGGCAAACCACCAGAACACAAACTGCAAAACCTCCTGGAATTTTAAGCCTCCTAATTTCAGGAAAAGGTAAAACTTCAAGTTGCCTCCCTAATGCTCTTCTGCTCTTTCCTTCAGCAGAGGACACAACGTTATCTCAAGGAGGTTCTGTCTGCAGTGCTGAGAAAGAGCATGAACCCCAGCAGTGATTCAGTCCTGACCCTGATTAGAACCAGCAAGGAAAAATCACCTTCCCACATGAAGTAACATTTGCAATAAAAATAAGTTGCTTGTCTAAGTGAAGATGGAGAAAGGAAATGTTGCAGGAATGTCTCCCACTATTGCAGGAAATGTTAACACATCCTTTTGGGTAAGTGTTGCTCATGGGGCCTTGGATGGGTAGTGAAGATAACATCCTCTAGGTACCTGATGGAGTTAACAATTTAGAACTTAGAAATGGGAACTGTTTCTTATAATGTGGAAAGACAGGGGAGTATTGTCCTTGCCAAGAGCTGGTTGTGATCACCCAACCAGAAAGAGTGGTTTTTCCCCAGAACTGGACAAGGATTTTGCCCCAGCTCTTCTCATTTATTCATTACACCCATCTTTCCTAGAAAAACTGGTCAGATCTGTGTTTCTTCTCTGATAAAAAAGTAATTCAACTCATACACATCCCTCTCCAAATTTTCCAGCTGTAATTCAGCAGCAGCAAAAGTCCTTTTCTTCAAGGAAATTCCATAATCTCACAAAGTCTCTGGAGCTGGCACTACCCAAACAACACACCCTGGTAGCAAACACCCAGTCTGGAGGCAGCAAGCTGCTGTCATTGTAATGATTAGAAGCAAGGAATGGCCACACTTCTTCCAAGCTGATTCCTATCATGGCAAGTCCCAAAATCTGAACAGCAATCCATATATTTAACTTTGACATACACAAAATCCAGCAGCCAGATGCCTCCAGCTTCCAGCAAGCAGATGCCTCTGTGCCACAATAAAAGCATGCTGATTCCTTTGTCTTGGTTCCTGATAATAAAGCTAGGAGGAAACACCACAGCCTCATGCTGGAGAATTGCTGTTGACAATTCATTCCCACTCTCGTTAGTAAAGATTAAAGAACCAAAATACTTTACAGGGAATGTGGTGATAGGACTGTGGGTGCCATCAGAATGTGTGAGCTGTTACATGAACATTTCTAGTAGTTTCAGAAAAGCTTAATGAATACTGTCTACCCCCAGAATTGCATTAATTAGCACTAACGGGCTGGAGGAGATGTCGTGTCATGAAGTCATATTCACACTTACTCCATGATTTGCATCTGTAAGAGGTGCAGTGCTTTACAGAAGTCAATGCTTTTTCCCCCATATGGCACATCTGAAACCCATGGAAGGTGAGGAAAATGCTTTCAAAGAACATTCAGGATTTGCTGAAGGTGTCCAGGCCTGCCTCCCTGTGGGAGGTGTTCAATGGCCTAACTCTCATTGATTGCACAACTCTTAACTCATAATATTTGAGTGGCAGTAAAAGATTAAAAAGCCTCAAAACTTAAAAAGCAACATCGGCCTAAGTAACTTGGGAACTGAAATCCATTTCCAGAGATGATATAAGCTGTTAGGCATACAAATTTCACTGTAAATCAATGCAGCTGACTTATTGTAGCCATGACAAGGGTCAGCCAGACCTAGGAAATGAAATGTCAGGTTAGCCTGTGGGTTAATTCACGTGGTCCCTCTGAAATTCATGGTATAAAATGCTCTTACTGCTCATGAGCTCTGAAGTAGTTTGGCTGGAGAAGAAGAAATGGCATCACCTCTTTTCATCTGAAACAATCTGTATCCTCCATACACTGAATAGGCCTGGGTATATGGAGGTAGAAAAGACTGATGTGACCCAGTTGGTCACCCAAGCCACCAGGCTGCCCTCACCCCCTTCCATGGACCAGCAAAAAAAGAGATGGAGGGTTATGTGTACCACCACCAAGCCTGTCCCCTTCACTCCATTTTCCTCCATAACATGTTTTGAAGAGTTGTGACCTTGAGACAATTCGTGCTGGGGACTTTGGAAACCAGGTGGAAGCCACAGGGATCTCATTCAAAAGAGCAAAATGCAATTGCTCAGAGCATGACCTGACTCATGACTCAGTCTGGACCTGTAAACCATGGGACGAAGGGCACATGCCACACCAAGTGTCATGGCACAGCGTGCTTCCGACCGGGAAGGTCTCCAGGTTTGCTGGGTGAACCACGAGATGTTTCTAGTTAAGCCTTTCATAGAAACACTTCCCTTCTGAGACCAACTGTGGGTGTTATTCCCATGTCATGCTTTCATTAATTTCCAGGACAATCCCTTAAGTAATTGGGGCACAAAAGGCGGGGGGAAAGGGAGAAGCAGGACTTTAGCTTTGGACAAAATAAGCCTCCAGGGCATCTGATTAATTTTCACACAGACTGTACTTAAAGGATCTCAGAGAGCTGAAGAGGGAAGGAAGCAGACCTCGACGTTCCCAGAGAGCTGGTGCAATAAATCCTCCCTTCATTAGGCAAGGGAAGTGCATGCTGGCAGGATTATTACACAAGGAAGGGATGGTGGGGACAAGCCAACTCCAGCTGGTTGGTGCTGTGACCCTGGGCTGCCAAATCCTGCCTGCTGCCTCCAGCTCCAGCCTGGGGCTGCTGTGGAAAGGGACAGGAGTCACGTGTAAGTCGCCTGTGTCCCAGTTAGCTCCGGGTAATCCTGGCATCCGAGAGGCCAAACAAAGCAAACAGCTCAAGTGTGCATCAGGGACCAAAGAGGAGCTGGGTGTGCCACCAGCCCTCCCAGGGTCACCCACAACTCAGTGGAGTGATGCTGGAGACAGCAGCCATTCCTGCAGTTCCTTCCTCTTTGCACCCACCTGGGTCTGGGACTTAGAAGAAAGAAGGAAATCTTCCTGCTGGAACGTGCTGTGAGCCATGCCTGTCCTTGCAGGAGGAATAGAAGGGATGAGGGATTCCCCTCCTTGATGGAGGTCATGTCCTCACAAATCCTTTCTCCCGTGGGGTAGAGGGGACACGTGCTTCCCTTTTCTTCAGAGCTGAGCAAAGCTCTGCCTCAGAAACTTTCTATTCACAGAATATTGCCATTTTCACCTGAAATGGCTTGAAAACAAACCAGTGCAGGAAGGAGCAGACATGGCAGGGGCCTCTTCCATTCATAAAAAGGGATTGATGGTGGTGGAGGATGGAGAGGCCTTTCCCCAGGGGAGGAGCAGGAGCCCTAGAAGATGCTCATGGTGCTGGCAGGGAGCACTTTTTGGCTGGGGGAGACCTGGAGAGATGCTGCCAGACCACCAGCATGGCCCCAGTGCAAGCAGAATTAAAATGCTACTAGTAAGAGAAAACCTCTTTCATCCAAAGGCAAGTGAACAACCTCATCCATGCAGGGAAACTGCTGAGCAAAAGGGGAGTGAATGACAAGGACCTGAGAACAAGGCTGGGAAAAGTCAAAATTATTCTCCCCCACACATCCTCAGATGCTGCAGTTGACTGGTGCTGGTGAAGGACAGCCAGAAGCTTTCTTTGCTGCCAAAAGGCAGCACAGGTAATTGTGAAGGACATCAAATGAATCAGCTGACAGAGCCAAGCCCAAAAACGTGCCTCCTGTTAGGCAAAACCTACATGTACTTCTTGCACTGAGCTACATAATGAAGTGCTCTCTTTGGCACAGAGGAATAAATCAAACTCATTCTCATTTGTTTGGCTTTTTGTACTGAGATAGCTTTTGTACTTTGCATGATTTCAGATTTGAAGAATATTATTATAGTTTTACACTGCCTTCTACTGAGGATTGCAAAACTTACACCAGTTGGAAAAGCTTTCTATTGCACATTTTGCAGAAAACCCTGAGAACATTTCAAAATGGCATCGAAATAATTATGAAAAGATTTTTCTAAACAAATGTAGCAAAAATAAAAAGCCACTCAGACAATGTTTCAATACCTAACTGCAACCTTAAAGAAGGGCTCAGGAGCTAAAGTGACATACTAAAATGACAATTTTAGCAATTTAAATAAAAAGTACTGTAAGCTTGCTTTCCAATTTCTGTTACTTTTTGGTTATACTATTTTATTTCTTTAAGTGTTTTTCTCTACTCCATTTCCTGCCACCAGACAAAGCCAGGGAAAGCTCCTGTAGGTGTTAGTAGGGGGTAGCCTAATTTCAGATGCAGGTGTGGTTTTTCAGGTAACCTTTTCTTATTGAAAGTTTTCACTGCCTCTGCGAGGCAAGATCATTACCTCCGTTGAACAGATGGGAAAATGGAGTCATAGAGAGATCAATTTACCTGGGTAAGATCCTGTACCCAGTTGGGCACAGAGAGAGAGGGAGAGACAGACTTAGGAATAAATCACAGGCCCTGTGACACCAAACCCTTTGTGCTGGCTCCAGACCCCTCTTCTTCCCCCAGCTAATGAATTGGTGATTAACAAAGGCTGCTCCATTTCTGACAGTTTTATCAGTGATTTCTACTTTACACTTTTTTTAATCTTTATGAAGCAATCCCCACAAACAGAGGAAGGGAACAGAAAATAAATCTTGGAGCAAGTAAGGCCTCATGTCATAAAAGTGCAGTGAACAGATCTTGTATGTCAGAAAATATTTATCTGACCAATAATGTTTGCATTTAGACCCAGTCAATAACAAACACCCAAATTACATTTAATATGAAAACATTTCAAATGGGCTAATCTCTTCTAAATAAACACAGAACCAGTCATAATGGTGCTCTGCTAGAGCAAAGGCTCAGTGTTAGTTGATTTATTGTTTAACTTGAGTCTGATTGCTGCCTGTCTGATGTCTTTGGGAGCATGGGCTTGTATTGCTCATCTGAAAACTATTTCCTTTTCATTACTGAGGCACACCAGGATAAACCCCAGCTCTCCTGATACCCTGTCCAGGGTGGTCACCACAAAGACTGTTTACTCTCAGCTAAGGAGACTGAAGGGTCTGGTTAGCTCACCTCACACAGGCTGCTCATTTCCTCTCCATACACAGCAGTGGTCTGGTTTCTGAGCATCCCGGGGTCTGCAGGGTTTGCACCACCCTGGGATGTCCCTGTGATGTCTAACTCTGTTTGCATGGGCCACACAGACCCAGAGCTGCTGAGCACCAGCCCTGAGAAGGGCAGGAGAGCCTGGAAGAGTCCCAGTGATGGGACTCAGCAGCCCTTGCTTGCTGCTGTTTAGGACACAAGAGTTGAGTATTGATGCCTCTTTGAGGACTCTTTATGTCTTTCATCTAATGGCTGTGACAGGCCTTGCAGACATTTGTGAGGTTCTAGGATAAGTGGCATAGATATTTTCCTCCAAAAATAAGAGATGAGAAACTGAAATTTATATGTCCTTGGGAGATCTCAAACCACAGAGCCTCTGCATTAAAAGGGTGAACATCTTACCCTGGTTGCTGTGGCTTCAAAAATGCTCTCATCACTCAGCCTGTCACCCCCTGCTCCATTTCTGCAGGAAAAGATGGATCAGTGCTGATTCATAAAAAGTCATCATTATACATCTAATCCCCACTTTGAGAACACCTGCAACCTGTCTGACACTACCTCACAGGTGAGGCATAGGACTTGCACTGTAGTAACACCTTTTCCCCATGACCACCTTGACTGCTGGGGATGAAAAACAGGAATTATTTTGTTTCTGAACACTGATGAGCTACTGAACTTCTTGACTACCAAACCCCCAGTACTTGCTGGCTACTGTAATGGTTTTTGCAGTTCTGTGGTGCTGTTGCAGTCTTTGGGCTAAGGAAAACTAAGTGCCTGTTTAACAAATGGAAAAGGTTGTGATTGTGGTTGAATTTGTTCTCTCCCCCCTATTTCTCAGTGACATTTCATCTTGTATTATCCCTCTATTTTCACCTACAACTTGAGTTTAATCATAGCATGCTTCTCTCTGTCCTAAGAGTGTGAAGTATAACTCATTAAACCATAAGAGGTGAATAGAGATTTCAGACATAAACCACAAATCAACTATTGTTAAAGTGATACCTTTTGCAATTACTCTTTGGGCTTGTTTCATTCAAAATATGGTAAGAATTTCTATTCAGATTAGCTATAGCAGCATATTCCATTGGTCAGAAAGGATACCTGGCAATTAAGATATACAACAAACTCACTAATATTTGTGGTTTGGCTTTGCAGAACACAGTGATGGTGACTGCACTCTGTTGATAAGAATTTGAGTACATTGAAAACACTTTCATATTAAGTGTGTTGGATGGGCTGTTATTAAAGCAATTGAACAGGCTTAAACCCAAGCATGGTTATTGAAATACATGTTTTCAAGCAAAACAAAAATTTCTGCAGCAATTCTCAGTATGGAAGTAGGAGAGGAAATAAACCCCAAATGCCCCACAGTCCCTGATGTTTGCAATCACTGCTTAACTGCAACTAAATACAAATAAACTGCACCTCCAAAATTGGGACAAACACCTGCACTGGGAGTTCACTGCATTATCCTTTGCATATTCAAGCTGTAACAAGGGAAACCAATGACAAAAGGTTCTCCTGTGCCTTGTCTGCACAGGATTGCTGAGGATCCACCACCGTGGATGGTGGCAGGGCTGTGCTGCTCTCTGGGGACCCTGGCTTGGCTGATGGGCAGGTGGCTGGAGCAGGGTCACACATCCCTGTGGGATTTGGACCATCTCAGAGGGGCAATGATGCTGTTTCCCCACTGTAGCTCAGGCTCCTCGTTTAGAGCAATGCTAATTTTCTTGTCCCCTGGCTTGCAGTCAGACACTTCTGCCCCTCCTCCTCCTCCCAGAGACAGCTGCCTTGCTGCAGTGACAGTGACCTTACGGGCTGAGAGTGCAAGGTTGCCAAATCTCATGATAGATGACATTTTTCTGAAAACCTGCTTTTCTGGGCTGAATCCAGAAGGTGAAGGAGAATGGAGCCCAACTCTATGCATTTTGTTAATTCCGTTATTTTAAAGCAGTCTAAATATTTTTGAACCTTAGTAGTTTTGAAAACAGAGTGTGCTCTGCTGGTTAGAGTCAAGGGAATTGTCTGATATATTGGTATACACTTTTTATTGTATGGTGATGAATATTTGCATATGGAAGACTCTGTCCTAGTTCATTTTATAATGACAGTAACCAGTTTTCATATAATTTCTCTGGATGTTTTTTCATGAGGGGGACTGCTCTACTTGGATGCTTCCAAAAGCTCAGCTGCCAGCTTCATGTGAAGGGAGGACTGAAATAAATGGGAAATAAATGAGAGAAAGATGAACAAAGCCAATAGTTAAAGGGTCACAGCAGCGACTTCGTTGCAGGAGGAAAAACATTAATTAAATGTTCATTCTCCATAACTTGCTTGGAAACACAGACTGAAAAGCTGACCTGGGTGGTCTTGTTTCAAAGGAGTTAAAGGAAAAATGTTTTCTTTGTGCAGAGGGACCTGGAGAAATAGGCACAAGTTTTTCCTGCCCCATGTAGGACAAAAGAGTCAAGTGTGGGAACAAGTGCTGGGAAGCAGAAAGGTGGGCAGAAAATGGGCAAAATGCAAAATGCTGCCTATAAAACTGATCCTGGAAATCAGCAGTGCTGGCACCAACCAAGAGGGCAAGTTGTAAGTGAGGGAGGGAGGGCTGGCACTGGGATTTGTGTGGCTGATGGCACAACACACACAGTGGCTGTGTCCCAGTGCCTGGGCTGGGATGAGCCTTCTCCTGGGTGGGGCTGTGCAGCATCAACCCAAGTGACTTGAAGTGGGAAAGCACAGTCATGAACTAAATGCTACCACCATTATCACTCTGAAAAATAATTGAGAATAGCAAAGTTCCCAACACCTCCCAGTGCTCTCTACACGTCTCCCCCTATTTTGTAGTCATTGCTTTCCCCCTTTTCCCTTTTTATGGCTGTTATTGCTGGAATTATTGCTGTGCAAACAGGGTGTCTGTCTATGTGAAACACTGAAGTTACAGTTTTCCTCCTAGATGGCAGTGTAAATTATTACATGGGCTACCCTATAATCTTTGGTCATGTTCCACAGCAAGGTAATTGATTCCCAAGTCACTAAAGCTAACTAACATGGCTGTAAATCTAATGCTTGAGCAGTGTTTGCTATTAAAAAGTAAACATCTACAATAGTTACTACACTGCAATTACTGGAAAATGCTGATTTGCTCTAGACTTGGAGCAGGGAATAATTGCAGCCTCTCTTGAGACCTAGAGTGTGATAATTGGTGGTGAATGGTGGGTTTTTCCAGTGGTGATCACATAGGTTGTCTCTGTGGTTATTCCCAGAGCCCTTATAGCCCTGCTCCTGCAGCTGCCAGTGCTGGGCTGGGAACTTCCACCAAGGCCAAAATAAATAAACCCTCTAGGAAGAGCACACATACTCAGATTTTGAGCTGGTGCAGACCTACATCTGAGTCTGAGGATTGTGCCAGTCCACAGAAATCTGCTGCCTTCTGCTGCCACTTCCCAAGTCAAGTGAGGAATCTCATGACCTCTGAATTCAGGACCGTGAGCTTCAGCCTACCTAGAAATAGGAAGGTTTTTCAAGTCATGTCACTAGATTTTGAACTTCTAAGGATGGTGCACTGGATCTTGGTGCAGTGTGCTCTAGCCTTTGGTTTTCTAGAGCAACTGGGACAGTTTGCAGCAGCCCCAGTCTGCTTTTCAACCCCATGGGAAAAGTTCTGGGGATCAGGACCTGGCTGGTCCCTGTGGCTTTCCATGCCACAATATCCATGGGAGAGGGAGCAACATTACAAGGCTCCCCAAAGAGCAAGGATGTCAGTTCTCAATGTTTCAGATGGTTATTTCAGCTAAAATACAGCCAACACTCAGACCTGGAGAGTGGAGACCCCATAAGAGGCCATTCTATTGCTGTCAGGGGAGGAAAGAACCCTTGAGAGGAGTTGATTTCAGCAGCAGCTTACTAAACACTTTATGTAGAGCAGTGCAAAATATCTGGAGGGAAATCTGGAAGTCTTCCCTTTTCATGGCTTTCACTAGAAATTCTTTTTCCTGCTGATTTCCCTCACAGAGAAACAAGCAAGCCCAAGCAAATAAACAAGGCAATCCATAGGAAATACCCCATTTCCCTCTCATCCTTTCATTCCCTCAAAACAAAATCCTTAAACTGCTGGATGGCTGAGGACAGCTTGCTGCTTCTGACAAACATAACCAAGAAGCTGCCACCTGCTTTGATGCTTCACTTGCTTTTTTTCCAAACTAGTGAAGAAAACTGATTTCTGCACGACCAAGTGACCAGGAACAAAATCACATAAAGGGATGGTGCAGAGTTGCAGATGTCATTTTTATACACTCCCTGGCAGAAACATCAAATAATGATGATAATAATAATAATAATAATAGCAGCAATAACTTAGAAAAAAATAATTCATTTGACCCTACAGTTGAATATAAATGAGTGCACAAGTGAAACACCAGCATCCTCCTCACCACTATCACAGCAAGGGCAGAGTTGTGGGCTCCTTTGACTGGGGATGGACAGGGACACAGACATGGACACAGGCTCTGTGTGGCAGGTCCCTGCAGGCTGCCTGCTTGGGGACACTTCCCTCCTTGCAGCACTTGTGACAGCTTGCACAAACTGGGACAAGTGAACTTAGAAGTAGGAAAGCAGTCTGGGGGAAAAAAATAGAACAGAGGGGGAAAAAACAATAAAAAAAAAAGCCAGATGTAAGGAATACTTTTTTAAAATGAGTCACTTTAGCAGTGACTGTGTTTATATTGCAGCTGAGCATTGTTGTACTTGTGTGGCTGTTCATACATGACTGTGCTAATGAGGTAATGAGTAACTAGTATACTGCAGGATGCTTTATTTCCACTGAACAACCCAGACCCTCTCAAAATAAGGTTTAAAACCCAAAACCAAACATCTGGGATGCTTTGGGAATGGTGGTAAGAGAAGGAAAGTGAGTCCAGCATTCAGCTCTGTCCCCTTGGGAGCTGCCTGGGGTTTCACAAAGCACCTTTTCCTGGCTTTCCTGCACCCATGGACTGACAGGAGCTCACTCTGCTCCCACTGGGTGAGCAGAGAGGAGCAGGAAGAGGCCCCTGCTGACCTTCATGCTGGGAAACAAAAGAAAAAAGGTGCCTGCATCTACCCCTCATTTATCCTGCAGTTGTCTGGGCCTTCATGGAGCACCACAACCAGTGGTGCTCTGCCATGCCTACCAAAAATCCTCCCTACACCAAGCCATTCACACAGAGCCACAAGGGTCTGGGTGCTTACAGTGGCACTGAAATGTTAAATACCATGCTCATTTATTTATGACTTCTTCAGCCTACTGTAACTACAAGCAATAATTGGATTGTGCTCAGCATAGCTGGATTGATTTGCTACTGAATAATAAAACCAGGTCCTCTGTTTATAACGGCATCCCTAGAAACGAGGAGATGGGGTGAAAAATGCATTCAAGGCACAATGCTAATGCTGAAAACTCACAGTGGCTCTGGGTGCAGAGCATGATCTCTGCCAGATGCAAATGTTGTACTGGCCACTGATAAAACATGCACTTTGTGGCCTCCTGTGCCTTCCATGGAATATTTACCAACTTTGTCAGGCTGTTATTTAGTGTTTTGACAAAGGATGGTGAACACAGTGTATTTTTCCATGGTTTTTGGAAGGTTGTGGCTGACCCCCAGTGCAATCTGCAGTGGCCTCTGGTTGCCTCCAAGGGAAGAGGGGCATTTAGACTGAATTACAGCACCAGGGAGCTGCCCTGCCCAAACCCCTGTCTTCATCTGTGGTAGTTTTGGGGTTTTCGGATGGAGGAAGAAGGATTGAATTTGATTTTATGTTCTTAGAAGGCTAATTTACTATATTATGATATATTATTAAAGAATACTATACTAAAACTATACTAAAGAATAGAGAAAGGATAGAGACAGGAGGTTAGAAAGAATGATAATAAAAACTAGTGACTCTCTTCCAGAGTTTTCACACAGCTGGACATGATTGGTTGTTAAGTTAAAACAATTCACATGAGACCAATCAAACCTGCACCTGTTGGTAAACAATATCTAGACCACATTCTAAAGCAGCAAAACCAGGAAAAGTAATCAGATAATTATTGTTTTCAATTTTCTCTGAAGTTTCTCAGCTTCCCAGGAGAAGAAATCCAGGCAAAGAGATTTGTTAAAATATCACAGTAACATTCAACTGAAACAGAGGCTAAAGTGACATGACTATGACAAACCCAGCACCAATGACATGAATATGACAAACTCTGCACAGCCCCTGTGGATGGGAATTCATGCACACAGGGCTGTTTCTCCATGCTGCTCCTTGTGCCTCACTGGCAGCTTGAGCAGTGGAATGGGAGCAGGTGGCTTGAGTCTCACTGCTCCCTTCTTCAACAAAGTGCCCTGGCACTACTGGCAGCAGCTTAAGGACCATAATTATGGCTACAGCATTGCTAAGTGGTGTTCAAGGGTGCCAGCCCACTCTGGAGGCATGAACATAACCCACTTTTCCATGGGCTTTGCCTCTTTCAAGCAACCATGATGCTCTGACTCTTTCTTGAGCTTGTAGCTGTGGAAAGCACTGGGTACCCAAAGCCACCTGAGGATGGCTGCAAAAAAATCACTGCAAAAAGTGCTTTTGCTTCTGCTTTGCATCCAGCATTGCCCAGGCAGGAGGAGCTGGCCCTGCATTTTGGGTGCTGTGTGGGTGGGCACAGAAGATGCTTGTGAAAGGGCACATTTGTCCCTGTGCTACAGCATCCAGACCTTTTGCTGGACTCTGCTGTAATCACAGACTCAATGAGGTTGGAAAAGGACTCTGAGATCATCAAGTCCAACCTGTGACCAAGCTCCACCTTGTCAACCAGACCATGGCACTGAGTGCCACGTCCAGGCTTTCCTTAAACACCTTCAGCATGGTGACTCCATCACCTCCCTGGGCAGCCCATTCCAATGTCTCATCACTTCTTCTGTGAGGAAATTCCTCCCACTGTCCAACCTGAGCCTCCCCTAGCACACCTTAAGACCATCTCCCCTCCTCCTGTCACTTATTGCCTGGGAGAAGAGTCCAGCCCCCACCTGGCTGCAGCCTCCTTTCAGGTAGTTACAGAGAGTGATAAGATCACCCCTGAGCCTCCCTCTCTACAGGATTAAAGATCTGCAATGCATAAAACAAAAATACAATCCCTATTTAGGCAGTGACCTGTACTGAGCCTGCTGTTGTGCTCAGTATGGCAGATGCAAGGTGCTGTCAGCAGAGAGTCTGTCAAAATCAGTTTGCAACAGCATAAATTTAGAGAATGTTTTCATTTCTCTCTCTGTAGTCTCTAGTAATTGATGGCTTACTATTATAGTATAATTATGATTTATAATTATCAACAGCTTGATGAGCTAGAAGGGATTAAAGCAAGTTTCTGCTGAACATGGTAGATTGTGGTTGGGAGATGGGGCCTGAATGTCCACACTTCTAAACATGCTGCCACATCTCATGTTTGGTGTCTAATGCTGCCCTGGTGCAGTGCTGAGAGACCTTGTGCTAAATGTCACATTTAGGCAAACAGAGATCTTAGTTTGGCTCAAATGGAGACTCAGAGCTGCAATAACTTGAGGCAACTCATTTGGGGTGATGTGCAAGTACATGCTGAATCCCAGGAGCTGAGAAACCAACCCCACTTTTTAGAAGCATTTGAATAGGCTTTTTGGGCTGGAATCTCCATTCCTGGCAAAACAAGGAATGTCCTAACTCTGAACCCACCTTTCCCTCTTTGAACAAGCCCACAGAATGAAACCAAAGGTTGCTGCAGGAAGGTTGGCAGTTTGCTTGCTTTAAGGACTCTTCCCCATACACGTGCATATGTTTACGTGCAAAATTGATGTATATTTGTTGCTCTGGTGTCAGATGTATCTCAGTGGGAACTGGGGCTAGTGGGTGACCATGCTGAAGGAATTTTGAAGGCAATCCTGAAGGTGCTGTGCATTATGCACCACTGTCATTTAGTAGGACTTTATGCATCTAGGATAAATAAGAGAACCCAGCTACAAGAGATTGTGTTTGGGGTATTTGAAGCTGTGTGACTGCTGTCCCACATCCCCACCTTGGTTATCCTCAGTGCTGAAGGAACAAGGGAGAAACCCCCAGGAGAAAAACTCCAGATTATTCACTGAATGACAGCATGTCACCAAATAAAAAGAGAAAGCATGAAAATCAGGTCATGCCTGTCATCCCAGTGCGAATTCCCTCTGATGCTGACAGCCCTCGTTTCATGATTTACCAGCGGGTTCCTCTTCCTTGTGGGATAATTAACAGCCAGGCTGGGCCACGTCTGACCTGGATCTCTGCCCCAGGTCCCCCACAGTGGGTCACAGATGTCCTGCCTGTGCTGGAAGGGGAGGACCGTGCCCTGGGGAAGGGTCTCCAGATGATGCAAGGGTCTCCTGCCATGCACCAACCTCCCCCTGCTTTATTGGCCAGGGTGGAAGGAGTAGGGACATCAGGAAAAAACACTATCCCAGTGTTGATAAAACAGGTGAGGTCTTATATCTTGATGTCCACAGCTATGAGTTATGTGCGTTTAAACCAGTTCTACCATTCAGTCTCTGATTTTGAGGGATTTAAAGCCAGGCCTAACTCATGACTGACTGCACATCCAGGAGAAGAAAGGTTTTTTTAAGCAACCTTGAGCTCAGTGGGACCCTCTTCAGAAGCTGTCTTACCTTACATTTCATCTTTACACTTGGAAACACATCACCCTTGCTCTGAGGATCAGACTCTTGTGTTCTGCACAAGGCAGGTTTTTCCACGGGAAGTGAGCTGAACTGAATAAGTCTAATCTCCTTTTGTCAGTGGTACCAGTGGTGTGAGAATGGACACAGCCCTTTCCTGGGTCTGCAGGTGCATTTAGTACTGTGTGTATGACCAGCCCCTGAGCTAAGGGGCTGCTTTGGTAAACTGGAGAGGTTTGATGAAAGTAGCATTTTGGCAGAGAAAGTGCCCATGACAAAATACCCTGGAAATTTATGTTTTGCTAAAAGTCATATTTGGTTATGAAGAAGTGGGAAAATTCACAACAATTTATTTTGACTTTCTCTACCAAAAAAAAAGGGCATTAATTTGCAATTTTTTTAAAGCTTAAGAAAAACATGTAATATAAATACTGCCATAGTCAATAGATTTCAATTTTTCCAAACATTGGGTTGTGAATTTTAAAATCTGAAATGCCTTTTATCCGGCAAGGACCAGGACTAAAACAAGGCAAGAAAACCTCAGAGAATGAGAATTTAATTTCTTCCATATCCTCTTTCCATGGCCTAATCTCATGAGGGTCAGATGTGTTTTGGGAAGACAGCGCTGCTGTAGCTGTGTCTTTCCATTCTTGGTTACAAACCATCTTGGCCTCAGGGTGATGCACAGCTTCCCCACACATCTCTACCACTGACTGTCCAGCACAGGGCAGCTGGGTGATAAAAACTCACAGAGGCTGAGCCAAGATCAGTTTTGTTCTGCAGGTTCAAGTATTTTGAAATATCTATTATTTTACACATGCTCCCCCACTCTGGGCACATTATACATTCTTATCGTTGTATAAGAATGTATAACAATAATAAATAAATATTATTTATATAGAAGACAAACTTAAACTCTCAGCTCCAGGGCTTGATTTTTCAGCTCAGGTAGCAAATGCTGAGGATGATGGATCCAGCACCAGGCACTGGCTGTGTGGATGGCTGTCACAACAGGGGTGCCAGCTGCATCATTACAGCACCCTCTGGCAGCACATCAGCAGCTGCAGGAGTGTACAGGATTAGTAATAAATCAAACACATCCTGTGAACGTTGTTGCAGGATATGATTAATTTCCCTGCATGCCAATAGCACAGTGAGCCAGCTCCTCAGTTACTATAAAGCTGCCTAATTCTGGACTTTGGGATTTGGCTTGGTGTTTGCTCACTTGAGACTCACAGCCAGTTTGCCCATATCAGCATGTATTATATTGGCTTCTCTGTTCAAGGTCAGATCCTGGTAAAATCTGCAATTTACAGCTAAGGAAGTTTGCCTTGAAGCAATGGACAGAGATTAATGAGAGTTGCTTTGCATGCAATTGCATTCCAGAAAAACATATATGATTAGTACATCCTGGGGAAAGGGAGTTTGCATGGGTCCAAGCAAGGAATCCAAGAGCCAAAAGAGACCACAGTGGACAAAGCCACTGTACAGATGCACAGACAGAAGTAAATGACACTGGATTTCCAACACTTGTTCCCACATGCCAGGGAAAACCATTATGGAACAGAGTCCTTCACTTCTGCTCTTCATCCTGCTGCCTAAAATCCCATATAACCCTCTGCCTGTTATATGGAACAGGAAACAGCTGACCTGACCCAGCTCTCCATCAGCCTGGCTGGTATACATCAGCAGTAAACTCACTGTCATAATTCACATTTACCCCTGCATAAACATGGACAGAATTCAACCTGCTAATATTTCTGCATTTATCATCCCTCCATCCTATCTCCACACGGACTGCAGGCCTGTGAGGGGAGTGGGGCTGGGGCAGCTGAAACATCCAGGGTGGGCATGGGGGAGATCCCAATATCTGTCTGCAGTATGGCTGAACAAAGTCGAGGGAAAGAGCCACTCCTGGAGACCTGTGGGGTGGAAAACCTATTGTTTGGGGTGCAATTCAGACTCTGTTTTCCTGGTGCTTGGGTTGTAATGACAGGATTATGTCCCCGCTGAATTGTTGGCCTTTACAGTGTTTGGATTTCCTGGTGACTCCATTGTGAAGGGCCCCATTCACTCAGGAGTGTTTACCCAGCTGCAGGAGCTCCTCCAGAGCTGCCGTGCTCAGGAGCTGGACATAGCACCATGGATTGTGGGAAAGAAAAAAGCAATGAGCTCAAGAAGAATAAGAAAGCAAAGAAGAAATCATGCTGGAAATGCTGTACTTGCTGTGGGCTGTCTGTCTGCATGAGAGGCCTCATTCCATGGGTGGCAGTGAGCAGGTGCTCTTGCTGGGATCACTGCACTCAGGGGCTTTAATTACCTTTTTCAGGACAAGATCATGTTGGTGGCCCCAAAGAATGTGCTATTTTTTTGTGCTACAGTGATTTAGTAGATTTTAGCAACTGAAAGAAAGGCAGCACTGGTGTTTGGGTTCCCATCCAGTCTTTAGTGAAACTCAGGGAAAGGGATGTCAGTTTAGGAAAATCATCTCACCTTGCTTGGTGTGCAAGCAAGAGTCTGCCCATCAACTAGGGAGGCTTTAGCTGAGGACCAGGGGGGAGGCTGAATATCCTTTTCCTGGGGAGCCCTTCTCTGGGAAGGAGGACAAAAAGGCTACCCTAACCTTAACCCTAACCCTGACCCTAACTCTAACCTTACACCCACCCTGTCTGCTCACACAACACACAGAGCACAGGGTGGCCCCAGGCTCTTCCAGCCCTGCTGTAATTCACACAAACATTTAAGGCAGATTGTCTGCAGGAGCCTTACATGTGTATGGGGCCTTGCAGGGAGGTTCAGTGCTCTTGTGCTGCCTCCCACCAGCTCTGGTGCTCCTCACCCACACGTGGAGACTGAGCGGAGCCTTTTAGCCCTGGCTCCAGGGACCTTAATGAGGAGAAGGAATCAAATTCTTTTAAGCACATCTGCTTGGATCATGGTTAAATCTGTGGGCTGGAATATGGGGAAATTCAACAGAACTGGATTTCTTGTAGGTCACTTTGCTGTATGCAAATCCCACCTCTGCCAAAAGGTGACAAAATTCCCATCTCGATGCTGAGCTTGTCTCAGATAGCTACAGAGAGAGGAACACCACAACTGTACAGTAACTGCTTTCTCTAAAAAGAGAGCAAGGGAGAGGAGCAGTAACAATAATAAAAAAAGGGCAAAGCCACACTCAGCCTCTAAGGCTTATAAAAACCAGCTTAGCCTTCAATAAGCAATTCTTTGAAAAGAAATTAATGGAAAAGGTTACAAGCCCGCTCTTGAGCAGAGCCTGTCACACTGTTCTTTCACATCGTTGCTACAAATGGAACAAGTTTGTGGCATTTCTTTTCATTTCAGGTGCCCTGAAAGGCTGCATTACTCACTGGACCCTGCATTTTTCCCTTCCCTGTTTGCACAATGCACTGAGGAATTCCTCGTGGGTGATTCAGTGGGAGATGCACTCTGAGCCCAACCTGCACACCCCACACAGCCAACAAAACATCACCCACTGCTGCCTCTGATGGGACACAAGGAACCCTGTCCATCCAACCCCTGCTTTGCAAAAAAGAAACCACGAAAAAGAGGAAAAAAATCAGCAGCTGCTGGAATGGTGCTGTCCCTCCACTGCAGGGGATGATCACGGATGTGGCGCAGTTGGGAAATCGGATTAAGGATGGGATGGAGAAATGGACCCTGAACTTTGCAAACACGGGGTTGCCCTTCTCATGCAGCCAGGCTCTGTCACTAGGTGGTACTGTGCATCACAGCTTCGTGCCTTCTCCTAATTCCTCACTCCTCTGTCCATTTCCTGGGTTAGATGTTTTACTGGTAAATATCGTGTTTTGAGAAAGGGGAAGTTGTTCAACTCCTCTCACTGCTCCTCACTTTACAGATTTTATTGTTGAATTCAATTAAAGACTGATTCAGCAAATACTTGGGCTTGGTGCCTGACTTGAGTTTCTGCTGTCAAACAGCACCTGTTTAAGGCTGCCTTCTGAAGCCATTTAGTGATGTGTTATGAAACCTTTCAGATACAGATGCTCAGGCTCATGAAAGCGAAGGAAAAGACAATGAAACCAGGAATGGTTCTATGAAAACAGGGAAAGAAATAAGATCTTTTTTTTTTTTTTTTTTTGTAACAAGACCCCTTATCAGTCCTATCACTGCCTGGAAAAGTACAACAGAGAGATTTGTTGGATTTTCATTGTGCTCCTTTGGTTTCCTGGCAATAATCCAAGTTCAAGGCATTTGAAAGAAATGGAAAAGGGGATATTTCTTGCTTGTGCAAGAAAGTCTGAGCAGCACAGCAGGACCACATGACACACCTACCCTTGCTTGCACACCAGGTCCTCCTGTACATACTGGTCAATCCAGCTCTGCCTCCTGATTTGTGGTCTCAGCCCTGCACAGCACTTTGCTCCTGTCAGCCCATGGTGTGGAAGCTGTCCCTTGCATTTGCAAGATGAAGGCCCATGACTGCACTGACTGCATGAATTTGGTGCTGAATGATGGTGCTCTCTCTCACTAAGAGAATTGTTCATTATGCACAGTGCAGCTTTTGTAGCTTGGCTGAAGTCTCTCAAGTGCACTTTTAGAAGCTCAGATAGTTCCAAAGCAATTCTGGACAATGGAGGAGGAAACACAGACACACAGGGATCACAGATCCTTCAAGATCCCAAGATGCTACAGTGTCCTTGGCAAAGCTGGGTGCAGAGCCCAGGGTTCTTGTCTCAGGCCAGGACAATGGATCCAAGGCAAATTTTTCCTTTTAAATTACATTGCTATTCCTGTCTTTCCTGCAAAATTGAAGCAGCTTATTCACCACTTCCCAGCATTCAGCTTGGAAGCTGAATAAGCCCAAAAATCTTCCCCAGTCCAGAACAGAATAACTGCTGATTTGAGATCCAGCTTTGTCCCAGTCTGACTCCAGATTCCACATAGCTCTTACAGTACTAATTTAAAACTCCTTTTTTTTTTTTTTTTTTAATAGCTATGAAATCTGTCAAATGATAGTGATTCTGCAGATTTCCCAAACTGCCAAACAGCCCAGAAAAATCCTTTTGGAGTATTTTTTCTGAGTGTGCTTCATTTTCCATGAAGACTTTCTGGGTATTTTGAAATAAAAGGATGAGCATATTGATGGATGATCAAAAAATGAGGCCAGTGATGACTAACATAGGAGTCTTCAAATAGCTGGTCCCATGCTCCACAGCTGCTGCACTACAATGCTCAATCACTCAGCTGCTCTCACTCCTGGGGTGCACCATGGACTTGTGAAGCAGCACTTGGCATCCTGAGCTGTATTTGGGTTTTGCCTTGGAAGAGGTTAGGAGCAGTGTCACCTGCAAGCACTTTAATTTGCTTATGAACACGAGACAGGGTGCAACTCCTGGCAAGAGCAAAAAATACTGGAAAGTAAGAGGGAAAGCAGCAGATGGAAGGAAAGCAGGTCTGCCTGAATCTGTAAGAGGGCAGATATGGGGTATTTCAAGGGCACTGCAGCTCTCCAAGGCTGCAGGCTTGTCATCCCCTTGGGTTTGTCACCCTGCCCTGGTCTCATACCTGCTACTCAAACAGCAGCCTGGCTGCACCAAAATAAATAGTGGCTGAGAATGAAAGAGGAAAGCACATCCTACAAAAAGATGCAGGTGGGCAGAAAGATTTGGAGAAGACCTTTCCTTTGAAAAAAACCTTTGGAGAAAATCCCAAGAGGCCATCCAAATATACTCATCCCTAAAACACAACAAACTTGTGAGACACCAGAGCAAATGCCCCACTGAGAAAACTTATGACTACTCTGTATTAATATCAATTAATCTCTGGAGACCTGCAAGGTGTCTGGAGCCCTGTTAGAGGAGATGGGGACTCTTGGACGAATTCCAGGATAATGAGATCCACTGAGAGTTGGGTTAGTGAAATGAAAAGGGATGCGGTAAACCAGTGTTATCAGCTTTGACAGAAATTAGCTCTGCCCACCCCTGAGCATTCACAAACCATTTCAGCACCGTGCACGCTGTATTCCCTGCTGCACTTCCCTTGGCCAGGTTTCATTTAATTCCAACCCTCCCAAGCCTGATGCAAGAGGGAGGGGAAGCTCTAATGGTTATCATGTCTTTCCCATCTACAGCTAATGGTTAAGACATTATCCATGTGTATTAATAAATGAGAGACACTGGCCTAGGCTGAAGGTGAAGTGGGTGGAAGATGGTCCTGGGCAATCCTAGACCTCTGCAGGGCAAATGGATTTATCTCTCCTGGTCACTCCCAGCTACTGGTAGGAAAGACTTTATGTATGAACTTCTTGGTTTATGTATGAACTGTAAGATGAGATGGATCAAAGGAATGAGTTTGTGCTTGTTAAACCACCATGGGTAAGGATGTGATTAGTTTTGCTATTATACATTCTCCCACTCATGATGGCAGTGGATTATTCCTTGGAATCAGCATCGATCACCAGCACCCAACAGAGGGCCAAGGCTTGATTCCTTCTGGCTGGTTTTGTGTTCACAGGGGGTTCATCCTCATGGCTTATCCTTGCAATGTGACTCCGTGGCAAAGCCAAGGGCAGCACTTAAATCTGGGGCTTTCACATCAAACCACCCAACCAACCCCTTAAGATCTGTGGGTGTAAGCAGTGCAAGGACAGCATCTCCAGGCTGGGGTGCCTCTGAAGCCTTTTGCTGAGGCTGGATAATGCAAGCCATAGATGGGAAAGACTTTGGCCAGGATGTCCCTGCACAAAGGGCTCCTCACCCACGCCAGGACATCCAGGCACCGTGGTGTACAATAAAACACAGAAAAAGCCCTGGGTGCAGCCCCCTCCCAGGTTGCAGAGACTATGGCTGTTTACACTGGCTCTTTCACAGGAATTCAGGATCTCAGTTCTGTGCTATATTTAGGCTGCAAAACTACTGATATTTTTTTGGTCATTGGCCTTTGACACAGAAGTGTATTTTCTGAGAGGAAAAAATTTCAGCTCTTGACTAAGTGGTGGGAAAATACAACCCCCAGAAATGTTAAATTTTCTAAAACTGGAGCCAGGAGTTAGGAGCTGACAAGGGGAGTTTACATTATAAATACAGTCTGTTGGCTGAGCCAAATGTTTAAGGCAGCGGGTGTCGGAGACCCACGGTCTGGGCTAGCAGGACTCAGCTGGCTCCTGACACTTAGGACATCCTGATTATTTACATTTCAGCTTTTACCATAAGAGGAAGGAGAACTGTTAAGAGCTGATTATCGTGGGATGAAGAGGAAAGAAGTTGAAACTGGGACACAGTCCACTGAAACACACTGTCTGCAAAGCAGCAGCTTGTGTTTAGAAAAAGAGAAGAAAAAGTTCCACTTCCAGATTCCCGGACTGAGCGTGTTGCAGGACTGGGATCCAAGGGGAAAAGATTTCTGTGGAAATGGCTTGAATGAAAGAATCCCTTTGTAGGAGGTTATGACTGATAAATTACAAGAATGCTTGTGATATGATATAATAGTGGCAATTAAAAGACATTTCAGATGACGAATGCCTGGGAATATGCAATGCACTGAACTTCCCAGAACCTCTCTTTTCTGAGATGAACACTGGCTCTATTCTCACTTTAATTAGAAATTACCCAACTCCTGTGCTGTTTATTCCCCTTCCTCCTTCACTACCTCCTCATCCCAGTAGCTGTTCTGATACAATTTTTCTGGCACAAACAGTTCCTCATTTGCAGTCTGGTTTTGAAAAACCCCTGATTGATCACCTGAGGTTTTGCAAAGCCCAGCTCAGCCTGTAGCCTGATGATACTCAAAGTTGTTGTCTCAGCTGTGGCTGTGCATATGAGGACCTGCATGACTCTAGGCTCCCATGGCTGTGGGGTTCTAAAGAATATTTAAAAAAAAAAAATTAAAAGAAAAGAAGAAAAAACAGAGGTCAACCCAAGTACATCAACTTAGAGTAACATAAAGGTTTCCAGCCCTCAATCAGATCTCTTTTCATCACGATCTGCCTCTTTATGGGCATGGAAGTGACAGAACAAATCTGCTAAGCCCCTGAACACAGAGGGGTTAAGATCAGGCCTAATGGAAGTGGAGCAAAGCAGGTTTGCAGTGAGTGTAAACCCCACATTCCTGCCCTCCTGGAGCTTTATGAGAGCCCCTCAAATCCCAGTGTTCAGCAGCTCCAGCAGCACAGTGACCTGTGAAGTTGGTAACTGCACACAATGGAGCCTGCAGGTTATGCAATACTGCAGACTTGGGGTCACTCCTGCCAGGTGCTGGACAGAGTTTAATCCCCATTGGGGGGTAGATGGAAGTTCAGATTGTGGAGGAATTTGACCTTGGATAACTTTTTGGAGTTGGGACTTAGCACTGGCTGCCATGCAGATCTTCTCCAGGAGCAGGGGATGGGACTGGCCTGAAACTACACTTTGTCAGCTGTTTTGGAGTCTCAGTGGACTCACATGGTTAAAAAAAAGGCGCCTCCTGAACTGAAAGGAGAGGAAGGAAAAAACGCAGGGTTTGAAATCCCATATTTCCCTCCAGATTGGGCTCATAAGATTCAAATTTAGGAAAACAACAACCTTCCTCTGCTGTGAGCTCACTTGAACACATGCAGTGCATAGGAGATTTAAATGAAGAGTCTTACAGATGAATCAAAAGGAGTGGACACTAAAAATCTAAACTTTATATTTAAGCTTAAGAAGTAATTAATGTGCAAATGTTGCCTGTAGCCACTTGTGAGTGTCAAAGTTTAGTGAGTGTCAAAGGGTTTATCCTCCTCAGCCCAATCTGGGAAGGACAGAGGAAACAGAGGAGAGGCAAACCATCCCTCAACTTCTGTGCCTTCTGGTACTTACACTTGGATGGCATTCAGAGTCTTTGTTCTGTTCTTTTTTTGCTATCACAAAAGAGTAATCTTTAGCATGCCTAATTTGGCCTGTTTTTTCCCCAAAACTCCCATGGCCAAGGGCTCCTGTTTCTCTCTAAAGAATTGGATGCTGTTGACTGGGTGTGAAGAGAGTTTCTGCAAGAGCACAGATGATTCATGGCAGCCTCTTGGATCAGGATTGGCTCAATGGCCCCAGTCAGCTCCACCTTTGCTCCAGGAGAACATCTGAAGGAAAGGGCATCCATTGCACAAGGACTTTGGTGGGGCCTCAAAGGCATGTTGTAAACAGTGAAGGAAAAAAGCCTTCTTTTCCCATGATCGTCTTCTCTTGTGCAAGAGAAGAAACATGTGGAAGCCTGATGGGGCTGGACCTGTTCTGGGGCTACTCTGAGCCGTGTATTCAAGATGGATTTCTCTTTGAGGCAGAAGGGGTTGAGCCAAACAAAAATGCTGCTGGCAAAACTCCCTGCTGTTTTCAATTACTTTAGAGGTTTGAAGTGTTCACAAATGTCTCTCTGGGGAAGCCAAGCTCTTTACCAAAAGCAGGTTCCTGGGGGCCTGTCCCAGTGCAGAGCATGTTGTGGTAACTCCAGCAGCTGAAGCTTGATGACTCGAGCAGGACTGCTGTCCTGACAGTTGCTGACCTTCCTGCAGGCTTTCCGAATTTTCCACCCAGGTTTTGGATGACAGATATTTAATCAGAACAACATGACCGAGCTCTAGGTCACAGGACTGTGGGTGTTTAATTCTTAAGCATGCAGCTGGGTTTAGCAGTCTCAGCTCTTTCTGGTCTCCACACAAAGGGCTTGGCACCTCTAGAGAATGACTTGCACAAGATGCCTATCTTGGAAGGAATCAGCATGGATGAATTACCTAATTTTTGATAATTAAAGGAACAGAAGATGCATCCCATCTCATGATTCTAGACACTGAGCAGAAAATAGCTAAGACTAGGAAGAAGCAGACCTGGCTTCTGCAAACCCAGGGGATCAAAAAATACTTCCCTTGCTTTGCTGCAAGATGCATTTTTGTTATAAGCAGGGTGAACTGCTGGAGATTGTCTCACAGCTGAGACAGTTTGTATTCCCCATGGAGAGCACAGTTTTTATCCCTTGCAGACTAAAGCAAAGATGGTGCAGGAACACCCAAGTGATTGGTGGTGGACTTCAAGAGAGCTCAGCTTTGGGACAGACTCAGATCCACCCTGTCTAGGAGCAATTCAGCATTGCTTGTGTCTGCTCAGGCTGGTGGCCTCTACAAGCTGCACTGGCAGTCCTAGCCCATTTATTAGTGGGGTGGATTTCACACCATGAAGGACTTTTCCCATGTCCCTAACAGGGGCAGCCAGACTCCTCTCTCATGAGCAGCCTGGAACTGAGGTTGAGTGTTTCCCACAGGGAGGCAGGTTGGAAGAATTCACAGGGCAGCAAACCAAGGCCAAGTACACCTCCTCTTTTAAGAGGCTGCTGTATTTTTTGAATAAAAAAAAAGCTCAGTCATGAGACTTGACCACTCAGTGTCCTCCTACCACCCCTAAAATTTCATGTAAAGACAAATAGGAGGGACAATGTTGGTTTAAGGTCCCCCTCATTTTCTAGCATCACTGGACGAGCTGCAGCCTATGGAAAACACCAGAGGGTTGTGTTTGTTAATAATTAGTGAACACAAGCCCCAGCCTGGTGCAGGTCCATGTTGGCCCCCAAGGGGCTGTGGTGGGGCTGGTGGCAGTGGCACAGTTCCTACCAGATTGCCCCAACCCTTCCCAGCCCCACAAAGGCAGGGGAAGTCTGTATCCAATGCTGAAGGCAACTTTACAGTGTGCTATAAAAATACCTGGGGGTGGGAGCTTAGTGAGCACTCTTGTGCTTTCTTCATAGACAACTTGAGTGGAAAAACTTGAATGGAAATGGCTTGAGGTTTCCCCACAGGCTCTATTTTTTTTTTTTTTAAATTTTCTGTCTGTTGGATATGATTTCTGGCAAAAATGAATTGTTAGCATTTGCATTTTCTGTCCCCTCCTCTTGCTGTCTAACCCTCTTTGCTTCTGCCTGTAATGAAGATGGGGTGAGAAACTCTGCAAGCCACAAGTTCCAGAGCAGCCTTTGGAAACACATGAGGCTCATTTGGCCTTTCTGCAGCTCTGGGTGAATGGTTATTTTTCCCTCTCTTTCTTGGTGTGATTTTTGTTAGTTGTTGTTGGTTTGGGTGTTTTCATTGCCTTTTTTTTTTTCCCCAAGAGAAGCAGTTCCAATCTCATAAATGCTTAAATATGTAGCAATAAAGTTTGAGAAGTCTCCAGGGCAGGTTGAGAGACTCTGAACTAGATCAGCAAAGAGTGATGGGGAAAAGAAGTCGTAGTTGCCTCCCCACAAAACTGGGAATTAGGCAGACTGTAAGCCCAGGGCCTGGAGCCTCCTGAACCCCAGCTGCTCTGGGGGAGGACAACGTTCTGAGAAGTGGCCAAAAAAGAGTTCTTCATGCTCAGCTCCACGGGGGCACCAGTGCCCAGCTCCACCACTGTCCTTATGAGCAGAAAGCCAGCAGCCCCACTGAACACCCCTCTGCCCAGCACCAGGAGAGAAAGGATCTGGGTTTGCTGTCTTTTAGGGAGTCAGAAACAGCTCCAGCTAGAACCTGAGCAAAGTCCCATGCTCTCTGCTTTAGTTAGTTAACTAAAGTGAATTTTGTTGGCTCTTTTCCCCTGCCCACCCTACACTCCCACATGCCTAATCCCCCATTTCCTCAGCCTTCATCGTGCTGGAGCTGACTAGATTAATGGGAAATGTTAATATGTCAGGCCTGGAAGGAAAGCAAAGAGCTGGTTGTGTTTGAATTCCACATTAATCTACTTGGTGATGAAGCTATAAATCAAAACCTGGAAATTTTGCCAATCTGAAATGATGTGTTTAACATTTCAGCCCTTTCCTTCCTCCCTCTTGCCCAAAATTGCTTTGCACAGCCTTTTACAGCAGCAGGGCAGGCGTGCAAAATGTTGCTTTTTCTCCTGAATCTTTAACTATGCTTAAATACAAGATGTCTTCAAGACAACCAGGTGAAGAATGATGCTGAAACAAGATTGGAATTTCCAAACTGTTCCTTTCTGAGAGGAAACCGTGTTTCCTCACAGGGCACATGGGGTTGTGGGGATGTCTCAGATCCCACCATGAAGTGGAAAAAATCCTTTTTTTAATGCACTACCCAGCAGGGTGCCAGCAAACCCCCAGATGAATGGGGGAGAAACCCCAAAATCCTCCAGGTCAACTCCCCAGTGCCCGTGGCAGCTGGGGGAAGGACCCTTAGCACCCCATGGCCAGCAGTGTGAATGCACCTGGGGTGCATTCTCCTCAGGGAAAATTATAGGATCTATAGTAGAATCACAGAATGGGTTGGGTTGGAAGGAAGCTCAAAGATCCTCTAGTTCCAGCCCCCTCCCATGGGCAGGGACACCTCCCACTAGCCCAGGTTGCTCTGAGTCCCATCCAGCCTGGACTTCCAGGAAAGGGGCATCCACAACTTCTCTGGGCAATCTGTTCCAGTGCCTCACTGCCCTAGAGAAGAATCAATTCCTAATATACAACAATTTCTTCTTAATAGCCAAAATTAAACTTTTTGCTAAAGTATAGAATATTCCATGAATTTCCTTATCTGCCAGCACAGCAAAAGCTCTTTCCTCTTCCTCATTTTAGATTAGCACCCAGCCCCAAAATTCTACATCCCAACCTCCTTACTTAATTCCATTACCTGTAACTGGACATCTGGGGAGCAATGAGGTACTGCAGACAATTCTGCACTTGTGCCCATAACCTGAAGGAATTTAATCTGATTCTGCCTTGGTTTCTATAGCAGTAAAATTACTTAACTGTCTTTCCAAGCACTTGGTGGATAAGAAGCAGTGTGTAAAAAGTGCACATTGTCTACAGAGAGTGAGGAATTAAATGTCTGTGAGTGGTATCCTTGAGAGATGGCTCTGCATCCAGTGGTCTGCCTCTGACTTGGTAGGAGCAGTTGGTGGGATTTTAAACAGTCGAGACACATAAACACATTTTTACTGTAGATGTAGGTCCTGCACTGCCTAATGTTCTTTGACATTGCACAGGCATAGCTGGGAAACTAAAACATTTGTTGATGGATTTGGAGATTAAATAAATAGTGAATTATCTTCAGGATGTTAAAATGCAGAACTGACTGCTTATCCCATAATAATAAGCCAGCCCTCCCCCAGTACTTCTTGAAATGTGAATATTTCTGCAAAAGCAGGCACTGTGTTAGTTCACAGGGCCATTTGTTTAGTAGGTCAGAGCAGTCAGACATCTGGGCATTGGTAAAAATACATCCGACAGCTCGGTGACATCTTGCACAACTGACTGTCTGAGAGCCCTGACTGGAAGTTTATTATTTGTTCATCCCCTTTTTCAAATGAATTCCAATCATGCAGTCAGACAAACGCATAGTGGATCACAAAACACAATTAAAATATAGCAAGCATTCATTACAATGAAAATATAAAAACTGGTGAATATTAGCCCCACTGAAAACAGATCAAGGCAAAAGGTTTGTTTCAGACTGGGCAGACAAATGTGTCCCTGGGAATCACAGCAGACTTGGGGGAGGGTTTATTTGCCAGGAAAGAAATGCAGTCTGAGACAAATGATGGTATTCTTCAGGGTACCAAAAGCCTCCAGCTCTCAGTACTGCTCAGATGGCCCGAGTACCAAAGCATTGCTTGCAGACAGTGAAAAATGGAGGCACTCAGCATCCCTGAGACAAATACAGTCTGGAGAACAAGAATGAACAATTTTTTGATTGTTTTAACCTATTTTATAGCAACTGCTGTTCAGAGTGCAGCTTGAGCAAGTCCAGACTTCCAATTGCTGTGTCAGACTGGATTTGAACATTGAAATGTTTCAGATCCCACTCTTAACACTGCAGCCAGCATCACCCCAAAACTCTATTTCATCTGAAGCATCGGTGCTGGTTTTCTGAGAGCAAAGATAGTAAAGCCTCTCTTCATAAATAAGGGAATTACACTGATTATGTTGATGCCTGGAGTTTTTGTTTCCAAGAACCCATTGGCCCTTGTATGGGTAGTAAATCTGTACCCTCTGTACAATGTTGTCTTAGTTTTTATGTATTTTGTAAATGGGACAGTAGAAGGCAATAGGCAAGCTTTGGGATGTTTGTGTAGTGGAGACAAAAGACTAGGGCAAGGATATGAAAAAATTACCTAAGTCAGAGCCATACCTGAACAATCTTGATCCTGGCTGGTGGAGGAGCTGAGTTCTCCCCAGTGTTGGGTGCCCAGCAGCGTGGGTCCTGCTCAGGCATAGCCTGGCTGTGTGCTGCCCTGCTCTGCTGCCCCCAGCCCTGGTTCAGCAAAAGGCACCAGAACCAGAGATGCACTGAGATGTGATTAACTCAAAGAAAAACACAAAACATACTTTTCAGAGTATGAAAAAGCATGGCTTAATTTTACAAAGTTTACTAATGTTTCTCTTTAATGTTTCTTTTTAGGGTTTTTCTGGTTCTGATACCAGGCAGAAGTCCCACACTGGTCCACTTTCCTCCCAAGGTGCATTAGCAGCAGGGATTAATATACAGTAACAACAAAAACTAGCACAGTCAAGAGCTTATTTGCTCATCTAAATAATCAGCAGTGGAAGAAGTTTCTGTCTCTGGGAAGTGATTAAACTGTCAGGCTTTCTGTCCAAGCAATACTCCACTAAAATATCCTGCCAGCATTTAAATTGGACGATGCTGGCTACTGGGGAAAATGCTTTTAGGATTAATATACATAAGTGTAGAGTTAGCTATCAGCTCATGCTGGCTGCTAATAACAATGCTGCTGCTGGAACTGCGCAGTGATGAGCTATGAGATGCCTTTTCCAGCAAACCTCCACCCAGCAGCAATTCTCCTGGTCCCTGACCCAGCATTTCAGATCCTCTCCAAAGAATTGCAAGCTCACGGGCATTGACAAATAAAGTGACGTGGTTTTACTGAACTTTTGCAGATGTTCAGAGGTTCTGTCTGAGAAACAAACAACTATTCAAGTCCATCCTGACCTGTGAATGTTTTTTAGACTGCATTACTGCTTTTTGGATGGGAAGAGAGGCATCTTTGATGCTCCCATTTCATTGGTGACTCTGGCAAAGGGGAATAATATACCAGGATTGTGATAAAATGCCATGGGGAATGTCTCAAGGCAAGTGCATTTTTCAATGGAAAAAGTGTCGATGTGCTCAGTGCTCACAGGAACATAAATCTGCTGGGAGAACAGCAGTCCTGGGAGTCTTCACAGGCAGTGGCATCCCCTGATGCATGGTGCATAGCTGGGATTCATTATCAGTAATCAGAATCTGGACACATCTGGAAACCAACTAATTAGTTTTTGAGGATAATTTTACATAGGGGGAGGGTAAAAATGAGGTTCAGCATTGAGCCCTTTTGCTTCCCCCTCCCCTTTCCCAGGCTCACGTGAGCTGATTGGCTTCAGGTTCAGGTTCCTAAGAGAAGCTGCAGGGAGAGGGTGGGGTAGCCCCACACCATAGGCAGCCTCTGCACACACTGACCTCGGGGCTCAGCTCAGCCCAGAGTCAGCAGAGCCCAGGGAGGGCAGCGTGGTTCACTTGGAGCCACCCCAGTGGTACATCTCAGGGGGGTTTCAGAAGGCCAAGCCCCGGGTAATGGGCTTGTATTACTGGCTGTGGGTATCTTCTGGAACAAACAAATACTTAAAATAAAAATGCTGCCCATGCTTGCTGAACTCCAAAGACCATAAAATCTATTCCTGAAGTCTGCTGAAACCAGAGCATGGTTTGAAGCTGGTTTAAAGTTTGCTGAAATTACTAAGAGCCCTGCCCTGGTCTCCCTCTAACCAACACACACAATTTCTACAGGCTTTTAATTTGTTGCTTTCTGTATGACTTGGCTTCAAACATGGAGACTTCCAAAGCACAGGAAAAGCAAAATACCAAGTAAATGGGAGTAGCAGAAAATCCATTTTCCAAATGCAAATACCAATCAGTCACTCCAGCGTCCGGCATTAGACAAATCTGTGGAGATGATAAATATCATAATGGGCTTGTCCCCACAGCAGAATAAATGTCGAGCCTCAGTTGTCTCAGGCTGATTTAAAAAGCAGAGAAGCTGATGGGTTTACACTGCAGCCTGGACTCACCTATGGAGTGGACTCACTCACTTTTCAAAGTGACATTCAGGACCAGTTCCTTATGTGCTGTTCAGTTTGTTTAACCCAGTTTAATCAGTCTCAGAAACACACACAGTTTATTAGGGCTGTGTCACTATACCTCAAGCTGTAAGTAGTTAGTGTAACTCCATAGAGAAGGCAGTCATCCAAGCCCCAAAGCTCTCTATACCACATAAACCATACATCAAGCAAACCAGAAATTTTAGGCAATCAGATGCCTGGGACTTTGCAAGATGAAGCAGTCAGAAGGCATTGCACAAGTCACTTAGGGGTAATTAGTTATACTACAGTTGAAAACCCTCTGCAAATGCCCATTTTCCACAGATTAGGTGCCTTTAGGCATCCTTTCCTCTGGGTAAATTATACATTATTTCTGTGCAGCTGTAGTGACAGCCTTAGGATGCAGAAAAAATAAGGTTGTACTTATGAGTATAAAGTTCAAGGAAAGAGTATATAGCAGATTGAACATTAATTTGCTTTCACTTATTCCCCCCCTGCTCTGTGGGAAGGAGAGTTTGGATCTGAGTTCCACCATAGGAGACCCCATCACCATCCTCCAAACCAAAATGTTTCTCCTCCCACACCTCCCCTGCCCACAGCATCCCCTCTGTCCCATTGCTTGTGTGGGACACAAAGTGGTTGGCAGGAACAGGACAGGACCCCGTGAGAGTCCCAGGGGTCTCCCCACTGCAGCCTTGGGGTGTGGGGTCTGGCCTGGTGTTGTCTTACCCTACCTGATAAACGTCTCTGGAAATGCACCATGGCTTCAGCATGAGCTGCAGGACCCTCAGGTTTCCAAAGCGGCAATTCCTCAGAGCCCGGGACGTCAGGCTCCACACCAGGCTGTCCCAGCTGTAGAGCAGATCCTCAAAGCCAAAGAGCACAGCAGCCATGCCAGCTCCCTGTGTGAATCACCCAGACTCCCTGCTCCGAGGCAACCAGCTAATCCCAAGGCGCCTTATGAACTGCAAGGTTAGAGAGTCACCAAAATTTCCATCAAAGAAGAAGAATGAAAAGCAAGGAAAAAAAAAACCAAACCACCAAACCACCAAACCAAAACGGACAACAAAAAAACCAGCAGCCAAAATAAACTGTTTGGGGATGTGTCTTTCTCCCTTTGCATACGCCCTTCAGGATGTGGTCCTCTGTGTATCTTCTCAGAGCGAGTCCTGCTGCACCCAAGGATGAGCAAGGAAGAGGTAAAAATACCTCTCCTGACTTAGGAAGGCATTTGCACATCCCTTCCAAAGGACTTGGTAACACTGCATCACTTCCCAGCTCCCTGCTGCAGACCCAAGAAGCAAACTCGGATCCAAAGTCATCACTTTGCATGCTCAGTCCTGGGACTCCATCCAGAGGGAAGAAAAAAGCTGCTCACTCTCCGTCTGCCAGCATTCCCAAGACATTCCACTATTGGGCTTAACTCTTTCAAACACTCCAGAAGAGCATCTGAGAAGGCAGCCCTGCCACATGCAACATTTCATCCTTTCGTTTCGTGTGTTAAATCACCATGGCACAGTTACACTCCACTTTTTTTCCCACCCAGCTGTCTTTTCTGGAGCCTTTTTATGTTTTGAACTCATAAGGGAACTTAATCCTTGCATGAGAATTATGCAACAGTCTGCAAAGCACCTTATTTTTCCAAGGGGTGATATTTTTGAAAGTTGATGGCCTTTTAATACCAGTCTGATTCAGATGATATGGAGATATTTTTAACCCTTTGTTAGCTTGCATTCATAAGGGTGGAACTCATCTGAACAAGCCCAGGAGGAAGTTCCAGAAGAACTGGATGCCAAAATACTCTTTTTGGTCTATGAATACAAAGAGTCACTCCTGGAATCCCTTCCTAAAATAAGTGCTGAGCAGAGATCAGTTCTCTGCCTGTTTCCATGCAGGAGCAGCTTGTCTGGGTGGAGACTTCAATGCTGTCAACATCTATGATGAGTTGAGCTGAGGGAAATGGTCCAGCGAGGGCGAAAATCAAGATGAGGATTTTGCAGTGCAGGTAGATCACCACAAAATCACAGAGCTAAGTTGCAAGACATTTTCCAACTAAATTCAAGGAGTGCTTCTTCTTCCTATTTAATCACCAGATGGGGAAACTGAGGTTGGGAATATTTTTATCAAAGGCACAGTGCAAGCCAGCGCCCTTGGAGACAGCTGCCTGTCAGTGCTATTTTTCACTCATTTTACTCTCCCTTCAGAGGAATGCGTGCAAAAAGGCCACAGGATTTGGAGGGAGCAGACAGGAGTCAGCTGGAGAATGCCTGCATGGAGGCATTTCCTAGGAGGCACTTCTTAGAGGGGTAGGCAGCACAGCTTGAGCTGAAATCATGCAGGACCTACATACACTGAACTCCTAAAACAGCTGGTTTAGAAGAGGTGGGAAGGCATCTTTTCCAAAAAGCCTCAATGTCTTCCCTGATTCAACTCCCTGGATAGGGAAGAAGTGGAATATTAATATCTGCTTGATTTTCTGTAGGTCTGTCCCACCATGACCCCATCCATACTTTATTCTTTGAGGACTGAAGGACATGAAGTGAGCATCACATGATAACGGCACAAGGAGGCTCGTCAGCTCATTGACAGGGCAGGGGAGGGCCAGGAAAATGCAGCTGCAAAATTCATGTTCTCAGCCTAATTGCTTCTTCAGGACGTCGTTTTTAGAGCAGCTTCATAAAATACAGCAATAAAATTGTAATAATGTTTCTTTAAACTTGTTAGGAGCCATTCATTCTGCAAAGTGCAGTTTTCCTTTCTCCTCTCCCTGTCCTTGCCTGTTTTCTTGGTATCCAGCCTTTGCTGTAATCTCCCTCTGCTCATCCTCTCTTGGTTATTTTCCTGCCTTTAAACTCAGTAACACACTGCTTCTGTTAGCAAGAATGTAGACAAGGGACCAGGAACATCTCCGTTATAAAGCCTCATCTAGAAGAAAATAATTATATATATATTTATATATATATATATAAAACTATACAGACAATATTTGCTTCAGGCTACAGCCTGATATACAAGATCTCTGCCTGAGAGCAGAAGAAAGGAAAAGAAAGAAATGTGTTTGATAAAGGAAAACAGAGGGGGGAAAGAAACCATAGCAAGTGATTGCTCTGGGATGTGACCTAACCCCTTTGGTATTCTGGAAAGAGGAGAGGAGGGGAAATGGAGGATATACCACAGTTTTAAAATTAGCTGCTCCATATGTGCATCAAGTCTTTCCTTATGGCTGAAAGGAGATTTTCAGCCCCTGTCCCAACTCAGTAATTACTCAACAGATGAGGGCAGCTCTGAAGGAGCCCTTTCACTTGGCTGATGACATAATCAGACTTTCTGAAAACAGTTCTCCTAGGTATTTATTTAACTGATAGGCTGGAGCAGTCTCCTTAGGAGTCACTTGAGCCTAGAGAAGGCCCAGTGAACATTTCAGTGGATAGATTTACCTTCATGATTAGAGCAGATTGCCTGGTTTCCTGTGGAGGTTTTCCTGCTGACCCGACACGTAGTGTTTTTTGAGAGGGTAAAAGCTGTCTGAGTACAGATTGCTCAACCCACCTTGCAGGACACAAGGGAGTTGCAACCATGGAGGTTGCTCAGGCAAAGACAGCCCATCCCCTCTAGAGTCAAGGGATACTCCACCAAAAGAGCTCTTTTCAAGCAAGACACCACAGAATGTGCTCTTTCTTATCCAAATTGGTCAGAAGAAGTTACTGTTAGAGGGAATGGCACAAGAGAGGAGAAAAAAATTACTGAGGATTAGCAACTTGGCTCTTCCACTGGAGTACCTTTTGACAAATTTCTGTAAAATCATCTTATAATTGTACAAAACATGCTCAGTTTCACCTTTACTAAGGTCAGTTAGGAAAAAAAATGCCCTTTAAGCTCTACAGAGGTCTGTAGACATTTGCACATCTTTTCCTCTCTAATTATGCACTGATTATTTCCTGCTGTTTCTGAGAAAATGTCAGCCAAAACATTTACTATGAAACCTCCCACGTTTTACTGACAGTCCAAAGGCTGTTACTAGGGTATAAAAATAGCTCCTTACTTCCCTTGACAAAAAGCAAAAAAACAAACCCCTTGAGCTGCTGTGCTGTTTCATGGGACTGTCACTGGGGCTTGATTTCCCACCCCAAACCCTGCAGGCAGCTCCTCCTCTCTGCAGATCCTGCAAATCCCTGCCATGCACGGGTGTAGGTGGGTGCTACCTGCACCAGGAGCTTGAGAGGTGGGTCCATGTTCACCTTTCCATGTTCTGGCCTTGGAAAGAGCAGTTCAGCATCCCTCTCCATCATGCCCCAGAGCAAACCTCTACCCACAACTTTCTGATGGGTGTGGATGTGTTTGGGTGTGTTGAAAGAAGGCCGTGCTGGGTGGGAGGCAGTTTGCTTTGAGTTTGCCATAGACAAACCAGAAACATCTTGTTTCTGCTCCACACATGGCCCCTGTGGTCCCTGGAGCTCCAGCCCAATGTGGTCTTTTAGGTTCTATTTCAAATTCAGGGCCCTTCTTGATCTTTATTCCTCTATAATGTAAAGAGGATTAATGTTGTCAGATCTCTGTGCCCAGAGTCCCCCTTTCATGTCACAGCTTCATGCTTTCTTATGCTGAAGATGCTATTTTGAGATATTTAACTGGTTACAAGTTTCTCCTTGTGCCTTAATGGCATATCATTTTTGTGTGTGATACGATGGGAGTAGTTCAGGGATGTCCTGCTGCCAGGTTATCAAACACATGGATAAGAAACCACCCTTCTCCCTTCACACGTGCCCAGGCAGAGCCAGGGGATGGGGGGACTCACAGCAGTGACCTCCCTCCTGTAGCTGCACTGAACCACAGAATCCCCCAAGATTTTCAAATGGTTATTGTGCACCAAATCCACTTGAGAACCTGAGTGTCTCAGTGCCCTGTTTCCACCCACATCAAGGTGCTGTCATCCCTCATACTGACTCATCTGGGCTTTGTCTTTCCCCTGACATGTCACCTTGCTGTCACCCAAGGAGGGATCATGGTGGGTTTCTGTGTGTCCAGTTGGGAGCTTTCTGGAGTGCAAAGACTGCAATTAGTTGTATTTCTATTATTAGTTGTATTTCTTGTACTTTTGTGCTTTGTTTGTATAAGGAAAGCTTAGAGAAAAGGGTTTTAAAAGGATCTGGGAATGACATTTGATTTGAAAAAGAAAATCCTGAGACCTTGACAGCTGTTATTCAGCATATATGCTCTAGGCAGAGGAAAGCCTCCAAAATTTTAGGAGTGAAAAGCTCCATACTGGGTCTGCTGAGAGCTTTGATCAGCCAAAAGTTGGCCCTGCATTACATTTGAATTGCTAAAGAATTGTGACCTCAGTCTGGCTGGGCCACAACATCTGGACAATGATCATGCCTGAACCTCTAAAGGCTTGTAGAGGAGGCACAACCACCCCTAGCTCACCTCTCTGGAACCTCTAGACAAGCAATTGTTCTTGGAAGTATTGGCCCAAAGATCTGCTGCCCCATGCAAATATGATGCCTGTGCCTGCACTGCTTCTGTTGCCTCCTAACTCTCACCTTCCACGTGCTTCCAAAACCACAGATATGAACAGCCTCTCCCTGCCTCCCCTGGTCTGCCACTGCTGACAGCCCTAAAACTTTCCTGCAGAGAAAATTCAAGAAACTGAAGACTTCCCTGCTGGTTGCATTTTAGGATGAACATCGTGAGTCAGAAATCCTGGCCAATTTCCTCAAGATGTTCTCACGAGTCCATATGGCCTAAAATGTTCCATAATGAAATGAACTGCTGCTTCACAGTAATAACAGAATGAAAATTTACTATTCCAGTCATCCACCTTGATCATAACACTTCTGAAGCTCTTTGAAAATGTAAAGTGCTCTGGTAGTGCTAAGTACTATCGTTATGCCAACAGCAGCTCTGCCTGTGTAAGGCTGTTCCTGTCTTCACTCTAGAGAGATTTTTATTGACTGACAGAGGAGACTATGTCATCTCCTCAAATCATACACATTTCATTTCCTAAAGTAAGTTGTGTTAGTGATTTAACAAGGTTTAAAAGTAGGTGAATCCTATAAAGCTGGGCTTGTACTTGTCCCTAATATTCCACCAGCTAAAGTGATTTTCACTTCTGCTATGCAGAAACGTGAAAAAGATTGTGCAGAGATTTGCTATTCAATCCTCTTTCTCCATGGATGCTGTGGTGAATGAGTCTGCAGGAGGGGATGTAGGTCAGGACAATGTATTAAGGAAATAGTGCAGAACAGCCACAGAAAGTGAATGGTGAGATCTTAAATACGATTATTCACTTTGGAAGCCCAAGCTTATGATTAACTCTGATCCTGCTGGGCACTGTGACCAGGCTCTCCAGTCAAAGCAGCACGTGCTTGCACATGCCCAACACCACAAGGTTCATCTTCACCCTGCTATCTGCTATCATGTGCAGAAATGCTCAGGAGAATTATTTTTGGCCGGAAGAAAACAGAAAAAAAAAAATCACACCCTGCTTGTGAGGCATGTATGAACAGGGAATAGCATAGAGCTCATCCAGCAGCCGAGCTGTTTTCCTTCCCTGTTAATCACCCATGTCTAAAACAGCCTCTGACAAGGTTCAGGGGTGAAACAATACAAACCTGAGACAAACCTGTGTCTGTGCCCATCAGGTGGGCACTGAATCCCAGACTGAGGCTCAAACATGCCTGACTGCCCACAGAAGAAGTCATGCACTTGTGCACTTACACCTTTCTTGTTTCAAGCTTTTGCTTATTCCTTTGGTGACTGGAGCAGGTGTTTGCCTTTGAGGGCTGGAATTAGATGGTTACTAAGATCCTTTCCAACCCAAAACTTTCTATGAATCTTTATGACATTTCTTTATATTACATCTGAGCTCATATAATTTTGAATTATATATTTATCTTGTGCTTCCCACCCTTTATCAGGTGATGATCAAGCTGTCCCAATGGCCTTGGCTGAGGGCTGTGGTTTGGAAGACACACTTTTTCACGTTGCAGGTGTCCCCTAACTGGGACTATTTTCCTGTGAGAAAGGACAGATCTGGTGGCTCATAAACAGCCAGCCTGCAGCTCTGCCCTATGGCGTGGTAGATAATTTCCTGAAGGGCAGCCTTGCTGTCCATGCAAAACAAGCCTGCACACAGCACAAATGGCCCATGGCAGCAGAACATTTTCTTGCAACTTGTCCTGCAGATATATTTAAGTATCTGCCTGATTCAGACCCAGTGGTAACACTCACTGCTTTCAATGACTGGTACAAAGTCCTTTCTGTTCACAGACAAGGGTGAGAAAGAAGGAGGGCAAAGGGAACATATTTTAGAAAATCAGTGGTCCAGATTTCCCATGTTTGATCTTGGTTATGGGTTGGAAAGTCTGTTTCTGCCTAAAATAAAGAAAACATATTTAATTTATTTCAATGCTTCTTATTAAAAAATCATTACTAGTAAATACTGATATTGCTGGTTAGGATGTAATTGTTGTCACTGGACAGAGAGGAAGATAAACAGGTCAAATATAACCTTCAGAGTGAAAATGAGGAGGAATCTGGTCCCATTCCAGAAAAGTCACCAGTTTCGTGAGCAACATTAGAAGAGTCACATAGCTTTATCAGTCTCCATTTCCTCAACAGATTAATTCACTGTCATTTGTCAGGTGATATGAAATCTCAGGGGAACTGTTTCATGTTTAAAAGTAAGTAAGTGTTCTAGAAAGCCAACTGGTCACGTTCCATGGGAGTTCTGCAGCAAAAATCAGAAACACTTAAGATATCTTGGGTTGATAATATACCTTCTGTGTTGAAAGCTCCTACACTGATTATCAAAATGAGCATAACTGCGGGTAAATAAATGTCCCCTGAGGTGAAGACTGCTTATGTACGTGTGTGCTGCCTGTGGGAGCTGTGCTGCACACATCCAGGTGATGCTGTGTGTGCAGGGAGGCTGCCATGGACGAGGGGGATGTCCCAGACTGAGCCCCACTGGGCTGCTAAAGCCACAACGCCCTGTGTGTGCACACACTTGCACACTCACTCATGGCATCTGCACTGGGGCTGGATCACAGGGGGCTCCTTGGCTGCTGCCATTGCCACAGCACAATTAAACTGTGGATGGGAAATGCGGGAGTCAGCAGAGGGGGATTTCTGTACTGGAGCAGATCTTCCTGCTGAGAGCACCTCCCCAGCTGGGACCAGTTAGACCTTCTCAGTAGAGCATAGGAGCTGACCTCTACCCTGTTTGCTCCTGAAACGCAGACCCCTGTGGCTGCTGCTAATGGAAAACCTGCATTTGTTGTAGGACAGCTCTGGATCCATGCCATCTGCAGTGATGATGCATGCACAGTTGACAGAAGAGGATAACTTGCACTTCTGTTGCTGGTTGGTTTAAAACCCTGAGCAAACACCAACTTCTACTGCCTCATGATGCACTGGGAGATTTGTACCACTGAGCTGCCACCAGGGCTGTGATAAACAGGTACAAGAGGGCTGAAGTGCCCGTGTGGGACAGCCAGTCTCAAAGGCTGGCAGTCCTGGCCTTCCTTTCTCTGATTGCTTTCTACAGCCACCACCACACCAGCATTTCCAGATGGGGTTCTGAGTTTCAGGAGGTATAAATAGTAGCCCACTCTCCTACAGATGGAGAGAAGTTAATCAAACTCTCCCATGCTGTCTTCCAACCTGATGGTTTGCCATGGGGGATCCTAACTCACTGTCTGGCTTGTTTGCTCATACTTCCTGGGAAGAGGATAAAATAGATTGAACGCTGCCGGATCGAAGCTGCAAGTCAGTCACTTCATTGTCTCTGTGGACAGAGCAGACTGAGGCTGCTCAGAACTTAAAACAAAGAGGATTTACGCTCTTGATTTAGAAATTTATGACTCATTCCCATTTTGGCTGTTAGAAGCGGCTGTCATTTCCCCTACCCCCAAAACATCCATGCCATAAAAAATAAAACCCATAAGCTCTTTGCTGTTCTTATCTTGATTCACAAAGAATTCAAATGTTCACTGTTGCTATCTGGAGCTTGACTTCCTGTTATTAAGAAGGACATCCTAGTATTTAACAACATAAGATTTTTATTTTTTCCCCTTCTTTAAGCCAGGCAGAAAGTCTAATGATTCTGGGGTTTGTTTCCTGCTTGTAATTAAGTAGGTCACAGCTGCAAAGCAAGAGAACAAGAAAATATTCAGATCACACAAAGCCAAGAGCTATTAAATCATTTGCAGCTGAAGGATATGGCAGATTTTCTTTTTAAAAAGAAGTCTCGAGTCTAAGGAAAACAAATATAGGAACTTTTAGGAGAATGATGAACTTGGAAGTTCTGCCCAAGCACCACAGTAGCTCAGAAAAAAAGGAACGATCAAAACCCAGCTAATGTTGTTCACAAGTTGAATAGCTCTATGTGGTTGCAATAAATTCACTACTTCATTGCTTAGAGCCATGTATTCTACCCATGCAATCCACTTTGGACCACATGCAAGACTGCCCTAATTTCTTCTGGGCAGTTTCCACCAAGCCCTCCGTCTCAGCCTGGAATGCCACACCATGTCCTCTCCTGTAGGTCCCCCACACCCTCCCCGGCTCCAGATGCAGCTCAGACCTCCAGCAGGATCTCAACCCAGACATGAAGCTCCCATGGTGCCGAAGGCCTTTTGATCTGCACTCATGATTTGTGTTGTTGTGCTTTTGGCTCCCACTCCACCTCTGTCTAGGACAGCAGAGCTGCCCTTGGTCCCTGCTCCACTGCCTCCACCCACAGACAGCACCAGCAGTGCATGCTCCATTGCCTTGATAAACCAAGGTTGAGCAACAACCTCTGAAGGCTCTGACAGACGTGGTTCAGCCTTATCACAGACAGGAATCCACTGACAGAGCCACGTCACAGCCTTGCAAAGCCAGAGAAAACTTCCTTCACTGGCCGAGGTGTTGGTCTGTGAGAACCAGGCACTTAAAGTTGGTCCTGATTTGCCTCATTTCATTTATTTCTGGACTCAGGAGAAGCATAAATGACTGCAGGTTTCTGTTTTGGTTCTTTTGCCTAGACTTCAGTATAAACACTCCTTCAAGCCATTTCTCCACCAAGATGAGGGGACAGAGAGCAAGAATCTTTGCCAGGTACAGTACCTGGAACCAGTCTGCTCCATCATGAAAAAGAGATGAAAAAGGGTACACAGCTATAAGAACTGCCCCATTAAGTGTCTACCTTGGTCTAAAGAGCAATGGAGATGTGTCCCAAATGCATCACTGCTGTAACAATGGGGCTCTTATTCTGTGCACTAAGAAAATGGTCTTTGGGAAGATTTATGTCTGAAGCCAACCAAAATCAACACTGAACACGGCAGTGGTCCAGTCAGACAAGAATCACTGCCTGGGCAGGGAACACCCTCTGTGAATCTGTTTGATTTCAAAATAGTGTGTTTGGTTTTGTCAGAGAGTGATTAAGATATGGGTAGAATAGCAATAACGAAAGCTTATTCCTTCTTCTATGAAAATGTGATCAAGAGAGACATAAATTTCTGCCATTATAAATTGGTGATGACCTAATGTTTATTCAAGCTCTGATTGGGAAACTTGTCATGGGAAAGAAAAGCCCATGTAGATGGTATTCTGGGCTCTGTCCCTGTGTGACCAGACGTGGTCAGTTCACTCCAGGATAACAGAATGTGGACCTTTTCATGTTGGTATTTCTTGGCTTTGCAAGCTAGGAACCGGGAGGGAGAGTTGGTCACTGCCTCCCCAGTGGGCAATTATTATGAAACAGAAACAACAGAAGGTTTCTCAGAGGCTGGTGCCCAGGGAATTTGAGGTCAGGCCTGCAGTCTGTCCTTGCAAAGTCCTGACCTCACAGGAGAGGGGCTGAGGGCAAGACTGAGGTGGTAGATACCCTGGGCTGCACAAGATGCCTGATTCATCTTCACATGATTCAGGGTGTCTGGATTTGTGAGTTTCCATCTGCAATTTCTCTAAAAGGCAATGATTCCAGAAATGTGTTTCTCTCTTCCCTTTAAAATGGGGTTCTTTCACCCTGAGCCCCTAACACAGAGGACTCCTGGGGAAAAAGATGCTGAGAAAACACTAGTGCTGAGTGCTATAAGGGATGTTCAGAGACCCCATGGTATCTCTTGGCCTTTGCAGGAAAACATTTATGCTGCTTACATCCTGGATCTGCTCTGGATCTTTCAGCAATTTCCCTTCCAGTCTAGGGTGGATAACAGCATCCATGGATTCATATGAAACAAAGTTCAGAAACGGAAAAAATTTAAAATACTTCAGTGACCAGAGCCTGGCCAGCAGCACAAAGTCTGCTGTGACTGATGGTCAGGAAAAGGGGCTGGGTCATCCAGTGGCTTCAGCCTGATTATCTTTCCCTGACACCATTCCCCAGAAGCCAGAGGCTGGCCCCAAGGACACTTTAACCACTCTCTGGTGACTGATTGGACACATTGGAATGCACTAACATAACTGTGCTTTTAAAAATCACCATCCTCTGCTTTTATGACTCTCCTTGGCCAGCTTCCCACTTGCTTTAACTGAAGCAAACCCTTTTTCTCCTGCAGGAAACTGCCACTATTGGTGCATTTGAAAGTTTACAGGATGACACACAATGCCTGCATTACAACAAAGTCCAGGATGGAAAAAGGAAGCTTTCCAACATTTCAGAGTGGAAATTATGAAAATTAGAAAGCCTCCTCCCAGTCTCTGGTGTGGTTTGCAGGCATGAGTTGGGTGGAGAGATGCTGGGGAGGGAGGAAGGGGATGTGGGTCTGCACTTCCAGCTAATGGGAGCCCTGAGGTTTGATCCTGCATCAAACACTCCCAGATTTGCAGGGTGTTGGCAGTTCACCTTGGCTTTTACCCTGAAAGCATCTTGGCTGCCAAGTGGGAGCAACAGCAATGGCTGGGTCTTGCAGAGGTCTGCAGAGGATCAATGTCTGCAGAGCCTTGCAATATGTAAAATCCAATGTATTATAAGGAATAATTTTAAATTGTGGTGTAGGATTGCCAAACTCCCCTCTTACAATAGCCTGTTTATCATATTGGCCTTGACAGGTTTTCTTGGATGATGTTTTCAAATATTGGGAACTCCAGGCTCTGCCCTCAGGCAGCAGTAACAGCTCTGAAGTCAGCTCTGAGGAAAGGAGAGCCTGTGAAATATTGGCAATTCACTTTTCTTGGTTTTTTTTTGGTGAAAATCTGGACGTTTAATGAGGGTAAACTTCATATAGCATTTTGGCCTTGATCATCCTCCTTCCCCAGTCTGCAGGTGCATTAAGAGAAGACTGAAAGACAGAAAGTTACTTGATGCCAACCCCATTCAGCTTCCTAAGATGCTCCAAAGCATCATGGAAAATATTACAACCTATGCAGGACAAGTCTTGTAGTAAGAGGTGAACTGTGCCTATGGAATCTATACCAAATAGGTTAATAAAAGCAAGATGTTGGAGAGCTTTTTTTGAATTACTGTGGAGGACAAAAAGCACATTGACATTCTCCCCTCTGAAGAGGGGCAATTTCTCATGGATCACATTGGTCAGGGGAGCTCACTGAGCATCCCACAGTGCTCTCACCCAGGCAAACCTCAGCATCTTTTACAGATATATTAAATACAGGCATTTATGTAGAGAAACTGACACGAGACACATATCTGTTTGAATGCCAGATTAAATCTATCCTGCAAAGAAGGAGAGGCATTTGGAGTGGGTGCAAGTAGAGGATCCAGTTCCTTTTGTACCTCCCCAGCTGCCCTGTTCTCAGGTGAGGTATTTGGCCCTTTACCAAGCCACTGGTGCAATCTCAATGATCTACTCCTGGTGCCCACAGCCTGAAAACACATAAATATGGAACACTATTCCAGAATGTGATCATGGATCTGTCCTTCAGAGCAGCTCCAGACATTCCTCAGGATCTCTGAAGACAGATGTCTCCAAAAGAAACAGTGAGCACCAGGACACCCCCTCCAGCCCCCACCTCCTTTGCCCCCAAAAGACTCAAATAGAATCTCTTAAAATTGAACAACTGTTTGCATAGACACAGCCTCAAGGACACAGAGAGCTGGCTGGAGCACAGGGCTCTGCTGCTTGGCACCTGCCCTGTGTCTGCTGGAGTCATGCAGGAAGAGCCATGGAATCATTAAGACTGGAAAAGACCTCTAAGATCATCAGGCCTCACTGTTAACCCAGAACCACTGTGTTCACCACAAAACCATGTCCCCAGGTGCCACATCCACAAGTCTTTTGAACACTTCCAGGGATTGTGATTCCACCATTTCCCTGAGCAGCCTGTTCCAATGCCTGACCAACCTTCCAGTGAGCAAATAATATCCAGTCTAAACCTACCCTGCTTCAACTTGGTGGACAATGCTGTTGACAAGAGCATGTATTGATGCTCTTATGACACAAATTTTAGCTTTGGTGGGACTCAGGTGATTTTCTAGTGGTCCACAGAAATAAGGAAGCAGAACTATATAATATAGATTCATATGTTCTCTAGAGTGGGGTGCAGCCCCTATGTTTTGCAGGGCACATGCCCCCTTAGAATCCTCTTCCAAGGACAAGCAAGACTCCCACAGCTATGGCAGTGCAGGGCTTCCCAGGCCAAACCTGGGCTGACAACTGAAGACTCACAGGGCCATCTGAGCTGGGCTAGCTCAGATGCCTCATCAGGAGCTGTTCTCCAGGACTAAACATGCCAAGCAGACACTGTGTTTATGTCCTGTAAAGGACAACTCAACCAATGCAAAATTGTCTCTGAAGATATTGGGATGTGTTGTCGCTAGAAGACACACATTACTGTCTTTTCTTTGACTACTGAAGTATCTTAAAACAGTAATAAAAATTATTTCAGTTTAATGATGAACTTGTAAGCTGAACGAAAGTACAATTGGAAGGAAGCTGAAATGGGGAACACACATTAGTAAAAACACATTCCTACCTTTAATCTCTCTTAGTTGAGTTTCTCCAAAACTCATCTCATCCTCCCAACTTATCTGTTGGGAGCTGGCAGGGTGGAAACTCCCTGTGGCAGGAACTTTTGAGTTAAGGCTGATTTGATTTGCACTTGCAGAGATTTCTGTAATGAACTAAAATAGTAAAACTGTATGATGGTACTTGTTCTGCACATAGATCCCCAAAGGGTAGATGCTTAGTGCACCAACATTAATTGCAGTTTATCAGTCCTTAGAGTCAACCTAATCTGTGTTGATGCAAAACTTGGAGAAAAAATAGATATCCATGGTCCCACCCCATCAAGACTGGTGTGTTTTATAGCGGGAGTACTAGAAACTAAAATGATTTTCAACCTCAGTTGAGAAGCTTGCTCACTTATTTCAAAGCATGCACAACCCTAATTGCACCTTCTAAATATGTTCCAGAAATACAGCTGGATTGTAGAGTGTGTGCGGGTGACTAAGTGGCCTCATTTGCAGTCCATTATCTTGCCAAAAGCTTTTCATGTGGTATCTTTGGCAAGTGGAGACAAATTGCACTCCATGTCTGTGCAATTTGGAGAGTGTGAAACTTTGGTCGCAAAAATACCCAAAACCCCCCCCCAAAATAAAGTGTAGGAATCATTCATACCCATTTTCTTGAGGAATGAAAAATCACCATTTCTTTGAAGCCATTAGAAATTACTGAGACAATGAGGATAATTTAAGCTTCAGCAGGAAATAAGTTAAACTAATACAGAAAGTTTGGCCACGAGTTTGGAAACATGTTGGAAATCTCAATCCAACTTTCTGAACTTGAGTCAGCAAAATAGGGCCTGTGTGACTACCTACACAACACGTTGCCTCTTGATCAGAACAGCCTTTTCCATGATTTCCACCAGGCTGGCTGGGGAGGCCCTGGTGCCTGTGAGCTTCACTGAAGTCACTGCTGGTATTTAAGAGGCTTGGGTTGGTGTCTAGTCTGCACCAAAGAAGTCTTTATAGTGAAAATGGAAAAGGTCTATGAAAGGTAAATGCTCATCCACTGTTTTGATTTGATCCGCCCCCCCCCCCCCAACACTGTACATTATCCTGAGTTAAATGGATGAAAAGAGTGAAAAAGTTAAGAACTAGAAATAGTCATGTGTTGAACTTTTTACTTGATGCCTGAAAATGCTGTTAGTTCTGGAAATTGTTGAAGCAACATTCAAGCAATCCCTTGTACAGATCAGGAACTGATAAAGTCTGAAGACTTTCTGTGTCTGGATTTAAAACCCAGCTGAAGGCATGTCTATGCTCTTCCAGGGATAAGTCCTGGCTAGAAGAGTTAGGACTAGGACTTTAGGTTGGGGCAGGTATTTCAACCACCCAAAGTGCCACTTGGCATTATCTATCACTGGCTGACTTTGCAAGAAACTGAATCTCAGAACTGGAAAGCCCTTCCAGGAACCTTCAATTTGGGATGGTAAGTTCTTGCCTCCTGGGCTGCAGAACACCACCTCGAGGGAAATTAATCTGCTACTGAACCATCACAGCTCCTTGGTGTGAGCTTGGGGCTGCTGCTGGGAGTGTGATCATGGTATCAGCTACCTGAAAAAGCTGTTTGAGCAGGCTTATTAGCCAAAAGCATCCATGAACCAGAGGAGCCTTTCCACCCCCTCTGAAGTTTTACAGCTGGATTCACATGATCCCCTCCTTCCCTTTACTCAAATCCAAAACATTTGGCTCATTTCTGGCTCCCAACCTCTGTCCCCAGGCTTGCCCTTGCTCTGTCCCCTGGTCTTTCCATCCCAGTGCTTGGCCAAAGTGAAGGCAACAAATGTTATTTGGAATGAAAAAAAGCTTTTCATTTTCTCATCAAAATAAGAATCTGAAGCACTGGAAATTTCAAGGCAGAACCTCTGCTCGTGAGGTCTCCAGGCCTTGAGAGCCTTCGATAATTCAATTAAGTTCCAACCATTTGAAAGCCAATTTGAGCAGTATCCTGGTTCCAAATTCTTCAGAGTTCACCAGTCACTATCCATTAGCCTCTGCCATGCTCTTACCTCTTGCACTGTTAACCTGCATGCATTTTGGGGGATGAAGTCTGGCACAGCTCCTGATCCGTTTCACAGAGAAGTCGGTTTTGATTTGTTACACCTTTTAGAAGTGTCAGAAAATATTATAACTTCCAGACACCTGAGAGGTGCACTAAGCATTTATCTGTCTAGGTAGAGTTCAAATTAAACCAGTTCTTCCGAAATACTTGTGAACAGGTCAGAAGAGATAAAGCTCTGATGAAGCAGATAAAATTGATGTTTCAGCAGTCACAAGGGATTATATCAGAACATTACATAGGTGACAGCTTTGCTACTTAAGATTAGCCTTTTATTAATTTATTTTTTTGTATACAATTATTTGTCTACAGAGAGGGTGAATAATTTTTTGTCACCTTGAGACTTGAATAACTTCCAGAAAACAGCTAAGGCAATGGGAGTCCCTTGCTTCAAGGTCTTTCTTCTTTCTTTGGCAACTTCTGCACTCAAGTATCTACTGTTTGTTTTTTATCTGTGATACCTGAGTAACTCTCCTGTCACCTCGCCAGTCTATCAGATCAGCAGTGATGCTGTCAAGGTAAGACACCCATCCAAAAAATGTCAGTGAAGGTGCTAAGCAAAGGTCTGCAGGACCTGCACGCCAGTGGAAGTGATTTCAAGTAGATAGGGTGAACTGGAAAGATCAGCTCCCCTCGGAGCTCAGCCGTGGTGTCAGAGCGAGCGCTCACAGCATCACTCACAGAGTTTGCACACAGGGTTCCACGGGCCAGGATCACTCCCCTGTGAATGCTGAAAGGTCTGCCTGTTCCACCCCGTTGGACCCTGCCCTCCAGCCCTTGCTGTGAGAGGTTTCTTACCCCTCTGCTCTTGAATCCGCACTGGAAAAATGGTTAGTAGCAAGCTGAGTGCTGAATTATCCTTTGTCTGCTAGAAGAAGAAAATCAGTAGCTCAGAATAATAAAAATAATAATAATAAAAAAATTGTACAGCAGAAAGGCATATTGGAACTCTTTTGCTAGGTTTGCTTGAAGGCAATCTCCTCTCTTGCCAGAAGCAAAGGTCACCATAAGCTGCAGAGTAGCGTGGGAAAACCTGCCTTGGAGTTGGCCTGCAGAGCAGAAAGACTGACTTTTTTTTCAGCCCTGGGTTCTCTCTTCTCAAGAGAAATTTATTTATAGGAGGAATGACGTTTCCTGCTGCATTCTTAACGTGCTTGCAGCTTGGGATAAGAACATGGGAGCTTTGTCTTCTGCCATCTGTTTTCTGTGGCAATAAATATCCATTTACGGATTTATCTTTGCCTGGTGTGTTTTAAAGTCATGATACGAGTGAGTGTTCATGGATATCCATTCAGGGAGGAAGTGTCATAGGTGAATAGCAGTCCCAGTTCTGTGCTGGTATAGATTTACATTTGGGTAATGGACAGTGGAGCTGTGGATTGGGGCTTTGGCCACATTTGTAATCTTAACTTATCTTCTTTGGAAGCACAAGAAATAAAAAAGCAATCTGGACTAAATTCCTGCTGAGCTGCAAGCATCCACTGACACAACTGGGCACGAGGCCTTTAATTTACCATATCTGAGAACTGGGACCTAAAGCTGGGGCACAGACTGCAAAACCCAATTTTAAATGGCTTTTCCAGCCAGACCTCTCCCAGCTTGATTAGTTTCTTACAGCACTTCATTTTGCCTGGAGATGGCCTTCCTTTTTACAGAGCCTCTGTAGTGCCAGGCTTTGAGCCTCGAAGGCAGAAGAGAGGGCAGACATTCCTTTTTAACACAAGAAAGCTGCATGTTTTCTCTGGGCTTTCTAACTCAAAAAAACAATGCCTTGTGTTTGTGGTGAGAAGCATTCCCGTGGATGGAAAATAGCCAGTGACGTCTTGAGAGGAGTAAATTGTGCTCTTCCTTAGGAGTGCCTTGAAGCAGCAGAAAGAGATCTCTGGATGGTGCTAGGCATTTGTTAGACATTAGCAGGACTCTATTCATCTTCCTCTCACCCACATCCGCAGCACATGGATATAATAAACATAGCTGGGAGGCATGAACCGTCTCACATCAATAATGCAAAGGGAGAGGGACTGCCTGTTTAACGTGCTGGGGGAGGAAGACCCAGGGAAGGAAGATCTGGTGGGGAGAGCTCTGTGTTGAGAAATGCTGTGTTAGGGATGGGATTCATGTTTCCTGTTTGTTTTGGGGTTTTTTGTGTGTGTGGGGGATTGTCTTCTAACCAAGGTGCATGGGCTGGTTAAAGTAGAGCTGGCTGCAGTTGAAGGAATTATTAAATCAGTCAAAAATATGTTCAGGGGACCTCCTTTTCAGCCCCCCACAGTACTTTGACTGCCTTTGCAGTGATCCCAAAGGCAATCCCAAGTGCTGGTCAGGATGAAAACATCTCATGGACATCAGCATTGAATTAGAGGAGCCTAGCTCATACCTCAGTCCTTATAGCAGCTGCTGGTGTGCCCTGTGGCACAAAGCACAAAGCTTAATTCTGCCTCAGCTGACACGTCTGGTGGTCTCTGTGTCATACCTACTAATATTTAGCAATGCCCTTTTCCACTTGTACTTGTAAAAACCTTTGTAAAGTCCTATCTTCTGGTGGGTGTGTGCCATGCATTACACAGATCTCTCACATCTCAGGCTTTGCATGTTAAACCTGCTCGCTCAGGACTGTATTTTGGGCTCTTTCACTGCTGCTGTGGGATTTAATGGACTCTGAGCTTAGAAACAGATTTTGGGTGGCTTCAGGACCCCGAGCAGAGAATCTGTCCTGCCAGCTCTCCAGAGAGAGAAAACATGATGCATCCTTCAGCCAGGCTGACCACAACCTCATGGGCCAAATGCCTGATGAGCCAGTTCTGTGATGAGGCAGAGAGAAAAGCAGCAAGGACAGAGGCTCAGGACAAAAAAGAAGTGATTGCAAAAATCATCCCATCAAATTCTCTGGCAACCCTTAAAGCAAGGCTCCAGCATTTGCCTGAGAAGTCTAAACTACCTCAACCTTAGGTCAAGAAGTGGGAAGGAGAGAAATAAACTGTGGATGTGAGTGAAAATAAAACAACACAACCCCCCTGACAGTGTCACTTGGGCTGTATGTGGAGCTGTTAAGTCTGTACACTGTTAAAGTCTCCTGCAGTGCTGGTCATCCTTATGCAGCTGTTCTTGCCTTCTACATAAACACTGAAATTTTACAACACCTTCTTCTGAAGGTATTTCCGTGCTCTGCCTTGCTCCCTTCCAAGGGGTTATGTCCTGGGAACACCCTGTGAGAGTGCTGCTGGTTTTTACACCTCTCCATCTCATGGGCTAAGGCACAGAGCAAAGCAAAGGCTGGGGCAGATGCTGTCAGGCAGGTCAGTGTGGATAAGATGTTGCAAAGGGGATATGTGCATGGAGGAGAGTGGTCTCATATTTTCTGCACTATTATATGTCTCTCAAATAGTGATAGAAAAAGGGGGAATGGTTTTAAATTAAAAGAGAAGAGATTTAAATTAGATGTTAGGGAAAAAATGAGGGTGGTGAGGCACTGGCACAGGCTGCTCAGAGAAGCTGTAGATGCCCATCCCTGGAGGTGTTCAGAGCCAGATTTCGTGAGAAACCTGATGTAGTGTGTGGCATCCTACCCCCAGTGGGGGGGTCAGGATGAGATGATCTTTAAGGTGGCTTCCAACCCCAACATTCTACAGATTTATGATTTGTCTGCAGACTACTCAGCCTCAGGCACAGCCTGCGTAAAACCATGAGCCACTCCAGACAGGGAGGGACCCCCTGTGGCCATCAGCAGCAGAGGATGGTGGCCCTGCAGCAGCTGAGAGCTCACCCTGGATGAAAAATCATCTGCCACCTTGTGGGAAGCCACCTTGGTCTGCCTCCCCACACTCTGCAAGAGCAGCTGCAAACCACCAGATGCCAACCCTGGTCCAGCGGCAGCAGTGCCAGGCAGGGAACAGGAGCACAATAAAACCTGACCCAAGGCAGGTTAAGGCATCAGGGCTGTCTGCCCTGGGCCCCCTCAGAACGAGCATCTTGAACCACAAAGCCCAAATTTACCGGGAGGGACATTTCTGAATGCTCTCCAAAGCAACAACCCACAATCAAACAATAGCAGACCAAAGCTGTGTGAATAATTGATTATCTTTGGTTTGCTTGACGGACTGGAAAGGCAAAGGAAATATTTTTCAGGTTGACACAAAGTTATTCTGCTTTCTCTTCTGCCAAATGGAGGGGAAAGGAAAACAAACAACAAAAAGGCTTTGCGTTTAACCAAAACATTTTTTGAACAGCTTTTAAGTTTTGAGATTTTTCTCATATTCCTTAAAAAAAAAAAAAAAGAAGGAATTTGTCTAAATGAAATTACACTCTTTTTGAAAGAAAAAAATGCAGAAAAAAATTTGGTTTGAAATGTACAAAACAGATTTTTTTTTTTTTTTTGAGTGCAACAGACTTGAAGTAAACTCACAGGTGGCTGCAGCTGCAGCCAGACTGCTTTTCAGCAAAACAGAAGCCTGAAGCAAAGGCTTTCCTCTGTCCTGGGTGAAAGGACCCACTCTGAGCCACTCTGGGCTTGTAGAGCTTCTACATGTGCCACCAGTGAGTGCAGCACCCCTTGCCCACCCGTGGGACACTCAACCCCAAACCCCTGTGGGCAGGAATGAGCAGAGGGTGCCTGTTCCTTTGAGCTGACCACTGTTTTGGGGATGTCAGCGGTGACAAGCTGGGCTGTGAGTGTGTGTGCAAGGTGTCCCTGTCCCCCGGGGGGCTGTGCTGCCCCTGCCAGCTCTGTCAGAGGCAGCTCAGCAGGCAAAGGCAGCCTGAAAGCACCTGGTGTGTGCCAGATGTGTGCTCAGCGTGTGCTCTGTGGGTGTCCAGCACACTCTGAGCTGAGCCCCTCTCCCAGTCACTGCTTCTTTGCCAGCCCATCAATCTTCAAAGTGCCAGGACCCCCTGCTTCCCTGGGCACTGCTGCTGGGTGATGTACTTCCAGCTAATCAATGGCTCTACTGCAGAATTCTGTGTGCTCTCTGGGTGTGCAGCACACTCTGAGCTGAGCCCCCTGTCTCAGTCACTGCTTATTTGCCAGCCCATCAATCTTCAAAGTGCCAGGACCCCCTGCTTCCCTGGGCACTGCTGCTGGGTGATGTACTTCCAGCTAATCAATGGCTCTACTGCAGAATTCCTGGGAGCCCTGCCATTCCTGCAAGCAGCGTGAAAGCAGCAGCCCTGCCTTGGCTGTCCAGGGACAGCCCTGTGGTGTCACCTTAGAGGGACTCTGTGCACTGCAGAGCCCTCACTGCCACCAGTGCTCACTGAATATCTCAGCTGGGACAGACACAGCTGGGCATCAGCATCTCTGCTCACTGACACGGAGCCCTTCCACACCACTCTGAGCTTTCCTCTGGTGTTCATTATTTGACATTATTATTATTATTATTATTATTATTATTATTATTATTATTATTATTATTATTATTTTCTCCCACTGCTACAGGTCACTGCTGCCATATGCCATCATGCTTTCTCAATGAGTACTGAATATCTGAAACTACTTTTTTTTTTCCAGAGATTATTATCCCAACTATTGCCACAGAGTCTCTAACTAGTTACATTTGTTTTAGGTTATCTTACAGTTCCTTCTGGCACCATTTCCACTCTAAGTTACCACACAGCCCCTGACAAGTATTAATTCCCGTTCATCAGCTCACGAGTCCCACCAACAGTAATTCCTAGCATGGCACACACCAGCAGTAATTTCTTCACACCGTGACATAATCCCTGTTAGCTCTGACTACTAACAGGGCAGACAACTGCCTATCAAATGGTACCCTCCTCATCCTCTGGGCATGCATTCAGGACAAAGAAATCATGCTTACCCTTTCCACACTGCGTCTCCTCAGTGATCCATATGGTATTTTGAATAAAAGTCTTCGGGTCCTACCCGGAGTCACAGCTGTCTGTACTACCATAGTGCAGAGCTAACTCGTGTGTGTGAGAGAGAGAGAGAGTTCACAGCACACACAGGCTTCCCTTGAAATAACTTAGTCTCATCTAGATTTCCCAACTATCAAATAGCTGAGTGGGTTTTCACATCAGACCATATGAGTCAAGATGTGGCTTGTTTGAAAGAAGGAGGGGGGAAATGGGAAAAACAAAATTAAAAAAAGGAAACCCCAAGCCTTGTAACCTTAACAACATGCTTCAAGCAGCATATCTTTAGCTCCCTTCTGTTTCTTGGTGTAGTTTGCTCAGCAGGATTGCTGTGCCATAGAGGTGGAAGAATTAAGCTTCTGGGGAGAATGTTCCAAAAACGTCAAGCCCGCTTCTTGTTGCTACAGATGGTAACCAGGTCAGTTGTCTAATCAAAGCTCTATCTGAGTTATTATACGTTTTGCCATGTGACTGCAGACCCCTCTGGTTTGCTGTACAGTAGATCACATGTTCACCTTAAAAAGAATATCTGGTGTATCCCCATCTGGTGCAGAGATTAGTGTTAATTCCTGGGTTCAGATATTCCTCCCTCCTAGATGCTGGAAAGCACAGAGCCAGAGCAGAGGGCTCAGGCAGCTCCTCTGGGCTGCTCAGCTGAACTGAGGGCTCACAGATCCAGGCTCTGTGTGGCACAGAGCAGCACATGCATCCCAACAGAGAACAGGCAGTACCACTCACATCCACATCACTGAAATCACTGGGTGATGCCTGCAGCTTCTATGTGTACTCACTCACTCACAAAAATGATTATGTTGCAGTCTGTGATTGTGAAGTGTTACTTTCAGAAAGCCACTCTCAATGTCTACATAGTGGTTTTTTTTTTTTTCTCTTATAAAACCAGTTTAGAGGCTAGAAAAGTTTGAAACTTTATTTATACTCTAAATCATACACACATGCTTTGGAAAGGGGAAAAATACATTCCCTTCCCACAACCTTTCTGTAAGAGCAGGAGTTGTCCTAAAGCAGCCAGGTATAATGCTGTGCTTTTATAGGAAAGTGTTTTGGATGTTGTGTTCATTTCCACATTCTGTTAGAGGTATTGGTCCACATGCAGTTTAGAGTTAATGTGTGCAAAGTGGGAACTTCTCAACCCAGCAATTCTTTAGTGGCACTCTGAATTTGCCCAGTAAAATGGAAAAGATGTTGGCCCATGTCCCTTTCCTTGAAGCAGTCTAGCTGGGAGAGCAAAAATCTGCTGAGTTGAGAGAGCCAATCCCTTCCTCCATGTATTGTTCTCATTTTAATGCAAAACTAAAAATACTTTGTTTTGATCCAAGTCCAAAAGCTGGGATGAAGGTGCTAGGGACATGACATTAAAGAAACCATTTCAAATAAAAAAAAAAGCAACTCTATCTGCTGAGCATATGTACATGCATTAAAACCAGTCATAGGGAAAAAACTGCAGCTTGATGTGGGAAACTCTAAATATTAACACAATTGGCCTTTGTTCATAATGAGTTCCATATGTCTCTTGCCAAAGAGAGTGAAAGAGACAGGAAAAGATGGAAATATCTTAAGCATGACTGACTTATATAGGTTCTTTATGTGGAATAGGTGTACAGTTAGGGTCTTTGCTTCTTGCAGGTTTTTTTTAATGATTGTTAGTGCCCTCTTTGCTATCTCACAGCCTGCCTACCTCTTTTTGTCAAGCCTGAAGTGGCTGGCATTTCCCATGGGGAGCCTTTGCCTGCATCAGCAGAGCCCCTGGGGACTGACTGCTGGAGAAAGAGGGCAAAGGTGGTAGCAATTATCCTTGCTGGGAGCTTTTCCTGAATAAAAGCTGAGTCATGCTGGAGTCAGGACCTCGGGGGTGAGTGTTTCATACAAGAGCAGAGCAGCAAAGGTGTCCCTGTTCACCCCATCCAAAGCCCTGGGTGGGGCTGCTGCCGACACCAGCCTCCTTCCCCAGGAGCTCTCATATTCCTGTGAGCATGTTCTCCTTCCTGCAGGTCCAGCTCATGGAAATAACAGCTCTGTAGATAGAAATTTATCCACTAGAGGGGACAAAGAGCCACTAGACACATGGGGATGTGTCTGTAAGCCATCAGGCTCCAGGACCAGGAACAGACAGTCCAGTGGTACCAGCATGAAACACCACACCCTGATATTCTCCACAGGGGAAATGGGAGCTCTCATTTAGTCATTTCCACAAGCCTCAGGTGTTTTTGCCTAGATTTTTAGGTCTTGCCAATGAAATGCAAATCTGTGTATTGTTCAAGGCAGCTGAATGGTAGGTAATAAAAATACTCTTTACAGGAAACATCTTGCACACGTAAAAAGTAGAAGAAATCCATCCCTTATCATGTTACTGGAACCAATTCCAATAAGATCTCCATACATCCCACTGGGCTTGACTCCTTGCTCCCTCAGTGTGATGCACCCCAGGCACAACTCTATGGGTACTCTCCATGTAAAACTGGAGACCTGGACCCACTGTGACACTTCTGTTTCATTCCTCATTTCCCAGGTGCTATGAACCTGGAAAAAGGAAGCCAAAACTTAATCATCAGGACTGTGGAACCATCCAGGAGGATGAGATGTTTGCTTTATATTTTTTGTTCAAAGCATATTGGTAGGCAACTATATAGGGCAGTCTACTAGAATTCATTTGGTAGGTTGCCTAAAGGTAGTAATGTAAAACATGCTCCCATGAGGGTCTCTCTAGTTGTTCCCAGAGGATGAATCTGGGTGCTTGTGGCAGGCACAAGCACATCCAAGGGCACTTCAGCCCATTAAATTTGGGATTTGCCTCTGGAGATCCCCCTTTCCCATTTAGGGGGCTACAGATGCAGATTGAGATGACCAAGCTCATCACTGAGACTTTATTTAACTGCACTGTCTGCAGAGACCATCTACAGCTGAACAGCACAGTAGGAAATAAATCCCCAAATATTCTAAGGGAGGATCCTGACCTTGCCTCCACAGACCCTCAGAAGGGACACACTGTATTTACTAACTGCTGAAAGACAAGGCTCTTTAAAGCAGTGGATGCTTTTCAGTACTAATTGCAGGCTGCCAGGAACAGGGTTTGTGGTCACAATGCATCAGAGGAAAGGATATCCAATGGATTGCTATTTGGACTAGATTTTTTTTGGTCTTTAATGAAAAGGAGAAAGGAACCATTTACTGCTGCAAAGTGTGTCTTATATTTGCAACACAGGAGTCAAGTTTCAAGTCAGGGTACTCCCAGCAGAGATCAGTGAATGGAAACCAGTGAGAGCAGTGGCACAGACTGAAATGCAGTGAGTGGTATCCATCAGATCTATCAATATGGCATTGTAAAATTGAAAAGTCACTCACTACAGAAAAATCCACTTAAGTTCGGTATTCCATGAAGACACAAGTATGGCAACAGATTGAGGGGGAAATAAGGATAATTTGCAGCTCCTGGCAGTATTTTCCACCCTGGACAATATCTATGGTTTGTCAGTAGCAAAGCCAAATTCTTCCCTGGAGCCCTGATAGGGAAACCACTTCTATTTGAGCTCTTTAGCAGCTCCTATTAATCTTTGTGGGATTTCTTACTTCCCACTGTAAGCAATCTTCCCTAGCTATTTTGTTAGAAAGATGAGGAGAACAGAGCTTCCCCAGAGCTTTGGGGCTGCAAACCCTACAGTGACTTAGCTTACATTTTATTGCACTCAGAATCAGTCTGCAAAGGAAATTGCCTTGTTGGGAGTGAAAGATGTGCAGAGGTTGTCATTGCAAATCCAGCTTGCCTTTGATTTAAAAAAAAGCTAAACAATTTTCCAGTCTTACATGGTGTTTTACAGAGAAATGTTATGATCACTCTAGCCTGGGGAGGGATGTGGGAAAACACACTGTGTGCAGCTCCATTCCCATGTGAGTCCTTTCCATTGGAGCTGGCAATAACCCAGCAGTGCAGGGGTGAGAGAGAGAGAGAGGTTCTTTGTGGTCCCCAGCCACAGAAAGCCTGGGGGCAGGGCTGTGTCACATCAGGGGCCACATGCACCATCCTGTCCCTGTCTCCCCTGGGCAAGCAGCTCATGGGAGTACCTTTGCTGTGTGCAACTATGCAGGGTGGATATAAGAGTCAGCCCCACACTGGAACAGAGATGTGGGCTTTGTTTCACTCTGTTTTGGTGCTCTGGGTCATCAAGGTGGTGTTGGACTGCACGTGCAGCATGCCCATCACTTGTACTAACAAAGGCCAAGGGGAATTTGGGCTCCTGTCACAAATGCACATCATGCTGCAGCACAGTTGTTTAGCTGCAGTTCACAGATGTGTTAGTGGGTCTGATTAGCATAAGCCTAATCAGAAACCCAGAACCAAGCCCTGCTGGACTCAGAAAAGTTAATATCTGATGCACATTGCTATAACACAGAATGCTATATCAGGTGCTCCTAAATGTCCTATTCACTGGCATGCCAGAGTAAATACCTGCATGGCTGCTCATCGGCTGCTTTGTGCACCTCAGCCTTGGGTGTTCATGGGGCATGGCTGGCAGAGCAGAGTGTGAAGCCTGGGATGGCACCTGCTGAACCTGCACCCAGCCAAGCACTTAGGCCCATCAGCTGCTGTGTCCACCAAGCCAAAAAGTTCTTGGCTCAGCCCCTGATGAAAATCATGACACAGGTGTAGACACCCCAGGAAATATCTTCAGGAAAGAGGACAGAGCAACATGCACCTTTCCTCTTCCCCTCCTGCCACCAGGAGCAGCCTCCATCCCACCTCCAGCTCTCCTCTGCATCCTCTGGCCTCTCTGTGGTCCTGGCTGGGGAAGGTGGTCCCAGTCTTTGAGCACCCAGGCAGGTGGGCTCCTGGAAAACTCTGTCCAGAAGAGCAGCAGCAGATAGCAAGCAGGGCCTCTGCTAGATGGAAGGACATTTCCCTTGGGTTTTAGTGTGCTGGCAGGTCAGTTCTTTTCCCACATAACTCACAGAGACAGTAATTAATTAGGGAGGGAACTCGCCTGACCCCACTGCCCTGGAGACACGCCCCTGTAAACATCACGGAGGGATTGAAGGGGCCACCTCTGACTTCCAGGGCTAATATAAACAAAGGAGGAGATATTTGGCAACAATGGCACATTCCCACATGGAGGCTGTGCAGCAGAGGCGGGTGTGATGCACACACGAGCAGGCATGCTCTGAGCTGGGGGATGACTGCACACTATTTCTGCTGGGGGTCTGGTCTAAAGCCTTTGCAAATCCTGGGGACTGCAATGAATGTGTGAATTCTTGGTGCATCTCAGTATCAAATCTTAAAATGTGAGCAGGCTACTCCTGTGGAGTGCTTAGCACTGCTGATTTGCTTCAATTCCTGAAGAAATAGGGGTGTGCTCAGCACGGCATGGAAGGTACTCAGCCTTGAGCTTGATTTAAGCCTTATACAGGATATGTGACATATGGACTATGTCAAACACTGTGAAGATAAATGCTTCTTTGTTCTGTGCAATTTTCTCTCTTTTAAAACTTCATCCTTGTTACACTGCTTTGATTAATCTTAATATATTGTGGGAAAGCATATGTGTCTGTGTGAGGGAAGGAGAGAGAGTTATGTTGCCCCAGGAGAAAGCCACATGAATAGCAGAGAGACCAACATGTCCCTGAAGAAAGCAGGGAAGTAGAAGACCCCTGAGAGATGTTACAAGGGTTTTTTTTAAGCTTTGCCAGACTTGGTAAACAGTGTCTCAGGCAAATTATGTTTTGTAGCTGAAGTCTCACAGACATGGAATAATGATGACTTTTCTCCAAGCGAGGAGAAAACTCTGCTGAAAGAGGAGCTGCTAACACTGGCAAAATACAAACTCAACTTGGTTGTGTTTCATGTATATTTTCTGGACAGATGAAGAAATGTGAAAAGTTTGACTCTCTGGATCTTCAGTCTTGGAACCCTGGAGTCTCTCCCTGTAATCCCTCTCTATTCATACAACAGCCTACCCCAGCTGCAGGACCCACCTGAAGAGGCATTTACCTCTCCTAACTTTGGTCCCTTTTTGTGAGGTTGTCACTTGGACTCCTTTTGTCATAGCTGGAAGGAAATGGGCACTTGCAAGATTTGAGACACCAGATCTGTTTTAGCTTCTTATTTTACTGGGGGTTGAATGAAACCTGAAAGTGTCAATGTCTCCCCACCAATTATGAAGCAAACATGACAACTGGCCACTCTTTGTCTGCCTTGCCAGCTCTCAGAGGCTCTCCTCTGTCTCTTGGTAGCTTTATTTAATTACCTTGTGTTTGCTAACATACCTTTTGGCATTCACACTCCCAGCTCTTTGTTCTCACTGTCTCATGTCTGTGTGTTTTTCAGTATGGTTGGCTGCTCCACAGAGCTCTTCTGTTCCACAAAAGCTCTCTCCCTTTTGGCATTAACACTCCCAGCTCTTTGTTTTCACTGTCTCATGTCTGTGTTTTTCAGTATGGTTGGCTGCTCCACAGAGCTCTTCTGTTCCACAAAAGCTCTCTGAGGGTCAGCAGCACAACCTGACTCTGATGGGAGTTCTCTGCAGCTGATGGCTGTGTGGAGGGTGGCAGCACAGCACTATGGCTTTTCTTCTGCTCTAGGACTGTCCATGGCAGCTGGACCTGGACTGGGCTCAAAAAATGTCTCAACAAACTCATAAAAGGACATCTACTGTGGGCTGCTAAATTTGAAGGTGCTACTTGTGGGTCATGAAACCCTTGAGTACAAGGAACTGGTTGTTGAAGGGTAGCTGTGGGGTTGTGGTTATGCATTTACTCTCTTTTAGAGGTGTCTGTAGGGACCTGATGTTATCTGCTGCTCAAGACATGGTGCTGGGCTACAACATTCACTGGGAAAACCTGATGTGATTATTTTTCATTTCTCAGTTTCAGAAGTGTCTAAACAAAACCTGAGGCAAGCTGCCTAATTAGATCTCTTTAGTGGCACAATCCTGCTAAGCAACCTCAGGTTTTACTGCAGGTCAAGGGGCCTGATTCTGCTTCTCTTCTCTGCACTGCCAAAACTCATGCTGACTCCTATGGTGGAGGGTGAAGCTTTGAATCTCCTGCAAACTGGAAACTGAGGAAAAACTGGGAGATGCTGTAGTTGCCAGAGAGAAAATCATTAGGAGCTGTTTCAAAGACTCAATTTCTCAGATAAATAAACACATGGAAATACCCATTATGTTGCAAGGGGTGAGGTTAGCACCCACACTTCTGCATTATGTATGATTTGTGACTGCTCTGGGTACAAACTTGCTTCTTGCTCTTCGATTAGCAAGCCCTGGCAGCCTGGCAAAGTCACACAATTTATTGCTGCTGTAGAGGTTAATGGATCAATTTACATGTTGATAATGTTTTATTATTACGATGGTTATTAAGAAAAATGTGAGACAGACACCAGGAGTCGATAGCAACTGCAAGAATGTTTGTTTGATTACTTCAGGGAGGGGGACTGCTGTGTCCAGGGCTCATGGTGCAAGTGGTGGTTGAGTTCATCACAACCATCTTCCTGCACCCTCCTGCCTCCAGAGTGTCCTCAGTCCCAGCTATGAGGATGGCCACTGTTTAGTAGTGTTGATGGCATGAGAAAATAGGAAGGTTAATGGTATAATTGCCCAAAGAATGGACAAATTTCACAGCTATCTTTGCCAGAGCATGCTCGGACTGGATCCAAAGTCGCACTTCATGCTTGGCATCAGAGATCTGTGAGACACTGATAGTAGGATTATTCTGCAGTTGTGTGCAGTCTTATACTCTGAAGGGAAGAAATCACCAAACTGAGCTTCTGGAAGTTGTATGTCTACTCCTTTCTAAGTGGGAAGATGGAAGAGGAGGCTGCTTAAATGGCTCCATTTCCCTCTGTCCCAGCTTCTCTATCTGTAACATGAAAAATTATCAGTGCTGATTTTATTGTTGTTTCACTATTTTCAATAAAGAGCCAGGTCAACTAAATGCCCCTCTCTTCATAGCTTAGTTTTAAGAGCTGGAATCTGTGGGTATTGGTAGCCACCACTCCAAATCCTTACTGGGACATGATGGCCTCGTGCCCCTCATAGTGCCACCCCCATTGCCAAAGTCCACCAGGGAGCTCCGTCTCCTCTGGGGTCACTGGCCAAGAGACTTGACTGTCGTTTCAGAGTCTTAGCATTTGAGTCTCTCTCTTTCAAATATCCAGCTGCAGATCTGCTTGGATACAAGGATTTGACTCCCACCTTAATTCCAGTTCATCCCAGGTAATTTCTTCTGACTAGGTTTTGTACTCTTGCTATCTTGGTGTTAACTCTGCCAGAACCTGACCACATGGGGAGGGAGAAGAGCAGCTGTTTCTCTGGGTGATGGAGGAGGCTGGAGCATGGCAAATCTGGATTGCTAATCCACCCAGGGCAAAGCAATCACAGCCCCTCCCCATGCCAGAAAGCCCTCAGAAATTTAATTTCATAAGATACTCTCATATATATACACATGTAGTCTATATATGTAGATATAGATATTTAAAATAGATTTAAAATATATTTTTATATACATATATATACATATATAGATATACATGTAAGTATATATTTTTCTGTGGAGTGTGGTGGGAAGAAGCCTGAGAAGCCAGCTGTGAAAATAGATGTTTGCAGGAATGTAGAAGGAGCTGTGGAGTGTACTGTGGATATGACAGGATGTGTTTGGATGGGCTCTAAGACCCCGGGAACCATTGGAGATAAATTGCCTGTTGTATTCCAGGTGATATCTGGAGTGGGCCAGCACACAGGGTTCATGGTTTAAAGACTTCATCTGAAGGTTTTTTTTCTCTTCTGGGATATCCACTACAGCTCCATCATGTCTACCCTCAGTCTCCTTTTGATGCCAGCTGATGTTTGACTGCCTCAGGCTCACATTCCTAGCAGGATTATTATCCCTTAGCCTGTTTGCTTGAAAGTCTGTTTTTCAGCAGGTCTGAAGCCACATCCATAATGCAAAGCATCCCTCAGTGGGGCAGGCTCTACAATTCTTCTCACTTTCAACCCCTTCCAGACATCCCATGCATGCTGGGCGTGGTATACCCTGGAGGTTTGCTCTACCTGTCCCAAGGCAAGGCCTGGAAGCAGCAAGGTTGATTTTGAGGTTTCCCTCAAAGGTCTTGCTCACAGACTGCTCAAGAATAATTAGTGTATCCAGAGACAAGGAGGGTTAAGCCCAGGGATGCCTGAGCTGTGAAACCAGGATTCAGAGCCTACATTTCATATCCAGACTCCCTTTTCCATGTAGCACACCCGAGGGACTGCTGAGCTTGCCCCTGCACTGCCCCCCTACTTTGGTCCCTGTCTCCCTGTCCAGCTTTCTCCAGACAGCCAAATCCCAGCTCCTCAAGCAGCTGGGTAGCAGCCTGCCGGTGATGACAGCTAATTATGAAATGTCATGTCAGAGGCTTCCCTTTTATCTCATCTTGTCCAGCCCAGCAAAGCTCTCCAGTGCCCTTTGGAAAGAGGGGAAGGAAGTGTCAGAGCAGCACCAGCTGCTTCTCTGATAGTGGGATGACAACATGCCAGAACACCGTGTCCTGTAAGGAAGCGGCAGCTCGTGCCATCTAGATGCAAATCTCTGGTCTCCATAAAAAGAAAGCAAAAATGTTTTTAAAAGTGTTCTCATGTAATACTAGCTTTCCAGAGGAAGTGTTTAACACATCTGCTGGCGAGGCTTGCCATCATCCCTGCAAAACAGCTAAATTCACTCCAGGTGAGTCCCTGCAAGAGAAAAACTTCCAGAGAAAAACTGGCCTGATCCTATAGTTTTTCTTCAGTCTGCATTACCACAGAAGCCAAATTACATCAAGGTGTGTTAGTCTGAGCTGAGCTATGTCTCAGTTTTCATTAGAAACTGGTGGTTGCTTCTCATTTGTTGTCTGCTACAACCTTTTACACTGACAAAATGAGCTTGATAGTTTAGTACGAGCCATTAAAGTGAGCTTTGTCAGGGTCCACTGATCCGGGAATGGGTTACTGCCCCTAAGGTCCCAGAAGCATTAAAACTAAGTTTCTTTGGAAGCAAAAAAAGGTAACTCAAGGCTCCATAGACCACAATTTCCCAATTTTGTAAGTAATCACCTGGTTTGGAGCAGTGGAGGGCACCGAAGAATTGGAAGAGGAGCGTTACGGTGACAGATGGCTTCGCTCTTTCAGCAATAAACCTGACACAGATGAAGATGCATGGCACAGAGCAGACTTCAAGATCATTCCCAGGAGGGTCCTGTTACTCACAGTGTGCCCACAGCCCATCCAGCCCGACCAGTCTGGCCCCATACTCCTCACCAAAATACCCATCTTGCTGCAGCAAAACCCTTGGTAGTGGACCAATGACCTTGGACAGATCTGGCTGCTAGAATGTTCTGTAACAGCCAGAGGTTGACGTTTTGCCCTTCCTTCATCTTGAGTTTTATATTTGCTTTTCTATATCCAGTATATCCAGAGGTAATTTTTAGCATTGCTAAATGAATAGGTGGTTGAAGATCAAACACAGCAGCAAGACAAGGTGATATATGAGTAAAGCCTGAAAACTGTGCCTGATAGTGGTGATTCTGCATGTGGCATTTGATCTAGATTGCCCAAAATTCCTCCTGCCTTAATTCCTTGGTAGGTTTTAGAAGAGCCCAGCTAGCTGCAAACATGGTTGCTCACAAGGGAAATCCTTTTTCCTTGATTTGCATAGAGGCTAAATTGGATTCCCAGCCCTGAGCTGAGATGTGAAGCCTGGACATGCTGCCCTTGGGTCTAACAGCCCCAGGCTCTGCAGAGGACACAGCTGTGACACTGCTGGAGTGTCCCCTGCACAATGCTGCTCACACACCCCTGCTCCTCCAGACCCAGCTGTGCCCAGGGGTGGCACAGCATGGCACTGCACAGACATGTCCCTGCATCACAATTTCTGCTGTGGCTGCTCTGTCCCAGCTGGGGATGTTTCACTGGGTTTCTAGAATTACAAATTTGAGAGACCAGCTCAAAACACAACCTGAGAAGAGCTCTGCTGGTTTAATAAACTGACGTTTCCTGCAGCTCTGGAGAATTTGGCCCATATTTTATTTGGCCAGCTCTCACCCTCACCGCAAAAATCACCAAACCCAGAAACTCATGAGGAGAGGCATTTGGCTGGAATCAACATACGGACATTAAAACAGACAATGGGATGTAAAGAGTCAAGATATGATTCCCTGCTTCCCTGTCTTACAGGGCTGTGTGGCTCCCAGCAAGACAGGAGGCTTTTCACACCCTTCAAACACAGTCAGACACATGTAGGATTGGTCAGCCTCCATCATCCCTGGCTTTCCAGATGTTGTCAGTCTCTGAGATTCTGCTCGGAGCTACCCTGTGCCAAAGGGCTTTAAGCACCCACTGTTCAATGACACCTGTGCCAGGAGGTCTCAGTCCCCCAGGTGTCAAACACCCAAGGCAGTGAAGCAATGCTGAGCTATAAATAGACCAAGAGGAATTGTGGTGCCAAGTTTATCCTGCTACATTTGCAAACACTCCAAAGAAAGCACTGGCCCCTTCCCACACAGAATTACTTTCACAGTGTGCTGTGGTTGTGAGAGGCAGATGTTACATCTTTGCTTGTCATGGGGATTGAAATCCTCAGGGATTTTCCGTAGGATTCACAGTACTGAGAGCTGGGAAAAGGAGTTGAATCCAGAGCATCAAATAATCATTAGGCTGATTCAGATATTACAGCCCAAAGAGTATTTCAGTATAGGGCAGCCTCCAATAATGTTCATCTACCCCACTCTCAGCAGCCTGGGAAAGGGGTAAAGGCACTTTCCAAAGTACTGAGGGAAGATGCCAGCACAGGGAAACTCTAATCCATTTCACAGCACAGATGGACACCTCAATAACTGGACCACAGGCTAGAAATCTGGCAAGATCTCCTGTTTTTCACTTTTGTGGTTGATGCCTAAGATTCCTCATCACCAGACCCTGAAATTTGTAATATTCCATTTAAGCAATGCCAAAAACTCTTCTGAAAATTCAGGTCTCTTGCCATCTCATTTCTTATAGCCTGAATTCAGAGAGTACAGATCACCTTGGCATGACATTTTTTCCACTAAGACAAATGAACTGGCAATCCCTCACTATTACTTTCCATCCCCTCCCACCAAAAAACCTTCCAAAACATGACCATCTCTGACCTTTAGGTGAAATCCATCAAGCTGTGTTGAAAAGGCAAGAATATATTTGGAAATGCTTTGATATTTTTAAGAAACTTTAACATGAGATGATAAAGACAGATTTTTATCTCAGATGTATAGAAGCAGATCATACATTGCTTCACTGAACTTTGATGATTCCAAGGAAGTAAACCCTGATTAGCACTGGTTTAAAGTATTTATACATCCAGGAGTCATAAACTGGATTCTCTTGAAAACACAACTGTTTTGCTTGTTCCTACATCTCTTACAAAATAACCCAAGAGTCAAAATTGTAATTTAATAGCTGTCAAAATCCTAAAGTCAAGGACACCTGATGTCAAGCAATGCACAATTTCAATCTCTGTCAATGCAATAGTTTTACAGAAATATTCCTCAAACTGACCAAATCTCTCCTCGTTTTCACATCACATTTGCAGATGATGCACAAAACCAGTGCAAAATCTGTCCTGTCTTGGATCTCACCTGTTGCAGTTTTGCATGTTATTGCTTGCAGGAGATGCCTGAACCAAAACATATTGGTAGAGTTGGATTACACACAGTTTATCAGGAAAAGTAAAGAAATTAAGCCAATGCAACACTTTGGATATGCCATAAAATTTGTATACTGCCTTCTGAATGATTGGCATCTCAATTTAAAAGGAAATTGTGGCTTACTTACAAACACATCCATTAGTAGGTGCTCCAGCGTCACTTCAATATCCTCTAATTTAGCTGCTAAAGTCATTGTGAAGTCAAACAGAGGAAAGCTGTCAGAAGTCGCAATCCAGAGCGTCTGTGGCCAAATCTAGTTCTCAGACTGTCACAAATGAGTTTCTCACAGATAAGGAAAATCCAAGAAATCAAAACTTAACATCAGAGTCCAGATGACGCCTGGACTCCGTGCCGGCTGTCAGCCCTGCTTGCAGGACTGAGGATTATTCCATGTGTGCAAGATGGGAGCAGAAGCTGCAGCGTGTGTGCTGCCCTCCTTTCAGAGCTCCCCAGCCAGAAGCATGGAGTTATATCTGGGAAACCACAACAGAGGGAGGGAGAGACACACACAGAAGGAGAGAGAGGGGAGGAATGGAATAAACTGCCTTTGACTATGACTGATATTTATAGGACTGCTTGTTTTTGACTCCAGTCCATTTCTCTGTTCATTTCTGACCTTTCACAAATGGCCCAGCACACTGGAGCGTATTGTACAACAGGGGCAGCGGGTCCCACAGAAGTTGGCTGTGACCAGTGCTGGGCCAATTCACACAAGCACTCCATCAATAGCTCTTTGTCACAGCATACCAGGCTCTGCGCCGCAGCAAGTGACAGAGGGGAGCACAGACGTGTAAAAAACAAGGAAACAAAAGTTGTTTGGATACTAATTCTTTCCTAAGAGTATTAATAGATCCCCTTACACACTCCTCAAGGCACTGTCATGCAGTGGTGACTGCTGAGGTTACGTATGGAGGGGAATAACCCCCAAAAATACTGCAGGGTTTCACCCTGCAAACACTGCTTGTGACACATACTCCCACCACTCAACCCTTTCAGCTCTGCAGCATCCTCATCCCCTAAGCACTTCTCAGGACTAGACCCTTCCTTTTACTGTATTTATGGAAAGTTTAAAGCATGAGCCCAAGTGCTTGCTGCTTCTCCACACATCTGCTCCCACTTAACTCAATGGAGAAAAGGTTTCTGCTTGCTTAGCTCTTTGTAGCTCTCACAGCTCCACATGGAGTGGGAAGGTATTGATGGACATGACCCAACCAAAGCAAAACCAAATCAGGTGGAGGTTCCCTTCAAGGATTTTCCATAATGTTAACTGGAACCAGCTAGAACCAACTTTTTGAGGCACAAAAAGGACAAGTACTGAAAGTCTTGATATGGCCAGGACCAGTGTCAAAGTCTTCTGCATCCTAGACAGTGCCAGGTTCATCAAACTGCTTTTCATGATGTTCACATTGCTCAGCCAAATTATTTTTTATTTGACAGGTACCCACATAGCTTGAAATCGGAGAATGAAACCTTGCATGTGATGTATTCCAGACACTGAACAAAAAATATCCACAAGGCTGCTCTAAAGGCCTCAGAAACTGAAGAACATTATTATTTATAAAGGTGTGAGATGGATAGAGTTGATGGAGCTTAGAAGGACCTCTAGTCATAAATTCCACCTAAATATTCTCAGTGTTATAGCTGAAATCACATTTTCAGACATGTACCCATTAGCATCTGAACAGGAGCTGCCTCTGATGGCCGAGTTTTACTAGAAAACAACATGATGGACCATTTGGGACACGTTATGATGGATGGTTTCAACAGCAGAGAAGGACATGCCATTCGTTTTCCAGCTGGACCAACTCTCATTCACACATGGCCCTACATCAGATAGTGGGTTGACTGCTCCAGAAATAAACCCAGCATGGGAAGCTTGTCTACTGCAAAAAAGCCTGTTAATCATTCACATGCTGCCTTGTCATTAAAGGTTTGACAAAGTGTCTGTCTTCACCAGTGTGAGTGGAGGGGTGTTTTAATGAGCGTGGATCAAAACAAAGAGGAATGCATTTGGAGGGAAGGTGGTGGAAACCCAGGGAACCAGAATGCAGTGAGGCAATGAGTGAGCTGGAGTGCATGGCCACAGGGCTTACCACAGACAAGATTTCATGTGTTCTGCTCTCTAGGAAGTATTTGCAGACGAAGATCTGGTAAGGTTTCATTGGCAGAAGAAGAAGGGTGCTGGTAAGGTTTTCATCCTCTCTAGCATGCATGGAAATTCGGAGATTCCAGAAATCTATGGTTTCTACACAAGCAGACTGGGTACAGGGATGCATGATTGGCCTTCTGCAGGTCCCAGGCCCCCAGAGATCAGTGTTTGGGCTGTGTCAGCTGAGCCAGCAGTGCTCCAGCCAGACTGAATCATGCATTTGTCCACCTCTAACTGACCCAACTACTGTCCAACCAGTCTGACCACAACAAGAAATTCACTGGAATCAAACATGTGATCCCTTCTGTCCTCCCCACCCCATTTATTGCACAAAGGCTAAGTGTTAAATACTGAAATACGAAACTAAAGATTCTTTTCTGTAGGCTCCCTCTGTGCAATAGAACAGGGCAAGCATGTCACTTGTGCCCCTTGACTGTCCCTGTAGCTGCATTGTGCTGGTTACAGAGATAAACAACAGGAGACATCTTCCAGGGTCGGAATGCAGTGTCCATGTGAGAGACTCTTTGACTCCAACACAGGCTCATTTTTGTCTCCACAAAGATGAATTTCAAGATTATTTCAACACTGACGGAGAAAATAGTATCAGGCACAAGAAAATGGCTTAGGGGAGCACATAACGCCTTTTCTGATGCCCACTCAAGAAACACCTGGCACTGAAAACACCACGTGCTCCACTGGCAATGGCAAGAAGGATGAATGAATTCCTGGGTTCTCACCCAGGCTCAGCTCTACATGGCCTGGGATTCCCTTATTACAACAATATATATTGATACATCAACTCTTAGGCTCTTGCAGTTGTAATGTTCAGCTGGGAAATTCTCTTGCTGATTAATATTAACTGTCTATATGAATGGTCAGAAGTTTGGGTAAAAATTCTGTTGCTGGGAAAAGTTGCTTTGCTGAAAGTCCTGTGGAATTTTCCTGACTCCCAGAGTGCAGGGCATTTTGTACTCAAGGATATATCTCTTTCCTTTTTTTGTTCAAATTACAATAAAAATTCAGATTCAAAGAAAAGCAAAATGGGAAAAAATGTAAATTATAGAAAATGTGTAGAAAAGAAAAAAGAATCGTGATGTTCCAGTGATAACTGAAGCAGTTAGTGTGGCTGTGGTAAAATTATACTGTGGTGAAAAAAAGGGCACCAAAGTGTAGATTTCTACTTTATCTTAAGCTAAAGTGTAGAAAGCTGTTTCACTCAACCCCTTGAAAAAGCAGATAGCAGAAACCAGAGTCACAAAATGAGATCAAAGCAGAAGTATTTCTTCAAACATGTAAAAGCTCTGAGTCTATCCCATTGGATCTCTTCTAGCTCTTGCTTCAATGTTGCTTACCTCAAGTGACCTTTTTTTATGGAGATAGCCACTCAAATAGAGTAAACAAGAAAGAATTTCTCTGAGTTCCTTAGGGATTTTTCCCAAAACCTCTGTGAGTGTGTATTGCAGGTGCACACAGAAATGAGTTCACATGTGACAATGAGAAGCTCTAACCTGTTTAATTCTTTAACACATTAGGTCAAAACAGTTCCTTTATTAAATCATTATTTCAATATTTTCTAATTTCTGAGAATGTATTATTTTGGCCTTTGCAAGCATGAGACCTCTTCTATTTAAAGCAGAGCATCCATCTGACAACACACCAGGGTATTTGTGCAGAACAGGATGTTCTTCTACACCCACATTTTCTCCTCACTTCCTTCCCAGTTTTCTTCGACCATTTGGGAATAAGATACCAGAAAAGAGCTCAGAAGGGGAGACTACTGTAGCATTTTTGCCAAAAATGAGGTTTCAGCAAAATATGCTGTTTTTGAAAAGCTGAAGTGTTATCTGGGGACACACTGGGTCCCAGAATTGTTTTCTTAGGGGAGTTCCAGGGGTGAAGGTGGTTGGTGATGGTAGGAAAGAGCTGCCCTGCAAGCACAGGCTTACAAAGACGGGTGTAAAAACAGAGCAAAAGGTTTAGTAAGTAGGGCCAAAAGTTGACAAGAAAGGGTTAACAAGCTGATCTGAGTTTAATTAGTCCCAGGATGTTATGTTTGGGCCAGCCCAGCTTGCAAAGTTGGGAGCTGAGGAGTTCAAGCAGGATGGGAAGGCAAATGAGGCAAAAAACATTCCTGAGTCATGGAGCCCACCAGGAAATGCATCCTGGCTCTCCTCCACTGCTCTAGCCAGGGGACCAAGGCTTCAGTTGTGAACCTGTGTGACAAATACGGGTAAAAGTCCATTTGGGGCAGTGCTTTTGTCACCCCACAGGTGTGGGATGGGCTCCAATTCAGCTGTGGCAAGTCGGGCTGTTCTTCTACACAGCTAGTAGAGAACTGTTATGAACTTTTGTGCTTGAAATAATCAAAGTGAGGATTTGAACATTAATTTTTAATCTCCTCCACAGCTTTTTCTTCACTTTCTCCTCTCAACAAAGAGTGTTCTCTTTGTAGAAGGTGAAGAGGGACATCCATTCTCTTGCTAAACTTGGATGACAGAGAACCATCAACTTCCAAAACCCTCCTTCCATCTCCAGTTTCCCTTTCCACACAAAAAACCTGGACACAGGAACTGATCAACCTGACACTTCCAGGTTGGACTGTGGTAATTCACTGAGTCTGGAGCTGAGTGTGAAGCCTATCAGGTTCCAGCTGGCCCAGGGCACAGCCATCTGCCCACACCTTGGTTCATGGTGCTGTAAGTCAGCCCCATCCTGCAGTAGCTTTCAATGTCACCTGAAGGCCTGGATGATAATTTTTCAATGAATTAATTAAACTAGTGCTGCAGCAAAGGCTGGACATCAGCCTATGGCTCCACCTCAAACCTCTGATCCAGGATGAAATGCAACAGCCTCATCTGATGAAGGCATCCAGCTGTGACATATCTCCAGAGAAGGAATCTTACAAACCTTGAGTTCATGCAGTCAAGGCAACGAGCAGGGAGATGATTTTGAGTTTTCTCCAGGGATCTGAATGAGGACAAACATTGCTCTACCTATTAACAGGCAGCCTGTTAATAAAGAAGGAGAGCTGTGAGGAAGCAGAGTTTCCAGGTGACACTGTGGCATTCAGGCTAGTGAGAACAAGGGCCTGCCGAAAAATATGATGAGACTAAGTAAATGAGCAATAAAACAGCTAATTAAATTTAATGCCGCCAAATGTGAAGTAATGTTCACGGCAGGAAAAATGTTCTGAACTCCACATATAAGATTATGGGCTCTGGACTCACTCAGGAGTAAGATATTTAGATTATAATAATTCCATGAAACATCACTTCATTGCTCAGTAGTGGTTGAATAAGCAAATAAAATATTAACATTTACCAAGGGGCAAATAAAAGAGAATATTAATATGCCACTGAATCAAACCAGGGTTCACTTACATCTTGAATACTGTCTTTTGATTCTTTTATCTCCAGAAAAGACATAAAGATGAGGGGCAGGATTCAAGGAAAGGCAATGAAGATGATTAAATGTAAGAAAAATGGCTTCTATAAAGAAATGACTGAGTAAGCAAAGTGGACTCTTTGGTCCAGGGGGAAAAAATAAGGAGAAAGAGACTTAGAGAATGATGGTGAGTACCTTGGAAAGGGTAAAACATTCCTTTCCTTCAAGAGCATCCCCATCTTAACTGTGTGGGACAAGCCTGCAGGTACCCAGTGCACTGCCAGGCAAGGCTACAACACACCTGGGGCTGCCTAATGGGCCAGCTGAGATCCCACGTGTCCTCTCACTGGGACTGAGGAGCCACTGCTTCCATCTGAGGGGTTTGCCAGGCTGGGGCTGGCCCGTGCTGCAGATGAAGAATGAGCGTAGGAGTCCCATTCCTGACCTCTTGCCCGCAGTGGGATGGACATAGCTCCATAATGGAGGAAAAAATGCCGCTTCCACACGACAACAAGACAAACGTTTTTACAAGGAAGTCTCCATATGGGAGATGCCAGCAGCTCTGAGATATTGCAAGGGAGAAAAGCAATGACCAGAGTCCTGACAGGTTTAGCACCAAGGCTTGTCCCAGCCCTTTCACAGCCTTTAACTGGGACATTCCTGTTTGCTTTATGAAATGAGCTTAGAAGTCAGCAAAATGGAGTCCTGGATCATCCTGCCTCTGAGGAGTCCCAGGTGCTGCACAGCACTCAGCTTTCAAGTTAAAAAAATGTGGCTATAATTTCTATTTTATTGTCACTATATTTAACCAACATCTCATCTTCTTCCTGGACATAGCTGCTGCTGGCTGACTTTTTTCACTGTCCCTGTTCCACTGCTTCTCATGGGTGGTCCATCTCTCCTTGATGGCCTCCCACTGCTCTCTGTAGCTAAGGCATGGTCATATTTTCATGATTTAACTGAGTGTCCTAAAAGCCACCCTTTGGCTAAAGGCATTTGTCTACTGTCCCTCTCACATGCGCTTTCATTTAAAGGCCACTCTGGGCAAGGGAAGGGAAACCTCAAGTTTTCTTTCTTCCAGACTTCCCCCAGGGCCAAATAAGCCACCCAAGGATGAAGGAGCCATTTTGGCACAAATAAACTGAGTGGGTGTTGCTTAGATGGGTTTTGTCTCTTTCAAGTGGAGAGAGGGGGCTGTGGTCATGGAGAATGTGGAGAACACGAAGGAATCAGTCTCTTAGTCTGGCTGTGCATGCCCAAATCTGCCTTGCATGGCAGCAACCTGCATCACAATCCATCTGCCCAAATCTCAGCCATAGAAATGCACCTTTTAATTGTTGTTGATAAACCCTTCCCCTTTCTAATCCCACTTCCCACGATTCAATGGCCCACTGACTTCTTCCCTTGCTTTCCTAAAGCATCATCCATTTGTCTCTGGGGTCTGCCATGCCTCAAGGTGACCTGCTGGGCAGGGTTGCTGCAGTGACACCATTTCCCTGGGAGATGGCTGAGCCATGCACACTCTTGGAGATGTCCAGATGCCCCTGAGCCACATGAGCCTATTATTTAGCTCGCCGTGAGGGATCCCACTTCAGCTTCCCTCCTGTAGCAAATCAGCTGCATTATTAAAATGATTAAAAATAGACTGAGCTTGCCTGAGACTGCATCTATAATGGATCAATTGCTTTTTATACATTTTTTGGCTCCCTACAGTGCTGCTTTGTCATGTTGCTTTCACTTGGTGGGTGAGATCTTGAAATAATAGGCACATTCAGGAGATATAAATATAGCTGTTTATTGCTTTAAACTGGGTCTGCAAACAAATCACAGTCCCAGCTTCAGGTATTTGGAAATTAAATCTTCCTCTTTGTCCCTTCCCTTTTGGACTGGAGTCAAACACTGGACTTAGCATCTTGGCAGCTGCTTTATCTTACTTTATCTTAAGCTATAGGCACTAGTTCTGCTGCACAAAATTCAAACCCTCATAGGCTGTTGATTTAAGAAGCCCTTGATGCTAGTCTGGATTTGATTCCAGTAAGAAATAATGTGGAGTTCCCATTGAAAGGCTGAAGCACAGTGAAATAAAAATAAATGCACTGCATTGTGCAGCTTAACGGGGTGCTAATTTCTTGGGAGCGCATAAATAGGAGGCACAGAGCACATCTGTTTGCTGGCGTTGGGTTGGGAAAGTGAAGGGGAAATTTGGAGCTCTGTCACAGGGACAGGCTGAACTTTGTTCCCATGTCTCACAGAACTGCACAAAGTCTCCTCTGTAGAATTGCCAGTTAATTAAAAATGATATTTACGGTACCCTGGAGATGCATGCTCATAATTCTGCTTTTAGCATTTCTACAAAGTCTGGCACAGCAAGAGAGCTGGGGCCCTGGCAATGCAGGCAGCCACTCCTGCAGTGGTGCTACCCCTGTGGCTGGAGTCCTCTCAGAGGGGCTTTGGGCTGCCAAGGCCATTTCCACCACACCGTGCTTGCTGAGGGGTTTTATCAGCCACGTCTGCTGCAGTGAATGTGGGACCCCCCTCCACCTGAGGCTGAGCTTCCCAGGTGTGCTGGAAGCAGCAGTGAATTACCCTGCCTGTGGCAGGGACGATGCTCTCAGCTCACAAGTGCCACTCACAGTGAGGTGCACAGAGGCACAGGGGAACCCCACGCATCCAGAAGTACCAAAATAACAATCTGTGCTCAATCCACTGAACTCCCATCCCCTTGTCTCCTTCCTCCTCTAGCTCACATCCACACTGCTCACAGAAATTATCCTCAGGCACTTCCAGGGTATTTCCCTGGCACACTGTGTACAGGCAAGCATTTAGAAACACTTGCAGTGTTTCCTGCTATGTGACGCATGGGCTTTTGGAGAGCAGAGCTTGATGACTCAAGGAGAAGCAATGTCCTGAAACTCTAAACATGCACAGGATAAAATAATGCTGTAGAGGTGATGGAGGACAGGGGGAGCAGGGAGATCCTCAGAGATTTTAAACCCCCCTGTAAAGGACACTGCTCTGCAGAGAGTCAGTGAGAGAGAGAGGTTTCTCTAGAGGTAGATTGGAGCAGAAACCTGTGCCTCTGCTGACCACAGATGGGGATTAGGGAAGATGTTTTTTCAACCTGCTCCCAGCTGACCACTCTCAGCAGCTCTTGGGGCCTCTTGCTCTTCTAGCCTGAATTTGAAGGGACTTAATTCAGTGAAGAATTTCACTGGAGAGAGGATGTCCCAGAGGACTTCATCCCACAAAGAAGAAATCCCCACCTCCCCATCTCACGCTATCCCACTCCCTTCCCCATCTTCACAAATTTCAGCTTCAGAAAGCTCCTACAGAAGTCCACAATGAAGCTTCACCCCACCACCTCAGCCCTCCACATCCCCTGGCACCCACCTCCACCCTGGTGCCAGCAGCTCACCTTTGGCAGGGGGGAGCAGACCCTGAGCTCGGCCGGCACCCGCGGCGGGGCTCTGCACAGCCGCGGCAGCTTGTGCCTCATCCTCGCGTACTTTTTCATATCCTTTTTTTGGTAGAGATAAAGCTCCTCTTACGGTTTGTATCCAGCTGCTGGCAGCATGTAATGGTAGCTGTTAATTCTTCCTAAAGGCTGGACACTGGAGTGTGCTGCAGTGAGTTGTTACAAGCTTGCTAAAAACAAGTTTCTGTAGTTGAATATTTAGCTGTTGTTATATGCATAAAGGTTCTGTGCTGATACCACTGAAAACAATAATAAAAATCTCATTAACATTTTATTACCAAGCCCTTCCCTCTATTCCTTTTCACACACTGCCAGTCAGTTCAAAAAGGATGTTGTCTGCTGATGGAAAAAAAAAAGATGATGAAAGCTAGAGAAACTCCTTGACACACTCCTTTTGGCTTAATGTATTTCACTTTGAATTAGGATGCCAAACCAGGAGAATGACATTGCAGACTTCTGAGAAATTAAAAAAACATGAATCAAACCTCAGCATGACTTTATTTCCTTAAAAAAAATAATAAATCCTCCAACTATGGAATCCAAAAAATAAAATGCTGTTTGGGCTGCTTCTTATAGGCTCCTAGTCTTTTTTTGTACTTCATTGTACTGTAATGCTACTTCCCAGGACAATGAAATGTAAAAAATCTTTTTTATTACTAAGTCTGTTGAGGCCAGATAATCCCTTGGCTGAAGGGTCAAGGCTTTAGGAAGGGTCCAGGGAGTGTGAGAATCTCAGAGGGATACCATTCTCTGTGACCTGACATCCAGCTCCCACCAAGTTCATTTCGCTCTCGGTGATCTTCCTGCAGAGGGGATGTCTTGGTTTGTGTGCACAAACCCCACCAACATTCAACTGCAAGAAAGGCTGGAAACCATGGCAGAAAGCACCAATGCATTGCCAGTGCTCCCACACAACCAAAAGATTCCCAGCTGGTTCCAGGGAGCAGACTGGAAAAAAAACCAGGTAAGGGTGAAACACCTGACAATATGACTGGGGGAAATGACTTTCCAATCCCAAATCTGGAGTGTGGCTCACCTCTGAAGGTGCAATCAGCTCACACAAATTGGGCACTGGGGACACTGCAGCATCTCAGTCAGTGCCACTGCTGTCTTACATCTTCTCCCTACCCCAGCATGACCCCAAAGTGGGCTGACCCCAGGGCCAAGTGGCTGGCCAAAGAGGAATGGAGCTCTCCCTCACTGTCCCAGAAATTAAAGCATGACATAAAAATAGCTTGAAGAAGCCATGATCTCATCTATCACAGTGCTTTTCCTCAGCCATGGAGCAGAGATGACAAATCTGTCACTGATTACACTCCATTACATTCCTGCAAGATTTCCTGTGGCCTGCAGAGTCGGTGTCTTTGCTCTGGTTTTTAAAGGATTTTAGGTAAAACAGCCAACAGCTCTGACAGCAGCAGCCTGGTGCTCTGGGGTCTGATCCATTCCTAGCTCTGCCCTTTGGATGTACAGAGGTGTAGGAGAGGGAGAAATCATTACTTTCCTGCATCATAAGGGCATTTATCAGGAACATACCTGTTAAAAGTATCTGGTACCTGCTCCCTGCACTCCTTAGCAGGAATCTTACTGCCAAAACAAGCTCTGGTACACACAACAGTGGGACCCAGACCCTGTGGATCAGTGGGTGCCTGGCTGGGGATGTGGTGCTGGGAGGGCAGAGCAGAGTTGAACCCAGAGACACCAAAGCAGTCCTGGGAAACCAAGGGGACTGCAATGGCTGCATGCATGGGTGAATTTGCAGTAGTAACACAAGTCAACTCCCACCTCTGAGGAGCATCTGTGAAGCAGGACTGTCTGAAAACCACCCACAGGCAGTGCTGGAAAGAAAAACATTTGCAGAGAATTCATTGCTTATGGTATAGGAGCCTCACAATCCTTAATACACTTGCTTCCTGTGAATGAAAAAGACAAAAATCTCCTGTCTGGGACTTCTCTCTCCTTCTCCCTCTTTCAAACAGCCTTTTGGAGCTCAGCAGGTTGCATGTCACATGTTTCTCAGCAGCTTTTGGCCTGCCTTTCCCCTGTTTCCCACGTGAAACATCACTCAGCCATGCCCCAAGGCTCCTGCTGAGGCTTTCTGCCCCAAAGCCTGTGCCCAAAGCCCGGCTGCTCACTCTGCCTCTTTCTCTCTCCAAGTCAGCCAGAGCCTGAGAAAAGCCTGTGCTCTCCTCAGTGGGTTCAAGAGGGGACACACAGAAAATGCTTGCAGGGATGCTGGAGATAAAGCTAATGGTCGCTGCGGGGAGTGACAGGTTTGCTCTTGTGGGATGCTCTGACAGATCCATCAGGAGGCACTTAGCCATAAAACCCCGAGATCTCTGAGAGAACCCCTGTCCTCCCTCTGTGTTTAAGCTGCTCTGAATTGCCTAGTTAATGCAAGAGCAAAAAAAAAATAAAGAGGAAGGTAATGGGCCTCTTTAGAGGGGTTTTAGGCACTTAGTGAGAAGCAGGAAGCCAGGGCCTGTATAATTAAATTGCTAATCTCTCACCAGATCTGGCAGGCTACATACTCTTGTTAAAAACAGGTTTAAGCCCCACAGCAATTTTTGTTTCAACTCTGGGTACAAGCCAGCTCCTTAATTCCTTCAGCCCCAAAATGCTTCTGACCCTGTCCTTCATTAGAGCACTGTGCTCTAGCAAAGCCCAGACACCAGACAGCTTCAAGATGACCCTCTTTCTCCTAAAAAAAAAATATTAATAATAAGGTGAAGGTGGTTATGTTCTTTGTTGAGGCACTGGCCCTCCTGAGGCTTCTATCTCAGCAATGTTCATTCATTATTTTTCTCTTTCCCCTTTCCATATCTAAGAACTCACATTAGGGACCCCATTGACCGCAGAAGTGCATTCCCTGGGTGTGAGGTTCACATGAAGACCCACAGAAGGGTTTTCTGGCTGTCTCTATACCTTTGCACACTTTATATATCATCAAATAAGTACAGAGTCCCACATGTCATTCTGGTCTAGTCTGAAGAAATGGAGAAAGTTTGGATGGCACTGGGACAGTGTTGGAGCTGTAATATCTCCCTCACTGATACATCCCTTCTCTTCCAGCAAGCATATCAAACAAGCAGACAGCCAGCTCTGGCAGACTCCTCTGGTACTGCTGAGGAAAACAGGCAGGTGCAGAGGTATCAGATGGGCTCATTCATCACCTTAAGGAAAGCCACCAAAACAAAAAGGAAAGTATCCCCATTTTTCCACCATCCTGGCCATGTGCTTCAGCAATTCCCTACATCATTGTCTCAGCTGCCTGGAGGTCAGGGGGCAGAGGGTGTCCTGAGGAGCACAGTGTCACTCAGCCACTGCCCAGCTCAGCTCCCTGGAGAGCAGCTGGGCTCTGGGGAGCCTTCACCAGGTGAACGCAAACAGCAGGGGCACGAGGGGAAGGGGGGAAATGAGCCAGGAGAGAAGAGCAGCCTGGAAATCAGCTGCTCATCACTGTCCATGGGGTGTCCCCAGCAGCTACAGAGGGCCATGTGTCCACTGACACTGCTGGGTATGGCAGGGGAAAGTGCTCTGATCAAAGGGCTTGGAGAGGGGAAGATTGGCGGCATGGGGTGGTGAGAGACCTCTAAAGATTAAAAAGCACACAGCACAGAGATGTCACATGCACTAAAAAGCAAGAGGAAAACACTCAAAGAAGCAGCCTAATGGCTGGGACCACATGCCTGGGGATCCCTGCTGCTCTGGGATTGTATGGAAAAGCCTGCCATACCACTTGAGCAATCAGCTGAAGTGTGTGAAAATACCACTTAACATCTGTGGAGGATTGTTGGGGTCGTGGCAAAACTGCTTCCCCTTCCTGGAAGGTGCATGGGACCCTCCAAGGGTAGAATTTGGGCTGGATTTCACCAGCACATCTACTGAACTGATCCTGGACCTGGATAGTGGAAAGATCAAGGAGCATTTAACCACAAAGAAAGAAGACCTGTTTGTTCTTTGAAACATCTTCCTGATGTTTGCAGGCATTAAAATATGTGTTCCACTTCATTTCAAAATGAGGTCTTGGTGTGCTCTGACTCAAGTACCAAGGACATGCAAATTTTATTTACGCCGCTGCAGCAGTCACCTGTCACTGGTTAAACCATCATCAAACGTTTCTGCTTTTCCCTCAAGAAAGGAGATGCACTGCAGGAGCAGAAGTTATCATGGCTTAACAGATTTCTAGTCACCAGCTTGAAGATGTTTTCATGCTTCCAGCACATTATAAAGCATATTAATTTAAATTAACAGTAATAAGTAGCTAATCTATGATAATTCAGTCACTTGCAAGCATCTGCATACCCTTGGTTTGGTGATTACTCCCACTGGGTGAGGGAATGGGGGAACATTCATACACGAGGAACACTTCCCTTTGTAGATCACCTACAAAAATATTTTAATGATGTTTTTAAATACATCTATTGAACATAAAGAAGGTTCATAATTTCAGGATGACTGGCCAATTTTGACAAACTTGTGGTGGGGTGGTTTCTGTGACCAACACAGAATTTTTTTTCCTAAAACAAGAGATAAATCAGTGCTCAGCAAATGGAGGAGGACAGCAGCAGAAATCCTGAACATGGCTCTCCCACTTCCCTAGGACAGTCTGCCACTTGCTTCTCACCTATTGTAATTCATCACTTTTTCTTGTTCTGCCTTTTCCATGTGTTTTCTCCCCAGTCTGGAAAAGGTTTTGGTTTTCCTTCTAGTGTGAAAAATGAATAGGGATGGGGAAAGGCAGCATGCAGGATTGCTGAAGAGAGCTTTTCTCAACCAGTTGTGAAAATCCACCTTCTGAGAAGAACACCTGAGCACAGCTGAACGAGAAGCACACCCAGACTTTGATGTGGTTGCCGGCCCTTGGTTATTTTGACTCTCTCATTTACATACAGACTGATCATGATAAATGTGGAGAACCTACATTTTTCTAGGGCCTCTCTGTGAGCTGGGGCTAAGCACACCATGCATTGAGGTCTGAGTGCATTGCAGTAGTTTCTGGTCCACACAACTTTTAAAGAAAAAAACCCAAGAACTGGGGCTTCTCCTACAAGATTTGCAGACTTTTTTTGGTCTGTGAATCCCAGAGAAGCAGCATTTGTGTGTCCAGAAATGTGTGTCCTAAAGACACACCTTTATTATTACTCTTGCCTCATATATTTCCTCCACAGAGGCAGCTGAGAACAGCTCTTCCCATCCCATTCCCTTTCAGTTCTGGCACTGGGCACAGTCCAGTGCCTGCTGTGTGCCATATCAAAGGTATCTGTATTTCACTTTTGGGCAAGGGGAATGTCTCCCCACTGACTGATGCAGCAACCCACACTAAGCTTTAATCACAGGCTCCCTGTACAAGTAGGGAGCAATTTCTTAAACAGTGGGATTCAATGGATAAGGAGTATTCAGGCTGGGAAAGATGACAGAGAGGAGATATGATCAAAGTGTATAAAATCATAAAGGGGAAAGAGATGGTGAATATAGAATGATTATTTATTTTTAAAGTTATTTTATATGATTACACCAGGTCAAAGAACTATGCACTGAGATGATGAGGCTGCAGATTCAGAACAACAGAAATCCCTTATTTGAATAGCTTGTGGTAAAAGTAGGGAAGGTATCACTCAGAAATTTCCATATAGGGTTGTTAAACCTGGTGAAGTCAGGCAGTGGCTTAATTTGTGGCTCCTGGGCAGTGGGAGGATGCACAGTGGAAGCACCTTCCAACTTTGCCTTGCTTTACACTCCTCGCAAGAGTTTGTGGCTGCCTGCTGTTTGTTTTGTGCAGATGGACCTTGCTTTGAGCTAGCAAAGCTGTGATGTTGTGTCACAGGCGTTGTTATCTCACAGGGAGAGTCCTCCCAGGTGTGATTCAGCTCAGGACTGTGCTGCAGCTTTGCCTCCCCTTGCTGCACACCCTGCCTGGACTGCAGAGCAGCACAGGGACATCACGGTCTGTTTAAGCACGTGTGTGAAACACCTGAAGTTGCTTAGGTTAAATGTCCCCATTTCTGGGTATGATTTACAAAAACCTAAAGCAAGTGAGGTGTCTAATCACTGCTTTTAAGAGGGCTTAGGTGTGCCTAATCTGCTTAGATGTTTTTAATAATCTCTGCAGGCATCACCGTGACGCCTCTGTGAAAATCAGGTCTAGATTGATTTCTTCCCTTTTATCTTCTGACGTTCAGGTAATACTTGAAAAATGCCTTGTGACCCATAGAGAGAAGCTATAGTTTCTCCACAATTTGCAATCCTTATTAATGAGGCTTTTCAAGTGTTAGATTGCCTGGAAAAGACATATTTTATCTGTTTGCAAGAAGTATTTCAGCAAGTTTTCTTCCCACGGGTTACGGACAGCGAACACATTTGGTGCAGTGAGACCCACTGGTGCTGCCACCATCCATCCCTGACCTTCCAGGCTGTCTCTTATGCCTCTTACCTCCCCTACCTTGCACAAGAAAGTTGAGAAAATGGAAGCTTTCAAGCTTGGCTGGGTAGATTGTACGTAACCATGCCAGGCTCCAAACAGGACCAAAGTGCTGGAGACATAAATCAGGTCTGTAACATGAGGCCACTGGAGGAGAACTCTTATTTTATGTACTCGACCTGTATGCAGGGTTCATTTCAGCATGACCCTGGTGTAACTCGCTTTATCAGCTGTAAAGACAAGCTCACCAGCTGCACATTATGTTCACACTCCAAAGCCATTGGAGAAAGCAAAGCAAAGCCCCAGAGCAGGCCTGTGTGAACAGACTAAAAAAAGCCCCTTTTAAATTATTTGCTTTCCCTGCTATAAAACAGAAAGGATTTATCTGGGATGGATATAAAATAAAACAATTCATTTCAAAGTAAAGAAATTAATTGGTCTTCAAAGTAAAGAAATAAAATCAAGCTGAAGTCTGAGTTTTTATGTATTAAATTTTTCACGTTGAAATGCTAAAATGAACCTTGTCTGGTTTGTCAAGAAAAATTGGGTTCCCCTTTTTATAGCAGAAAGCATTAGCTGAATTCAGCCTAAGTCTGTGAATAGTTTCAGTCAGCCTGAACAGCATTTATTAGCAAATAAACTATCCACCTGAAAAATGTTATCTAGTTCTACCCCAAGTGTTCTTCCCATTGCTTAAAAATACCCTATTTATAGACAAAGCTATTGTTGAGTGTAGATTTAAGCTGTTGTGTTCATTGTCTGGCACAGTATCTCCCTGGGAAAGCAAACCAATTAAGCTATTCCATTTTGCAGCCTCAGTGCCTGTTTGTGCATTTACTATGTTGTATAAAAAACCACAGTCTTACAGTATTTGACAGATATGGCTGCAATTCTTGTAAGCAAATATCCTGTTCTCAGTAGCTTTGAGGTATAAAATGGTCACGAAACAGCTTAGGAAGGCAGGAATAGCTGAGCTCAATGGAGCATCATGTAGGCAGGTCTCTGCCAACCCCCTGTACCAAAAGCTCCCCCCCAAAAAAACCTGCCAGGCAGTAAAATAAAAGCATTGTTCCTAACCCCTCTTAGTAAGAGGTAGCTTCTGGGCTGAAGCATGGGGAACTATGTCCTTTTCAAAATTGTCATTATACAGCCAAAAAGAAAGAAAAGGGAAAAAAGAGAAATGGAGATAAGAAAAAAGGCATTAAAAGGTGCAGCTTGAACAGGGACGGATACTTTTCATTATTTTGAGGATTGTCTAGAGGTCCAATTGCTTCCTTTGGCATTTGACATTTTCTGTCTTTTGGTGAAACAGGTACAGAGCAGATAAAATGAGCCACACCTGCCTTGCTGTCTCAGCCTTCTGTTGCAGGAGCAAGCAACCTGTGCAATGTGTTGTTTGCACTGAGGCTGAGGTGGAAGCAGGGCTGGAGGGGAACTTTTCACTGTGACGATGACTGAGCACTGGCATGGGTTGCCCAGAGAAGTTGTGGAGTCTCCATCCTTGGAGATATTAAAAACCCACCTGAACATGGCAACCTGCTGTATGTAGGTGACCCTGCTTTGATCAGGTGGTTGGATGGGATGATCTCCAAAGGTCTTATCCGACCTCAAATGATTTTGTGATGTGAGCACGTGTCCTGACTCATTCTGGTGCTGTGCTCTGTGATCCTGCTACCTCCAGGACAGGTTCTGGGCAGTGTGTGCATGTTGTGTAACAAATCCGTCCTCACAGAGCTGCTCTTACCCTCACGGGGCTGACACCTTGCCTTTAACAGCCAACAGGCTCAATCTATCAATTTATTTTATATTTATTATGCCAAGCAGGCAAAAATTCACTGGCCAGTTTCACTGAGTCACTGCTTTTCCTCTTCCCAGCTAGGCAGATGAGCCAGGTTCACCCAGATTCACCCAGATTCATTCAGGTTCACCCAGGTTCACAGCTGGCAGATGGGCCAGGTTCACCCAGGTTCACCCAGATTCACCCAGATTCATTCAGGTTCACACAGATTCACAGCTACCTCATGTCCCTGGGTGACAAAAACTGGCCTTCTTACCTGCATCTGCTGGTTGCTACTAATTCAGAGAGGACAAAGCCTGGTGACCTGCACCCAGCTCTGGGGCTCACAACATAAAAAAGGATGTGGATGTGTGGAGTGGGTCCAGAGAGAGCAACAAAGAGGGTTGGAGCACCTCTCCTATGTGGAAAGGCTGAGGGAGTTGGGGCTGTTCAGCTTGGAGAAGAAAAGGCTCCAGGGGCACCTTACTGTGGTTTCTCAGTAGCAAAAAAGGGCTTGTAAGAAAGATGGGGACAAGCCTTTCAGCAGGGCCTGTTGAGATAGGACAAGAGGTGATGGTTTTGAACTAAAAGATGGTTGATTTAGATTGGGCATAGAAAAGAAGTTGGTTGCATTGAGGGGGGTTAAAACTGGCATAGATTTCCCAGAGCGGTTTTGGATGCCTCATCTCTGGAAACATTCACAGTCTGGTTGGGCAGGGCTCTGAACAATCTGATCCAATGGAAGATGTCCCTGCTCATTGCAGGGGGGTTAAGCTAGATGAGGTTTACAGGTCCCTTCCAACTCAAACCACTCTATGATTCTATGAGCTAAACAACAGAAACTTCTCTTTTTTTTTATCAGTCTTCTACATTTCACAGCCATTTTGCAGCCATCAGCTCGGGGATCAGGTCAAAATGTCAGGTACAAGAGCATAACTTTCTAAATACTACATTTGCATATAAATAATTTGGTTAGTTGTGGTGGGGAAAGGGCTTCTGGACACTGAATCCCTGGCTCTCAAGAGCTGGCCCAGCCCTGCCTATACTGGTCTTGGGGGAGATACCACTGTTTATAACCTGCAAATTATTTATGGAGCTCACATTTTCTCATCTGTCTGAGATCCACAACACGCCTCCTGTGGCTCTGAAGCCACGTGAGGTTTGTTATGATGGAGAAGCACACACAGACATGCTGGGGCTACAGCCAGACCTCAAGGGTGTGAGGAGGCACTGGCTGCTGCTTGCAAAAGCCATTTCTCTCCAAACTGGCAACTTAACAACACCATGGCCTTGTGCTTGTCAGGTGCAGGAGCAATACACAGAATGGTCTTTGAAGTGCCTCGGCAGCTGCAGCAGCTCCCTGCTAAATTAAAGAAAAGTGCTTAAAGCTCCTGTGTGCCGCTCAAATGCACACACAGCAATGAATATCACAGAGCTGAAACTGCCCCCTCTGGTTCCATGTGTTCATTGAAAAGCCTTGGGAGGCACAAGCCACACTTCACAGTGGCAGCACAATGAAACTCTTCTCTGGGAGCAGAGCTTTCTTGACTGTGCAGAGGAAACAAAGCTGATAAATCACTCATTTGAAGGTCTTTCCCTACTGAGACGTGAGATAACTCTGCAGCAGTTTGCTAAATGCTCAGCCCTCAGGTAGAGTGAATTCAAGTGTTCCACACACTTAGAGCAGTAAAAGAGAGTCAGAGAGCCACCTCCTCCCCATGCCCAGGTGGCATTAATTCACAGCACATGGTTGAGTTTGTACCCTCAGACAACTCCACCTTTATTTTTCCCATCTTGATAGGACTAGCAGGAAGGCTAATTAAACTCTGAACTGTTGTTGATACTTGTCATTCCTTCCCTATAAAGTGAGGCATTATTTCACATTTTAGCACAGGAGCTTTGGTCCCCTATAAAAAACTGCCCTACTCCTTTGCCTGTGTGCTCAAAGCATTTAATGCAGAAAATGCAATTAATTTCCTTGCAAGAACACCCAAACAGTGTGACAAAAGCTAACCCACAGCACACAAAGATACCACGATCCCTGTGAGAAATGTTCAATCCTGCACAGCCCTGCTGCACAAGAATTTAGGGAAACAGCACGACCTAGTGTTCCCTCTACTTCTCACTGCTGCCCAAAGACTGGTTCCCGGTGATATCCTTGCACTTACCACCCCCACCGAGCTCCCAGGAATGCAGGGTTTCCTTCTGTAACTGTAGCTTCTTTTCCTCTCCCCAGTGAGCTTTTCCCTCCCCCCAGAGGTTTATGTCCCTGCCTTTGGCACATCTCTGTCTGGAGTGGGTGGATCTGACACAATCCTGTGGAGCAAGAAGCTGTTCAAAAGCAGCATGGGCTTGGGAAGGAGGAAGCTTCACAGCCACCCTGCAAAGGATTTTGATTGATTTCCCTTTCCCTCTCTGAGCACTTATCAGGTTTCCATGAACACCACCAAATGCAGGAGGTGTAGGGAATGTTGGCACTCTGTGTCCTCTCTGCATGTCCCATAAAGAAAGGCTCCACCACAGGCACCCTAACATGAGCACTCAAGAATCTGTGTCTGCTCTGCTCTGCCATCACCAACACAGCCAGAACAATTTTGGGTAGCTCAGTCAGCAGCTTCTGTTTACTGTGTTTCAGACAGACCTTTTGACAGACATCTATTTTTGACCAGCCCTGTTATTCATCCACTCTCAAAGATCTATCCTTCTAAGACACATCTCTGCACTGTAAAAAACCTACCACTGTCTGTTGGAGGCTCAGGACTGTGTGCTTTGAAAGAAAGGCACTGGAATTGCAAAGCAGCCCTAGCCTGTGCAATGCTGCCCTGAGGAGCAGTGTGTTTTCCTGACCTCAGGGTTGATTGCCTTGTCTCCTGGAGGCTGAGGATGCCTGAGAGAGTTTTGTTGCAGCCAGTGTAATTGCAAATGCTAGTGCTATTCAGGTAAATGCAGCAACAGAGGATACTCCTTCCACATGCTCCTCAGTAAAGGTCTTGATCTGGTGCACCATTCACCAAAGTCAAACCTGCACAAAATTGCATACACAGGGAGCTATGAAAGACCATTTGTGACCTTCTCTGACAGAGAAGGAGCAAATTACCACTTCTCTGGGCTTTGTGTGTGGACACTGGCAGACCTGGAAAGGCAGATTGGCTTGCAGCTGGTCACGGCTGAGGTCAGAAGACCCCTGGGTCTGATATTTGCTGAATGAACAAGCAGTGATGGAGCTGATCTTGGGCAGGGCTTCCACATGTACCATCCAGGACCACAGGTTGGGCAAAAGTCATCCCTGCTGCATCCAGAGTTACTCAGCATGGTGTGGGAGCTATGTGTGGGGCAGCCAGGTTATCCAGCCTCGGGCTTCCAGCTGTGATCCTCCAGAGAGGGATGTCAGCCCATCTCACCTTGGCAAGAGTTTCCTCTCTGTTGTATAAACACCAAAGCAAACAACCAAACCTCAAAACAAGTCGTGGCTTGCCTAGCCTTGAATGCAGGCTGGAAGCAGCACTGCCCTGGCAGCTCCAGGGGCACAGAGCCCTGCATGTTGACAGAGATCTGAGTCAGCCACAGAACTGGATGAACGGATGGCCTGGCAGCAGATAAAAAGGATGACTCCTTATCTATCGCCCACACCATCTGGGAACCTCACTCCTTGCCTTCCAAACCCTAATTATTTTTGCTGCTTGATCTCAAGAGGTGTTTCTGGCATGACCCATAACCAAGTGAGCCTGCTGCTCCTCGCTCTCTCACTAGCAGTTTGCTTTTCAGCCACTTTATTACCATCTTCACCTGTGAATCAGATAATGGCTCATGTGATCCCACAGCATTAGTCCCGCTTGTGTTGTCACAAGCTTTTGGACATTCCAATTTTCAGGGGATTATATGCAAAGCAGACAAACATCAGCCATGCCTTTCATGCTTTCCCCAAGTCTTTCTTTTCCCTGGGGACAGCTCTTTTATCTCAGGGAGCCTTACAGAGAAATCAGCAATTCAATTGCGCTGTTTTTTTGGCCTTTAATTCCAGATACTTATGCCTGTTTGATCACGTCATGCAGCAAGTCACAGGAAAAGAATGAAATTGCTCCTGGTTGCAGATGCTAGTTGCTTGCTAAAGCAGACTGCACTCTTTTGTATATTCTGACCTTATTTTGTGCAGTCTTTTAACCTGTCAGTCTTGAGGTCTGTTTCTGTGAAACACAGATTTTAACTTGTTTTAGGTGTGAGTTCATCAGGTCTGAGCTGGCTTAGCTTTAAACTCATTCTGAGATCCTGCTGATGAACTCCAGTGAAAGGAAAGGGTAAGTCTAGGATGCAACTCAAGCGTGGCTCCAAGCACCTGCCCTGCAGGAGAGGTTCTTGGAACAGACCTTTCCTCACACTGCCAGTGCAGGAGTGGGGCTGCAGCACTCTGCAGGGCAGATTAGCTGATCCTAATGATCCCTCCTGAACAGATAATCTATAGATTTGTAGTTAATCAACACAGTGTGTTAGACACTTACAAGCCAGCTCAAACTTGCCTGCATGGATCTCAGCCATTATCCTATAACCACATCCTTCTGGGATGGACACCTGCAAATATTGTCACCCCGTGTCCCCGGCATCCCAGACACTGCTGGGGTGAGGAAGGGGCTTCCAACCTTCCTGTGTGGGTCCTGCTGTGCAGAGCAGAGGCTGAGGTGTGGGTGAATGAGTCCTCCCAGCCCACAGAGCAGAGGCAGAGAGGAGCACCCCTCTGGGCTGGGACCTTGTGACCTGCCCTCAGCCACCTGAGCACAGACCTCACCAAAACCCTGTGCTGAATCAGGGTCTTGAAGGCAAAAAGCAGAACAAGTTTGTTAATTACTGCACTTGTAAATCCTTAACTGAACTGAAAATTGTAAGGCAAGTAATTTATTTTATGCACAGATTGTATCTATTTTAATAAGATCCAAAAATAGAGTTTTAACATGGTGGCTTTAAGCTCTGACATTGCACCAGGTTTTTTAATGTGAAATTTTCCAGGGTGTTTAATGAAGCTGGTTTTTCCTAGAGTGAAAGCATTGTATTTTGTGCACTGGAGGGACCCATGGGCTCTGAGTCCTGTCTCACTGGCCAGTCAGGGGCTTTCCATGGCTCCTCTAATTCAGGATCTAATCCTGCCTTGCTAGGGAAAGGGACTGTCTCAGGCTGCAAAGATACCTTCAGGGTCAGAGGCAATTCCAGCTCCATCAGGAGTTTTTGCTCTGTGTGAGACACCCCCATCTCAATCCCCTGTCCAAACTATGGGATGGTAAAACACAGGTTTTATTTTCTATCTCCAGGTGCCTCAGAGATCTCCTCTGAGACTGTGCTGTGCCACTTGGCTGAACCAGTGATGCTCTGCCAGTCTGCAGGAGTTTTCCCAGTACTTACTGGTGTAGGAGACTTAATGTTGCCACCTTGCTCTTCATACAAGGGGCCTCAGAGGTGTATTTAATGTGAGGGACAAAAACCATTGCTGCCAAGAGTTACTGGAGAAGATAAAGATGAGCATTTGGGAGATTGGTTCAGCTTCCCCCAGTTTGATCTCCAGGAGCTGAAATGACCCTTCTGTTATGAAAGCCATGGTCGCTGGCAAAGGGACCGACACAGTCAGGGATGCTGTGAGCACACAGTCTGTGGATTTCCCAGTGGGCATTCCCCACACAGCTTCATTAACATAATCAAGGCCAGGACTTATTTAGTGCTCATCCAGTCACAGCCATTGCAAAGGGACTGGTTATAGGCTGCTCTCCTGGGCACTGTTTCAGTCTGGGACTGGCTGGAGGAGTATAAATAGCATGGCAGCTGCACCAAGGAGGTATTCCTATGTGGCAGAAAAGCTAAGGCCCATGTCAAGGCCTTGCTAATTGCTCAAATTATTGCTGCTGTTAACAGAGCAGCAAATTATGTCAGGGAGCCTTTTAGTAGTCATGCTACTCCACCTACAAATGATAAACAGTCCTGAATTAAGGCTGACAAACAGTAATAAAAAGGAGTTGAATTAATAAGATCTGAATTAATAAAATGTGAACGCTGAGAATAAACATCAAATTTAAAGCAAACAACAGCTGAAATATTGACTTTGGCAAAATAAAGTGATACTGAGAGAAAGAGGAAAATGTTATGGAGAGAAGATTAAAAGCACAATTATGGCTCAGGGCAAGTTTTACCAAGCACTTTGAAAATGCTGCTCAGACACGTCTGTGTGCAGCCAAGTTTTGGTCTGCACTGATGCAGCTGCAAATGTCCTCTCCTGTCAGAGGCTATTGGAACTAGGGAAATGATCCCAAGAGCCAAGATCCCAAGGCTTCAGTGCTGAAAATATCCTTTCTTCTGATGCTACTGGAATATTAAATATCACCACTCCATTGCTTCTTCTCACTGGGTGGAATTCTTCCACATTGTGATGTCAATGGGCACAGCAGACCAGGGATGGGCACTCTGAGCAGTACAGACACTCCTTTGGAGAAGGAGGATGATGTCCCCATCTTATTAGCAGGCAACTGAAACTGAGAGATAGGGACAACTGTGCCTGGGGAGATCAGAGTTGTTAGTAGGAATAGGATCTGTAAAACCTCAGCTCTTCTTTCCCATGGGAAAGTCCCCTTTTCCTCTGAGTCCAAACAATGCTGTATTTAGACCACTGAACCCACCATATACACAAAGGACGTGGCTAATCTCTCATTTACAGCAGTGAAAAGTAGGACTAAGTTACCCAAATCACTGAATTCACTGTTTTAGCTCCAATCCATGTGGAGACCCAGCTCCATATTTGCAGCTGCCTGTCCCTTAAAGCTGGAAGGTCCAAGTCTTCATGTCTCATGCCAGGAAGTCTGACCTGAGAGATGATAGCCTCCTCCTCAGATTTCCCATCATTATATCTGCCACAAGGAATTAATTTCACTAGAGGCTGTTTTATTTTTTTTTTGGTTTTGGTTTTTTTTTTTGTTTGTTTTTTGTTTTTTGGTTTGTTGGTTGGTTTTTTGTTTGGGTTTTGATTATTTTTATTTTTTTTGGTTAAGTGTCAGGTATTTTACATTACTTTGATTGCTTTATTTCATGAAGTGATCAGATTTAGCATTTCACTAGAGGCTGTTTTTTTAAATTTTTTTTTTTTAATGACACTGTGCCCTATTTTCTTCCTTACACCATCAGAAACTTTTAGTATACAAGATACCAACACCATCTTCCTCCCCGCCTAAGCATAGAAATGTCACACTACTTTGAGCCAACTGATTAAACACCTTGGATTTGTGGGGCTGGGCAACCTCTGCTGTTTTTCTCATAAACTTAATTCTTTGAAGTCTTTTTAAGAGAAGTTTTCGTGGTGGATTTGGTTTTTTTGTGGTTTGTTGGGGTATTTTTGAGAATGATTGGTTTCAGGGACTTCTGGGTTTGATTTACTCAAAATTTAGACTTGCCCTATCTAAAATATGGCTTAGTGCCATGGCCTATGTGCTCTCCTGCTCCACTGAATGATGTCATCCCATGAAACAAGTGGCAATTAATACATTCTCAAGAGTATTTATGAATAAATAGCTGTGGTTGACCACAGTGGGATGAGGAATTTGGAGGCATCCTTGCTGTGTGCAGTAGGTTCTGCTGCAGGGGGATGGACACTGCTACAACAGTGCTGCGTAAGAGCTCACCTTTAATCACCCCTCCCCTGCTTTCTAATTCCTCTACTGAATGGGGATTTTTGGTCTCTCTGGAGGGCATTAGAGTCTGTAATCTCATTAGCAGTAGCAGGCTGCATTTCCATCTTCCTGTGTGACAACATAAAAGCTTTTAGAATACAGTTGCTTGTAAGGACAGCACCTAGGAATGTAAGGAAAATGACAATGCTATCCATTTCTTGGTTGTATTCTCAGCTCTCTGCTAGTTTTCCATGGACTCTTTTTTAAATGGAATACACCCCATGTCTCTTTGCTTCCCAAAGCAGTGCAATCAAAGGCTGACACAATCCCTGCAGCAGAGACTTTGCAATAATTAACAGCAGAGCCTTGCCAGGCATGCAACAGTCCAGTGCTTGCAGTAACCTCCCTTTAACGTGTTTAATCTTCTTAGGGAGGTGTAGGTTACATCACCTCAAACCAACCTTGAAAGCTCATGATCAGCCACATCAATACCACGAGTGTTGATTTGGTGTCCCAGCCTCACTAAGCTCTGTAGTAGCAAATTAACACAGCACAGCTGCTGCTTTCAAAAGCTTCACTTTCTGAGTAACTGAGACAGATTTGGAATCCCTGATGGGTTATGAGCAGAAGATGACTCTTCATGCCCAGGGTAGGAGAGACTGATATTATCACATCAGTGTTATTACATTGAAAGTTAATTTTTGCCTCTGATTTTAAACAAATCCAAGCACTGGTGTTGATGCTTGTAGTAATTTTAAGAAGCTTAACAGCAATGAGATTGAAAGATTGCTGAGACTTCCTGGGACAACAGCTCGTGAATTCATGACAAGTATGCATAAGAAATAGCTGGGTTTAATATCTTTATTTCTTTATAGCAACTCCATTCTAAGTGGGCATGAGGAACAAAAGGGAAGTTTTGGAAAGTCAAGGCAGTGTCATCCTTGATGCCAGTGAGTCTGCATGGATCTTGAATGGCCAACCCTCAGGGACAGCCAAGATGCATTTGGGAGCTCTTATCACACATTAAAGTAAGGTTGGTTTTATGTGACTGAAAATGACATTGCATTGTTCATCTGCAGAACACTTCAATGTCCTGCAGGAAAGAAAGGCTACAAAAAGGTGAGAAAATCTCTGCAGTGTTGCCCAACTTGTAAATCTGTCCAAGCAGCAAATACTCCATTTAAAGCCACGCTTTAGAAAGGATTTTCAATTCAAAATAATTATTTAGAGCTATAACAAAACTGGGGAGAATTGGCTCCTGGAAGGCTATTTCTCTTTGTAAGAGAGATTGATATGAAACATACAGCCTTGGGCTTTGGGGCCCTTCAGTCTCACTCAGGCACTGCATTACTGAAATGTGAAATGATTAGCCATAAGCAGGTCATCCAGATCTCCTAAAATAAGAGTCTAAGTTCCCCAATAGCCAACAGAAAGAGGGAGAATCTTCCAGAGACCGCTGCAGGTAGCATTCTTTATCTAAACTCCCATCCCCTGATTTATGCACCTTCCACCAATTAGAGACACAGGTTGGGAGACTGGGATTCTAGGGCTTCTTGGGGGGATGTTGCAGCTGATTCTGTTCCATGAGGAATGTCCCTCATGGCAGCTCAGATCTCCTTCTTGTCCTCTGCTCCAGTGAGCTTTGTATTGACATAATCCTAACTCATTGCAAACATTTCTCTAGTTTTTCACCTCGATGCTAAAATGTGAAATGGTTGTTCAAGCTTTGTGTTTGCACCCTGTGGTTCTCCTGGGTCTGACAGGGAGTTGTGTCCTTTTACTCTTCATGCACAGGGAAGTTGGTTCATCGTGCTCCATTGTGCAGACTGAGATGAGAGCTTGACAGAAAAAAATCCTCAAATTCCCTTCTGAGCACAGCATCACGGAAGGTTTGGTTTGGAAGGGATCTTGAAAATAGATTCCAACCCTCTGCCATGGACAGAGACCTCCCACTAGAAGGTTTTCTAGGGTAGAAATATGTGAATTTAAATTTGGGGGTTGTTGCATTTTTTCAGGAAAAAAAAATTGAGACACTTCTGGACCTCCTCACAGGAGCCTGGAGAAGGAGGTGTCCCTGTGCCAGCACTGAAATCCTGCCTGGGACAGGGGCTTGAGGACAGTGTTTTACTCAGTGCCTGACCCACTCCTTCCCACTGCTGGCCTGGGAAGTCTCCTGTGGAGACTTTTTAAAAAACAAACCTATTTGCACAATTTTTTGACAGTCTCTCATTTCTGACAGAACTTCCCACTGTGTCTCTTCCCTGGCTAGCCTCAGCTTTGACAATATCCACAGGGAACCTGCAAGGAAAAGCCTCCTGGCAGCAATTAGCACCTTCTAGTCCAAGTCAGTGAGTGACTGCATTGCTCTCTGATATCCACTGCCACCAGGGAAGAAGAGGAAAGGGGCAAAGCCAGGTGCCCAGCCTCAAATCAAAGGGTTGCTTACACGAAATACTGAGCTGAAAAATTCCCACCTGAACCAAACGGCAGGTTCAGGGAAACCAAACTACTCTGCTGGCACTGAGTGTCCTGCTGAGCATCCAAAGGGTGGGCACAGAAGTCTTCCAGGCTATTGGACATGAAGTGACTCTTTGAGGTTGTTTTGGGGTTACAGAAGAGCTGGACCCCAAAGGAAATGATGTGATGAGCTGACATGGCAGAGGGAGAAGCTGGGAGGCAAAAAGCAAATTTCTTTATCCCTGCAGAGTTTTCCAGCTCAGACTGTCTCCTGACCATGGAAGCCTTCACAGAGACTGAAGAGAGGTTAATTGTAAATAAGTCATGATGTCTTTTACAGAGGTGCTACTTCCGAGAAGCAGTCTCTTGTTTTTGGGGTGAAATGCCGAGTGGGCAGCTGTCGCTGAGGTTTTACCAAGTCCTTCGAAAATGGGGTTTCTCCCTCATTTCCCTCAGCTTACTGCCATCTAGTGAAACTTGCTGGGAAGGCGATTAAGCTCCTTCCCCCCGCCTTGTCCCCCAAAGCCCATCAAAAGGAGGAGGAGGAGGATATCCTTTCAGGCAGCATTGCTCCAGGCACATCAGTGTGCAGCAGGTGAGGGACAGACAGATAGGAAGGCACTTTGTACTTGATGATCCCATTTCAGAAAGGCTTACTCAAAATCCATCAAAAGGAGGAGGAGGAGGCAGCATTGCTCCAGGCACATCAGTGTGCAGCAGGTGAGGGACAGACAGGAAGGCACTTTGTACTTGATGATCCCATTTCAGAAAGGCTTGCTGACTCTGCAGAGAAGATTTTAGATCAAAGATTTACCCAGCTATCCTGCATGACTTTTGCTCATGTGATAATCCCTGTGGACCCCCTGAAATAGCCAAAACCAGGGACCCTTCACCTTAGCTGGAGAGGAGAGAGCCTCATGTGGGGCTGCAGTGGTGAAGGGGAGTTGCCAAAGTAGTTTGTTTCCTTAAAACAGGTTAGTAAGAAGGGCTGGGCTCCCTTTTCCTGTTCTTAATCTCTAGAATACAATTATGGATGCCAGTGTGATCAGAAGGTGGGGATCTGGATGAGGGGTGTGGGCAGGTAGAAGCACGAGATGTGCTGAGCTAACAGCCAGACCCAAAACATGGAATTGCAGTTTAGGAACAGGAGTCCAGGGAAAGGAGCAGGGAAAAGTCTCCTGGCTTTAGCAGGGGAGCCTCAGCTTCTCAAACCCAGAAGGAGATGTTTTCTATGCAGAACTCCCATTCAGAAAGTTTTTATTATAAAGAGCTTAGTGAACTGCATTTAAACATAGCCAACATCTTTCTTTCTGATATATAAAAAGCTTTGACATTTCCCATGTCAAGCTAATTGCTAAAGAATTATGGCCTTTCTAATCAGCACTTGCACTTAATTTAATGCATCCTGAAAATTAAGCTACAAGTGGCCAATTCTCCTCATCCTGTGTGCTCCATGAAGAGCACTGGGGCACCTCAGATGCCACCCTGCCTTCAAGCAAGGAAACAACCAGGGATTAATCTGTTTGAAAAATGTACAGACAGTAGCACTGTTCCACAAACATAGATCAGTTTTGTGTCCTGCATGTTGTGCAACACTCCTGACTGCAGCTGTTTGTGATAGATTATCCCAAAGCAGTGGAACAGATGAACTTCACAATGATGGAGAAGCCAAACAGGAATAGCCCACCCCTTAAATATCAAGATAAAGCTGAAGATACTGAGGATCTTTCAGGAGATGCTTACATGGCTAGATCATGTCAGACCTGATTAGGAGTCAGGTAAAACCTGCATAGGGGGTTAGGGAGGGGATGTATCCTTCACTCAGATCTCAGATTGGAAGAAATGTCCATGACTGAAGGTCTTACTGTTGAAGGTTTGGAGGCCAAACTTTTCACTCCGGTCAAAAGAAGGAGTGACTGTTGAGGTGTAGGTGTTGAAAGACTTGTTATGGATGTCTTACCAGTTGAGGAATGTTGGACTGGAGGTCTCTGAAGATTTATTTGCTAATTTTGGGTTGGTTTTTTTAAGCAAAGCCAGGGATGCTAAGAAGTGGGCTGTCTTCATACATGAATACAGAGATAAATGTGATGAGTGTGTGACAATCAAGTTCTTTCAATGCCAAGTTTTTATGAAGCAAGGAAGGAGAATATTTTTCTACATCTAACACCTATCAGAGCCACCATAAGGTGGTGGGAGGGTTTTGCATGCTTACACTAACACACAAAATGAGCCACAGCCCAGTGTCTGCACCATGGCTGAGAAATAACTCAGTCTTTGTTATCAGAGCCATCATCATGTGGTGGTAGGGTTCTGCATGCTTACACTAACACACACAAAGCTGAGCCACAGCCCAGTGTCTGCACCATGGCTGAGACATAACTCAGTCTTTGAGAGACCTGACCTAGTGGAAGGTATCCCTGACCATGGAAGGGGGTTTGGAATTAGAGGAGGTTTAATGTCACTTCTAACCCAAACCAATCCCATTCTAGAATGCTGTGACTGTGGTTTATTTGCACATTGCAGAATCTCTCACAACTGAGTATTTACCATTGTGTGGGTACCACCACAGATTCTGGGAAAAGCAAATTAATTTTTCAGCCTTGGAGCTTTGTTTTAGTAGCAGCCCAAACATTTGCAGTTCCATTTTGTGTGAAGACTCAGTGTGTGCATACCAAACACTATTCATGTACGTGCAGTGAAGTTTACAGCACCAGGTCTTTAATTACAGCAGAGTTTATTCCAGTGGTTGAAGATATTCCACCTAAAAGCACCAAAGGGAGCTGCAGAAGCCAGTGCTTCATCAAGATCAATATACAGGGGAAGTATAATGTGATCATTGGTGAATTAAATTGCAGGCAGTAGGAATACCATGATGTATTTGAGATATGGGACCTTTTGCCATGAGGAAGAGAGGAGAAAAAAACCAGTGTGGTAAAATTGCTTTTGAGACAGGAAGAATGTCTGCATTACTGGGATACCTTGAGGATATTTTTCATAGAATATTAAGGCTACAGTTTGGCAATTTTCGTTATTTAGCCTGACCTGAAAACACCAGGTCAGAGAATTTTACCTCATCATTCTCGCTTTCAAATCTATTTCTGTTTTTCCATTAATTCAGTGGCAGAACCACAGATTTTCCTGTTCCCAAAAAAAAACCATTTTGAAGTCTTCTTTTAGGAAATATTTTCTAGAAGCTTTCCAAGACATTTTATATGTTAGAAGCGCTCAATGTATGACCTTTTTGTAAAACTATCCTGGAAGTAAAATAACAACAGTTATTGATTAAACATCTCTGAAAAATAACCAAACTATTTTAAGTTTTGGACACAGTTGAATTAGTAGATTTATCTCCAGAAAAGGGAAAAAAGATGATAAAAAGTTTTTCCATTTAATTTTGAATTCTGGTAAATAATTGGAAAATGTTTCCAACCAAATTAACAATTTTTGAACTAGAAGCTGAGATCTGACTGTGATTTACCACAACTCCTATGCATGCCCCTATGTTCCTTGAAGCCAAATATTACTTCAGGTTTTCTTTACAAGCAATATTTGTTTTTTGTGTCACTACTTCCTCCACCAAATATTTTAATAACTTCATGGTGCTCCATTACATGAAAGACATTATAATATTTGGAATCACCATCTTTATATAACTTGAAGGCTGTTATATCTTCCAGTCTGCCAAAAGTTTTTCAAAACACTCCCTTTTAAGTGCAGGTCAGAATGTTTCCTTTGACCTGATCAGGCTTTTATGTGATATACTTTGAGAGTTGATGTCACCAGTGGCCTTAATGGTGCCTAAGAGCAAAATATTTTTTCTGAAATACATTTATTAACAAATAGTGGCTGACTTTACTTGTTTTCCTCTTGTAGTTTTACGCCTGGATTTCTTGTGTTGGTGGTATTTTTGTGTTGGTGTTAAGCTCTAAAAGCAGCATACATAATGAGTTCACAGCTTTTGTATTATTTGGAGCTATTCTGCAAGGTTTTTTATCTTTCTAATTCTCCGAAGAAATTTCTCTGCCTTGTCTCAACCTCTTTTTGGCAAGCCACAGCATTTTTGACAGAAGGAGCTGACCCCACTGACCCTTGCAGGTCTGCTGGGGGCTTGGGGTAGGAGAGAAAGACAGTGTTTCATAGATCATGATGAGCCAAATGGCTTCATCAGTGCCATAGTCATCTTCCATCATTTGCTTTTGGAAGCACTGCTGTGGGGTGCAAAGCCTGACATCTTGTGCTGTAGCTCGTCTCCATCGCCGTCTGCTCCTCTCCCTCCCCTGGGAGCGGGTCTGTGTCTCTGCTAACCTTGAAACAGCCAACTCAGCACAAGTTGTCCACGTTCATTTCACTGAGAATCAGGCAAGACCAAACACAGATAATAGCCTGTTTATGTTGACTCTTGTTTTCCCACCTTGTAAACACCCTCTGAATTTATATTCCCATCATTCCTGCTATAATACTATTCCCTAAGCCGTAAAAAGAATAATTCTAAGCTTCTCGACAGCTAATATTTCTGATGAATTATATTAATGCATTGCAAGTCTGACCTCAGTACTGATGCATCACAGCCTGATGCTACTCAGTGCTGAGTTCCCTCTGTGCCTTTTGATGTGTCCTGATATTGGTGGAAGGTGAAGGTGCTCAGCAATCTGTACAGTTGTACTCCAAAGCAGGAGAAAAGAACAAAACAGAACTAAGGTTCTCACTGTCACTCTAATGTAAAGGTGAGACACATATTTGCAGGAGCTAAACTCTGCTGGGAAGGATTCCTGTAAGAAATGGTATCCCCTTGGGATAGATATCAGCAAGAAAATAAAAAGCTTTACATCTTCGTGCTGCTGTGGGCAAAACCAGCACTTGTGTGTGAGTTCTGTGTAGTGTGTATTTCTAACTAGACACCAATGGTTCATATGCACAGCACGTTTGTTTGAGCAAAGTCTGGCTTTGGGTTTCTTTAGCTGTTCAATTAATTTTCATGTTAATCATTGCATCTGGAAGAGTAATGTTTTCAATAACTTTGTGTCATTCACCCTACATGGAAGCTATGAAGACACTCGGAATCACAGTCTGCTTAAAGAGCAACAGATATCTATTAAAAACCCTACTGTCATGAGCTATAAGCACACATGCACCTCCACACAGGCTGCATCACATCCATTTCTTCCAGACAGGCAAGAGCCATCATGTACCTGAAACTATAATTTGTACCAAAAACCCCATCCCAGTCTGGGTTCACCTCAATGCTCCTTGGATCAGAAACATCAAAAATCCTTCAGCAATAAAACCAGGGAGCTCTCTTGGCTGAGCTGGTGTACATAATAGGCCCTGATTCTTGGTTCACTCATTTCCATGTAGAGCTGTTTCTAAGTGCTTCTTGTGTTGTATACTGGTCTGCAGTTCATGATTCTGGAGAAGCCAAAACGAAAACATCCTGAAATTATTTCCCCTTCCTCCTAAGAACATTAACACAATCAGAGCTGTTTGAAGTAGCTTTTTTTTCTGGTTACTGCAGCTCTGGCTGATAAAATTCTTGAGATAATGGGAAGCTCAGCCAAATGAGATTTCCAGCTGTGTTGTATTTCGGGAAGGCTGGCTCTGCTCTGCACACTGCAAAGTTTACCCACAAGGATGGGGAGACAGAGGTCAGTCTTCCCCATCAGCTCCTGGGTGCACCCCAAATTCTGCAGGAGGGAAGCTGATAATGAAGATTAAACCCTGCATGTTCTGCAATAAACTCCTGGGTTGTTTTCCTCATCACCTCACATTTGAAGTAGCACCCAAATTGGGTCCCTGGGAAATTATTCGAAGCTGAAAGCTGGAGCCAAAGATTGACATATTTGGGTACTTCGGTGGAATTAATGGATTAACTCCCAGTCAAAACCACTTTAGCATTCTCCCTTCATAGTCTGCAAAGTTAAATTACTCTGGGCAGTGAGATAGAGCTATCAGCTTTTAAAAAATCAGAAACTCAGCTATAATTTTTCAAGCCACCAACATCGAACGATTACATTTTTGCTCATGGTGAGCATTTCTGTAAACTATACAGGAGCTGCAAGAAATTGAGGAACACAATGTGTGTGTCAGGAGCTGCCACCAGCACAACCCACCGCCTGCAGGGAGGAAAGGTTCAGAATGGGGGAGAGCTGGGAGAACGGATCCAGCAGCTGGGAATGGCAGTCAGACAGCATCATACTGGGAACATGGCACTCATTTCTGACTGGGAGGGATGCTGGCTGTGGGAATGGATCCTCCATGCTCATAGCATGGGTTTGCCAGCACTTGGGGCTGAAGTATTTTATTTTCACTTTTAACAGAGATCGCTGGAGCTTCTCCTAGAGAAAAGGGCTTGATCTCAGGGTGGGGATGCTTGTTCCTGAGCTACATAGGGACTTAGATCAAAGTCTTCACTGGCCTTAATCTGACCTTGGTGAGCAAGAAACACTGGGGAAATACACTCCCCTCTTTGCCCATTAACCCCTAGCACAGCAATGCCTACTGCCTGCTGCTGGCAAACTGAAGGGCCATGACTTGATATTCAAAACAGACCTCCCAGCCTTAAAGATCTGTGACTCCATGGTGGGAAGGAGAAGCAAAGGGAAAGGCTGGCTGAAACATATGCTCTTGCACCTGTGACAGCTTCATGTGGTTTCACATCAACAGTGACACTCAGGCATGGTGTCCTGGGCATTACCAGGACAGGTAATTGCAGGTGACCAAAAGCAAGTCAAAGCAAGAAGGGAGTGAGCTGTAGTCACTCTCATTTTGTCACAGTTACCCCCTCACACACAGAAATTAAGGTTCATACTTGCATCCTATGGGTGTCTTAGGCCAGAAACTTATCATCAGCATCAGAAACCATTTGACTGGCAAATGCTTGCACATGTGGTGGAAAAAATGATGCCCACTATCAGAATGAACTTCTGAGCATCTGACTTATGCAAAAGACTTTCTTTTAAGGTCTGTCAAGCACTTTGGAATTGTTTCTGCCAATGCCTGCCCTTGTTCTGCTGAGTCTGGAGACTTCTGTTCACACTTTTTTTTTCTTTTCCCTGGAATGCCCTGGATCACAGTAGCTACATTTGTCTGCAGCACTATCTGCTATCACTGCTTGCTCACTGGGACCTTCAGCTGAGATGCAGAGTTTACATCATTATTGTGGTAGGTAAAATTTTCAGTGTTGTCAACTACTGTACATCACTGTAAGTTAAATGCTTGGTTAAACACGTCCAAATCTCTGAGTTTTGTTCCTCTAGGAATTGTGCAAGGCTTTGCTGTCCTGAAACAGCAGGGAGCAGTCGGGTATCTGCCTCGTACCTAAGCCATATATATCCTATGCTAGGCAATGTGATCCTCAGACCTCTCCCTCTCCCAGGGCCAGGAAGAGATGTCCCATTTATTCTTCACATTATAGGAACAAGGATGTCAATGCTGACTAGTGTCTTGTACACCCTAGATATGAAAATTAGGCGTTTTTTTTTTTAACACTAAGAGAAATCCATTATAGCACCTTATTTGCATGTGTGCTGAAGCACTTTTTCATCATTCTGCCAACTAGAAACAGTCATATGTGCAATGATGATTCTCAGAACTCAGGTCTTGAAGGTTTTTGCTGTGAAAAAGTGTATAAAGTGTATATCCCTGCCCATACTATTCCATGGTAAAGCCAGCAGAAAAACACAGAGTCTTTTGGTTTGGTTGTTATATCTGAAAATGCATCTCATAGAAGGAAAGAGACAGAATGAGGAAGGTGAGGAGCAGGGAGAGGACATATAGCTGGAAGTCTTCATTGGACACACTGTGGAGAAACTGTGTCCTGTACTCAACTGAAAAGCTCATTTCAAGTTTTCAAGGCACCATGTTAGAAAATTAAGCTGTCAGATCTGCTTACAGGCAACATGCTAACCTATGAAACACATTTTCTCTGTTCACTGGCACAGTGCATTTTAGCAAATCTTTCTGTTATGCCCTCGACATTACTGTCATTTCTAGAATAAAAGCCCTCTTTCCTGCATGAGGTGTGGAGATCTGAGTCTCAAGCTGCTCTCAGCTGATAGGTAGTGATAGTGTTGCAGGTTTGAAAGATACCAAGGACCTACATCAGAGTTTCACACCAGATCTCAGTCTCAAGTTGAGCAGAAATATGTTTAGAAAGGAGCACTTGTGACATTCAGCCTAATTCTGCCCTCCTGCCTGGTGTGCCTGTCTCTCCATGGAGAATACAAGCAGCCTGGGGCAAACTGCACTTCTCAGGTAGGTGTTTTAGGTAGCAGCAGCTGTGATCAATCCAGAATGCAGCTTTCTGATGCTCTTTGTGAGCTGAGCACAGAAATTTGTCAACCTCTCCACACCCCGGGGCATGGCTGTAGACACAGCAGAGCAGAAACCACTGTCATGGGTTGTGTCTCTCCCTTAGCTACAGCAGAGCCAGTTCTGCATTTGTTTGAGGCAGGAAAAGGTCTAACTTTTGTCACTGTACCACACCAAAATACATTTAGCTCATTCTATTGTACTGCAGGTATTGTTTTGTTTCATTTCTACAACTTGCACTAGAAATCTATCTATTTTATCATTCCAAAGAAATTAAAATTACTTGGCCAATGTCTGACCTTCTTACCAGCAGTGAAATTAGACATCCCAAGCTGTAATGAGCAAAGGGTTGGCAATGGAGAACATAAAAGACATTTTGCCTTAAAGGATTTTGATGCCAAAGGGAGCAACTCAAGGAGCAGACTGGATTGCAGGTAAATAAACAGAAGGATTTGTTATCAGATTACTCTTTCTGCAAAATTTTTCCGAGATCTAACAAATGCTGGTGAATGTGTTGAATATCTAAGAGCTTTGAAGAAGTTTAGCATGAATAATTCTGCAAGTCTCTTGCTTTTTGCTATTCTCCTTTTCAAAAGGGGAAAATGAGAAGAACATTGCAGCAAATCAGGGATGTCAGCATTTTGAGGGCAGGTCTTCCACTGGTGTGAAATAGCTGAGTCTCCTCTGGCTGCAGTGGGATCTGTGATGGGACAGAGGCAGCTTAGAAACAACTGACCAGCTGAAGTTTGTCAGCACAAACTGTTTTGTGAAAAATTGGGTGAAAGTGATGAATGACTGCAGGGAGGAGCAGTGCATGGTGCCCTGGCCATGGCCAGCACCACCTGGCAGAAGGCTGAACGGGATCTCTCTGTGATATTTGGCCCCAGGAGCATGTGGGAGGAGCTGGACAGCGCTGGGATCTGGGCAGTGTGGGCTCCCTGCCTCCCCTGCACACACCGAGCTCAGGTAGGAATCCAGTTATGAGGTGATGCTTCCTCTGCTAATGGACACAGCTGTGAAGAAAGATCCATCTAATTTGTTCTTTCAATATAAATGCTTATCCCTAAAAAATATTTCAAATGAACGGCACTGAGCACCAGTGAGAGTTTTGGACTCCTCTTATTCCTGATGTGACTTTTTAATTGGCCAAGGGTTGTCACCAGCGCCAGGGAGCACAAACTCAAAGAACCAATGGTCCTGCTGGACCACTTTGCTGTTAAGATACGATTCCTCCCAGGAGAATGTTTCAAGACCTTACACTAGGAATGTGCAGATAGGCTTATGAACAACCAGTGGACTTGGAGAAAACTTAATTTTTGCACAAAACTTGTAGAAAATTATTACTTTTAAAGGCTGTGAGCTTGGTTTTCTGGATTTTCCTACTAGGAAAATAATCTCGAAATGAAATAATGCTTTTTATCAACTTCTGCCTTGAACCTCTTTGGCTCAAATGCCACAGCTACTGAAATGTATCTTGCAGAGAAGTGTGTAATGAACTGGGGGGACTGATGGATGATTTCAATGCCTGTGGCACATGACTACCCTTGCACTCCAGGCCTTTATTCTTATCTGTTATCCTTTGCAGAGCTCTCTCTGCCAATTACAGTGTGTTGGTGATATGTGAGCAGCTACTAAAAGGGAAAAAAAATACTAAAAATTTTTTTTGGGGAGCAGGCATTAGATTTTAGCCACCCACTGACTCAGCCAGAGGATGACTTTGCATACAGCTCCTACTGTCCATGGACACGATTCAAGGCATTGGATGCCTTGGAACATGTACATTCTGCCTCTCTAATATTAGTATATATTATTATATAATAATATAATAATTATATAATATATCATATTGTATAATATATCAATATATTATATAAGAATTATATTATACTTTTATCCAGATTTCATTAAATATATTCACATTCTTATTATATAATAATATAATAATTATATATCATATTACATAATATATCAATATATTATATAAGAATTATATTATACTTTTATCCATATTTCATTAAATATATTCACATTCTTATTATATATTATATAATAATTATACATTAGTAATATACGTAATTATATTATTATATTATATAATTATTATACAATTATATAATTATATTAATATAAATATGATTAATATTAATATATCTCTAATACATGCATTTCTGCCTCTCTAAATCTTCCCAATGTGTGAGTGACTTGTTGACTGGGAGGTGGGTCAGTCCTTGGCATTGCCTCACAAAGAACTTTGTTTCCTCAAAGCGTGGTGTTCCCTGCAGTAGCCTTGCACCTGGAATAACCCAGCCAAATCTGAGTGAGGAATTGGTTAAAATTTACATTTTGCACCACAAAGACATCCTGTAGGATACCCTTGTTTTGTGCACAGTCATTGGTGTAATTATAATCATTATGTGGAACACACAAAGGGGTTATTAAATAGCTGTACTCTTTAAGTATGTACTAATTATATAAAGCACAGTACAAGGACAGCACAGAATGTCTCCTAATAAGAGTAGCCTCCATCTCTGGCATCCATCTAAATTAAAAATCTTCTCAAAATAATAACCTTAAGTAACTATGCACTTCAGAGGGAGCTGCAAAAGAGTTAGAACTAACTCAGTCAACTAAACTATGTGTAGATGGCTCAATTTTTATTAGTGATCTCCAACATATACAAATTTCAGTAGTACAGTAGCCACAACAAATGGATTACTACATTATCTATTATAATCGCTTTCCTTTCTGTCCAAACATTTCTTTGACCCTAAAGACTAGCTTATAAACAAAAAAACCTCAAACCCACCAAAAAAAAAAAAAAACCCAACCAAAAAAAAAAAACCAACTTTCCTTTCTGTCCAAACATCTCTTTGACCCTAAAGACTAGCTTATAAACTGAAAAAAAAAATAAAAATCAAGCAAACAACAGCAGCAACAGAAAAGCAAAGAAAACAAAAAGTCCCTGCTTAAAATTCCATCTCGTGGTTGGTTTTGCTAAAGATAAAAGATACACTCTGCTGAGATACTTGAAAGCACTGTGGAGGGGAAAGCAAAAGGCCATTTTTACCAGGCACTCTTTGGTAAAAGCACTCCAGGCAATTATGATGCCTGTAAATGCAGTCTACTCCAAACACTGCCTGGATAAAATAATACGTGGTAAACAGAAATCTGCCATCAGCTTCTCATCTCTCTCTCAAATATAGGCTGTCATGGCTCCCAACAGGGGAAAAGGGTCAGTGCAAGAGAAACTTTCATTGATTCAACAGCAAGGATGGGACACGAGCTGCTTGGACACAGCAGGGATGGGGGGCTGTGAGGCCCAAGGCCCAGAAGGTGACTCTGTGCCACAATCAGGGGTTGGATGTGCTCTAAAGAGACATTTGCTGCCATGACAGGCAGAATATAATTGAAGAGAATTAATGCATGATGGGTCTAAATTTTTTTTTAATTGAGATGAAAGAAGAAGAAAGATGTCTGCCAAACCAAGTAATGAAATTTAGCCTAGTTTCAATAAACAGTTTCCTGAATCAGAGGCTGGTCCCATAGCATAATACTGTGAAAGCAATTGCCTTGAGTAGATAAAGGCTTTCAAGACAGGACAAACCACTCTGAAGCACTGGGAAGGACCCATGCTCAGCCATGGTAAAAGGACAGCATTTCTTTTCATATTTTATGTCTGAAAGGCCAAATTTAACTCCAGAAGACCCAAGTGTGTCTCCCACCGTGCAGGGCGTGCATAGGCACAGCCATGGTTTTTGACATGTAGTTATTCAGTGGTCCAAGAGAAACTCATTTTGGATGTCCCAGAGAGGGGTCTGTGCTGTAGAAAAGCATCCACAGCTCAGTTCCCTGGGCACACATGTGCTTGTAATGGAAGATGACATAATCATCCCTGAATAAACAAATGTCTTATGGCTCATTCTGCTCCTAATGAGGGGATTTCAGGATCTCTGCCTGGAAGAACATCTTTGCATATGCTGAAGTACATTCATGGCTGCTGCCTCCACCTGCCCCTGCCAGCTAAAGTCAAGGGCTTGAAATTGTAAGTGAAAGCAGCCTGGGAAAAGCCAGTGCAGGAAGTAGGCTCCAGTTCTTGGTAGAGCTGATATGTTGCATTTGCAGGTGCTTTGCTCTTGTTTATTTTCATAACGTGTCGCTCCCTTGGAGCTGCCCATTGTCCAACACAACAGAAACGTGCCAAGAGTAAAGCAAGGCAGAAGCTCCTGTTCAGCTCAGTCAGACAGAGGGGCAGCAGGGGAAAGAGTACTGGTCGTGTTTCATACAAAGGGTGTGTATGGAAGGGTGAGAGAGAAAAAAACCAAAGACACAGAAAACCTGTTGGGAATGGAGCCAGTTTTGTTGTGCACCAACCGAGCATGTAGGACTATATATCTTGCAGTTTTACTTCAGAAACACCAGAGTAGATGCTCTCTGCTGAACTTCATCAGAATAAATAACGGAGAGGTCCTGGGAGAAGACCTCTCCTGCTCTGGAATGCTTCATTTCTTTCCAGGAAAATGTGGTGGGAAGGCCTCACTAGGGTTGATGAAGAGTGGGTGTGTCCAAGGACACCTCTGGACATGCTCCTGGGAGAGGAGCAGGGAAGCTGTGACACCTCCTGAGGTAAAACTGAGCCTGGCTTCCTCCTGTCTTGGGAGAGAACAGTGTAAGACAAGAAGGAAGATTCTTCCACTTCTGTAATATTTCTATTTAAATATACCCTGGTCAATTTTTTGAAGGGAGGTTTGGAGACACTCACATATCAAATGTCAGGGTGTAAACTCCATTTTCTTCATTGTCTCTTGGCTTGCTGCAGCTGATCACACATTGGGGACCACCCAGGGCCCCTAGTAGCTCTTAAGAACTAGGATTTTTGATAACCCAAATACCAAAAAATACATTAGGAATGTAAAGGTGGGATGTGTGATGTGCAAATATTGCTCTGAAAGTATTGGTTTTGTGCAGTTTCCCACTCTGTCTGCTCATAATTTCTGTTCTGATTTTCCCCAATCTCCCCACACACAGAATAACAGATTCTCAGCACCCAAAGCAGCAACACCTTCCTCTCAAAACAACCTCTTTCAGATCTGAATCTTAGTCACAAGATAATTTATTCTGAAGCTTGACCTATAAATAACTTTATATAGAGATGAGGGTATATCCTCCAAAGCTGGGGGTAAATGACTGGGGGTGAATTAGCAAGACCCTGCAGAGGGGGCCTTTAGTGCTGATCTCCACCTGTGAAATACAGATAATAACTCATCCTGTATGGTACATCATAGGGCTGTTGTGATGCTTAATTAAAGCATTTAGAAAGTCTTTCAGCAGCAGCAGTCTATAAATGTTAAAGGAGGTTGTACTTCTTCTTCTCCCATGGTTACCATCAATTGTTTTATTGATCTAGTCTATTACAGACACAGGAAAAGAATTGTTTATTGCAGTGAGAACTTTGAGTAGAAATATTTCTTTTCTCCACACTACACTCAGGACTTGCTTCCACAGATGTTTTGAATCGTCAAACATGCTGACTTCAGTCTACAAAAAGCATCAGGAAAATACTGGATATCATTCCCCACTAAGTAAAAGCCTTTTTTATGATCTTTCCATAACAACTCACATGTTCAGTTTATTGGCATCTATTGGGACTTTCATATGAAAGAACTTCAGCAGGAAAAAATATCTCTGCTCTTCACTTATGGCTGGATGAAAAAGTAGTTGATATCAAACAGAGGCTCCCCACTGTTCTGCAATGTTTTAAATCAGATTATTAATGTACTGCAAGCTGATGGTACATAAAAATCTCAGATGATTTCTCTGAGAGTTTGCATGCGAAGAGACTGCAAAATTTGTCCTCAGCATTTAAATCCTTTTAGAACAACTGAATTGATGTCAGTGTAGAGAAATGATTAATAGCAAAAGATAATTTAGCTACGAGCACTGTTAAATTTTCTTCCTCATTATATGAACATGTAGTCATGCTAAAAGTCCAAAACATATTGTAGTAGCTCCATTCAGAAGCAGCATTTTTAGGATGTCAAAGTATCCTGGCAGTCCAATTACTACTCATAGAATCCTGAGAAATCCTATGTACTTACATTACATCTTTAATTAGTTCACAAGTTAGGCAACAGTTGATAACATAACACTTAACATTTCAGGGAAAGCTCAGCAATAAACAGGTGCTTTGTTACTGCACTCCCTTCTTTTTCAATTACAGGGAGAATAATGTTTTTACAAGGAATCAAACAAAGGTTAATTTGCAATTAGAATTTTATGATGGGAAGAGGCTCTGTTGCTGAGTTCTATGGATCACAAGTCCATCTGAGATGCAGAAAGGCAAGGGAGGTCAAAAAAATACTCCACAGAGATGTTCAGGTGCTTGTCCATTGGACAACAGTTCCCAGTTCAAATTATATTGAATTAATGAGGACAATGAAATGAAAATTTACCCACGCAGAGATTAGAAGGAAAAGGGGATAGGAGATTTTATATTCTTTGTAGGAATGGCAAACTGGGAGATTGGGGAGTTGCCAAAACTTGCAGCCAAAATAGGCAGAGAACTCCTATCCCTTGACTCCTAGCTTGGTGCCTCATTATAAGGTAAATTCTGATTTTATGTTCATTCTCTGGTGCCACATGAATCACTGCAGTCTGGGTGGGGGGTTGAATTCACAGGATGGCATTAAATCTACAGAAATAGCCCATGGCCCCTTGCTGTGGAGGGAAGGAGGAGTGGATGAGAACCTATATTCAGGTGTCTGCTGGAGGCCACCTCTGGCCTGCCCACACCTCTACCAGCCCCACTCTTGCCTGAGTGGCATCTGAACTGCTCTGCACATTTTTTTTGGGGTACTGAAGCTCTGCTCTGGTAGCTTCAGTGAAATAACACAGCAATAATGACTAATGCACAGCCATTCCCAAAAATGAGATGTGTGCAGGGGAAAGAGGGAGATTCTGCTTAGAGAGGAAAAGCCTAAAATAAATTAAGGTGTAGTAAAGTTGCAGTGGGGTTCTGTGGTCTACAGTTCCTTTGGCTGACTTGATCCACCCTTCCCTGATCATCTAATAGCAGGACAAGGACACCTCACTCACTGCCAGGACACTAACCAGAGGTGACCTCTAGCCCTGCTTAGGAAGGAAAATAATCCTTGCTCCTCCAGGCAGACAGGACACTCCTCCTTCAGCTGCTGAGTCATGGCTGGAGATTGACCCAGTGGGTAAATTTGCTGTGGCTAAGGAGTGTGAGGCTCCTGTCTTTTCTCCAGGAGAAGGAATCTGTGAGTGAAATGGCCAAGGAGCTGTATGTGAAACTTTAGGCTTGTCCCTGTTCTGCTGCCCAGGGCCAGAACAAGGATTGAGACTCTAATTAATCACCAATTTCCTTATCCTGAAATAACAACTGCATTGATCTGTGAGACTTCCTTGCTATTCAGCTATATTTTTCAACTAAAATTTGTTTATAAAGGCAAGTTGTACATTTACCTTCAGTGCAGCACAGGCAAATTTGGACATTGATTTTGTATTTTTTTCTAGCTAGCTCTTGAAATGGATGAACAACAATGATTTGCAGATTTTGGCAGTGTCACTCCCAGGTATGGCCACCAAGTGGCAAGCAAAGAAATAAAGCAGCATGAAGATAGACAATCTCAGCAATGAGAAGGTTCTGCCATGAAAAAATGGTGTGCAAGTGTTCCAGATACTTTGGCTCAATTGCTTATGAATATTTCTACATATCCTAAGTCATCAATATTCACCATAAATCAGAAAAAAAATAGTACATGAAAAATTAAAATTTCAGGTTTGTGTATGTTATCTGACTTTTAAGCCTGCAGTAATCCTTTGGGTTTTACTCTTAAGCTGCTTGTAGCAATCAAAAAGCTAAATTGTGCTTTAAAATGAAATCTGGCAACTTCCAGTAAAACTTGATTTCAGGAGCTAAGGATCTAAAAGCCATTCTGATAACATCATCAATTCTAAAATTATTCTAAAACTGTTGGAGTTGACACCTGCAGTCCAATAAACTGGTGCTTTCCAAGTCTGAAGCAGAAGGAAAAATTGGAAAAAACAGTCTGTACCCAGCTTGGAGCTTACATTCATGTACATCTACCTGACACCCTTGTTCAACTGGACAAGAAAAGAGGAGGATTTGGGTGACTCAACTGTGGCCTTCCAGTATGTGAAGGGAGCCTACCAGAAAGATGGAGAGAGGCTTTTTACAAGAGCCTGGAGTGACAGGACAGAGGGAATGGATTCAGACTGGAAGAGGGTAAGCTTAGATTGAATATTAGAAAGAAGTTCTTTACTGGGAGGGTGGGGAGGCACTGGAACAGGCATCCCAGAGAAGCTGTGGTCAGTCCATCCTTGGAAGTGCACAAGGTCAGTTTGGATGGAGCTTGACCAGCCTGGTCTAGAGAAAGGTGTCCCTGCCCATGGCAGGGGTTTGGAATGAGATGATCTTTAATGTCCCTTTCAACCCAGACCATTCTGTATTCTATGAAGAGAACACAAGCAATGAAAGATGCTTTATTATCCATGCATGTTTATCATTCTCCCTCTTGAATCCCAGCTGTGGGTTTTTTCCTAGACATTTAAAGGAGGTAGGAAAATGGCTTCTGCTTGGATGTGTACTTCAGGAGCTGAGCAGGAATGATCAGCTTTGTGGCGTGGCAAACTCCCTGGACCTTGTCAGTGACTGTGAATGTTGGAAAGTTGCATGCACTTTCGAGGTAACACTCCATGGTGCAGTAGGGTTGAGCTGAGGCACCATCCAGCACTCCCAAGAAATGCACACCTTCCCAGAAGATGCTCCCAGGAAAGGAACCACAACTGTCTTAGCTGAAGTGGAGCAACTTCTCTTCGACTGCTCTGCATTCAGACATTCCCTCACTATTTAGCTTGTGCTCTCACTTGGTGGGTTTCAAACTTCCTGAAGAAATTTGGAGAAGTAGCCCTGGAGGAGCCTAAAGCAAATAATGGAGTGTTCCAAACACCAGGCTCTCCTCAGCAGAAGGCAGGATCATCCCTGGCCATGATGGATGGCCCTGGTGCTGGGGCCAGGCATTGTGTGCTCTGGAGGGGTCATCACCACACTACACCTTAAATCAACCTGTCTTCCCTCACATTTAAAACTTCCCTTGATTAATGATGCTGAAAACCTGATAAATGAGAATCAGCTAAGTTGTGCATACAGATATCTGGGCAGATTAAATAATTAATCATCCTGTAATTAATAAAGACAGATACTGGCTTTTTCTGAACTTTCTCTCCTCCTCTTCTCACACAGACTTTCAAAAGGTTTTTGACAAAAATAACTACAGACACCAGCCACTAATCCTGCTTTCTGGGGGAGGGGGCCCTGCTGCTTTATTAATGTGGCAAAATCTGTGCATACATTTGAGCAGTAATGAGATCTCCAGGGCAAAGCATGACATCTGCTCCAGAACTTCTAAAATACAGGTTAATTTACACCAGCCAAACCTCTTTGAAGCCAGGAGGTTTGATTTTCACTTGTAGACTTAATGTAGTAGTGTCTGACAAGCATCCAGCCCTCAAAGGCCTTGCCATTACTTAGCTCCCAGTAAACGAGCCTATCAAAGCACTTTATAAATAATACAACCAAATAATCTGTTGGCACAGGAGCAGCTGAGTCCTTGGGCACCATCATGTGAGTGGTCACTTGCCCCAGAGGTGGCCATGCCTGCAGGGATGGACCAAATGCTCTCAACCTCACCATTATTTCTGCTGTAGAAATCAAGAAATTCAAGCCCCTGAGGATCTAATAGAATGGATCTAAACAAATGGATCTAATAGAAAAGGTAAAACTGAAGTTAGAGTTTGTTTTTTCAGAGGAGACCAAGCTACTTATTTCCCTTATTTTTCTGGTCAAACACTGCATTTCGTGTTTCTTCTGTTTTTTGGGTTTTTTTTTTTTTTGTTTTGGATTTTTAAAGAGCGAAAAAACCAGCCAAGATAGTACAACAAAATTATCAATGTAGTTAATTTCTTTTAATACATCTAGAAGGCAGGGACCATTTGTGGTGGGTGATGGTGGAACTGGGCTATTTGTTCAAGAGCTGTACAGAAATTCTTCCAAGTGATGGTCCCTCCACCCCTTTGCACCTTCTTGTCAGAGCATATTCATTTGGGACCCTTCAGTTCAGGTCCTCATGGAATTAGAAATGGTCCTTAGGAGAAACAGAGTATTTTTCTTAGGAGAAAACCAGTATTCTAGGTGTCTAACAAGAGTTCCAACACTGGTGCCCAAAAGAACCTTTCACTTTTGTTAAACCAATTTATCTAAAGCAGTTCATCCTTGGGAAGGTTTACTGAGAGCTCAATTACACCCTGTTAGCATTTGCATGAGGAGATTTTGTACAGGACTCAGTTCTTCAAGCTGAAGTTAAGTTCATAATGAGCTCTCAGCTCTCAACAACAGTTGAGGCTGAGCAAATTTAGACTGCAAATAAAGATATTACCTTTTTCTTTGTTTCATTTTGTTGGTTATTTTTTATGTTGATAAGAAGAATGTTTGCTAATATCTACAACAACCTACTAGGGGAATATAGCAGCATATTGACCAGCTGCAGATTTCCAAGAAACTCTTTCAAAAGCATATGCCACTTGCTTTTCAAAAGTTATGGACTTAATACAGAAATCACGGGATTATTTTCTGATGCAGAAGGCTACTGTTTTCTGGCCCTTGAAATCCATGAACTCACAAATTTGAATGAGATAAAGCAATTGAAAAACAAAGGCCACTAGGACAGAGAATGAGTCAGGTGCAGATGTGTCTTAGACAAATCAATTTCTTTTCCCTTGTCTGAAAGGCCCTCCTGACAAATTATTTAATGAGATTATCCTAAATCTTTTTCACAGAAGTCAGGTTTAAATCTGATTTTAGAGATTACCTGCTGCAATAATCCAGACATAATTCCTAAAATGCACTCAGGAATGCTGGGTCCTGTATAAGACACATTTAGGCTACAGAAGAGCTGCAAATACCCTGAGAGTTCCTGCTCACTGTGAGGCTCTGGGAAAAGGTACTGTCTGTTTTGCACACTTGCCAAACACAAATCAAATATATCAAAATAATAAAAAAAGAGAGCAAAATTAATGGAGCTTTATGGACAGTACCAGAAATGCAGCAGGAAGTAATCAAGTACAAGATCATGTTGCTTGTGTGACTGTTGCCATGACATTCAAAAAGCACTTAGTGTTATCATAGACTATGAATATTCTGTTGGCTGATTGATAGTCTGTGGCTTTTTTTCCTTGTAAGCAAATGCAATGACAATATTAAGCAATTACTGATAATGTCACCCAGCTGCTTTCCTGCTGCTTGGGTGACAGGAATTCTGAACTGCAGAAAAACCAAATTTATTAAAGGATGGAGAGTCACCCTCTGCTCACTGGTGTTGCATTTGACCAGGCACAAAACAACAGAAGGCTTCATTTTCAGCAAATGAAAGAAACACATCCTCAGTAAAGTTTACTAGGGGAAGTACCATGGGGCTTATTTAGCTCTGATTAGATCAATGAGACTCTCTAAACACAGCAATTAAAAATACAATTGGTAGCAATGTAACCTGCTTTAAGCATCTGCACGCCTGAGAAGTTCATAGAGGAATAAACTTGTTAAAGTACATTTCCTGATTAGTAAATAACCAATATGCAAGCTACTTTGTAGCTTCACACGGAGCAATGATAAGGACCAAATTTTCCTCAGCTAAGTGTTTCACCAGCCTGCTGCCAAGAGCCCCTGCACAGGGCTTAATTTATGGGTTATTTACCAGATTGTGTCTCTTTTCCCTTAATTCTCCAGCAAGGACTATATGTCCCAGCATGCAATGTCTGACCAGGAGCCAAGCAGAATTTTGGGCTTGGACCAAGGACTAAATGTTGGCTCCTGCTGCTGCTGGGTGTGATGGAGTCACTGGAAGCATAATGGGAAGATCTGCAGTGAAGCTTGGTGTGGGATTTGGGATTGTACCTTTGGCCACAAACTTGACCTGGATCTGATGGCCAGGACTAAAATATCAGCACCTTATGAAACTACTTACAACACTGAGGACTTGGCAGATAGCTCCACTATTTCATGCTTGAAACAGGGGGAGTTTGAGCTGCACTTCTGTGCCAAGGTTTTATTACTTGTCCCAGAAAAGAGAAATCCAGGTCACACTCAGAGATGCAGAGAGGTCATCTCCTCCCACCACTTGTGCTGCTCCCTCCTGAGGTCCTCAGGGTGAGAAGATCTGGTCCAAAGTGTGCAGAGTCTCAGTTTTATGGCTTGCAGGGGAGGTTAAAGGCTGGCTTCTTTCCTGCTGTGAATCATTGTTACATGTGGAGTCAAAGCAAATATCTTTACACATGATAAAGATTGAACCCTAAATTCATGGGGATTATAGTCTCTCTAAACCCTATAAAATGTAACAGAGATGAATATCCTGCTCACAGGCTTTTAAAACATTTTATGTCAGGGCTTTTATTTTATTTTACATTAATTTTTATTGGGGGGTTAAAGTAAAACTGTAGCAATAATAGCATTTTCTCTTATATTTTACAACACTTTGCCAATAAAAATTGGCATTTTGGTGTGTACAGAGAGAAAAATATCAGAGGCTGACAAATTAGAAAAAATGTGAGAGGTTTCACAACAAAAACAGGCAGTAGCTTACCAGCTGGGTAAATCTTGATGACATGGAAAAGATAATTTCAAAAATCGTGTCTTGAATCCCAAAGTGCACATGAATCAAAACCAAAATGCTATATTACAAAAATAATGTAATGTGTCCACATTTGCACACCAACTTCTAATAAAATATTTGCCAATTTCTGGAAGACAACAATGGGAATGATTATGGTGTAGAAAACATGACCAGCAAAGAAAGGTTAAGTTATTCAGCTTTCTGTGGTCCAGAAAAGAAAAGAAGCCTGAGGGGCTGTGAAACAGATTGTGATGGAAAGGTGTAAGATAGGGCAGGGATTAATTACAAGAGAGGGACAATCTGGTTTACTCTGCAGGAAGAAATGAAGTGGGCTTAGAAAAACCTCTTTAAGGGTAAGACTAGATGAACACTGAGAGAGGAGCTGTTTACCTGGGAGTCAAATCTCCTCTTTGAAATATTGAGAATAGTTTGTGCATACTCCTACAGTGAACAGTGCAAATGTGCCTGTTTTCTGTCCAAGCCTGAGAGCTTTCCAAGCCTAATTTAAAAAAAAATTACTATATACTGAGATAGTTTGGCATATGCTGTTTCCCGAGCAGTTTACAAACAGACAGAGCTTCAGAATATTCTTTTGAAAAGTGTGTAGGTGGGCAGGTATTACAACTTCAGTGTAGAAAACTGGGGGAGAGAAAAACATAGGTTAAGTAATCTCCCTAAGGCCAAGGAAGCAACAAGCATGTCAGGCAAGGTTCAACTACAAGCATTTCTGCATCCAGCAATCCTCAGAAGCTCACACCCACCCTTTCCATCTCAGAGCATCTACCTTTCAGGGCTCACTTTTCATCTGGCTCTATTTTCATACAGCTGCCTGGCAGCTTCCTTGTTTTATTCCTCCTGAGCACTTTGCTGGCCACCACATCAATAATTGCACAGTTTGAGTTTGTGGCTGCCTCATGACAGGTGAACACAGCTCCTAGCCAGCCTCCAAACCTTCTACCAAAGCTCTGCTGCGTTGCCTAAAGCACAGGAGTGGCCCAAGATTTTGTCCCAGTGAGCAAAAATCTGACACCATGAAACCTCCAGAAAAAAGAGCTAGATCAGACTGGAGGAGAGTTTTCCTTCTTGCCTGGAAGATTGTCAAACAAATCCCCAGGAAAAACCTCCTAGCCAGCTCAGAATGCCAGTTTCAGAGGGGAATAAGCAATATTTGGGATTTGATCAGCTTTCATATGGCATTGGGATAATGTGAGGGTTGGTGTTCTGTGAGTTCTTGACAAAGGAGGTTGCTTTCTCTGAGCACACCACAAACTCACTTAAAAAGAGCTCTCTCTGCCAAAGCAACAAATACAACAGTGGTATCACTTCAGATTGACAGACATTGCTTTTTTTCTTTATTCCCTTCATTGTTTTTCAATTCAGTTAGAAGGCATCCACGGCCTTGAGGGACTACAAACAATCACATTTGGAATAGTACAGATGTAATTCAATCATTCTCCTTTTTTTCTCACTGAGACTTGCTCATTCACTCAAATATCCTTCCACTTTCTTCTGCCTTTCTATATAAGGTAGGGGATACCCTAACACTATGCCAGGTATTAATTAATCTCTCATAATCAGCTGGCTGGAGGACCCTGTTATCACCAGAGATTCTTTTAGAATCAAGCCAGAAAACGTTGTGTTGAAGGATTGATGCCAAACCATGGCTGAGTCCTCTGTGGAATTACCTCCTGTATGTGCCACAGCAGCAGCACAGGCCTTCCCAGGCAGCCCCAGCCCCGGGAGCCCCAGCAGTCACAGCTAATTTGTGCATATGCTGCCATTGGATGGGTGCCACACAATTAAGAGGATGCCCTCGAGGCATTGACATTCCCCATCTCCCAGCGAGGGCGGTGGGAGGAGGCAGCAGAAGTTTATGGGGTGTTATCCATGGGAGTGTGTTATTTCAACAGCATTTGTACAAATCTGTGAGGACGATTCAGAGCTGGGCAGGGAGCCAACACGAAGAGGTTTCTAAGGCTGCAGTGGAAAACTCTGAAAGTCCCTGTTTGCTGGAAGGAGATGGTGACGAGGCAGCATGGGGAGCTGGTGGTGCTGGACTGGAAAATGCTGATTTCACTTCTGACCTGTTCTGCCTGGGACCTGGAGACCTGGGGTTACCCACACTCTTTAGGGTGTTTGTAACCCCTGCTCCCAGAAAAAGGCCCATCAGCTAGATCCCTGTGATGGCTGATAATAAAAGGAGTATCAAATTCTTCATCCCTCCTGAGGAAGAACCGAGACACTGAGCAGCAAGGACGCCAGTGTTCCTCAGGGCCTTGGTATCAAACCAAAGGACCTAAAAGTTCCAAAGGACCAGAGCCAAGACCTTGCCATGACAAAGTCCTCTCCACCAGAGAACTTCTGGGGTGCTGGGCCCCGTGGGTGAGCTTCTTTGGGCTACCACAGAGCCTCTGCTCCTGGGGAATCCATCAGCTGAGTGCTCTGAGCTGCTGCTGCAGCCTTGACTTAGACTGAGAGAAATGAGAGAGGAATGGTCATGCTTTGACCAAGACATCTTGGAAGCAAGCAGACTGGAAAAGCTTTGACAGGGAAATTTTAAGCCAAATTTCCACCCTGTGCTGCTCTTAGAGACTCAGTGAGTCCCATTACTGTCTGGCAGAGGGATCTTGGCTCCATGGTCCATCCCAAGCTGTGTCCAGACGGTCAATCTCTAGGACTACCTAGGAATGGTAATAATCTTTGGCTTTGCAAGTCTGGCATGGACAGGACTGTGTCTATCCTCTTTATTAACATATTATAGGGAGAAAAGCACTTGGTACCACCCCTCCCTGCCTCACTCCTACATTTAAAAAGCCACAAAATATATAGAATAAATGAATTAAAAATACTGCACTTTCAGCTGCACTGTTTTTTGGAGAATTACATTCTCTGCCACCATTAGTGCATTTATCCCCCAGTGCTAAAATGTGTATATTGAGGTTTCAGCACTGCTGGCTAATTTAGGAGTGCTGCCATCATCATAAAAGGAAGAAAATCTGTTCAAATCAAAACCCCACAAACAAACTATGACCTTATTCAAATTTAAAAAACCCCAACAGCTGTGGTAGGATGCCAGAGAAGCCACGCAAGATGCACAGCATTGATTACTGTGAAATAGTGATTTCCCTTCAGCCCACAGACCCCACTGTATCTTACATTCAGAATTCCAGAGCACATCTGTGAGCCTTGTTGGGGCTGGGAAGTAACACACACCAGACCTCACTGGGTGCTGCAGGTTAAATATTGCACTTAGGTTTTATGGAGCAGAAGAGTAGATAAATTCTGTCAAATTAATGTAAATGTTCAGCTATAATTTTTGCTTCTGAGAGTCTTTAAGTGCTTCTTTTAGGGTGTGGAAATATTTCAGTGTTTTTCATTTTGTGAATCGGCATGAATCTCTCCTTGGTCCTGACATTCAGTTTGGTTTTGGTTTTGTTTGTTGAATTTATAATTTTTTTGCTGGAAATTAGTTTTAAATAATTCCTTGTTCTTGGTCCTTTTTCTACACTTTCTGGAGCATCATACAGAAAAAGGAGCGACCACACTCTTGGCTGAATTCAAACTGGCACAGATCCTTCAAGGAACAGCTCCCTCAAGGGTGGTGGTACAACACAAGTTTGCATCACTGACTCTCTGCCCTGCATTTCATTCCCTTTAGGCTTCGTTTTTTGACACTAATTCTTTTACAACATACGTAATAGGCAATGTAGCTTTATTTCATCTCCCTGTTTGTTCTGTGGGTGATATCTCCCAGGGAAGATTAACGATTTAAGCTGATTTAATGGTGTGCATATTTTCCACAGGGAAAAAAAGATAAAAGAATTAAAAAAAAAAAAAAAGAAAAGTAGGGAAAAAAAAGAGAAAAGAGTTTAAAAAAAAAAAGAAAAAGAAAAGAAAAAGAAGCCCCTTCTCTTTCTCTGCCCAGATTGAAAAATGTTATCTTCTCTTGAGTTTTTGGGTTTTTTTTTTCTCCATTGATACTTGTTGTTTTCCAGCCTTTGATAGTCTTCTAAACAATTTTACCATCTTTCTGTACATGTGTAATGTTCCCATATTAATGTGAATCATTCCCACCAATAAGCCTGGGACTGGGCTGAGTGCATGAGAAGCTAGAATTTATCTCTACTGAGTTTCAGGAGTTTTGCCAGGAAAGCCTTTGACCCTACACTATTGTAGTCCCATTCACCTGCTTGTTCTGCAACCTTTCCCTTTTCTTCTTGCTGTATCCAGGAGAAAAGCCAGCTCACTTGGCAAGAGAGGTTTGTCATGTCTGTGGGAGAGGTTTGAAATAGTGGCTGATGTTTCCCCTGCACTTGCGGAGGCACCAGCACACTGCTACCACCCATTTAAAGGGATGCTCAAAAAATCCTCAAACCCAGACACACGTGACAAAACTGTGCTGTAAGCCAAAAATAGAAGAAAAGTACTTAGAACTTGTGAAGAGCTGGTTGGAGGTTAAAGAAATGCCAAAAAATACTTTTTTGTTAATTTTTTTCTTCTCAATTTACCTGACAGTCTACTTCAATAATAATGTGGTGCTTACTAACTAGAAAATGTTCACTCAACAAGAATGCAAAGGTCATTAGTAAATGCACAAGAGTGATTTAAAATAGGGTAACTACTGGCATATGCAGACACATATTTCTAAAAATGAGTTGCAACACATCATAAAAGTCACACCCATTTCACAAAACTTTCTTTACTGCCCTATCAAGTGGGGAAAAGTAAACAGATCAACTTTCATGTGGACAAAGACATTTATTCCAGGCAAAGATGGCATACAGAGAGATGCAAATGGGAGGACACAATTCCCTCCCCACCCTCAGCACATGGTTTTCCACAGTGCTGTGTTTTTGTTTGTGCATTCAAAGCTGCCCAGCATCTTCACACAGTCAGTTCAGCCCTGCTCACACCTACTCCCACAGCTGTCTGTTTTGTCAGCCTGGGTTACTCCAAAAAGGTGCAAGGAGAAATTACTAACTGCAGTCAATTTATCTGGGATTCTTCGAGGGAATGAATAACATTAGCTTAAGTAAAAAAATAGCCAGGTAACAGCAGTCATGTGCTTGCTGATATTACACACTGCATTGGGTGGATATCAGGGTGAAAAGTTAGAAAAGGCCAGGCATGAGTGGATGTTTCATGATGCAATTTTTGATTGCATGATCAGATGCTCCCTTCACCCTAACCTCTGCACCCACATTTTCCTTCTTCCTTGTGTGGGGTGGAGCTGCCTTAAGGATGAATCAGGGAAGGTGTCTGCTCTCTAAAGGGCTCCTTGGCATTTGTGGCAGACAGAAGGTGCACAGGCAGTGAAGCTGAGGAGTGCTGCAGAAGGTGAAGTCTTTGGGTGAAGATATATGGTGATGAGTGACTCATCTATCCCAAACTTTTACTAATAATCCCTGATATCTAAGCTTTATTTTTGGGTTTCTGAGAGACACTCCTAGCACACGACTTGAAGAAAGCCTGGGCTCTACCAGAAGGGAATGGTGAGGGACACAATGAACACAGAAAGTGCTGTATGATGTTGAGGATATAGAAAAGTCAGAAATGGCCAAAAACTGAAAGAGACCTTAAATGATTCCTCCATGGCTCGTTCTACATCAGTTAAACAGAGACAAACCAGAGTATGATTACAGGTTTGATGAACTCTGATACTACTGTAATTGTTTCAGAAAAAAATACACAAGAAAATGAATAATTCTGTTTTCAGGGCAGTATTCAGTAAATAAGACCTAAGGTTATTTGGAAGGAAATGAAGAAAATACAAAATAAGGGTTAGCTGCTCATTGTCTGAGCACTGTCCATCTTATGCAGGAGACAAGAAGAAACCCATTAAAAAAAACATTTGTGGGACTGCACTGTTAGGTGGGATAGGGCTGTAGGGATGTCTCTTGCTCCAGTATTTCCCAACTTTGCATCTTGATGGTGTTCTCCCTTTAAAAAGCAGCTTTACAAGAGTCATTTTATCACCCACATAGAGCTGGGACAGGGGGTTTGGGCTGAAGGGGGCTTCCATGCCATGGGCACAAATGCTCCATCTCACCTCTGCCTCCAGAACTTATCTGTTTAGTCCTGATTGCCTCTTCTCAAACTCCTTTTTCCAGCCCTAATCCTCTGTCCACACCCTCCCCTCCTCCTAGACTGTTTATTCCAGCTAGGATTGTATTTCCTCTCCACTTGAGCCTTTTTTTCCACGCTGCTGTGTCAGCCTGGATCCCAGGGATGCAACACATTGGGAGTCACCAGTTTAAAAAAGACAAGAACAGATCCTGGCTTAAAGCTCAGATGAGCAGGTTCCAGCCTAGGTATTTCTCAGCCATCCCTACCAGGGTGCCATCAGTAGCAGCAGAAGTGCCACCCAAATTCCAGTGAGGGTGTGAGCCTTGAGGTGCTGGTGCCATGGAGAGGTATCTGATGTTATGAAGACACATTTAATCTCTCATCTCACCTGATCTCTCTCTAAAAACCACAATACATTAGGGGAGGGGTTGTGCCAGCCCTAATGAGGCTAAATATTGTCTTATTTGTGCCAAATAATTATTTGGCCTGATCATGGAATATTTGCTGAAAAGATTAGGCTTATAAGTAATTAATCTTTCTGGAAAAGAATATCAGTGGTACCAGATAATATTCTAACTCCCTCTATCCAAAACAATTTAATCTCTTCTAAATGAAATCCATTTTTCTACAGAAAAATTACTTCCACAGTATTATTCAGAACCTGGCCACAGAGAGATTCAACTTTAGATGAAGCAGTAATAATTTCACCTAACTTCGTATTTCAACTCCTAAGTTACTGGAATTAATTGAGCGTGTAATTAAGGAAGGGTTTTCTTACCAATATGCTCATGCCTATAATTAAAATCTCACACAAATGTGTGTGTGCAAGAATAGGGCAGGGCAGAGAAGAGACCAAAGTGTCTGACAGGTTTACATCAAAGGACCTGAGCTCCTGCAGTTCTGAGCCAGAGGGAGGGGAGGAAGGGAAGACAGGACTGGCTGATAACTGACTTGATATATTGTTTTTGACCTCCTGTCTTCAAAGCCCCAAGTGGTTTGAGTGCTGCCTACCCAGGAGATGTCTTCTGCCTTTAATGTTCCTTCTGCACAGCCAAGCTTTGCAAGTGCTTGTGCCACCAAGAGCAGAAGGGCGATGGTATCTGCCTGTTTCCAGAGGGACTGGAATGGGTTTGGCTGCTGCTTTGGGCTTTGCCTCATCAGTGCTGTGGCCCAGGGGACCCTGTGTCATGTCCTGAGAGCCACCACTTTCCTCTGGTGTTTGTTGCATGGGAGAGCCATGAACAAGATTTTGTGGGGCGGGGGCGGGGGGGTAAAGGAGGGGTGCATTTTTACTGCTGATATTTATACTGCATTTCCTACTGAATCAGCCTTAAATAGCTGCTCAGCCTGTTGTATGGAACCCAGGTCAATAGCTCTGCCTGTTGCATGGGAGAGCAATGAACAAGATTTTGTAGGGGGGGAAAAAAAGAAAGGAGGGGTGCATTTTTACTGCTGGTATTTATACTGCATTTCCTACTGAATCAGCCTTAAATAGCTGCTCAGCCTGTTGTGTGGAACCCAGGTCAATAGCTCTGCCTCACCACAGCTGCGTTTGGGGAGATTTTACTGCTCTGAACATGTTGAGTGCTGGGAAGCTGCAATACAACACTGCCACAACAGCTGAGCTCCTGCCCAAAAAGATCCAGGGCTTTCCCTAAAAAAACCCAAGCAAATCACCAAAATGGGGACTTGGAGCTTGAAGAAAAGAAGGCAGTGAGTCCCTTAGCTGGTCTGCCATGTGTTGTGATACCTTGTGACTGTATGAGGGAGTGGGAAATCACTCCCTCACAGGATAACCAAGCCAAGGACCAAGACACCAAGGAAAAACAGGTGTGGATGAATGTTGCATGAAAGTTTCCCTGAAGAGGGAAACTGCTCTCTCATTTGTTTGATATCTGCTGTGGTCAGGGAAACAGGACTTTGTATGTTTATTGGTATTGCAATATGCTTATAATTCACATCAGAAAGACACCTGCATCTGTCCTCTGCTCTCCTCTGAACTGGAGCAACATGAAGGGCTGGGGATTTTTTGTCTTGCTGGTTGAATTCCAAATGGGGTCAGAGTTTTGGTCTCACAGATTTGGTGGGGTTTATACTGCAATGTAGATAAAGGAGGCATGCTGGACAAGCTAAGGTACATTAGGTGTGTGTTCTCAGGAAGAAAGCTCACACACCCAGCTGCACACATATTTTACATTTATTCAAACCCTGTAAAAAAATATAAGAAATAGCTGAGCATTACTGAAGTCCATGCTGGGGTGCTCAGAGCTATGCTGGTATGCACTGGTCATGGATCAGACATTTTTTACATGAAATGTGCATCATGCAAGTGCTTTATTTCCTTCCATGTAGTCCCAAACGCTAAATACATGCACTCCCTACCATCACTGCCTTCAGAATGACCTAATACACCAGGCAGATGTGCAGGACAGCTGTTTTCCTCCATAGATAAGTACCAGGCTGCTTTCTGGGGCAACCATCATTTTTTGCTTCACAATCATCCCACTAATATCTTTCTCATTTTTTCAGCTTTCCCATATTTGCAGCAGTTAAGACTTTGTGACCTTCCCCAGGGAATGCAACCTGTGATTCACAGCTAAAGAGTGGGTGTCTCTGTCTGAGTTCTGCTTTTGAAAAGGATGGCAAATTGCCTCGACAATAGCTGCCATTAAGTAAAATAATGAAATGACTGGGAAAATGAGTGTTCACCAGTGTATTTTCTCTGCACTTCCTAAAAATGCCCGTGACCCACACACTGAGCTAGCAAGCTTTATGCTGTCAGTGCCACCATCATCAGCTTTCTTCCCTCCAGTCTGTGCCTTGCCATACTGCATTTAAAATGTTATTATTATTATTATTATTATTATGTTGTGGTTGTTGTTGTTGTTCTTGTTGTTGTTGTTGTTCTTGTTGTTGTTGTTGTTGTTGTTGATATGATTGCTATTATTAATTTTATTTTTGTACCTCTGTGGTCTTTTCATAGCCCCCCAGTGTGCTTTTCTATGAGGTCCCATGGAGGCCAAGAGAAAGTCTTTTGGCACTTTCAGCAAGTGAAGCCACATGAAGGTTTAGGGAAAGTCAGTCCTTCCTGAGCACCTCACCTACAGCCTGGTTTTGCACAGGCTGAGCAGACAAGTGAAAGTCTTTTGGCACTTTCAGTCAACCTCAGCCACATGAAGGTTTAGGGAAAATCAGTCCTTCCTGAGCACCTCACCTACAGCCTGGTTTTGCACAGGCTGAGCAAGACATGGACAACTGAGGCCAGGGTGCAGGATGGTTTGGGCTGGGACATGGTGTTGGGCACTGGGAAGTGAGCAGGGCATGTGGGAGCAGTTCCTATTTCCATTCCCTGACAGGAACCGGTGCTATTTGATACACAATGTGAGAGCTTTGGTCCCCAAGGCATGCTGTGATCATTCCAGGCCCCAACACAGCAGTGTGCCAAGCCTAACTGCACCTCCCAGCAGTGTGGTCCTGATGCTGAGCTGGTGGTGGCAGAGAGGGGATCAAACTGTCTGTGAAAGACAAAGCAATCCAGCATTGTGATTATCCTGGTTCATCTCAGGGGCTGTCTGACAGTCATGGGAGAGCTCAGCAAGAGCTGAGCCCACTCAGCCTGGTGTGCAGCCAAGGGTAGATCCTAGGACAGTGTAGGCTGGACTCAGTTGTGCTCCTGAGGATGCTGGGAATGGGCAGCACCCCCCAGGCTTTGGATCCTGGATGAAATACCAGAATCTGAACCACCATCCTTCCTCCTTAAAAGCTGAGGCAAAATGCTCCTATTTCCTCCTAACCTTCAGGAGGGAGCATTTGGGGACAGGGATTGTGTTCTCACAAGCCAGCACTAAGCACACAAGTCCCTGTGCTGGATTTTGAGCTCCTGGTGCTCTGCAGTGCAATTCCTGTTAGCAGTGCAGTGTCCAGCTCCAGGACACCCTCTCTGGACAGTAAATAACCCACCCCTGGTGTGGCTGGGTATGAGTGCAGGGCCCAGTCAGGCATGGAGCTCGCTGCTCTGCTGCAAAGCACAGCCCGGGAGGAAAAATAACCTTTCAGTTTTATGTTCAGTGATATATCGTCTTTAAATCTGAATGGGTTTAGGAAATGTTACAGAACAAAAACTGCTCTGCTTTTCCAGAGGCATAATGTTATGGTACAGTTGTTCCAAAGCCAAACTCTGCTCTGCGTTATGCCCCTACATCCTCTCTCCCAGGTATTTATTAAATTATGATTAACAGTAGCCAACACAGGACTTCATTATTTCTTGAATGGCCTTTCTTTTTAACTATCTACGAGCTCAGAGAATTACATATGGCCTCATTAACCTCCATGTCAAACTGATAATAAGGCAGGGAAGGAAGTACCCCTTCAGCTGCTCAACAGCCTGAGCAGGGGCCCTGTGCAAGGGCTGCTGAGGGAACACCAGCACTTCCCAGTTCATGCTGTGAGCTTCCTGTGTCTGTGGGTGGTTGCACTGGAATCTGAATATTGTGTTTGTGTTCATGCTGCCCATGTGAGGTCACTGCATTGGGGAGACCAGAAGCCCCAGAAATAAATGGCTTTGGAAATCTCACTCTGTAGGTGTCATCAGCACCAGAGTGTGTCTGTCATGGTGGGATACTCAAAAGGAGAGTGAAAAACATTCAGCTGTATCACAGCAGGGATCTTAGACTCCATAGGAGCAACACGAATGCTTTTGGAGGGATGGGAGCAGCTTTAGTCTTTTGGTCTTTTGGTATTCTTAAAAACACCAGGACTGGTTTCACAACATACGTAAAGGAATTATTCTGCCTCTTGGCTTCTACAAGAGTGCTGTAAAGTGATTTTAATATTCATAGCTGTCCAGACAGTGCAAGATCCTAACCTGAACTTCTGCAGGATAGTTTGAGAGATGAAAGCTTTGAATCTGTTCAAATGTTTTGCAGCATGCAGCTGCACAAAAAAAAACCCTGCTTATATAAACTTCTTTTCAGTGCCATCCAAGAAGGGTGAAAGACTACAGCAATCCACAGGTGTAACTCAGACTCCAGACTTTGCTTTCCCAGGGGTAATTTCCCCTCCTGACTTCCTCCCCAACAATCTCAAAGGCCAGCTGTCACAGCCTTTGCTGTTTAGGATTCTCGGGGTATAGTGTACTTTCCAAAGTTTCTCTGCTTTGAGCCACTGTGAACTTCTCTCTAAGTAAGGCACAAGGACAACTTAGCCATTCTTTGTGAGAAATCCAGTGGTCAAAAACTAAGTGGCTTTGAAAGCAGAGCCAACAGGGTTTAACAAACCAGCAGTAACACCATGGGAGTTTGCTAATCCCCAAAATCTACAATAAACAGATAAAGTTAATAAGATTCAATAAACGAGAGCAGCCCCATTAATGCTTAAAGAGCACTATCTAAATACTACACACTTTATTTACTGAGTTCCCTTGCTGAATTTGCTGTACACGGGAACACTCAAAATTCATTATCTTTGGATGCAAAGCTTGGTAAATTCGACAGTAATTAATCTCCATTTACCCTCCGCGTGTGTTTCTGAACAGACGAAAAGTTCATTGAAAAACTTCTTTCAGCCGCTCTGAAAGAGAAGCAGTGCTTTGATAAACAAAAAAGCACCAAACACAGGCTTCTGAAAGGAAAATAGAGCAGTAGCCAGCTCTGCGTGGTTCGAGCCAGGTGCTCATTGCAAATTCAGTAGCATGCACTGGCAAGTGTCAGCAACAGAGAAACTAAAATTACTGAAATTCTTATGCCAGTGTAATTTGCTGAAGGCAATGCACTGAGGGTTAAGGCAAATTGTGCATGTGTTGAGGATTATAAAACAAATTAAAATGGAGGCTAACAAAAGGACTGCAATATTTATGCATTTCTTCATTCTTTTCACTTTGTGGTACTCAATCAACTTCACAGTCTCTTAAGGTGGCATGGGGACATTGCTATTGTGTACATTCATTTGCTCTGAAAACAGGGGCTCAGACATCCTAGGCTACAGAATTTAACTGGTTCTGGTAATATTTATAAGTACCTCTATTAACCTACCAAATATTGACAACCCACCCATTACTTCTAATCAAGTGAAATTCAATCATCGGCACAAAAAATGCAGTAACTTTGCCATTCAGTGCATTCTACTCATCTGCTTCAATTTTGATGTGCCAGCCCATTTTACCATGTATCCCTTTCCTTTCCCTAGAATGCCTGCATCTGTGCACCCTGGTTATACAAAAGCAGAAATGTTTTAACCACCCATGGCTTGCTGCAGTGGAGTCCATTAAACAGTAACGTGCTTAGTGTTTAATACCCAATTTACCAAATATTTTAATGAGTTTCTAAAGTACCCACTGTATGATCACCCAGCATGGCCCAGCAACCAAATGGGTTATTACCCTGTGGAATGAGAAACAAGTCCTCTATGAAATAGGCTCCTGGCTGTGCATTCCCAGCCCTCTGCTGGCAAGCCCTGCCGTGGAGCTGGCTGGAGAAGTGAGGACATGGTGTCCATGTCCCTGTCCAGTGCGTCAGCTCCAGCCTCTCCTGCACAATAAACTGAACTTCTTTAGCCAAGATGTGCCCACCTGTCCCTCTGTCAGTGGAGTGACAACCTCTGTGAACAATAGGGACCAAAGAGCTGACAGCAATCTTATTTTCAGGTGTCACCACGAGATTCACCCAAGCCCACCTGCAGGGATTTAGACCTCATTTTAATTCCAGGGACGCTTGCATTTTGCTATCAGAGGCAGATGTAGGCTGTCCTCACCTGCTGGTGACAGACTGTGAGAAGTGCCTGCAGAGTCAGCTCCTGCTCCTACTTACCCATGGAAACAAAGAAAATTCTTTGGTTTTGGTTTTCTGTCTAGATTTGAGCAGGCTAAATAGAGCTGCTTGGGACTCTAAGGATGAAATGGAGTCTTTATTTGCATTTCACTGTGGCAGGGAGATGTTTTCCCACAGGTTCAAGTCTTGGAGCTCCCAGATTCTCCAGGCTCTTTCCAGGCAGCTCTGCCAGAAATGACCAGAAGCCCATTGTCCTTCATGTCACTGAACAAACCAAAGGACAAAAAAACTTCTAACTAGCCCCCAACATTTTCAGCCTTAGTGTAGAACAAGTGACAACAGATGGGATCAGACAGACGGGGGAATAGAGGAGATAAAACGAGGCAGTATCAGGGAGTGGAACAGGCAGGGGTCTCGGCAGCCTCGCTGTTGTCAAATTTTTTTGTGTAGTCATCACATACTAACATTGTATTTGGGGAATTAATAGATTTTACACTTGATTTTCTGGCAAGGAGCAGGGAGCCACTGCCAGCCGTGAAGCATCTTGGAAATGAGATAAGTTTTCAAATCTATTCAAGCGATCTGTGCGTTGTTGTTTCTCTGAAAGGTGAAGACATAAGGGCCAAATCCTGACCTTTATTTCACAGAGTCTGTTTGAATATCTCCATCAGCTGCCATGGAGCTACTCTGGATTAACAGCAACGTAACACCAACGTCAGGATCTGGATCTTCCAGAGAACCCTGCTGATCTTACATCATTGCAATAGCTGATTTAAAATCACATTTCTTTGGCTTGAGAAGCTTTTCCCACACACAAAGGAGGTCAGAATCTCTCTCTTTCTCTAATATTAAGGCAGATTGTGATCCAAAGGATCATGTCTATATTCCCAAGCATACTCTTCTATAGGATCAATAAATTACTTGACAGTGGCAATTGAGATTACACTTTATGAATGGTGTTACTGGGATTTACAGTCCAGCTATGAAGCAGATCAGATGAACAAACAGAATACCCAGTCCTGGACCACTTCCCTTACTCTACTCTGTCATTTTTATAGCTTCACACATGCTGCAGGTGCTGATACTACACAAGTCTGACTGTAATCCACCCATCAGCCTGAGAACTCACCAGTCCTGGGAGAGACTGCTTTCAGCAGTCATTTCAAGCCTGGTAAGAGGAGCAGAATGGAAACATCAGCTAAAACGATGAAAGTTATGTTTTCTAATAATGGAAATGAGATGGAAATGTTGGGCAGCTGCTACAGGTTTCCTCTATTATCTGATTTTAAAAAAATAGTACTGGGAAATGCCTTGCAAAGCCTAACATTAATGTATGTATTCCTCAGTAATGAGAGATATGAATGGCTGGGTTTATAATCCCTTATAAATCTTTCATTCTAAAAACTGCCCATAGCATTGTTCTTGGTAATGGAGAGCTATATGAAGTTGGCAGGTTCTTTTTTAAATTATCAACTTACTGTTCAAGACAAAAAAACTGAATTAAAGTGGAAAAAAAAATTACTCCCCTGGAGAATTGCAGTGCAGACATTTGCTGGCAAATTATTTTTATTTAAATCACTTTTCTTGGTTTTAATATTGAAAAGACTTTAAATCATTGAAGAGCCTTTAATTTAGGATAGTGAATGGCAGGGATGTAATTGAGAGACCAGACTAGCTAATCTGCTTCAGCACAGGGGCTGGACCAGACAATTTCTCTGATTTTTTTCAAGTCTGGCATTTATAGAAAGCAACTCTGGTCTGACTGCCCCTTCAAAACTGTTTGCATCTAAGACATACAAAGACACCCTGTTGCCAGCAAGAATTGCCAATTCCAATTCTTCCAGTCTTGAGATACAATACAACAGAGTTGGATTGAATGTGGTGATGGACTGAAATCAGAAGGATTTACCCAAGACAGTTACCACATGGGATGGAAGCAGTGACTAAATAAAATGCAATCAGGATTCAGTCTATCCCCCAGGACCACAAAGAAATAATGGCATGGGAAGAAATTTTACAAACTAAGCCATCGCTGGTTTTCCTCTGTCTTTTCCTCACTGGAATTCAAGTTTCTTTAATACTGAGGATTACAGTCAAACCTTTAAAGAGAGTTGAGAGCGTGAGAAGGCAGCAGACAAGTGCAGCAATTCCTTAGCTCTGCACACTCACTCTCTGTTACAGCTTTCTGGTCTGGGTCCACAACAAGAGGTCTGGCACCCTAGCAGGGTGTTTGGGCACAAAATCACCCACTTTGCTGGTCGGTGTCCCCTTTTCTGCTGGAAACACCAGGGGTAGCCCGGTGTCCCCATCCGTCCCCGTGCCGCAGGTACGCTCCCCCGGCTGGCTCCCCGGGGAGCACGCACAGACACACAGACACAATGAGAGCCTCCAACTGGAAATACACACCAAAATATGGCTGTCTACTCCAAAAGGCAAACTCATTTACAAAGGTCACCTCTGTCGAGGAGGAGTGATGCGTTACTCCCCTCCTGGAGGCAACTGCTGTCGCTCCTCTGCCGAGTTGCATTCACGAGCATAGTTTTGAAAAATAAGAAAGGGGGAAAAAAAAAAAAAGAGACAGGAAAGAAAAGAGACAAAAGCCCGGCAAGCCCCCTATTCACAGAGCTCGCCCCGCAACTCCCCTTCCCCTCGTCGGGTAAATTGAGCTTCAAAAGACATGAACATCTTTCCCTACCTTCGTTCTCATCGGAGACAGAAGCCCTTCCATTTTGGTCCGATCCTCATGCCAGTCCCGGTCCCCCAAGTTAGTATCTCGTCTCAAGCATCCCACACGAACAGGAGCATGTCAGGGACGGCCAGCGACACCCTTCCCGGGAGCGCAGCCAGCTGCCAGCCCGCCAACTCGCAATGCTCCTGGATGGAGAGCCCTTCCTCCCGTCCCTCCTCCCTGGCTCTCTGTGCATAATCCGCCCGCAGCTATGTTTGTACCAGCGCGGCTGACAAACGATCCCTGCCTTACGTAATGCATTCAGCCAGGACGGGCGATCCCAGCCCGGCCTCGGGGACCCTTCCCGCAGCGGGGGAAGGTGCGGGACCCTGCCCTGCCTATTGTGCCTGGAGCGGAGCTGCCGAGGCGCGGGGATGATGCTGCTCCGCTCCCCCCGCCAGCCGGGGAAACTTCGTCACCGTGGAAGATCGTGGATTCCCCGGTGCTGACTTAAAAGGGTGTAATCCTCATTCCAAGCCTCAGCCCAGGAGGTTTTCCCTGCTCGGGAAACGCCAACAGTTGGAGCATTTTCTGCTGGGAGCGTTTGCTGCCGGCGAGTGACCAAACCCACGCTGAAAGGGAGTTCCTGTCAATTGTCAGCCGGGAATTCAGGGAGAGAAAGAAAGAAAAGCGCACTAAACAAAAGGAATATACTCCTGCAAAGTTGGTCAGCAAAAGATACTCCCTGAATGCATTTCTATTAGCATTTTAATTCAGATCAGAGCGTGCCTTTGTGGAAAATTCCCTGATTGCTCCTGCTTTATGCATTTTGTTTTCCATCGTGAAGTGATGCTAGGACTGAAGGTCTTTCACAGAAAAATCCAACTGAAAAGCGAGCTTCACACCTATAAACACACCAGTGCCAGACCAGTCCAAAGTAAAATCCTTTTGAAATGCCATCAAATCAGCACAGCTGCCCATCACTGCTCCGAAGGTCAGCTCCCCCAGGGGCCACCCCACTTCCCAACACAAACACAAAAAGGATTCCCTTCCTCATCTCAGGGGGTAACCTTCCACATACCAGTACCCAATTGCTGTCCAAAAGCAAAATTAAAAACCCTGTTACACCACCAGAACTCGATTTTCAGTGTTAGAAAAATCACTGTCAGGCAGGGTGGAGCATATTACAGGTGGAAATTTCTAATTCCTTTAACACCAACTCTTGCTACATGCTACAAGCTACATGCTCAGGGACAGTCACTGTCTGATTCATGCACTAAGCTGGATCTGGTTAACTCCTGAAAATACCACATGTTCTCTGGATGATGATGGGGATTCACTTCAGTTAGCTTCCCCCATCTAAAACTCTGCTTTCCAAGAGCCAGCCACTGGTCCAAGCCAGACACTGAAGGTCCTGCAAAACCAAAAGGAGGGACCAGTTTCTTCTCAAAGCCATTGGCTACTCAGACCAGGGACCATCTCTGACCCCATGTATCCTTCATGCTCAGCCCAAGCTCCTGGAGGCTACACTGAGAAGGAGAAGGTGCAATGGAAAATGTTCGTGGTTGGTTCATGGTATCCCAGGGTGCAAAGCCTGGCATGAACCCAGAGACAGATAAAACTCCTGCTCTCCGAGCCCCAGCAGAAGTGCTCCCAGACAGTGACATACATGAGGATGTTCAACCCCACACATCCCTTTTCTGCTCTATCTCTTCCAGTCCTTTTGACCATGGAGATATTGCAGTTTAAGGCCAGTTTTCTTATTATTCTTTATGGGGTAAAAAACAGGGAGGGGAGGTGCCCCCTACAGTGATTAATATTAATTTCAAACAGAATTAACTATTCTTTGCCAAATTCAGGTTCTTATCAAACCTGAACGAATCTGATCATATCATACTGAAGGCAGAGATAAGTTTTCCAGAGCTAAAGAGACTGTAGAATGCTGGCAGGCTCATCCATTTCTTGCTGGCTGTATATAAATGTGTTTTGCTATTGGTATTTCCAAGACTTTTAATAAGACTTCGAATAAATGGCAGCAGGAATTCCAGGCTCCAGTAGGACAAGGCTGTTGTGATATTTCTGCTGTACAACATTGTGCCAGGCTCTGATGAAAGGTTTACAAATCTGTGCCTCTGTGAAGCATCATCTTGTCCAAATTGTCAGGGGAATTGGACTGTCCATAGCCTCAAGAGGACATAAAGGGAGAGGAGCTTTTGGGTATTTTGGAGAGGTCAGGTCAGGTGGTCCAGATTTAATGCAATATGATAATATGGATGGTGCTCCCATGGCAGTGTAGGAACGCCCAGCTCTCTTAAAGCTCAGCTCTGCTTTGAACTAGGCTACACCACAGTGCCTCATGAGCTTCCCTATGTTATCTCTGTTTACAGGCAAAAAAAAAAAAAAAAAAGTATTTCTCCTAAAGTCCAAAAGAATAATTCAGTCTGGGACCAGAAAAGCAAGCTGGGGCCTTTCTGGTTCAGCAGCACTCAAAGCCTCTCTGATCTGAATGGATTGGGAATTGTGCTGATACTGCATGAGTCAGAGCGAGCCCAGCTCAGCAGGATGAGCAGGAATGGGAAAGAGTATGGTGCTGTTTGAGCAGCACCAGTGGCTGTGAGCCAGCAGTGAGTCTCCCTATCCAAGGAGTGCAAGCTGCAACCCCCAGCTGCATCCCAAGGATGCTCTGGGTCCCTGGTTATCAGTTTTCAGCTCCTGCATGGCTTTACCACAAGCCACAGCTGAAGTGTGTGTGTCACAGCAAGGTCTGTTCACATCCACCTTCACCAGTGGGGCCAGGGACCCGAGTGGTTCTGCCTGAGTGTAGTTTTGTCTTAGCTCCTTGGAGAACCTGGCAATCTCCTGTAAAAGCTGGAGCATCACTGGATGGATGGATATTGTGCATCACATCATCCTCCTCTCAAACTCCAGGCACCAGGCGGGATTAGAGCTGTACCAGCACCTAGGCAGATGCTCTGCTTTAGCCTGTGCAGCCACCAGCCTGCCCTCCTTGTGCTACAGGAGCAGGATGAACACTTGGTGTGCTCCAGACTGCTTGCAACCCCTCCTTCACGTTCAGAGCAGTAATTTTACAACTAAAATTGTAGGAGCGAGCTAAGGAAGTTCATCTGAAATTGTGGGAGCCAAGGAAGTTTATCTTCACTTTAAAATGAGAGCTTTGGTTGCTCTAGCTGGAGGAGCAGCGTGTGCCATGGTCTAACACCTCGTTCCTCTGCTGGGCTGCGACTCAGAGCAATGCTCAAATTACTGCAGACTCGTTCTACAGCCTCTGCTCCCGCGATTTCAGATCAAAGGCACTGCACAGGCAAAAGGAGCATGTGAACACTTGCATCCTCATTCTATTTCTGGAGAGGGGAGCAGCATTTGACTCGGATCCTGGGCAGTTACACCCAGTGTATCTCAGGCTCTCCATCTGTAGAAGAAGGGACCAACTTGTCTGGTTCGCACAGGTGTTTCAGAGGTTCATCCTGTCATGGATTCAAACCACCATGTCCTAGAAGATGGGAATATAATCACCCTTAACTCCTCATGGGAGTGAGAAGCCTTGCAATCCCCTCTTCTATTGGCATAATTTAAATGTCTGCTGGACTCTAGACAGCAGACCAAGGCAGATGTCTACGTGGAACCTGGTATGTCCTACCTGGCTTCAGCCTTGGAGCTCCATCTCCTTCTAGGCTCTGCTGACTACCTTGACAAACCTCCACGGACCAGAAAGAGAGGAGATTCCCCTGATATTTAGCCAAGTAGATGTGAATGGGCTGAATTTAGATGCCTGTATGCAGAGTTTAATCTTGCCCTGTGTACCCAGTACTAGGAAAAATGCCCCCAAGAATCCTTATGTTCACTGTCAGACTACTGGCTGAGGGTTCTTGAAACAGCTGAACTCTGTAGTACATCTTTGAGCCCTCAGTTTTCCTCTTGTTCACCCTTTGTGGGTGCATCCAGGCTGGGATAAAATTCTGTGAGCTGAACACTCCTAACCTTCAGGGTGGGGATGCCAGCCCAGATCCAAGTTGCGCTGCCTGTGCCAGCCCTGAAAAACGGAGAGGATTTGGATTCGGACCCAGTCTCACTTCTCTGTGATGCAAAGAGCTGTCAGCTCCTCCTGCCTTCTGCCCCAGCCCTGCCCGTGACAGGGACAATAGCAGAGCAGCCTACCCTGCCCGTGTGCCCCCGGGCGACCTCGCCACTGGTCATTTCATTCATCTAACAAAAGGTAGCATCGCGGTGTTGCCATGGGAACGCCCCGCCAGCTGAGTGGCTACAGCATCCTACAAGGGAGGGGAAAACACCCCAGTCACACACCAGGGCTGTGCTGAAACGTATCTTATATTTAGAACAGGCGGTGCGGGGAATACTAATGAATATTTAACACTCGGAGTGCCTTTCATGCTTGGTGTTTTTTATTTTTTTATTTTTGTTGCATACTTCCATAAGCACAACATTTGCTTCCAAATGGTTTGGATATTATTGCTACTGTGCTTCTCTCATCACTGCTTCTCCAGGTTTCCTTTGCTTTTCATGAAAGCAAACTTTTCATGGGTTACTGAAAAAAAGGGAAAGATTTGCTCATGCTCTGCAAGAACCAGCTCCTTTTAGGGCTTTCTTTTCCCCCCTCATTAAAAATACCTGTTTTCTACAATTAATTCCCTGTGCTGCAGAAAATTAATTAATTAATCAATCAACCTAACTTTTATTCATTCATTCATTCAGGAAAAATCCACATCTGAAAATGTCCTGAAATTAATTTCTTCTATCTTTTTCCTCTAAATGGTCAGCAGAGAAAAAAATGGGTCTAACTGCCCAAAACCCCGAACTGTCAATAATTTAATGTGCTTTATTTAATGACACATTTTTAAAAAAGCAAATATGCTGGACATGGTGGTGAGTCCCACCTGCTACTGCCCAGGCTGTGCAGGCAGATTCGGCACCCCCTGGTGATGAACAAGCTGATTTCATTTTTTTATTTTATTTTTTTATTGAGGATGGCAAGGGAAGTGAGAGCAGCACTGGCTGGGGTGGCATGGGGAAGAGGTGCCCTCCCATATGGGTGCAGCTCCCAACACTGCCAGCCTGGGGACTCCCATCTGCAGAGGTGCCAGGAGGATGCAGCCTGGCACAGACTGTGGGTCGTGCTGATGGCTGGGTGCATCCTCTTTGGGATGGCACTTCCTCTTCAGTCTCCTCTTTAGCTATAGATTAAGTTATAAACAAGATTAAAAATATGTGATGTATCAGATCTCATTCTGAAGCAATCTCCTGGCATATATAAAGCTTTGTTCTCAGAAATGCCAGATTCGTGGCAAGGATTTTAAGAGTGAAGTGTGCTCTTTTTACTAGCCAGTAGCAAGGCACCGGCTCTTTTTTGAGCTTAGCAGCCCTCCAAAAGCTGTTGGGCTTATCTGTGTGCTTCCTGCTTGGTACCACGCCAAGGCACCAAGGATAGAGGCACAATTCAGCTGGCAGCTCCGTCGGTGATGCAAAGGGAGGAGCAGTACTGGGTGTGTTGCTTTGGCAGCACTGAGAAACTGGAGCTGTGTTTATTTGTTGCTGGTTATAGGGCGTATTTTCAAAATGGTGTCGGTGATGCAAAGGGAGGAGCAGTGCTGTACTGGGTGTGTTGCTTTGGCAGCATGGAGAAACTGGAGCTGTGTTTATTTGTTGCTGGTTATAGGGCGTATTTTCAAAATGGAGAAAGGTTTTCCACTCCAAGATTACCAGTGCAGTCCTTTGAGATCTGCTCTGTGTGTTCTCAGGAAGAGGGACTTGCCTCTGAGGAGGTTAAGAGGGGACACACCCCTGCTCTTTGCAAGCTGTTCCACTGATGCAGCATTTGCATGAGTAAGTGCTTTCAAAATGATTTGCCACTCACCCTTACATGGCACCAATTGCAGCAAGGGCTAGAAACTCGAGCTATTTTACTGGAGTTTGTCTTTAAGGCTCTGATGACCTGCTTTTTTCCAGAACAGTTAGGCTGTTTCCACAAAAGCAAAAGCAGTATGATGAATATTAAAGTCTTAAGGTATTAATAAGACTGACTTAGCTGCCTTCCAAATCCAGATGGCAGACATAAAAAAGTCATATCTGAGGACCACAGGTCATTGTACAAGTCTGAGAAGACTGGGTTACAGCAAAGCCAGTTCAGCATCCTGCCCTGCTTGGCAGGACCATCAGGGTCTGTCCGTCCTCCTCCAATAACTGAAATGCATTTATCTCTGTGACACATCAATGATCTCAGCCATTGTTATCATGATTCCTGTTGAGCCAGTGTGGCAGTTTGGGAAGGTAAAGCTGCCTCTATCACATAAATGAACCACCTCAGCAGAGATGGGGACTGATGTGTTTGAAGAAGCAGATTCCCAGGATCAGGCTCTGGCTTGGTGGCTTGGGCAAGGCTCTGTCTACTTTTTTTTTCCTTGCCTTCATCCTGGCTCACTGGGAGAATCTATAGATGATTTGAGGATCTACAGATGAAAAATGGGAGTTGTAGAGATGGGGGTCACAGACTCAAATTGAGAATTACTATGCAAAATCTCTGCCCTAGCAGAGAAAATGGCCTCTGGCAGTCCTGGCTCCCAGCAGGTACAACCACGAGGCTGAGCATCCTTCTTAGCCTTCTGACAAAACATGTGCTAGAAATATGAAGGGGCTTCCTTCCCTAAATAGCAACTGAGCTATATTTTCCTTTTGCTGCTAGGTATATTTGCTGTTCTGGACGTTAACAGTCAAAACACACACAAAGCCTTTCACTAGAGCATTAGGTCTGTGTATGCAGTTTCAACAGTCAGATGATTTATTCATCCACTTCAGTAACCATTCAAACAGGGCACGATACAGAAAGCAACAAACACTGAGTGTTTGTGTTTGGTTTGCAGGAAGAAATCAACAGAACAGGGTAAGAGAAGCTGTTTTTCCAATGTAAAGGGCTCCAATCCCATCCCTGTCAATATCTCTGTCAAACTAAACACCGATTCCCAAAGCTACAACTCTGCTAAAGCACAGCTATTATGCTCTCAGGTAGAAACCTGATTATAGCCACCTCATGTCTGTAAAAACACAACCTGTGATGCAAAGTGACTCCCAGATTTTCTGCAAATGCTCATAAATGCACTTGATGCTCTCTGGACACATCTCTGTGTCTGCTGGAGCAGAAGACCAGCTCTCACAGGGCAGACAGACAAGGCATTAAGAGAAAAATAGCCATTTTTCTGAAGTGTAATATTGTTACAAGTGTGCAAATTCTGGACTGTGGTATTTTGGCCTGGGGAAGAGGAGAAAAGGAGGGAATGAACAGAAGGGCTTGGCATGATGCAGAAATTAAAGATGGCGCAAGGGTAAGAAAGGGGTTGAGAAAGTAAAAACGAATAATTACAATAAATAATAACATTATTGGGGTTGCCCAAAAGGAGTCCTATAAATGTTGTTTCACACAGAGATTTTTTAATCTTTAAAGGTTGGATTAGTTTTGATGCAAATCAGAACCCCAAATGAAAAGAGCCACCAAAGACCATCCCGTCTCCGAAGTGTATATGCAGTTTTGATCCCTCTGAAGGTGAAGGCTGGGGCAGGATTTTGCAGATCTCAGAAGGCATTTCTGCATGTAAAACACCCTGTAGTCAGGAGGATCTCCCAGATGACAGAGTCAGAGGTAGATCCTGCACTCCCCTTATTTGATGGAGTTCTTCACAGGACATAATCAGATGCCAGAGCACAGGACCAAGGGAAACTGAAACAATTTTTTTTGTGATAATCCTACATTTTTTTATTTTAAGTATTTTTATATTTGTTTGTTCATCTCTAATGAATCCCACTCTCTAGAACCAGAGAACTGCTTGAAACTCAGAGTCACCACAATCCCTTAGATTTACCTCCTGGGGTAGGAGCCAGAAATCCCTCCCCTTTCACCTCAGCTGGGGCTCCCATCACTACCCCAAATAAAGGCTGATGTTGGTAGCAGGTTGCCTTGTGCTGTAGTGGGTATTTCTAGCTGTGCCCATGGCTGCTTCAGCAGCTGCCTGTGAGCCCCTCCTCGGGTCCTGTTTGTGCTCCAAGCCCCCCTGGTGATGCCCTTTGGCCACCCAGCTATTGGCCACTGCATGTCCCAGCTGTGATTGTTTCTGACCAAGGCTTCACTGACACTGGAAAGAAGACAAGAGCCAAACAAATCAGAAATCCATTCAGCTCATTCAAACCCTTGGTCCTCTTTCATGAAATTCCCAGATTCAGTCCCTTGGGGCAGGGGTAGTGGGACATTTATGCATCTCCCAGGATGTCAATAAAGATATAAAATTAAGATGCCAGCACAGCATCCCCAGCAAGGCACAGGAGAGCTTCTAAATATAATGAATATATATCATCAGCCTGTTTTCAGCCTGATTTAAACAACAATCCCCACTTGCATAAAAGCCTCATTTGAATTAATATCCAGTGCTGGATATCATGGCACTATTAAATGCTATTAAAATTCAGGGACCCCAGTCTTTCTTTATCTGGAAACAACAAAAAAACTCACCAAGACATGTCAGAGGTGGGATTTATGTCAGCCAACTTCAAATATCTACAGTGTGACTGGCTCCAGCTTAGCAGGTACATTATAATTTCATTATAGTAAGTGGCATGAACTGGCACTTCTAAGGCTCAGTTCCCTTGACCTGTGCTAGGAAAAGGTGACACGTGCCCTTACTGCCTAAGAAAAATGTAATTTTTTGTGTGTTTCTTGTGCCACAATCCTGGCAGAAATAAGGATGACAGCATCTCATTAAGGTTTCTGCTCATTATCCTAGCACCCTGATTGCCCATCTGAAATACCTTGCATGCAATAAGAAAAGCAATCACTGTGATGATGGAGCTGAACTTTTTAAAATAATGGTAGGTGTTCTACAATATGTGTCAAAAACCTGAAATCTGCCCAAAACCTTTTTTTTTGGGACATTTGCAAAGGTCATTCTCTTTGCAAAGTTCAATAAATTAAACAGTTAATTAACATTACACTGAAATCTTAGCATCACCTGGATGTAATGACTGCTAGGCACCCAACTTTCCTCCAAATTTCCTGTAAAGTGTTTCCTTACCTGCTTTTTATCTGCTACTGCATTTGTGATGATACGACCACTTCTTAGCTCTCCTTCCCTCTTTATCTTACTTTGCTTATTAAAAACAATTTAAAATTTGCACATCATTGTGCAAAAACACAGTTAAAGGTCTGGGGAAGAATTCAGTTTAGCCAAGGAAAAAAATCCCTGGCATGGGGTGAGGGGCTTGTCTCTGCTATTGATCCAAAGGCAGCTGATGCTTCTCTTCTGTGAGCCCTTACAGGAGCTATGCAGGTGTAACCCAAAGCATGTAACAGGTGAAAGTCACCCAGAAAGCTTCCAGGGGGATGAAGCTCAGCCTTAGGAGTGGGGGATGGAGGTTTGATCACCCCAAAGAGCTGTAGCCAGGGCTGTCACACACATTGATCTCCAAAGCACCAGCGCGGTCGATGTGGCCGCCGCTGCTGCGCGGGTATTGACGCTGGGCAGCTAAAAATAAACCCGGCCACATGATGGGGGCTGAGGCATTTGTCCATGAGCAGTGGCCTGACTTGTGCCCCAGGGCTCACGCGTGTGGGACAAGAGCAGCTGCACACTTCATGCTCTGGGAAGACCCACAGACCCCTGCTGAAGATTTTGGGCAGCGGTGAGGGGCACTGGGTGGTTTGTTGCCTTGTGGAGCACTGCTGTGTGTCTCCATGGTGAAAGGAACCCACCTTGGGGGTGCAAAGGAGGGACCCAGGTCTACTCTGTTCTCTGCCTTGTAATCCCTTGAGGGTTTAGGGCAAGTTCTGTCTCAAACCCCTACGCACTCGAGTTTATCACTGTGAAAGTGCAGATAATCTATACCTCAGAGGAACATGGCATGGATAAGTCAATTAACTGTGAAATCACAGATGGAAGATGCAAAGAAATGCAAAGGATTCGTTTTGCAGCTCAACCCCGCCAGGCACAAATACATTTTTAGATCCTTTCTTTTCCTCCTCACTAAAAATCCCCAGCAAGCTGCTCCTTATAGTCCTGCTTCATGTGTTAATGGGGCATCCCCACCAGTACCAGCCACATCTGTGGCTCACTGTGCAAGGGGGCAGTGAGGCCACCTGGGCTCAACACCCTTACCTGGGCAGCCCTTGGCCACTGCTTGGCCCTTGCCTGGCAAATGGCACACACCCAAGGGAGCAGCAGCCTCTCCTTGTCTGTGCCATAGACATAGACTCAAACCAGTTGGATTTTAGGGTGTGTTTGGCTGCCAGAGCTGACCTCTACTGAGTTGCCATAGTTTCACTTCAAGACACTTTTTAATTTCTGCAGGACCACACATAGATTTGGAAATCTATTAAGGATGCCTTTCTAATTTTAATGCAATTAAAAAACATCCTTAACATCTTGTGCTTTGAAAAAATGTACAGAAATTTTTTTTTCTCTGAATCAGTGCCCTATGGATAATTAAGTGTTCTTCACTTTAAAAGGTCACTTAGAAACATCACTGGATTTATTATCCACTGGTGATAACCATCTGGGAGGTAAAACTGTCTCACCCAAGGAAAGCTCATACTGCAGCCTCTAAGCACCAGTGTCAGACATGCAGTCCAGGATATCAGGGGATTATTTATCTAGCAGTAGCAAGTGAAGGGGCTCCTGTCCTTCCTCTTCCAGTCCAAACCCAAATCCATTCCCCAGTCCCCAAAACCTGTGTGCCCATTAATCTGGAAGATGTTGGATTAGAAACAGAGCCCCAGGTAAAAGAAAAAACATGCAAGGTAAGAAAAAATAAAAGTGAATTAACGAGGTTTATATTATCTGCCCTGTGAAGAGCAGTAAGTTACAGCAGGAAGAGCAAACACCCATGAGAAGGGGAAGACTTGGATCTGCTGCTAGAGAAATTCTAACACAGGACTCCTGCTTCTGCTTGCAGTGTCATTTTCCAGATCACTGGTGAGAAGTAACTTACTGTATTTTGTTCTTTGCTTGGTTATGTTTTGGGGTTTTTTTTTTAAATCAGCTTTTCTTATGCAGGCAAAGTCCTTAGGCACACTTGGGCTAGCAAAATAATGCTTTTGCTGGTAATCTATTTTGTTAAAAAACTTCAGTGAAGTACATTACACAAAGGCCTCTTTTGCCCTGGGCTGCCCAACCCAGGAGGGTTGGGCTGTAGATCAAACCTTTACCAATAAGCCTTTAAGAATGCAGAATAGGCCATTGTGTAGATCAGCTGATTTCTTGAGTTTCACATAGAAAAGAAAAATGTTTAACAGTCTTTATTGTAGCCTCAGGTATCTAAAGTTTCAGTCTCACTACATCTAAAATACAGGGGCCAGATATTGCATTGGCTAGACACTGAAAAAGCCCACAGTGGCTGTGTGCTGAGCACATATTTCATAAATACAGCTGCATCAAGGAAATAGGAAAATATTTCAAACTGAATAGCAGGCAGACTGGCTTCGTACCTACTTGTCTTAGTTTGTTGGCCACGTTTCCAGCTGACATGAAAAGCCCCCTCTAATCCAAGTGACATTAACTTAAAACCTGATGGTGACATTTCCAGAGCAAATGTACATTCTACCACTATTTCCTTGTCTCACACATTTTGTTACAACGACAGGAGTGTGACTGTGGTCCAGAGAAGAGAACATCCTCTTTTTTCTGGTGCTGTGTTTCTCAGAGATCTGCTGGATTTAGAGCAGCAGGACAAAGCCCTCCTGGCCCCCAGGGTGGCACTCCTGCAGCTGGGCTGGCTGAGCTGGGTGTGTGGTGACTTCTCACTCACTCTGCTTTAAGGGCAGCCTGTTCTGTTGAGCCATTGGCAACACTGCAGCCCAGAAAAATCTCCAAAAGGGAACTTGCTTTGCATGCTGTAACTATTGGTAGGAAATGCAAACGTGGACACCTTTGCAAATCTAATCCTCCCTCCAGGACACATTGCTTCCTGCTTCCTGGCAAACCTCCTTCCCTCTGCTCTCTTCCCCAGGGCTTCAAGAAGAAAAATGACCGGGCCAAGTCTGTATGTGGCCACCACTTTATCAAATCTGAATATTCAGCATGCTTGGCCCTTTCTGGACAGCAAAACCCTTCATCCTGCCTGTACAAGGGTTGGGTTTTGAAACAGTTCCTTGAACTGAAAGGTGCAAACTCCAGCAGAAATGACAACACAGCACATACTGAAACCTTTCAGGGGGAGCTATGTCTCCAGGATAGCTGCAAGGCTGACACTCATTGTCAGCCATTTCCAGCTTGGTTTTCTAAGCACGTGCTTATAGCACTGGACACTGTGTGGGTTCAGAGCAAACAGCCTTTCACTGAAGCATCCCATCTTACCAGGGATTTTGCTCTCCCCTTTCTCTTCTGTTATGTTCAGTCATGCCAGTAGGTGTTCTCTAAAATCATGGCTGCCTCATGTCATGAGGAGGGCTTCTTTACACAAAAAAAGGGCTTATGAGGGCAGGGAAAAAAGTGGCTGATCCATAGTCTAGTGTCTCAAAAGATGTTTGCCAGAAGTCAAATGATCAGATACATACATTAATCCTAATTGTGTATCTACTTCACTTGGAAAGCACCATGGCCCAACTCTGCATATTTCAGCTCTTTTCTGTTCCCTTGTCTCTTGTGGATACATAAGGATTGGCTGCAATTATGTGTTAGAGCAAACTGAAAAAAAACCTAACCCATGCCTCTAAAGAAATACATCATTAGTGTGGCGAAACTTTCATTATTTAAAAGCAACACCTTTTTTTTCCCATAATTTTTGACAATCACATTAAAAAAAAATTAAAACTTGCATATTTTCCTACATGTGGGTATTGTTGAGACTGTCACACCTAATAAGAGCAAGAAAAGACAGATGAAAGCACTGTGCTCATTTCTAAGCAGCTGGGAACGGCACTGAGAAAAGCACAGCAATTGAGATTAAGAGAGAGTCTTCACAGTCAAGATAACCCAGCTGCTTGGAAAATCAAATCTATTGAACATTCAGATTTCATGCAACAAAACAATGCCTTGCTGATAAAGGAAAATAACAATGCTCACACAGATTTCTACAGTCTTCGATTCAGTTTGGAGATAAATGGGCAGTCCTGTACTTTTCCTCTGTAGAAAAAGTCAGGGTTAGCTTTCCAGTTGTGACTATTCATTGCCTCTTTTTTCCAACTCTGAAAAATCATCTTGGAGGTTTGCATTTAATAATAACATACCCCACAATTATCTGGAAGGGGCACCTGCATGGGGAACTAGGAGGTGCAGGTCTCGTTCCTCACACTGGCTTTAAGAACCTCCTTCAGCTCTCCTTCTCCTTCTCCTCAGTCTTCCTATGGTGAAGAGACATCAGTGCCTTTGGGAAATGTTTTGACATCTCCAGAAGAAAAGTGTTATACCACTATCCTATAATTTCCTTACTCAGAGCTGATTCATGCTAAGATGTCAGGAATAGTAGGGCCTACAAAGCTGATCAGAAAATGTTTTTCCCTCTGCTGTAAGCTTTACACCATAAGATTCCACAATTTCCTCTGAAAATTACTATCTGGGCCCAAATGTTTTAGCTTTTTGAGAAAACTGGGTATTTTCTCATGGAAAGTGATACTTGTTCATAATCTTTAAATCTTTAACTGAAATCTGCTTTGCCATTGAAAATGGTTTTATATGATCAGTTTTGATCAGCTGTGGAACAGCAAGCTGCTCTGTTGGGATTTTAAATTTTCATTGCTATCCAAATGTAATATTGTACCTACTGTGAGGTTTTGGTCCAGGTATAAAGTGTTAATTGTTCCCACCCATTCTCCATTCTCCTTTTTTGCACTGTGTAAACTGAACAAAAAACCACTTTTCCAGCACCAAGACCCAGCTCTCCTTCCAGGACTCAAGAAATACATCAAACACTGGACAGGACATTATAAAACCCAGCTCTTTCTTTCCTTCAAGGCACCATATTTTCAGTAACCTTCTAATAACCTTTGAATGTATACAATATTAATTGAGAAAAGCAATACTTTTGGAGTTTTCATTGGATATAAAAGAAATATAATAGTTTAATTCCTCTAAATGAAACCTTTTATTTATGCATGAAAAGATGGTTAATATGTTCCCTCTGATAGCCTTTTGTAATGTGTTTGGCATTGTAATAACTAACTAGTCATTCCTGCTCTGGTTTTTAGTTCTGGCCAGTCTTTTAATCAATGGCACAATACTTTACCTTTCACCAAGTGTCTCTACTTTCCTTGAGAGCCTTTGTAATAAAATTCATCAAAGCATTTGTAAAGTCCACAGGAATCATTGTTGACTAGTTTTCTTTCAAGCCATTATTGTATTGGTGCTGAAGGCTTCAGCCAGGCTGAGGGCAGGATATCATATTCCCCAAAATAGATTGTTTAACTTACAGCTCGAGTCCCCTGCAAAAAGCTACCAAAGGTGCCACAGCTGGAGTTCCTCCCTGCTCCTGCTTAGACCAGCAGTAATATATATTACAACTTGTAGCCTTGAAATTACCCTCTTGGGATGAATTCCTAGCACCACAAGCCCTTTCTTGAGAGGATATAATTAACAATGTTTTCATTCTCCCTCCCTTCTTCCAGGCAAATCTGGACTCCAGCCCTTACATCTTTGCCTTGGTATCCTCCAGCCCTTGTGAAAACGATGTGAGTTTTGGCCTTAATAACAAGCCATGTAAAATCTACATAATTGACCCCTTTTCTGAAAATATTTCAAAGCTTTCTCTTTAGCCTTTGAATATGCATGTGCAGAAGGGATGCCCTCATTTCAGCAGACCCCTGTTGCATACAGCAGCCTTCTTGCTGCCATACAGAAAAAAACAACCAGGGAGTTGTAAGAAATGGGGTTTTTCCTCCCAGATGCCCTACTTTTCCTTTCTGTCTGATTTTATGCAAAGGAGTTCAAACTCTTTATTCTGTGCCAGGCATCTGTGGCATTAATGCACATAGTATAATCCATACATATCCATGGGATATCAGGGTCGTGGGGTCCAGGGTTGAGGTCCATGTGTCCATGGTGATCTTCGAGTCTTGTATGAACAGTCCAAAGTAATTTTGCAGCAGCACCCAGGGCAGAAACTTTTCCATGGCTGCCTGCCTGGACAGAGAGGTATCCCAAGCAAGTCTCAGAGGTGAGAGCTGGATCCTTAACCAGAATTGAATCTGCTCATCAAGAAATGGGAAGTGTTAAGGCACTTCTGCCTTAGTTCAAGCAATAATGGCAATATGATAATTTTCCATTGTGTCTCACTTGACTGATTTCAGTGCTCCTAACTCCTGAGTTGTGAGCCTGATTCAAAGTCCACTGAGTCCATGGCATATCTCCATTTATCCTGAGGAGACCTGAGGGTGTGGATCTGAAACAGGTGTTTGGTTTTGAGTTTGGGTTTGGTTTCATTTCTAATTACTTATAAGCATTATGGCCCCATTGTGAGCCATTTTTTCCTGATCTAAACTTTCTTTTCCCCTTTAACATTTCAGTATCATTCAGATGGCCACCTCTTCTGAACCATGACTTGTTCACCACTTCCTTACATTGCTCCGTTCATTGTCCCCCTTCCTGTACACATTTTCATATAATTGCAAAGCCTGTAGTTCTTACTGCAAACAGAACTGAGAAAAGGATGATGGAAACAAGACCTTGATTTCATATCCATGACTGAAACCTGCCTTACCCAGCTCCAGAGAGGGACTTACACTTTTCCATCCTTTGGATTCAGTCAGTCCTTCCACTTGTTAAGAGAGAGCTCCTCCAAGTCAATATTACTCACGTGTTTATTCAAAATCAATACTGCTTATTACAGCTTCTGCAATTGTGTCTCACTGTCACCTACTTAGCTCACAACCTTCCTGGCAGACTCCCAGCTTGCTGTGAAGTTGCAAGATTGAAGAAAAGAGAAAGTCAGACAGACACAGAGGTGCTGACATGGGATGCTACACAGGACAGATTGCCAAGAACTCCTTCATCTGCTTCTCATTCCCACACTCAGACACACATGACCAGGTGAGAGACAGTCATGATCTTTGAAATCTCTGTGTTACTCTCAGTTTCTGCTTTCCCTCCTGAAAAACAGAAGGCCACAAAGATCAACAGAGAACAGAGGGCTGAAGCCTTTTAAGACAGGCTGAGTGAGGGGGTTGTTCAGCCTGGAGAATAGAAGGCTCCAGGGATACCTTAAGAACATCTTCCAGTACCAAAAGGGACAACAAAGGGCTGGAGAAGGACTTTGGACAAGGGCATGTGGTGATAGGGTGATAGGATTAATGGGTTTGAACTGAAAAGGGGTAGATTAAGATTGGATATTAGAAAAAATTCTTTATGATGAGAGTGGTGAGACATTGAAACAGGCTGACCAGAGAAGCTGTGGATGCCCCATCCCTGGAAGTGTTCAGGGCCAGTTTGAGCGGGACATTGAGCAACCTGGTGTAGTGGAAGGTGTCCCTGCCCAAGGCAGGGATGTTGGCCCAAGGTGATCTCTGAAAAGGATCTCTCTTCCAAACCTTTGTTCTACAATTCTAAGTGACAACTGACTCCTATCTCAGGTCACAGCAAGGATCAGCCAGTGCTCAGGCAAAACCATCACCCAAACAGTGTGCAGTGTTTCCACACCTTGCTGCTGCCCCTGCTGAAGCAGATGGCAAGCCCTCATTGACTTTAATGAGGCCATAAAAAGCCTGTTCATGCAATATGGAGCAGCTCCTGTTTCAGCCACATGCCCTCAGTGTCACTTTTTCTTTTGTTTGCTCCACGGATTAAAAAAGCCTCCACTGACCCCTGTGGAATTTCCAGCCTCCTAGGCAGAGAGCCTGAGAAGGATGGAGGCCAAATTCACAGCAACAGCAGCATTTTTTCTTGCATCTCTGCTATCCCTTAAGCTCCTCCTACCCAACCCCAGAAAGGACAGGCACTCAAGTGCCACAACTCGCAGGTGACACATATCATCCAGGAAAGCCAATTCCAGAGCAAGAGGGGCTGTGGGAGGGTCTCAGGGCACTGGATCATATAGCAGTAAAAGGGCAGATGGTATTCAGTGCCCATTAGTGCAAAGAGACATGTGGGGGAGAAAACAAACCTACCTATGTGTATGCAGTGCTGCTTTTACAGTGCTGATAGCAGCCATGAGAGAGATGCTGGAGACACTGGGTAGTTTTCTGAAAGCTTTGGGTCATACAAACAGAAAGACAAAATAAATGTTAGAAAATCTAAGGGAAAGGGTTCAGAATAAAATACAGACTTCATTATTCCACTGTAGAAAACTCTGTGCACCCTTATTTTGAAGACTCTGTGTGGTTCTGATGATTTAGTCTTGAAAAAATAGAGAAGAGAGACAGACAAGAGACAGAGATGATCAAAGGTTTAGCAAGACTTCCACAAAATGGAGGAAATAAAATAGAGAACTTTTGGGCTTGGAAGAGCCCTGAAGTGAAGCAAAAGGTTTGTAAAATCACAAACAGTGCAACAAAGAGGAATAGAAGAAGAGTAATGGTTTGTTTCTCATAAAATAGGGACTACTGTGCATGCAGCAATGTCACTGATCATTTCAAATGAACCTCAACCACATTTTTCTTATGCTATGTCATTAAACTGAAACCTATTCCAAAAAGATACTCTGTAAGTGATTCAAAAGAAAATAGATAAAAAATTTAAACAATTTTAGAGTGGTTAAGTCCTTCCATGGCTGATAAACACAAGGCTACACCTGCAACTTTTAGCTTAGGAAGAAAATTCATTCACTGCTCGATGATCCACATCCTTATTTCCCCACTGTGAGGGGACCCTGGGCTTTCTGGCTCTGCCCCACAGTTGTGGGGTGCCTCATACACCTGCATGTGTTACAGACCCTGTCCTATGAGGGCATCACAGAGTTCTCTGTGACAGCAAATAAAGTCTGGCACAGAAAGGCAGCCCTTGTGTCACAGAGCTGCTGCTCCCCTGTATAAGATGAGATCCTGGTTCACTGGTGGCCCATGAAATAAATGTTTTTTGTGGTTGTTTCCAGTGAAGTCCCCCAACCCGTTGTGCCTGCAAAAGGCAGGAACAGATACATTTACTTGTAACCTTTCAGACTTTGAGACTCATTTTTCCATTGATTACTTTAAAAAACAGGGGCTATTTATACACATTACGGTCTATAACTGTCAGCCCTGTGACAAATCACCCACCCAGTGCCTCGTCAATGATGTGGAAAATAGTGGCCATATAAACAGATCAAATGAAGTGGAAGTTAGAGAGCACAATGGCATCAGGCTGTAGCCTTTGACCTTTAAAGGCCAGAGGTCAAATCTGTCTGCACTGAGGAGTTAAAACAACTTGGGGAATTCATCCTGGTGGCCAGGGAGTGATGAACCAGCATCTTTCCTTGGGATAGGAGCAGAGCTGGTAGAGGTAAAGCCTGAGGTGCATGTGAGGTTCTGGACCATGCAAAACTCTAATGGAAGCTCTAATTAGAGAAGCCTCCAGTGGTGTCACCAGAGCACCTGACCAGAAGAAGGTAAATATTATTGGGAAATGTGAATTTCTGGGAGAAGTCAGGACTCATCCATAGCTATGGAGGTTTGTAGAGAAAAGCTGTTCCTGTCTGAAGCATGTTTCAGTCAGGGGACAGTGGTAGCAGCACTCAGGAGAGCAACCAGCAGAGCCTCCTTTGCTGTTTGTTTTGCAGCAGTTTGGGTTTATGCAGCTCCTGTGGTGCACAACACAATGAGCAGTCTTAAGCCAAGTCACCTCACTACTACTTTACCTGTGTTTTTCTACAGAATGAAACATCCTTGTATATTGGGTGAGAAATAGGTTATTTTCAGACCAACAAAAGCAATGGCTTTTCCATCCCACCTGGGGGGCCATACTTCTTATTTATTTTTATTGACCTACTCTGCTTTTCCCATTTGAGTTACAATTTGACAATTACCATTAACTGCACCTTTAACAGTTTCTCCTGGCTGCTGTCAACACATGAAAGTTAAATAGTGGGACAAGAAATTCATTAAAATCCATTGCATTTTTAAATCCTGGCAGGTTTTCTTTTGTGCAAGCCTACCAGGCCTCAATCATAACATTTTCACCTCTTGCAATTGATAAAAATGTATTTACTTGCATGCTGTGCAGGGTGAGAAGGCAGCACAGACCTCTCCCTCCTGTGCTGCTGCCTGCCTGGACACTGCTGTTGCCTCTCTGTGACAGCACCAAGCCTCAGCTGTGTTCTGTACTGGATGAAGCACCAGGGGTGCCAAGGATCTCTGTATTCCCCAGTCCTGAACCCCCCAATGGATCTCAGAAAACCCTGCACTATGGGAGCAGCTAAAGAATAAAAAATGTCTTTTTTGTCCTTGTCCCCTCAGAGGGGACAACAAGCACTTGTCCTTCTGCCTGACAGCAGAGCACCTGCTCTGCTCCCCACAGGGAACAATCGGCGGCGCGCGTTCGCTCTCGGGGATTCATTCACTCCAGTCACGGAGCTCAGGCTCAGCAGCCAGGCACAGCTGCTGCCTCACCTGAGCTGTCACCACTGCTGACCAGGCAGGAAGTCCCCAGCCTGTGATGGTGGCCCAGGGGCACCCAGCACGCTGGTTTTGCGGTGATGCTGGAGTTGATTTTGCTGCCAGCACAGCGGCATTAACCCATCTGGATGTACAGAGGCAGTGGGGCAGAAAGGATCCCCCACAGCACACAAGGGCCCCACAGTTCATCATGGGGAGGGAGCTACCTTTACATGGGACCCTGAACAACCTTCCAGACCCTCACCTCTGCCCCACAACTGCAGTGGGATGGCGGGGAAAGTGCACAAACTTTCTCTTCCCCTAACTCCATCCAAAAGAAAGGACTGTCATCACCTGGCTCTGAAAAACCCCAAATTCTAACATGCTCAGAATAGACTTCAAACATCACAGACACAGCTTTCCTAAGTCCAGTCTGAAGGTGTGAGCTAGGCTTACCTGACTTAAAATAGTCATTAATGGAAGGGTTTTTCTCATCCAAACGCAGACATGTCAAAATCAGATGTCTAATTTTAAGTTAGTCATCTCACATTATGTTTTCTTCTAGCCACAGGTGTCCAGAGGCCACTTATCTGATTTTAGATGCCAATTTTGGGATGACATGAACCACCTGTTGGAGACACCTACTACTTTTCATCAACTATAGGGAGACAGGAGAGTGAGTACCCCAGAATTAGATGTCTAATTTTAAAGTGTCCTGAATTAGGTCAGGAAGATCACCTCCTGCTCCTATTGGCAGGGCTGAACTGCTTGGGCCAATGCCCAGGGTCATGAGCAGAACCAAAGTGGGTGGTATCTGGATGAAAGGAAGAACAAGAGTGCCCTGAGTGAGGGGAAGGAGAATCAAACCTAAATAAATCTTGGTGACGGAGTCAGAGTGTATAATCAAATATATTTATATATGATATATAATCAAATGGGGTGCACTGGTTGGAGGCTCTTTCCAATAAGTGCAACCACAAGATGACAGAGCACCAAGAGTGGATAATAAAGCAGAAGAGAAGCCACTAGAGATAATCTAAATGCAGGGTCATGGTCTTTTACTTCTTTCCACCTGTTCTTACTAGCTTTGCACCTATGTTATCATCCATGGGTTTTGTAAAGAAATTATTTTATCTATTTGCAGGTTAACAAATAGTGTTAAAGGCATCTTGGGGAAAATTAATAAAAATAAAGGAATTAATTACTTTGAGGTAACATAATGGTATTCAAGGTCAGGATTAAGGTGTGAATAGCCTTGTCTTTAGTGTATAGTGTCTTGTTTATAAAATAGATACATATTTCAATCTCAGCAGCTTGGTGACCAGCAGTGGTAGGTGTGGGAAGAGCAGTGATCACTGTCAGCCTGGCAATCTCTCCAGAAAGTGGGAAGAGAGTAGGGAACAAGCCTTAACACCCCTGTCTCAAAAAGGGCTTGGCCACAGCCGTGGAGCAAGTGGCCGTATCACGAGCCAGAGTGAAGTGGGGCTCACAGGACTACATTAATCTACTCTTTCCCAATCAATTGCTTCAGTGAGATTATCACAAACATGATGGATTGGATCACTTAATCCAGTTAGGCAGGAGCTCAGGCGGGTGGGTGAATAAGGGGGGCAGCAGTCGTGTGGCCTCCACTGACCCGAGCAGCGGCTGGTCACGCTCTCAGCGCCCTTCCTGACCTGCTTTTGGGACTGACAGTGCTAACCAAACACAGGCAAGCCACACAAGGGCTGTGCGATTGCAGGCAGAGTGTCTGCCATCAGAAGGGAAGAGGTTGGAAATGGCACCAGGGGATATTTCTTCCTTGCCTTGTGCACCCTTAAGAGCGAACAAAAGGTTTCTCATCCACAAAAACAGCAACAACAGCAACAAAGAGGAAAAAAGATAAAGCTTGACAACGCATTTAGATATTCCTGTGAGATTTCCAGTGTTTTGAATCCTGGGTAAATGGCTCATAAGGCTGGAAATGGCACCACTGGATTTTGGAGGGGGATGCAGCACAGCTGAGCTGTGTTTAATGAGGGTGCTCTGGCAGCACTAGATCTGCACAGCAGTCAGTCTCTTGTCAACAAAATGCAGCCATTCCTGCCTTGTGTTATTTGATATTAACCAGCACAGTTTCTTAAAATTTAACACCTGAATTAGAAAGATTTTGATCATTAATGACTGCATGCAATGCTACACTCAGCATGAGCCATCAGACAGGCATCTTCATTTTGTGTACACAAACCCTGCAGCTGGAAAAGGTAGCATTTGGCTTGGTGTTTTAAAAGGCTGAAATAATTCCACTCTTTACCCTTGATAACAACAGCAAGAAGTCTGCTAAATTTTCTCCCCTTTCTAAAAAACTAAAAAAAAAGGATGCTCACAGTGAGATAAAAGCATGAGTGTGTTAACATAATATATGTGATTCATTATTGGCTGATCAATGATTAGATGTGGCATTCAGCTCTAACCTCTTGCAAAGTTTTATTGGATGGGAGAATTAGTGCCTGGACTGGCAAACAGGGGAGGGTAGAGATCCAGAATCCTGTATATTTATACTGAGTAAGCAGACATCAAAGGATTCTCACGCAGATTGTGGGTGAGAATTTTGTTTTGGGAGGGCGAGAACAAATCTTCCTTCAAAAGCTCAAAAATGCAGAGAAAAATTATGCATTTCGCTGACACCAAGCATTGAACTGCCGCAGTCAGAAAATGCAACTAGAGCCAAAAAAGGGGTAAGAAACAGCAGAAATGAGTAGCACAAGTCCATTCTCCTTGAATAATCACCACATACATGGACATGTTAATACACAAATACACATTGAAATATATTTAGCTTACAGATGTTTTCAAAACTTTTAAAATAAATAACAGGTTTTTATAGTCTGGCAAACCCTGTATTTTGAGGTAATTTAGGCTGATTGCTTTCAGAGCAGCCTGTTAATAGGTTTTACTTATTTATCAAGGGTCATTTAACATTTGCAGTATACAAAACATTCCTCCAAATCATCAAGCCATTTTCCATGAGCAAGCCTGATTAAATACATGACATGATGGGTCTCACTCTGGATCTCTCTGTGGCTCACAGTGCTCTATTTACCCAGCAGTTTCAATCCCAAATAGAAACAGCATCTCATTACTGGTTCCTCGAGCTGCCTTTCCCTTAAAGCTGCCCACATGGGGTTTTTTCCCTTCTGAGGTTTTCAAAGTTTGCTCAAGGCTGTTGTCTTACCTGTGTATAGAGATACTACAATTGCAGAGTCTTTGGGTAATATGAGCAAAAAACTCAGAGTCAATTCCAATGGCATGAAACAAAACTTGGGATCTCCCTGGGGACCCCTCTTTCTAAATTTTGCCTCCAAGCCATCCCAGAGAAGCAATACCATCCCTTTAGGATCTGAAGGAGAAGCCAGTAACCAACCACTGTGTCCTTGTTGATCTCACCCAAGGTTCATGGACCTCTCAGAGTATCCTTGGGAGATTTGCAATAGCAAATTGCTGACCACTGGCAGGGCAGAGGTTGATCTGAACATGAAGAATTGCAAAATGCCCAGGTCTCTAGAGAGGTGAGGGGCAGAACTGGGCTCAGATCCAATGGAGTGACGTGATCAGAAGGGGCTGCACCATGTAGCTCCCCAAGAGCAGCCAGGCTGGAGGAAATAGGAAGCAGCTGTTTTGTACAATTCTTTCTTCACAATGGATGTATTGTAGGAGAGGACATGTAGATGTGTGTTTCTGTGAAGAATCTCTCTTATGAATAGGTAATCAGCAGTAATTAAAAACTCCAGGCAGCTCCCAACTTCTAGGGGGGAAATCCAAATCATACAGTGACAGAAATGCGAGTGAGACAATTTGCTTCCTCTCCCACAACCACAGCTTGTCTCTGACAATCTGGCAATACTGGCTGAAAAGTCATGCATGACCTTTGGTGGGTTTTGTCTGAAAACCACACAGAATTCTGTCTGTTTTCTGGAATCAGCTCTGATCTTGAGTACCTTAATTTACCAGATCTGCTCTGCCTCAGGGAGGGCAGTAGATGAGTAGAAGATACAGAAGAATGAGACTAAACTAAACAAATTTCAGACTATTTGGGGACTGCCAGCCTCCATTATTGTACTGCAAATCTTACAGCATTTGTTGTTTGTTGTTTTTTTTTTTAAAGTCCCAGAGAATATAAGGATCACTTTTATAGACATAAATGCCTTGCTGTTGCAAAGAAAACAATCAAAATAAGCAAAAATAAAACCTCCCAAACAAATAAAACATGGCAAAAAAAGAGACCTAACCCCCACCCAACTCATTTCCTACCTACAATGATCTTCCCTTATAATGTACACATGGAATAGACAGCTTGAAATACATGACAGCACAATTAAATGGTAGCTTGGCTGTCTGTGGAAAGATAGCATTTATGGCAAACTTAACTTCTTCAGCATTTTTGCATAGACATTCAAGAAAGTTTGAGAATATTTATTTAGTTTGGTTAAAATGCCAAAGTCTGAAAGCCAAACCAACTGAAGAAAGATACTCATCTTTACAGTATGCAAAAACTAACCCAAAGAAACATAATCATGTTTTATTTAAAAGCACACACATACACACTCTCTGGTGAATAATATGAGCGGAGTGAAAATCACTTACTCTTGCTACAACACCCTGAACTCAAGGACTTGGTGACGCAGTTGCCAATCCCTCGTTCTCAAGGACCATCTGCTCCTGAATCTCATCTCAAATGCTTGCAGACACATTTTTAGCATTTTTGAACATGTACATTTACTGGTGCTTCCCTTACACACCTCTTGGAAACCCACAGTCCCAGAATGGCCATATTTCTCTCTTAAAGGACAGGTAGAAATATAAGTGTCATTAAGTTTCAGAGTTAAAATCCCCCCTGAGTTAAAGGGGTCAAACTGCCTCTTCCATGATGCTGCCTCTCTCTTTGGTGTGGGAACATGTGAGATCAAATCTCATCCGAACAGTTTTTTTCATAAGGAAGCAGACATGGCATCTTTTAAAGAAAGATAATTCTTAGAGGACTGATGAGGTCACTAAAGAAATACTGACACAGTGCATTAACGAGGGCCAGTCTGATCTGACCTCTGCCTGAGCCACTGAATATTGTGGGATTGCTTTTAATATTGACTGTTCTTCAGGGAGCAGGAGGTCACGAGCTACATGTTTCATATGGTGTGTGAGTGGTTTGTGGATGACTGATGCCTGCTGATCTTTGGGGCTGCATGGATCACTTGCAGTGAGAGGCACCACGTGTGATTAAAAATAACTCTGGGCTCACTCAGGATTGCTGTGGGGCAAAAGGTTAGTAAACCTAGCTGAGTTCATAACAAGATGATCCAGAGGAATTCACAAGATCTCTTAAGGCAACTGAGATTGTGGGGTAGGGCCTAACATCATAAGGGGCATCTTACAATTGGTCAGATTACATCTGTGAGAATGCATCCACCTTGGACATAGGACAGCAGCCATGCAATTATCAGCCTTCTCCTTTTATTTCAGGAAAATCACTGCATAGCTCTGATCTGGAAAATCATTCCAAAACTCAGAATGTTCATGTCATATGACTCTTGTTTGTCCCAGTGCTGCATCTTGTAGGGTTCATCTTGCAAACCCTGTCCTTAACAATCTTTAATGTCCATAACTTTAAGACTCATACTCCTATAAAACCCTGACAAAGGTCCATTCATTTACAGTATGATCAGGGGAAAAGACATATTTGCAAACCAGATTACAGCAAACCTCCTTCCACCAGCCAGTAGATTTTACTCAGGAATGCAAAAAGCCTAAGAAGTCTTTTGAAATCACACCACTTGAAGAACTACAATGACTGTTGAAAACTGTGTGGTAGTGCTAAGATGTACACAACATCTGCAGGGGATGTAGAGAGATGTTCATCCAGTACCACATGAGCTGAAACTTCACAGCAGCCTGAAGGTGTTTCCAACAAACCAAGATGACCTTGGTCTTTATGAGTTCGTGTATTATACCCTTTGTCTGACTGCATGGCCAATGTCACAGCCAGAGCAGAGGATGAAGCTCATGGACTTTATCAATTGGGACAGCTGACCAAGGTTGTTTCTCCTACATTTGTTTTGACTCCCTGTTCATTCCTAGCCCATACTGGGGCATTTCCTAAGCTGCTGAGTGACCTTATTCTCAGTGAGATTTGTGGGACTGTTGATTAGTGATGCTCTGCTCTATCAACTCTCACCTCTGAGGCCATGAACCACCCAACTTGTGACAGATCCAGAGGAGCAGACTGCAGCCTCCCCAGCCAGCCCGAGGACAGCAGCACAGGTATTGCCAAACAAAGGGAGCACAATCCTGGCAGCTCTGCCAGACAGCACAAACCTGGAGCTCGTCCTCTCTGCCCAGACCAAGCAGTGCACCTTGCCAACAAGCAGTGTGTGTAAAGCCATGTGTTATTTCACATGGGGAACGTTCTTTTGGACTGAATCTTCTGGTTTGTCTCAGCTGATGTGTGATTCACCTCGCAAAGTGGTCTTGAAACACGAGCTGGGTTCTTTCCAGGTAAACCCAACTGAAATATGATGCAGAAGCATTGCAGGAACACAGCTAATATGCTCCAAACAGTGATGGACCAGACAGTTTATGGGATGTAGTTGAAGCTTGCCTGGAGTAAATGCCTGGAAATTGGTGCAAAAGAGAGGTCCTTGGCACCAAGTGTTTCACTTCACAGACCTACTGCTCTCAGGTCACACTTCTTCCTAAGGAAACCTGGCCAAAGGCTTCAAACACTGGGACTCTGCCATAAAACTCATCTATTGGATGGTGGGGTGACATTAGGAAGTCTGATTACAAGCCCATTTTCCCCTTGCACAGAGAAGAGGATCCCACCTCTTTCAAGTCAAAACACAGATGCAATTATACAAGTAAAGCCTCTGTGCTAACTCAGCCTAAGTGGCACATGAGAGATATGAGAGATGCTCATGAGCTTAGCAAGAGAGGGACCCCTAAGTCACATGCTGGAAAATGCTAAACCATTTGTTACTGCATCTTCTCTGCTCTTTTTTTAACTCACTTATCATGGAAGTAGTGAACAACTGTCCCACCCTCTTTTTTTCTTTTTTTCTTTTGTTTTTTTCTTTGTACAGCATTTGAAGTTGTCAAGGACCTTCTTAAGGTTTCAAAGGCCACATTAGAAAATCAGGTCTGGTTGAAGTGCTCTTGAGTGATGAACATGATAGAAAATGCTGATTTCAGTAACTGAAGAAGAATGGGCTGGTAAATAAGGTTTGGGGTAAAAATATGTGATAGACCAAAGTTCATTATGGAGCTGAGAGCTCTCCTGCCTCCGACACAGCTGAGACAGCTCCATGCAGTCTGTTAGGGAACAGCATAGAATAAACAGAACATGGACTATATACAGCTTATATCAGGTATTTTCTTTGGTGAAATATACAGCAGGATGGAATTCCCTGTGTTTTAAACTTATAATCCATACCATTCAGCCTTGTGCCTCATCTTTTTGGAAACCAGACATCATGGAATTAAAGTTTCCAACCTTTGTTCTTGAGAAATCAACTTTCAAATGTGGAATTCCAAAATGCAGATGAAAAATATAAATTTAAAAAACCCCAAATCAACAAAACACAACCTTTCTGTTAATATGGTTTTTAAGCCAATACCATCGGGAAGGAAAATTACTCATGATTTTGACTGCATGGATCTGTCACTCCATTATAACACAGAATTTAAATGAGCCTTTTCTCATACACTGCTTCATCTGTCTGTGAGTTGCAGTTAACATCCATGTGGTGTTGGACTCTGTATGGCACTTGGTAAAAGCACAACTTGAACGCAATTGAGACCTGTACAAAAATAAGAAAGGGGAAATTCAGGAGGAAGAATTCAATTTCACTTTGTGGCTCAGATCTGACCTGAGGTGTCAAACAGGCTGTGCAACAGAATCCACAACAATTCAACAGGCTCTCTATAGGCAGAAAGGGTCCACAGTGGAGAGAGATTGAAAAATTAATTCCATCCACCTGTAAAAGGAGGCCAATGTCACTGAGTTAGGAAAAACAGAGGAGGGGCCATTTCTGAGGACTCGCTGTACACAGTCTGACCTGTGCACATCAGGATGAGAAACACAGACAGAGGTGTATCAGGATCTTTCCTTCTCATGAGTAAGAACATGTTTTGTAAACAAATGCACAGTACCTTGCATATATTGTTTAATTTAGATGCTGTCAGTTTTCTTATCACAAACCCCTCCTTTCTTGTGGCTTTTAATGACATCTTTTGTAAACTGCTGGGACACCCTCTCCCAGGCTGAGCAGCTGCAGCAGGTTGGCTCACTCCCTGCCCCCAGGAATTGGGAAAGAGAAGATGTACCTCTGTGGGGAGAGCACAATCCATGTGGGATTTCAGAGTGCCATCAAGCCGTGCATCAGAGAATCACAGAGTAGGGAAGAGAATCACAGAATAGAATTGGGTTAGAAGGCACCTTTAAAAATAATTTGGTTCCACCCCCCTACCAGGGGTACCTTCCACTCTCCCAGGTTGCTCAAAGCCCTGTCCAAGCAGGCATGAACACTTCCAGGGATGGGGCATCCACAGCTTTTCTGAGCAACCTGTGCCAGGGCCTCACCACTCTCACAGTAATGAATTTCTTGCTAGTATCTAATCTAAACCTGCCCTCTCTCAGTTTAAAGCCATCTTTCAGTTTAAAACCATTCCCCCTTGTCCTGTCACTTCGTGCCCTTGCCAAAAGCCACTCTTCATCTCCCTTGTAGATCCCCTTCAGCTCCTGGAAGGTGCTCCAAGGTCTCCTTGACACCTTCTCTTCTCCAGGCATCCTCAGCCCAGCTCTGGACCTCTGTATGCCCAGGAGTGCTGTATCCATGTCCAAAGCAGACCCCAAGTCCACAGAGCAAAGTACCCAGAGAAAAATCAAACATCAAATGCAGGGGTGGGAGGCTGAGCTGGCTCCAGCACCACAGGCACCCAACTGCAGCAGCCTGCACCTCCCTCTGGAGACATCCAAAGGCACCTTCCTCTCTGTCAGCCAGTGGCACAGGGATTCTCAGCCCCACCTCCCAGGATTGAGTTGCTAGGCACTTAAATTATAGATACAAATTGGGACCCTAAATTAGGCAGGCTCAATCCCACACCTGGTACTTATATATTATGAAACAGCCTTTCATTATCCGACCATGTATTATCTTTTTGTTCTCCCTTAAGGATTGTTGCTTCATTTGGGATGCAGGATGGCCAATTGCTGGCAATGTATCGTGGCTGAGTAACCTTGGAGGGTGATGCCCACAGACTTGCTGAGTCTGGGAAGTGTGCAAAAAACGTGGAAAAAAAAAAAAGAAGTGGGTTTAGGCTTAACACAAGTGAAGATAGTTAAATAGAGAGCTGAACAAGGGCTCCTGTCTCACACAGGCTCAGAACTGGAAAGTTCTGCTGTCTGGTAATTCAAACACTCCTTCCTCCCCCTGAAGGGAGCAGTCACTATTTCAGTATAAGCTTGGACTTTAACTTTGCTGGTAATGCTGAAAAATTGCCAAGCAGAAAAAAAAATCAGCTCCCAGTGCAGAAGTTATTAATCTGAAAATGTCACCAATAGCTATTTCAGCCACTTACATATTCCCTCAGCTCCCTTCCAAATGTAGAAATTTCTCTACATCATCTTTTTCCCACCAAACCCCCAATTTTCTCTAAGCATAATTTTTCTGACCATGACACACTTTCTCACTGATGTTAAGTTTTCCTGGTCAGGTAATGCTGTACCCTGGGAGAGAGCTAGGCTCTGACCCTTCCATTCCTTGGCACCAGGCACCCCATTTAATCTGCAGCTCTCACCTTTCTGCAGGCTAAAACCAAACGAAAATCCTGGAATTAGGTTTGGAATAATACTGAATATTGAAGTCTATCTTTGTGGCATTTCAACTATATACCATATTCTGTAATGCTTTGAAAAATAAAGTTCTAGGTGTTTCCAATAATGCAGCTAAATTAAGTGGACATTTTTGACCTTAAAATCTCTTGTACTGCAGCTCCTCATCTGTAAAATGGTGGTAAAAGCACCTTGTCTCCTGATAGACGTGTTTATAAAACTGACATTTGTGAAGGTCCCTGATAATATATAGTATGGAGAACATTAAAAGCACCTGTGAGGCAATTTATAATTCTGCCTTCAAAGCAGTATTTCAATAGTACTCAGTAATAGTGTGCAGAACTTTATACATGATTTTTTTTGGTTGCAGTTCATATTTGATTTTTCGGTGTCAGTCAAACAAGAAAGTATAAAAGTTTTTCTTAGTGACATCTTTCTATATTCAAATGAGAACCAAACTAGCAAGGAAATTACATGATTCTAATTATTCTTTGTGCATACAAATCAGCTGTGAAATAATTTGAAACTCTTGTGTGTTTGGGATCTTTATCAATGAGGCAGAATAATTACCAACAAACCTCCATTAAGCCTCACTTTAAAAAGAAATGGTTATTAAATATGAACACAATTCTGCACTTCAAAGTCAAAATGACTCCCCAGTGGACTGGGCAGATATCAAGGCTTGTATGCATCAATGTGCATATCTCCAAAAAAATTAAATTGTAATTATTTTGCGTTTAAAATAGGAATTCCCCCCTTTACCTTTTATCAGGGCAAGAGATTGCTGTGACCTAGAAACAAAGTTAAGCTTGATCAAATGCAACGTGGCAGTCAAATAGCCAGTCTAAATGCAATGTCAATAAACATAAAACAAGCATTGATACAATTCTCAATAATGCAGATTCTCAATAAGCATAGAATATTTTATTCTCCCAAGTAGCAAACCATGTATAGATCAAGCAATAAAAGACATCAGTTTCCCTCTTCGATCTGGTCCAGTGAACACTGATAATAGATCTTGCAAGACAGGCTGAAAAAAAGTCTATTGCTGAACATCAGCAACGAAATAATAAATTAAAAGTTCCCATAAACAGATCTGAAAGGTAAATAATGTCCTCTTGCACAGCTCTGTCCAACAAAGAAACTCACTACCCTTTCCAAAGAAGTCAAATAGACTATTCCTGAATTTGCACTTGATGAAACAAGTACCTGGGGCTGGAGCCACTTGGCCCAGCTTGGTCAGGGAGCTCCCTCACTGCTGTACATCTGTTTGCATCTGTTGGCCATAATCCCCTGTGGGTCACCCCACAGTGTCCCCACACAGGGACACAAGTGCCCATCACTGCTGGGAGACACTACAAGACCTGCTCCTGCAAGACCAGCTCCCAGACACAAGTTTGAACGGTGTTTTAATCTGATTCCCTCTGAAGGTCTTGTAATCAGTCACCCATTTCATAGGTGGGCAACAGAGCCCCAAAAAGCACTGCAGAAGAGGTGGCACTCAAGGGCAAATCTTGCTCCTGCCTTTGAGAAGGGACAGTCCCTGTGGCTTCTCCAGGCAGGTTGTCCCCACATTCACAGCAGCAGCAGCAAGGCTAGGCTCTGCAGAGCGATTTGCTGCCCTGGGAAGGCAAAGCTGGAGGTGCAGGACACACACAGCTTCTGCAGGGACACCAGCGGGAGGACCGGGGTTGCTCCTGGCTCGGAGAGCCGGGCATCCCTCTGGGAAAGCGCTGCCACAGCTCCCTCTGCGGGCCCTGCCCTCCCACGGCCAAAACCATCCTCCCTTCTCACGCCCAGAAACAGAGAGAGGCTGAGCAGGGCTGGACAGAATGCTGGATGTGGGGGTTCACAGGCAGATACGTGCGTGCAGACCCCGTGATGTGCCTGGGAAAACAAGGAAGTTTGAAGGATAATAACTTTTGGTGCTGTGAGGTTCTAGGATTTATCACTTGGAGAGGAAAAAGCAGCTCACTTTCAGGATGGAACTTGTTTATAGCAAGCAGGGCAAGGTGACTTGGAAAAATGTTTAACCCTTCTACTTAACTTCTTACATAAATAATTATTCTGTGTGTTTCTCCCCACTAGAGGAGTTTGATCTCCTGGCCTGCTGAGGAGGCAGCTGCCACATCTTGGCCCTGGAGGACTTGGGACAAATCAAGCCCTTGTTCCAAACACAAACCGTGCTGCCCATGCAGAAATCACGGCACATCCGGGGGCTCCCCAGCAAACCCAAGTCATTGTATCACCTTGCTGTGCCCTTCCCTGTGCCACAACCATCTCTGCTCTCACCTGCAATGGTGAGTTTCAGCTGAGCCCCTGTATCGCAGATGGATGTCTGCTCCAGTTCCCATGAGGGAAAGGCTCCCCAAAACCACCTTGGGCTGTTTTCAGGGGCCAAGCAGAATGGATGGCTGCAAACAGAGCTTCTCATCAGAACTGGCTGGTTGTTACAAGGAAGAACTTTTTTTTTGTGTGTGTGCGATTATTGCTCAGCTCTGATAATAAAAACATTCCTGATTGCCCACAACAGAGTTTTCTCACACAAAACATCACGCACTTCCTATGAAAAGAGCATAACTAGTGTAAAGGTGGAAAATGAAAGCAGTTATAAATGTATATTTGAAATCAAACACAGTGCAGGTTAACACTTCCTTGTAGACAAACTACACCTCACATTCTCCAGCCATCCCTGCACATCCATTTGAAGGGATGGGAGCAAGACAGGGCACATTGTCAAGCTAAAGCCACCAGAGCCAGGATGTCACCTTTCTGCTTCAGGGTGCTGTGTGCATCAGAGGAATCCCAGGTGATCCCATTGTCTTTAGATCCAACTCTCCCCACCAGTGTGGTGAGAAACTTTCTGTGCAGCCACGCTCCACAGCCTCCCACGGCAGTGACAGCTCTGCCACTGCCTGTGGCCCTCTCCTGTGACACATGCCAGCTCCCCAGCCAGCCCAGCAGACGAGGAGGGATTCAGTGCAGACAGCCCCAAACAGCCCTGGGCCCCAGGCACCCTCACCCGACACTGGGCTGCCGGGTCAGCCGAGGACACGGAGGCTGGATGCTGGATCCTGGATGCTGGATCCTGGATTTTGGATGCTGGATGCTAGATTCTGGATGCTGGATCCTGGATTTTGGATGCTGGATGCTAGATTCTGGATGCTGGATCCTGGATTCTGAATGCTGGCTCAGCCTCTCCTGCTGCCACACACACCAGGGCTCTCTCCAGAGCTCAGCCCACAGGTGATCATGAAACCTCTGCACAGTTAAGCTTTAAAGACTTTCACTTCAGAGGTATCTTAACATTCCGAATGCAAAGGAGGTCTTGCTGCTCTGGCACTGGCAACACTTCCATTTCAAGCACTTAATTTCATTACTGAGCCTAGCCCAAGGGTCTTCTCGTCTGTATTCTCTGCCTTGCAAGGATTGATCTGAGATCTACCTTCCTATCTCCTAGTAAATGTAATTGAGGTTTGAAACAACCAGGTTTAGCCTATTTAGAGGCATTAACGTTCTGTGAGGATGGAAGCTCCATTACCTTAACATCCCACAGCTGAAATTCCCTTGTAGCTGTTTATTGACCTATAAAGATGTGACATAAATGCATCCTTGACATGAAGAAAATGGTGAGGCAGGTATGACATTTCTCCCCCAGGTAGCTACTGGAGCTTCAATTATCTTATCTGCAGGAAAAGTGGCTACAGAAACCTAATCACTGCTTCATTTACTTATAGCCAGCCAAAACCAGACCACTCAGCAACTGTACCTGATACCCTGCCCCTGAACACTTCCTCACAAGGGCTGGAAGTGATTATCAGATGTGCTAACAACCTTTGCACCACCAAGAAGGGAATAAACAGGTTGCATGGTCATTTGTGAACAACTGGTATAATTTTCTAACCACGAAACTCTGCTACAAAACAAAACATTTGGGGAAAACCCTCATACCACCACTTCCACCACAACTACTGGCCCTAGCAAATCAATAATGTTTCTTTTGGACCTGAATTAACTTGCAATCTAATACACTGTACAAGCCTTGACATGAACGCAGAGATTATATTGATCAGCCAAATTGGAAAGGGTAATAGAAACAGGGGAATTACAATTTGGGCAGTAGTTAAAGCAAAGAGCTGTAGGAGAAAGCAGACACATAGAGACACATTCCCTCCCCCTTACATATCCCTTTTCTAATTACATTTAGCTAATCCGTTCAATTAACATTGATGAATTTTATGATGAAAAGCATAATGAATCCATTAAACACAAAACAAGTATTGGCATAAATCCTTTTCACCCCAGGAAGTGAATTATATCAGAAGAGCTACAGTAATTTACTAATAAAGTGATCTAATGATGAAAAGGAGCCATTCATTTTGTGGCCAGTTAAGATCCAGGCTGGCAGGGACTGGATCCTCTGGATCAGATGGTGATGCTCCATTTGAGGGACTTGCTCCACTCCCAAGCTGCAGTGATTGGAAGCAGAATTGGGCCAATTGCCCACGTCACTCACAGGTACCTAATAATAATAATAATAGTAATAATAATAGTAATAATAATAGTAATAATAATAATAATAAAAAAATAATAATAATGTTACACTGACACTGTCAGAATTTTTCATCTCCCTGTTCCTGCTAGACTCTTATATAAATAGCCAATTTGTTAAGCAGTTAGTCACTGCTTTATAATTCATAGACTCTCATGGAAGTTTTAGTGAGAAACCACAAAAGCAGTAAGAGGGAAGTAGGGGCTGAGACAACTATTTATAAGGCAGCAAATATCCTGCTAGAACAGTCTCATCTTGTGACGTGTGCGTTACATTTCTATCATGTGCACGCTAAATTTATATGTCATGCATTCCCTTAACAAGACTATTCATACAACTATGATAAATAGGGCCATAATCTGTGGCGATTTCCATCCTTCTGTATGCCAGCAGAAGTCTCTTAGCAACCGTTGTTAGGGGCAACACCAGCATCCAGCATCTTTTTGTGGAATTCAGCGGCAACCAAGCTTCCACCGGCTTACGATGGAGGCTCCAGCTATACCTCAGAGAAAACAGAGCCTCCCTTCCCCCTTCCACCAATCCATCCTACTGAGAGACACTCACTGCACAGTGTGAGGCTCAGCAATTATTAGAAATTTTCAATTTAGCAAAATCCAAGTGGCCGTTCTGGACATGACGTGCATCTCTTCTCCTTTCACACTACAAGGCTATTAGCTTGTTCTCCGGGATCACAACAGCCTTGTCCCCTCCCCAGCCTGCTTAAAATTCATGACAGTGTCTTTAAATGAGGCTAGGGAACCTCTGAAATGTGCTACAAAGAAATCCCTTTACTAGTCCCCTGTTGAGATGTGTCAGGGATGCACTTCCAGAGCCATGTGCCATGTGTCTGCCTGTAAGGTTGCAGCCATGATCTTAATGCTCCTTTAATATTTTATTCTGACTGTAGCCTAATGCCATCTAATTGCTGAGCATCCCCCACAAGAGGAGTTGCTACAATTCATCTGTTTTTCCAGGATGCCATTTTCATTTTCAGTGGGAACACAGACAGTCCTTCTGTATCAGGACTCTCCAGATCATGCCAGAATGCTGAAGGGTCTTCTGGATTAAAGGAGAAAAAACCTCAAATGGGTAAAGTCCAACCAAAAAAGTGATGGGGGTTTTATGCCAATCAAGCCAAAGTGTGTTTTGAGCACCGCCAGCTTTAATGATGACATCTGTGATATGGGCTGAGAAGGGCATTGGGCTGCCTCTTCCCTGGGGATTATATGAATATTTCATCTCAAATCAATTACTGAGTTCTATTCCCACTGCTCCCCTTAAGGCTGTCAGCCAACTCACGTTAAACCTCCTATTCTGAGACAGTTGACATCTCAGCCTTAAAGCAAATCCAAAAACCACATATACAAAGCCCTCTCTGGTCTGAAATTTGGCATCAGAAGGGCTTACCCTGAAATGACATCATAATGTTTAGCTGAATGGAAAACTTTTATTCTTTAAAAAAATTCCCAGCAATTTTCACATATTCCTTTTCCTTCATTTGCATTTAAATTACTTCATTAGGTGCTGTGCCATTTTCCTTGTGTTTTATTTGTCTTCCAGGAATAATTTCTTCCCTCTCTCTTTCAAACTTGCAAATTTGGCAAGTTTCACCCAAGCTCTATGTTGGAGCAATATTTAGATTCAAACCAAAAGAGCCAGGACTGTCAAAATTGTGGGCAACATTCTCTTCATTGCAAGCAGTTGCACAGCTGTCAGATCAGTACAACAGTTTAAATATTATTTGCCATAATACTTAGGCACCACTGGTTGATTTATGGATCTTATGTCAGACTTAGATTTGAATTTCCTTGTTTATTCTACAGTTGAATCATTGCCTTGTTGCTCCCTCCCATGAGAACTGGTCAGGAATTTCAAGCTTATATTTGCCAGACAAGGAATTATTCTGCTCTGCTTGGAATTAGCACCACTTGCTCAGCCTCATTTGATTAAATATCCTCCTGTATCTCTCAGCCTTCAGTGCTGATCAGATCCTTAGGATACAGCAGTGAGCCTAAAATACACTTTTCACATTTTTCAGAGACTTTTTGGCAGGAAAATTTCTTAACTAATTTTAGAGCCTTGTAACACAGACACTATGGACTAATGCTGAGCCAGTTCCTTGACCCTTACTCATAGCCAGTGCAACAAATGAGAGCCACCACTCACCCTTGGGATGGGTTGGATTTGAAGGAACATTCTGAAATTCAGGTGTCAAAATTTAGACAAAACTCTCCACCTTTACTGCTAAGACGAAAAGTAAGGTGAAGAAGAAGAAGAGAAAAGAAGAAGAAGAAGAAGAAGAAGAAGAAGAAGAAGAAGAAGAAGAAGAAGAAGAAGAAGAAGAAGAAGCAGCTGTATTGTGACATTCTACAAGCAATTTCATGTCAAACACAGCCATCTGGAAAATGGGCAAGTCCTTTTTCTCTTACAGTGCTTTGTTTCACTTAAAAATCCCGTGTCTTTTGGGATGTCCCTGTACTTCCCATCCCTGGGCAGATCTCCCCTGGAAAGGATTTCCATGTAATGCTCTCACAGACCCTTGGGCTGAGCTCAGTCCCTCACAGTAAGGCAGGCCCCTGTGCAAAGGAGGGTGAGGAATGAGGAATTACCCAAGAAAAAACATATTGCTTCAGCAGGACACTAAAAACCATCAAATTGTGAGGTGATGGGAATAGCAGAAGCAGTGCATTAACCCCTTTTCTCCTGAACACCATGAGAAAGTGAAAGGAGCAGGGAAAGGTCTTCACTTCAGAGAGATCTGACACCTGGTTATTTATAGGGTGATCACAGATTTGCTCAGCCTTAATTGCAAGGCAATTCAAGTCCTGTGGAAAGAATGCACTGGAAAGAAGGAAAAAAATCAAGAAAGGAGAGAAGAGTGAAAAAGGGGGAAAAAAAAGTAGGTCTAAGAAAGACTACAGTTCATGAAAAAAAAAATCTCTTATCAACACAATGACATAGTGAAAGACAGAGATAATGAATGGCAAAGGAGCTCAGCACAGAAAGAGACATTTAGCCAACTTTGCAGTGTGGTGCCCTGTCTCAGTTGGATGAGGCTGCTTCATCCCAGCATCCAGGTCACAGAACCTTGTCTCTGGATGTCAACAGGATCCTCAGGGTCTTTTAATTTCATTTACTTTTAATTGCTCTTGGCAATTAGGCACACCTACAGATTGAATTAAACTTTAAGGATGGTTTCTCTGATGTTTCATAAGTTTGAGAAGACAGTAATTAATAGAGTAAATATTAGACTTACAAATGCCCTCAGTGCTAACTGATACCACCTCTGGTATCTTTTTAATGTGAATGTTCATTTTACAAGGCCATGCACACTCACAGATGTATTTGAATTCTTGCATTGGACACGAAGAAGCAGCCTTCAGGAAAATCCTAGTTGTAGGTTTGCATTAGCTGTAGAACAGACACAATTTCTTTTGTGACTGGAACTAATACAATCTGCAAGAAAATCAATGCAGGTTCACAGGGAAATAACCAGAGAGTCAGCAGAGCATAGTGCAGTCTGACAGAGACATGCTCTGCTAACACTGAAACATGCTCAGCAGTCATGCTTTTGATCTTGCTTCCTTCACATTACAGCCAAGCCTTCCAGACTACCAAGAGTGCATCACACAGCTTCCAAACATATCAATCTTGCACTCACTTTACTGTCTGCTCTGGTATTTGCATTATGAAGACTGATCTGATTATTCAGTGCTGGTTCCAGAAGTGAGTGCTCTCCACGCTCACTTGCATTACCAATGTGAAAAACATAGTGGCAGGACTAGAGACTAATTATTTTTAAATGGATTTTTTTTTCTCTTTTACAAAGGTGCTGGCTCTATTTACTCCATGCCTCTGATCAAAGATGCATTAAAGCATCTTCCTATCTGCAAATGAGAACTTCATTCAGGCATGGTGTTTGTGTGTGAGTCCTGGTGCTTTTTTCTGCTCATTTCTAATGCAGTATTGAGTTGTTTGGTTTTTTGTTTGGGGTATTTTATTTTATTTTATTTTATTTTGAAAAAGGCTCTAAAGCAATCTTGCTTTATGATGCCAAATCTGTTTGGAAGGAGGAAAAACTAACAGGTCCTAAATCATCAAGGCAATGCTAGAAGACATGTATGTCCCAGAAGAGGATGAAAAAAAAAGTGAAAATAAATAGTGAAGTAATTACACAATTTATTTGTATACATCATTGCAGAGCTAAACACAGTGCTGGAAAGATGTAAAAATGGAGCAATACATAGAGAGGAAGACTGACTGTACCCAGAAAAAAAAAATTTCTGACACAAAGGGATTCCCTTTGCATGTGGGGCCGTGTGGCTGTTGGTGTGAAAAGCTCAGAAATAGAAAATGCATCATTTTAAAATTGCTCATATTTGTGCTAATCTGTAAAAGACAATATGTGAAAATCTGTTGTTTTATTTGGTGAATGAAGAAGCCACAGCAAACACTTGATATAAAGGGATACTTGCAGGTCAAGTTTTACGTAGGACTACCATAGAGATATACATTATTAAAATATATAGATAGATAGATAGATAGATAGATAGATAGATAGATAGATAGATAGATACATTATTAAGAGTGTTGTCCCCCTTTCCAGCTTGCTAATGATTTTCTTGGGGTTCTAGGACCACCATAGAGATATACATTATTGATATATGTATATATGTCTATACAGATATATACATTATTAAGAGTGTTGTCCCCCTGTCAGCTGGAAAACCCTTTCCAGCTTGCTAATGATTTTCTTGGGGTTTATAATTCAGGCTGAAAGTTTCATTCTGGATGATTATTCCTTTCTCCTCCTAAATTCAGGCAAAAGCTGGAGTTGTTCATTATGGTAAGATTGTTAGGCAGTGGGGGAGGTGGAGTGAAGGCATTTCTCACCCCTTGCAGAAATCTGCAGAGCTGTACAAACCTCAGGCCATGTGGCACCTACTTGAGAGTCATCAAAGATCTCCACAATCCCACTGCAGAGTTTTGCTCTCCCATGGAGAGATGCCCACTCAGTTAAACTGTGAATGCTGGCAAAAAGTGTAACATTTACCTGGCCTGGGCTTCCCGTGGGGTCACTGCTGGCTTTGGGCACAGCCCTGCTCTCTGTGGGGCCTCCAGACACTGTGGGGGGATCTCTGCCCTGGACCTGGAGCAGCTCCTGCCCCTCTGGCCTGTCCTGGCTGTCTGCAGGGCTGTTCCTCTCACACATCCTCACTCCCCAGCCCAGCTCCAGTTACTTTTCCCCCTTCTTGAAGAGGAGTTGTCTCTGTTGCTGATGGGCTCTGCTTTGGGTTCATCTTGGAGCTGCCTGAATTTGGCTCTGTTGGACATCAGGAAAGCTTCCAGCGGCTTCTCACAGAAGCCACCCCTGAACCCCCTGCTACCCAAACCTTGCCACACACCCCCAGCACAGAAGCAAACACCCCCAGGGCAGTGTGACAGCAGGACACAACCATGAAGCCTGGCTGCTGCAGTTGCACAAAGAAGTTCAAAGTGTTTCCTAACTTCCAAGTGAGTGGCTGTGCTGTTTAATAATATTCATTCCTTCTTTTTTTTTTTTTTTTTTTCCTTTTTCGTAATTGCTTTATTAAAAGTCAAAGAGCAAGGGAGTTTCTTGAGGCAATAGGAAAATCTCTCAGAGAAATCTCCCAGGATTTGCTGTGGGAAGCTGTATTTAATACTGTGATTGCTGATGTGTGATAAAGGGTCAAGAGCAGGGCAGGAATCAGTGAAGTGGCTCCTGGTGCAGAGGATTTGCTGCCATGTGCCTGTGCTCACATTTGGTGTCTGGGACAGCTGGCAGCAGCAGACTGGAGCAGGCATCTGATGGTGTGGATGTACCACGATATCCACGGAACCCAGGGCTCCTTGGCTTGGTGAGACAGGCACAGCAACGAGGGATCCCGTGTTAGGCTCAGCACTCACACCCCTGCAGCACCCAGTGATGGGTCTGGACTTCTCAAAAACACAAAACATGAGGGGTTTATTTAACTGTGAAGGGCAAGTGGAGAAACACTTGGCAAGATTTGTACAAAACACAAGTGGAGGCTAACACAGACACCCAACTCCCCTTATCCCCTGAGGTCCCACTAGCAAGGTGCAGAGAGGAGGAGCCCTTATCCTGTGAGGGCAGAACATGACAGACTGATCAATTCCTCACAGCAGCAACAGGAACTGCAGTGAAGATGAAGCTGACACTGAACACCGTAATATCAAAAAAAAAAAAAAATTTCCCCTCCAGTTGGAACTACCATTGAATAAGGAGTTTGTAAAGCAAAATAAAACAAGAATTTTATAAAACAAGACCTCACCAGAGCAGTCTGCTCCAGGATATTTGGATTATGGACACTGCATAGCAGGTTCACTGTCAGCTCAGCATCCCCTCAGGCTTGATACATGTATGAGCAAGTGGTCAGTGTGCAGATATCTTCTGTCATCTTTCTGATTTTGGGCACCAACCATGATCAATAGTGATGTATTGAGGGCATGTGGATTTCCCTGGGAGTGCAGAAGTGTCAGATTTGAGTCCCAAACAGGATAAATTTACTCTCACAGAATTACCTGAGAAAACTTTAAACCAGGGACAGATGGAAGATGATATCAGCAAGGCCAGTTGCATAAATATCTACCAGGTCTGTAACTGGGAGGGATTTATGTCTCCTATGAGATCCCACAGTCTCATTATTATCAGTACAAAACCGGTCAGCACCAGCCAGTCAAGCTTTGAACTTGACCTGTATTACACCTTTCACAGCAGAGCAGCCATAACCTTCAACCAGCAACACCTGGGCTTACAGGAAAGGGAAAAATAACTGATTTTAGCTCTTACCCATGGGGTAGATAAGGTGCACTAAAGCACATAAAAATCACAAGCCCAATAAAGAAACAGATACAGGAGCAAGCAGATACAGATGTCCTTTATTTGCCGCAGTATTTTGAGTAAACCCATTTGCACAGCTGACACTGCTGCCTGAAGATGGTGGCAGCTGCTAATCTGGGTCCTGGTCACCAAACTGGAAGCCTCCATCCCCAAGGAAAGAAGCAAAACCTGTTCTGTGTGACACACAGCCACAGTCTCCTTGCCAACAGCACGGACAGGCAGCACGGCTGTGCTGAAGGGTCTCATCCTGTTGGCCACAGCCTGGATGGGAATCCAGGCAGCTCCTGCCATCACAGGAGCTCCCAACAAACACACACATCTGTCTCCCTGGCTGGGGCTGTAAATTCTGCCATGAAATACAGATGACCTTTAGCAAATGTGTCTTCTCTGTATCCACAACGTCAGTCACAGGAATCCTCTGCTGGGTTGTGGGATCATGTTGGTCTCCAGCTATTACAGTAATAAACGTGATTAATTGCAGCTATAAAAAGCAATTTCATTCTGGCTGCTAACCTCATAAAAGAAAAAAAATTAAATAAACCAAAGAATGAACTTCAGTATGACATTTTTACATCCTGTTGGTTTATCTCCTGGCTTTGGACTGTGGCTCTGATGGCTTGTGACGGGAATGACATTTGCTTTGCATGGTCAGTATTTGCCATCACTGCTCTGCAGGGTGGAGGTGCCACAGGTACTTTCCTTTACAAGGAGAAGGGAACTGCTCCATCTCTCCAAGACTTTTAGCCTTTAGCAAATGTTGGTGACTTAACCATTTTGTTATGTACCAGAGAAAACAGGAGTCCTTGCCAAATCATGTAAAAGCCAACCTTGCAACTTCAGGTGATAAGCAACCTCTGCTGAGTGAGTGGAATTGCATGGCAGGGCTGAAATTTATCCTGAATTTACTTCATCTGAAACAGAGGCTTTTTCTTTTTAGAGGAGTCTGTTGCTGAGGCTCAGAGTATATAATGTCATGAAAATACATCTGATAGGAACTTCTTGGAGAACACAGCCCTGTGTAAAGTCCAGTTGGCAGAAAACTTCAACTAAACTGAACATCAAAAATGTTCATTTTCTTTGTAGCCTTTTAATCATGCAGAACATGATTTATCTCTTTGATCATCTTGAAGAATTCACTTAACATAAATGATTTTATTCAAGGGTTTTTTGATTTAGCAGAAAATTCTGTAACAATAGCCAGTGGCTGAAAGCTGAGGCTTGCAACATAAATCAAGATGCATATTTTTAACAAGAATAGTTAGCTATTGGAGCAATTTGCCCAAGGATGAAGTGGCTTCTCCAATATCTATGGCCTTTAAACAGCATTTGATTTTTCTGAGTGGTTTGACACTTCAGTGTCCAATGTTCAGAGTGAAGACAGCATCTGGATGCTAATGTGTATGGGTTATGCTAGAGTAATTTCCCATGACCTATGTGTCTTTTCACTGAAAACAGAATTTTCCCCGTACTTTTTGTAGTCTTTATAGCTCCATTTACCAAATCCTGTATTGCATTCTTTTAACTTTCCAAACAAAGCTGTATTTATCATGTCTTAAATTAAAGGGAAACTTCAATAAATACTTAATACAAACATTCATAGCTGCATAAATCAACTCAAAGAGATGACTGGGTGTTTATCAGCAAGAAAACATAAGCTGTAGGAGCGTGCTTTGTACCTTCATTTCTTTGTGCTTCTCTTGTAAAACATTAAGGATGTCCTAGGATGCAAAGTAATTAGGCAGATAGTTTATTACAGCCAAGTAAATGCCACATACTCCTTCCTCTCTGGACAGCTTGTAACTCAGCATTTATTTCCTCACTACAGCAGGTTTATCTGCAAAAGCTGCACTGCCCTGATATGGAAGTTGTAAAAATATTTAAATATCAGAATTTATTCTGATTCTGGCTCTTTGAGTCAGGGGAGCTGAAGCCAGCATTGTGCCTCCCCAGCCTGGAGCTGTGGTCTGTGCTCAGCCCTGACACAGCCCCAGCTCCAGTGAGAGGGGTCTCACACTTTTGCCGCATCCCACACTGATCCCTTTTCTCTCTCACTCTCTCATCCTTCTCTTGACAGTTCTGAAGGGTTTTCAAAGCCTTCAAGAATGTTACAGCTCTTCACTCAAAGAGCTCAAAGTCTATGGAAATAACTAATCATCCTTAGGGTAACTTTTTTTTTTGAAATAATTTGGCCCCAAAAAAACACCTTTCAAAAAAACCCACTAAAACAAAACCCCAAAAGAAACAAAAAACTATTTCAAGGAGCCTTTCAAATTACTCTAGTCCAAAATGTGGGGGTTTTTTTTTGTTTGTTTGTTTTTATCTACACTTTCCCATTTCGTCCCCCCGAGTGCTTAGAAATTCAAAACCAGATAAGCCAAGGTGGCTTCCTATTTTCCTGCTTTGTCACGTCCCTGTTTTCAGGCTGTGCTGCTATTTGACTTCCTTTAGCCTTTACCTATGCTTGTCAGCTTGTGAGCAGTAAAAACAGCTCTAAGCACAGAATGACCCGTTCTCACTCACAGTGTATGACAACTCCTGCATTACACCCCTACAGTAAAACAGCTTTGTTATAGCAGCTGGATTGTGGTCTTGTCTTTTTATCTCAGTCTCCTCAGGGTAATTGAGAAGTGGAGTCAATTAAGACACAGGGCTAAGACAGATGTTGATTTTTGGACCCTGTTTATATCAGAGTGACCTCACACTTCAATTATTTATCCGTGCTATCGCAGTATTTAGGAGCAGCTGGCATGGAGCAGCTGCCATGCTGCTACAACACCAGGAAGACTCCTTTTTCGTGTCTTTCCTCAGTCAGAGGATTTACAGCCTCAGACAGACAGACAGACAGGCAGAGTGGAGGAAGCAGGAGACAGATAAGCCATTTTCCAGCAGTGAGCTGCCAGAGCTGCCAGCTGTCCTGTGTCAGCCCCCAGCACAAGTCCCACTTCACCTGGCACTGCCAGGTCACCAAGGCACGGTGGGTCTGTGCCTCCCACCTCCAGCAGGCACAGCCACCTCCTCCACAGCAGTCTGATGAACTGCCAGGACTTTTTGCCAGTGCAATGAGAGCTTTCAGACCTGGAGGCTGTTTCTTCTCATTAGGAAAAGCAAGGACAGAGCTTCCTAAGCCCCCAACGCACCTGGGTACCCGAGGTGTCCCTCCTGCAGCCAGGAGATGTGCGGGCTGCTCTCCACCTCCTGCCACAGCCTGTGCCAGTGCCACCTTTGTGCTGCCAGGAGCAAGGGCTGTGGAGAATCAGGGAGCCCCAGAAGGGCTGGGAAGGACACCTGGGACAGATCTGGGATCTCCATTGCTCGTCAGGCAGCAGGGAGGATGATGAGGAAAAGCAGGGAGGATGAGGTCAGGCTCATCCTTAACCTCAACCACCCAGGCTGAGCTGGAAGGAGCAGCCAAGCTGTGGCCTTTCCAAACCCAGGCATGAACAAGTCTCTGTAAGAAGTGCATTTGTTTCTCTTTTTTGGTGGGGGATGGTGAGCACAAAGTGCATATATGAATATATATACATGAGTATCTATACAGTAGTGTATATATGAATATTTCTCCCCCACTCTCAGGCAGCTGAAGTGGAGCACACTAAGAATTGCTGTGTTAGAGTCTCTAAAGTGTCAGTCACTGCTTGGGGAAGGTCACTGTCACTGAAGCAGTTGGTTGGATCCCCTGTGTGGCTGTGCTGCTCTGCATGGAGGGAAGTTCCAGCCACAAAGAAGGAATTGCACTTCCCAAGGCCTTTCCAATGCTAAGCTGCTCATCATTTTCCTTGTCAATACCTGCCTTTGCAATTTACTCCACACAGGATCACTGCCAGCCTCATTTTCTTTGCTTTTACATCCATGCAACTGGGAAAACCAGCTTCAGTACAAAAGGCAACTGTGTAAAGACAGAATAGAAGGGCTACTAAAGGCAAGAGCAGGCTTTGAATAGGCTCCACCTTGGAAACCTTTCTGGCTGTATTGCTGCATTTATTTTTTTCAAAGATTTCTTTTTTCCACCCAATTTATTCCACCTGAATTCTGATCAGGTTGTGCTTGCTCTAATGCAAACTAATAAGGAAGGTTTCAGTCTCAGCAGCAGAACAATTTGGCAGTAGGGGACAGGGCAGGTTGCTCTGACAGATGCAAATATTTACACCAGACAGCAAACATGTCACAGGGTCGAGCAGCAGAGCAGCTGCCACACCAGCATAAAGCCACATAATGTTCTCTTTGGCTCCAGGTTCACATAATTGATTGAATCAGCAGATAATCAGTTACACTAAACACCCACTAAATCTTCTCTTTGTCAGCGAAGATGCAGCTTCTTATAGAGAGGGGCATTTGAAGGATGAGACAAAGCTATTTGCCAGAGTCACGTGTAAACACAAATGTAATTATTTAAAATGTGCATTGCACACATTTAAACCAGCCCCTGTGGCCTATGGCATCACCCAGGGTACTTACAGCTCAATTTCCTCCACAAATTTCATTGACGAGAAGACAATTTTGCAGCACAAGGTTGGAAAAGGATGTTCCCAGCTGAGACTCCTCATCCAAACTGGCTGCCTGGGCTCCCTGTTCTCTTAATGGAAACAGGAGTGCTGAGGTCATGAACCACCTCGTCCTATTTTAGCTAAATTGGGAGGAGATGAGTCAGGTCCTCAAAACATCTGTTTCTCTCCTCTGGTAATACAAGGTGTTGAGACAAACAGCACACATGCAAGCACATATACTGTAGAGACTACACAAGGTCAGATGTTTTCCCTGCTCAGCATCCAAATGAGCCTCCCTAGGCACTGGTAACAAAAACCTACCCAGTTGCCAGCTTCGTTCAGAATACTGAGTTTTTGTAGAAATCTGTCTTCCTTCTTAACTCATTTTCCAAGTCTTCCAAGTCTCATCCCACCTGGTTGTCCAAGTTTCTGCTCTTATCTAGCCCACATTTCTGCTAAAAAATATCACCCCCATACTAAACCCCTGAATGTATTTGATAAGCCTTCATCCTGGCTGACATATCCCCAAGAATTTGTTCCTGCCATGCTGTCCATAGCAATACTTGTTGATTTTTCAGGGAAAAAAAAAAAATCCTTTTCATTGTTGTTTTTCTTTCCTGACAGCTGCCAAGCAGCAGACAACTTGTGGTCCTGTAGTATGAGATTCCCAGGGCACAAAACAGAACTTAAGGGACTCCTGGAAGACTTTCAAGAACCTTATAACACACAGAAAACATATGTTAATAACCAGCCCAAGGCTTACTGTAAAGCTGATGAACCCAGACCATTTTCCAGAAGGTTTACAGACACCTGGCTTCAGCAGTTTTGCTCTGACACTTTTTGGGAGATGCTTCTTCAGAAGAAGGCATTGAGTCAAATGGCACATTTGGGGCACTCCCAGGCAAAGATACTACATTTCTTCCAGCTCTGGAGCTTACTTAAATGCTGGGATTTTGTTTGACCTCCTGAAATAGCTCTGCCTAAATTGTAAAAATGGAGCACAGAAAACTCCTTCAAAATGAACAGACTCCTGAAAGGGAAGGATTGGTGAGAGGACTGTGAGATTCTTCCAGGCTGGAGAAAGGTGCTGAATTTGAACTTGGAATGCTGATCAAGCAGATCACATCCATGCAGAGCCATGCACTTGTACCCACAAGCTTTTCTTTATATCCATACATACACCCCAGTCTTCACTCCCCTTCAGTGTTTGTCTCTGTCTGTTGAAGAGAAATATTCCTCTGAAGGCAATATCTATGTGAGCTCAGATGGAAGGAAAAGGGGATGAAAAACTCACACTTTGCAAGTTCACAGATAACAGGAGGCCTAAAGGTTGCTTTGAACCTGTATCTCTGCCTCCACAACTGTTTGCCTTACCTGCAAAATCCCCTACAGTAAGAAAAACACACAGAGATCAGCTGAGGGCATTTCAATGATGCTGAGGCAAATCTGTGGTTAGAGTTTGGAGGACAGCTTTGCAGGATGCTGTTCCCCTTTAAAATGCAACAGCCTGCCCATTTTTGATGAAAGTTTCCTCCTTGGAGAGCTAAGGGATGAAAAGCAATCCAAACTGTGCAGTCCCTTGTGGTGCTTCAGTGGGAGAGAGTGGCAGCTGATGCTGGCCTGTGTTTTCCTTTTGCTTCTTAATAATTTGTATGTTTCCAGTAGGAACAATAGTGTAAAAGCACACCATGCTTAAAAAAGATAAACCCTAGAGTTTAAACATAAATTAGTCACAAGCAAAGGAGCTTATTTCAAATTCATAGAGAAATAAATGAAAGGGAAAAAAATCTGCCTTTATGCAATAGCTTCACATCTGTCTCAGGTGTAAAACCCCAGTGACTTCAATGGAATTGCACCAGGGATAGATTTGGTCCCATGTATTAGCCCCAAAGAAATAGTCTGTCCCTGGGGAAGTGATAACAGCTCTGATGTGCACAACTGGGGAAGGTTGATACCTTCTGTGTGAATGAACCAAGTAACATGATGTATTAAAGGTGCAGGAGAGAACTCTGCAAGAGGCAGGTTTGCAGAGGGATGCTCCATTTCACAGGAGCACTTTGCATCCAGCACCAGCTGAGAGCTACTCCCATCACCTGCCTCTCTGTTCCTGCTGCACCCAGAGAGGAAACAAGGACACCTAAAATTGATCAGTCTGCAGAACTGAGTCTGGGGCTCAAATGAACCCAAATTCTGCTCCAGGTCTGCTCCTGGTGGGAGGCTGAGACCCCACTGGGACCACGGAGCTGGGGACAGCATCGAGTAAGGCCAGACTTCCAGTGTTTTAACAGAGCAATTTGACTGATCACTCACTTTCTCTGTATTGTCACCCACCTTTCACATGCTCATCTTTTTCTGCTGGTAAGCTATTTCACTTAACAAAGTTGCCATTGTTTGGTTTGGTTTTTCCTTTGGGGGGTGTCCAAGACACAGAAGGCAATTTTGGCTTTCAGTTTCAGTACTTGATGTGTAGGGATTGGCTGAGAGCTTTAATTATACATGACCAAGGCATCTTAGGGTAAATGGTAAAGGCAAATGTGCAATGTGTATTTTGCAGCACAGGCAAGATATAGCTGGGATGTTTGTGTACAAGATCCATGCAGAGGAGAGAGAAACTCTTTCTGCAACAGGCTTGCAAAATAATCTAACAAATGCTGAGAAAAAGGAACCAACTGATGTAAGGCAGACAAAGATCATACAGGCATCCAGTGCAGAAAAAGGATACAAGCCCCATTCCTGTATCCTCAGCACAAGATCATCCCTTTTCCAGCAGGATCCTCAGATAAAGCATTGCTGATCTTGTAGCTCTGTCCAGAATTGCAAGTCCAGTGGCAAACCACAGAACTGCAAACAATCATACTGCCAAAAGCAATCCACTGGTGAGTCTAGGTCTGAAGTTCACCAGATGGTTTCAGATAACAGAAGGAAAAAGCTAATTCCTGTTGGGTAAAATGTATTTTAGACTGAGGGCTAAAAAAAATAGAAACCTACTGCAAATTTTTTTTGAAAAATAGAAACCGACTGTACAGCAGAAGGAAGATTTGGGTATTGAGTTTAGGTTCTGAATAAATAAAATTGCCTTCCAGGAGAATTGAAGTTGGGGTGTCTCTCTCCACTTCACATTCTAAGACTCTTCTTACACCATTTCATTGCTTGGAAAGAGTTAAGTCATTACTTAGCTCATAATGAAAACCACAGGTGAGAGAGGGAAAAGAATTAGAAATCTGCACTTATTTCCCTACTATATTAAGGAGTGAAAGATTTGTGTAAACTGATGCATCTAAATCTGCTTGAAGAGTGGAATCAACAACAAAATGAGAGGTGAGAGCAGAGATGCCATCCAGGCAAAACAAAAAATGGTTTGCACAGTGATTGCTTGGTGATAACACAGCAAGTTGGATTAAATTGCTGCTGCCCCTCTGAAGAATACCTTGTCTCCATAAAAACATTGAACTACTTTAATGGTATTGATTTCAGCAGAAGTGTACAAGCCCACCGATGTGGAGACACTTATGTTGCTGTTAAGAGGCTTTATTTCAAAAGCTGGAATCTAAAAAGGAGAGTAAGTAACTTTCCAGTATAGATATATTTGGTCTGGAGATTATATTGGTATCAAGATTTAGGTTAAGCTTCTCTTATCCAAAAAAAAGAGAGTGAGAGAGAGAGAGAAAGAGAGGAAAAAACAGCCAACCAAAAATAGCTAAAGCACTCTTAAAAAAATTAAACTACAGACTCAGGAGTAAATACAGACTTTAAACTTTTAAAAAATCTTGCCTTGTCAATTCTACAAGCATTAAGATGAAGGGGTTTGTCCCATCAGCTGAAGACTTTTGGCAAAAGCCAAATCTATCTCTAAGAGAACAACAGCTGGGCCAGGCTCCAGCATCTTTACAGAAGGAGGTTAGTGCTTAACAAGCAAGAGAATATCATTGAGACTTGTGAAAAATAAAATAAATAATAAATCCCTGAACCAAAATCTCATTTTCATCCCTAGAACTACTAAACTGTTTCATAAGACTCCCTAGGATTATACAAGAATGATTCAGAATAAATCCCAGGGACTCTTCCTTGCAAATAAAGAAGCCAGACAAACATGCTGTGCCACACTCCAATTCATAAAGAGAACCAGAGGGCAGACTGTAAACAGAAGGAAATTGCAAGAAGGCAAATAAAATGCAATTGTGATCTCATGCCATCAGCTGGACTAGGCAAGAGGGATAAATAAAGTCACAGACTTCTCCCATATTTATGGTTCCTTATTGTTGTGGAGCTCTCCTCAGAACAAAAACAGCTCTGGAAGGGAGGCAGCCGTGCTCCTTTTGAATGGCAATGTTTAAGAAAGGAGAACCATATGGTTTTCAGTTGGCTCAATTGTGGCAGCCAGGAAACTAATCCACAGATTTATTGGAGCTGGCATACGTAACAGAGTGGCAATGCTCCTTTCATTTGCTGCCAAGAAACCCTCTGTGGTGCAGAGCTTTACCTTGAGCAGCAATTGCTTACTGGGCATATGGGCCTTATTTCTGCAAATGGGAGTGGAAGAGAGTCAATTTGCAAATCAAATTGGAATTCTCTTCCCCCTGCTGCTCCAATTTACTATGCAGACTTTATTCCTAGTTAAAGGAGCCTGAATTTCTGCCCCTTTTTTTTTCTCTTGAACTTGTCCTATTGATTCAGGACATTCAAATGGGAGGAATATGATGAGGAGACAACAGACCATTTAAACCCTTGTCACTGACCAGATAGAAGCTATTGCACTAAGTATTTTACCTAATAGTCCACTTGCTGGAAGACCCCAAGCTGTTATCATCAGAGCTCCTGACATCCTGATTTTTCTTGAAAAGGTCATATGGAAATGGGGAATGGCAGATCAGAATCAGTAATCTGTCTAAAGTGTATATATAATAATCTCTTAGATTTTTATTATTATTATTTTGATGGTGAGGCACAATAAAAAAATCCCAAGCATCCTTTGGACGTATTCATAGAAGGGTATTTAGAGTTCCCATGGGCTTACTTGGGAAAAGGTATCAAAAGCTTGACTTCTGAAGAGAGACAAGGTGGCAGGGGGTGATTGATAGATGAACTGCCAACCCTTACAAGTGCAAATGGAAATATGATCAGGGTTTGGAATCAGCCCCATTCACCTGGGGAACAGGCAAGGCTGCATCTGACGTCTGCAGCAAGGCACAGAGAATTTCAGGGGGAGACAGATGCTACAGCAATGTTAAATGTTCCAAAGATTTCCTATAAGCTAGTGCTACAGACATAAAGAAATTTATATAATTTCTCTGCGAGGCTATACCTGAAAATCATGTTATCTTTTTTTTTGGGGGGTAGATAAGAGTGCTGTTTTCTTTACTTCAGCAAAAGTAGAGGATAACAAAGGAAAGTGGGAATTGTTAAGATCAGCCATCGATCATACCACAAACCCATTGTGTTCAGTGTGCTGGGTGCCAGACACATCAGAGGAAGGCAGGAATGCCCATTCATGGGCAATTCTATAACACAGCTCTGCCAACCTTGTCTTTGAGCCCAATTTCCAAGGAGATGTGTCTAGGAACATCAGTGAATCCAGTAGCAGCAATGAGCTATGAATAGAACAGCTCCATCAGCTCAGGATGATAAGCAGTGGAAGTCTGCAACGAATTAGTGGAATAAATCATTATGATTTTAAAGGTTAACATTTGCCATCTTTCTCTGGAAAATTATTCCTCTGTGAAATTAAACATTGCTCCCAACACAAAAATATTATTGAAGAAGTTAAATTGTCTTTTGAAGATTAAGTTAAAAATCTGAAGATGGCATTCAAATCAATAAAGTGTGAGTTCAAAGCAGTCAACAAAGACAGTGCAAGCTACAGGGACTCCCATAGGTCATGCAAGCCTGCTGTGACCTTATTTCAATACTTCTCTAATAAAATGGGTCAACGGCATTTCTCTTCAGCAAGTGACTCAGGTATCCACAGATCCCTCCTTTCATTACATCTTACAGGTAAAAACCCATAAGTATATCAAGTGATCTGAACTCGGAGAAGTAAGAAATTGATCATATTTATATATCATCACATATCTATATATAGCATATATATGTTAACAAACATCAAGAGGGCCTCGAGAGTTGAGGAGCTCAGTGTTCACGCAGGTGTAAAGGGGTTCTTTGATTTTTGTCTGCTAAAGCTTTATTGTTCAGCATGTGTAACAATACAGAACTAATTGCAGAGAAATACCCTGAGTTTCCTTCTCTTCCTTGTGAAGAACTGATTTTGGGCTGACGCCTCAGCAGAAGTCAGTTCCCATTTGTGTGACAGAGAGTGAGAAAGAAGAGAGATGAATTTTCATACCTGAAGAGTCTCATTACTGTGTTGAATTGCCCATAGGTAAAACTGTGTATATTTTTTGTTCTGCCTAGTGAAGAGGCAATAAAGCACATATATGCATGTACAGCAATGAAAAATTAATTACATGTGAGTAATTCCCTGTTTTACAGCCCTAACATATTGCTTTGGTGACTTGGCAGCAAGAATTCCTCACTTTGAAATAAGCATCTACACACACACAAATATATTAGTCTATATATTTGCACCATTGAACTAAAGTGCCATAAAGGAAGAATTCTATCATCCAGCTCATGAAATTAGCTCTTTGACCACATAACTGATTTATTTCAAGAGGTATTTTTTGAAAACAAGTATCAATAACAGTCATAAGCCATGTGTGCCTGAATTTGTCTGCAATTTCTACTGTGAACTTTAAAAACACGGAATGGTAAAAAAATAATAAAAAAAAAAAGCAGGTAGCTGTCAAACTAACTGCTCATTGTGCAGAAAAAGGGAAGAATAAAATAGTTATATCTGTACCACATCACTGAAAAGCAGCACATGAGCAAACACTGGCCCACAGCAACCCTAATACCATGGCCCCATCTGAAAGGTGGAGGACAAAACCAGTCTGATAAATCCACAATAAAAGGGGCCTCTATTCAATGGTGAGAGAAGACACAAATGCTGCCACATATCCTTTGCAATTGCTCACAGGATGACGGGGACAAGAAACCATCACATTCCCAAGTGCCAGCTCACGAACCTTCCCCCTCCAAACAATCAGTTAAATAATTCGGAATTCAAAACCTGTTTCTACACAAAATAAGATCACCATCTAATGAAAGGAAGAAAATAGCTTGCACGTGCACCTGGTGGGGGTCTGATTCACTCTGCTATAGAGTGGTCTTTAAAAGAGCCTGTCCCTGCCCCTTCCCTGCCAACACCTGGGGTGAAGGAACCCCTTCCTTTTACATGGCTCCACCAAGGAATGGCCTTTACTGGCCATGCCTGGCCATTGACTCCAGGGCCAGGAGCTGGGCTTGATGATCCTTGTGGGCCCTTTCCAGCCCAGGATATCCCATGGTTCTGTGACTCTCACAGGATTCTTCTGCCCACACCACTCCAGTCGGTGATTCTACTCTCCCTACTGAGAAGTCCATCAGTCATGGAGAATATTGAGTTACTGGGAATGCCCTGCCTCAGTACCTGAAAATGAGGGTCTGGGGTTTGTGTATGGGCAGTGTCACCACAAGTTTCCATCAGGACTGGATGTTAGTGAGATGAAGAGGAGGATGAAGGCTTCTGTGCTCAGCCCCAGCGCTGCCTCTTGCATTGGTAATCACTGATCTGCAAAACCCCAGGGACTTCACATTTAAGCAGGCATGGCATTATTCCAGCATACTCAGCTGTAAATTGCTTCTGCTAACTATTATTTTACAAACAGCTAAGCAAGAAATATTTACTGTCACAGAAACAAAATACATTATTTTAATTTCAATCTTTAGTACTCTCAAAATATGTTGGATGCTGCTCTTTCAAATGTTACAGTAAGCAGTTTGGTTTGCAGCAGGAAGAAACAATTTTGGTATTTCATGTAAACAGGTCTTTTTTACAAAAGGACTCACAATTAAGTCTTTTAAAATTAAAGATGCTTGCAAAAGAATCAAATTAAATCAAAATGAGAAAAAAAAAATTAAGACACAAGAAAGCCAAACAAAATCTCAAGTTTCTAAAAGCTTTCTCTCCACTGCTTAGTCCATGTTTAAAATGAAACAGCTCAGTTCTGTCCACAGGATCTACATTTCACTATGTCAGTGCAAGAAAACACTTCCTCACAGTACCCTCCAAAGATGTCTTCCACTGCTGGTTGTAATCCATAATCAAAATGAATGACAGATCACACAGCAGGAATTTTGTTTGCAAATCTCTGAAATCAGTGAATGTATCTTAACACCTCTCATCTGTATCACTTTGTCCCCAGACCTATTTGCTTGTTACAAACAGGCCTGAACACCCTGATTTAACAGATTGCTGAGCTCTCCTGCTCACTTCCCTGTTCATTAATCTTCATAAAATAATCTGGCAATGAAAATTGCTGGAGTTCTCCCCGTACTACCTGCTGCACGCTGGGCTCCAGTGAATAAATGGAGAGTATCTAATATGTGGAGAGAAAGGTTTAACTCTGTATTCATGCATTGGAATGTCTCCAGCCTCTGTCCCTATGGAATGTAAGGCTCTGCACAGCCTGATTTGCTATGCAGGGCACACTCAGCAGGACAAGCTGAAGGCACGTTGTGGAGGAGTTAAAACAATAAGGAAAGTTGCAGGTAGCACGGTGCTGTGTGGCATAAATCAACCCCTGCCACAGGGTGAAATTCTGCTTTTTCTAGGAAATAGTTGTATTAAACACATATCCAAAGGGATTCTCAAAACCCATTAATTTTAAGTCAATGAAAAGAGTATCTCATGCAGGCTTTTGCTACAGCAAAGTCATGTGCAGACTGCAAAGCTTGATTTGGACAAGCTTTCAGGCTTGTTGTGTGATGTATTTGACATGCATGGAGAGTTTCACCCACAGCTTCCATAAGAAGGAAGCTCAGAAGGAATTAGATCACCTGACTTTGGGTCCCACATCTCAGAGGAGCAGAACTGCCCATGCAAGCCCCAGAAAGATGCTCTGGAAAGGGAACCACAGTATCAGCACAGCACTCAGCAGGCAGCCAAAGCTGGCCACGTCACCTTGTCACCTTAGCTCATCATAGAACAGGGTGTTTAAGGTGGGAGAACCCCAAAAATCACACCCTGTGCCTGAGAGTGTTGTCCAAACACATCTTGAACTCTGTCAGGCTCAGTGCTGTGGCCACCTCCCTGGGGAGCCTGGTCCAGTGCCCAACCACCCTCTGGGTGAAGAACCTTTTCCTAAAATCCAGCCTAAACCTCCCATGACAATGTCCTGATCACCATGCAGAAGGGATCAGTGCCTGCCCCTCTGCTTCAGTTCTGCTTCAGATTAGGCCAGTAAAATGTGGCAACACTAGAGATGTAGGGAATGTTCCAACAATATGTTATTGCTAAAACTGGCATGTCTTTTGTCCTGGTTTACAGAGAGCAATCCTCATAGGCTAAGTCAGATACAGATTTTTTCACACAGGAAATATTGCTCTGGGACATAAATTCTATTGACTCTCCATATTGACAGGAGGTAACAAGAGACTTGAAAAAGCACTGACTAGGAGCTCCTAGCTCAAGAGAAATTACGTATCGAACGATATTGGACATGTCCTAGATGGTAGGGAGACAAAGACAACTTGCATGCTATCCATCAGACCACTCACACATGGAAATGGCTGTTATTTATCTTCCTTTTTAACTAAAAATACAACTTCAAATTCATTTTGCCCTAAAAATAGCACATAAAATGGCTGGCTCATGCTGCAAAGCTCTGTGTCTGTCTGAAAAGGGCAGCCAGAGAGGCTTGCTCAGGTGGAGACAGCTAAGGCTGGGCAGAATGGAAAGGCTGAGACTTCTCCAAGCATTGCAAAACACAACAGCTCTGGTGCAGCATGAGTGGAATGAGTGAGAAGAGTGAAAGAGAACAAGAAAAAAGGGGAAAAGAGCAAATGCAATCAAAACTGCCCCTTCCTTGAACATGGAACAAACAACAAGGTTGGGTTGTTACAGCTTTCCTATGAATTGCTTTGATATGAAATTGCTGATCAATAAAAACATCACAGGAAACAGGATCTTTCCTACTGGTGCTCATTGTGGAAGGTGATATAGAGTCATTCAGTTTGCTTTTGTCAACACAGATCTTACATCTGCACCCAGGCTGAAATCCAGACATCCCATGGTTTTAACTTTTCATGATAAACAAAACTGGGATTCTCCTGCTTGTTCAGGGCAGATCTTAGGCACATTGATATGGGGACATTTTGCATTTCAAAGCATTTTGCAAATTTTGTTGCTGTTGTTGCCTTTTAAATAGATCACAAGAAACAAATAATTATCATATTCCTGACTATTATTCCTCCCTAACACTTCCTCCCTCTAAAGCCCACATTTATTCTGCACCTTCTTCAGGGTATACCTCGCCTGTTTGAACAAATTTAATTAGCAAATGTCAATAAGTATAGATGTGCTCACTGTAATAATGCATAATCATTGTGATTTCCTTGGAGCATTTTTGTGCTTGGTATGAGAAGAATAAAAAGTTTCTCTTAAATGTGAAGATTTTTGGAATGAATCCATTAAAGATGGATAAACTACAGTATACATGAAAATTTTATTTCTAGGAAAACAGTTTTATGAAATTTGTCCACTACACTCTTTATATTCTTTTATGGTAAAGATCTTGAGTAATTTTACACTCGAATTCGCAGAGCATTTAGCTTCTGTGGCCGTGCTGAGACCAGACCAACAACAAGCATTTTTGCAGGGACCAGCATGTGGGAGAAATAGTTATTGTGGTTTTTTCTCCCACCCTGTGAAGCAACAGAAAAACAACTGAGAAAACAGAAGGACTTACAAGAGAAGAAAGCAAAAGCAGAGACACGCAAAGCTCTGAGCAGAAGAGAGATGCAATAAGCTATTTTGCAGCTAAAGGGTAGATTGGAGAGGACTGTACTGGGGGTTCAAATTAAGAGATGCACAGGCAAAAATCTTCTGTGCCATCAAAGAGGATCCCACACAAACTGCCCAATGAAGGAAGAGGGGAATTCAATGAAACATGTGAAAGGTTTCTCTCTCTGGATCCAGGCTCTCCTCTACCTCTGTCTGCTGAGTACAGCAGAGGCTGTGGACTCCTGGAAGCAATGGCAAGCACAGTGCATCAATCTTTGCATGAACACTTCTCACATATTCTGCAAGAATTTTTTGCAACCCAGATCAGCAGAGACTACTCAACCAGATCTCAATGCCACCTTTTATGTACAGATGCTGACAGAGGATATCTTCCCCCTGAAAACAGAATGTTCCCACATGTCAAATAATGCACTGCATTGGGGTATCTAAAATTCCTTCTTTTCATCCATTCAGCACCCATCAGAGCCTTGGAGTAGATGGAGAGAGTTAATAGGCTGCAAGACAGGTTTGTCTCTGGGCATGGACTAAAGTAGGGAGAGCCCCACATGGGTGAATTGTCCATTTGTGATGTTCTAGTAACAAAAACACCACCAAGTGCCTTGTCCCCAAAGCAGGGCTTGAGCATTCCTTGTTCTGAGTCTGGTGGAGGTAAAAAGCAAAGGCTGAGGATATGAATGAGAGCTGCATTTCAACAAAAGCTCTTTGATATCAAATATCACATACCAGGGGAAATAAAAAAAATTGGAAAAGACAGAAAAGGGTATAGCAGGGAGGACAGAAGAAAGGAGGGGAAGAGGTGAAGTGAATTTTACAACTGAAAAGGATCTTTAAGGGACTTCCATGACCTGCCATTTATTAGGCAGCATGAGGCAGGGCAGCAGAACCTGCTCCTGCTGCTTTAACCTACACCCACTGCCCAGGGAAGGCACCTCGTATCAAAGGTTGTTGGGAAATGCCAAATTCACCTCTAAGAGAGGCCACTTGTTTTCAGGAGAGTATCAGCATGGAGCCAGTTCAGACCCTCTCAGAGGGACCCTAATCCTCCTCTCATGGGCTCTGATGCCCTGTCTCTGTGACCATGGCCTGCATATTTCATCCTTGCTGCTTTAGAACAAGTATTGCACCAGCAGCACGGCCCTTCATCAAGCTGATGAACCTTGGAGACATTTTGTCCATGGCACAGACCAGAAAATACTTTCTCCAGTAAAAAAAAGATTGATTTGGCAATAAAACTGCAGTACCTCACCCTTCAAACAACAGACTGAAACTGTACCCCACTATGCCTTGATGCCTGTCCTGGATTTATTGCAGATAAGATGGTCAAAATGCTGCAGGTTGTCCTGTGATTTGAAGAATTTTTGAGATGAAAAACTAAAATGACCCCAAATTTCTTCTCTTCACTTAATTGTAAGGAGAGGAGATCAGAATATGGTCACTTTACATTCATAAAGAAATAACAAAATCAGGACTCTCCCAAGAAATGCTGTTACTAATACTGTTAATCTCTCCCATAGGTCACAGCCAAGTCTGGACTGTTTATTTATTTATTTTCATGTTTATTACTATCCCAGGCAAGTTTGTTCACTTCTAGGATTGAAAACCAGGTAAGTAGAGGAGAAACACTTATTAAATGAAAGCACAGAATTTGAGAGGTTGGCACAAGACTTTGCTGTTTGCAAAAAAAGAAGTTGTATTTTCATATAGTTTCTGAATAAAAATTACTCATTATTCTAGTTGAATATTGATAACTTTGGTATTTCCTGCAATCCTGCAATCAAAATTGTTGGGTTTTTTTCCTCCTCTACTAAAATCTAAGATTTTTTGCTGTAGTTGACAGAGAGTTCTCTTTCTTGGGGAGAAATAAGCACTTAGTTCCATAAGTAACAAGGTCAAAAGTCTTGTCAGGTGCATATCAAGAGAGTTGCATAAGATCCAAAGTACTTATGCTGCAGTATGGTAGCTGAGGACATGAATTAAATCCTTGAAGGGGAAAAATTACACTTTGAAATTGCAGCAATGATATACTCAAGCTGTCTATAAATTAAGACACTTTCTCACAACTCACAAACAGAACAAATCTTTTAACAAGTGTTAAAAATTAATAAGGAGAGGAAAGAAGGAGATCAAAGCTAAGGTAGATGCTTCGGAAAACTGTCAAGGCATTGACAGAAGAAATCTTTCAGCTTTAGTTCATAAGAAGAGACCAGAAAAGCATTTCCCCTTTGGTGGAATGAAATGGCTTTAAATCAAATGGAAGAGAATCTGAAATGAAATGTGTATAAGGAAAGTAGTCTTTTAGTTCTCCTTCTGGGGAAACCTTGCTTGACCTGAAATCAAAAGTTGTAAACTGATGATTCACTTTCTCACCCAAACTCACAGAGTCATAGAATGGTTGGGTTGGAAGGAATGTTAAAGACCATCTACTTCCAAGCCCCCTGCTATGGTCAGGGCCACCTTCCACTAGACCAGGTTGTTTAAAGTCCCATCCCACTTGGCCTCAAACTTTCTGGGATGGGACATCTGCAACTGCTCTGGGAAACCTCTTCCAGTGTTTCACCACAGTGAATAAATTCTTCCTGATATCCAATTCAAACCTGTCTTCTTTCAGCTTAAAGCCATTCTGCCTTGTCCTATCACTGCATACCTTTGTGAACAGCCCAGATTTCCTGTAGACCACCTTTAGATGCTGGAAGGTGCTCCAGGTTCTCCCCAGACCTTTATTTTCTCTAGGCTGAACAGCCCCAGCTGTCTGAGTCTTTCCTCAATATATTCTTTAAACCAAGATGCACCCACTTCCCTGCAGAACATACAGAACACACACATCTGCAGAATTATCCCACCAGGATCCCATGGTTTTGGTAAGAAGCTGTTCTACCTGCAGGTCCCACCTTCCAGGCTCTTCAAAGCAGATTTTCACCATGTTTATTGCTAAATAATCTTTGTGGCATGGACTGGCCATGTGCTTGTTGTTACTTATCTTGATTTATTTGGCTCATGACATGGTTGGGTGATGGGTGCCATGAGCCATCTCCTAACATCCCACCCCTATTGCTGGAAAAAAGTTCCCTTCATGGCACTTTTAAAGAGAGTGGCTCAGCTCAAAAATTCTTGGAGACAAGGAATGGCCATGGCCACAGAGTACTTTGAATGGTCTTCCGAAGTGCAGTGAGGAAGAGGGAGGAATCCTTCACACCTTCACACTCATCTCCAACAACCGTCAGAAATACAAGTATGTGCAAAAAACCCTTGACATTGCAACTCCATGTCATGTAACACCAAACACAGGGAGACATCTTGGTGACAGCTGTGGAGACTTCAGAGATTGTATCTTGCTCAGACAGGGATTACACAGAGCTCAAACACAATCACAGTCCCACAAATTCCAGATGTTTGGTGTCAGTCTGAGCTTCAGTAAAAGTGCCTAAGGTGCCAGTCTAAGGTAGCCAGCTGTGCTCACAGTGTAGCTGGAGAGACTCAGATGTCCCCATTGGGAAATTTGTCCCATTTTGAGATAAATGTCTAAAGCAGTGAATCAGTCTCCCTCTCTCACTCTCCCCCTCCCATAGGCAGAATCCCCCACCAAACTGAAGTTTTAACTGCAGAGAGCCTGACACTGGAAGAGAGGTATCTCACCTCACACAAATTGCTTGCCCAAGGTCACATAAGCAGCTCATTGCAAAGACCCAAAATTCGAGTTTAGCTCAGGCACTTCTTCATCACTGTTCCCTGGCAACAAGATAGGACCCAGAGCTTGCATTTCCCCCTGCAGCCTGTGCATGCACAGCTAGCAGAGACCCACGCAGCCTGTGACAAGCCTTGCAGTACACAGACAAGCCAGAGAAAGATAAGGGCAGGTCACAGAACATATCTATAATTGCTTCAAGGGAAAAAGAAAAAAGTACAAAAAGAAAAAAAAGTTGGTTCATCTAAATCTTTCACAGCTGTCAGTACAGCAGCTAGATTTTATTTTAGGTCCATCCTGCCAACAAGTATCATTTTGATTTCTGTGAGCAGAATGAAGATAATTAAGCTTCCAAAAAGCCAGAATTTGATAAAAATAGCCAGCTTTACTTAGCAGCATACAGTATTTTAAAAGAAATTCTTCAGCTTCCATCTTCCAGCCAAAGGGCACTTTTTCCATTTTTTCTACCTGAGTTACTGGCTTTTCTCTATTTTGAGATCACTAGAGAAAAGTGAAAACAGGCAGCTAAGGGTTGTCCAACACCTTTCAAGACGTACTGAGGACGTAAGAGTTACTGTCTCCATGCAAGTATCAGAATATACTGCAGTGCCCGTGTCTCTCGGACAGTTTGACACACTCCAGTTCCACTGAACCACTTCTGATTTACACCAGCACTAAAAAGGGAGGGGGAGAGGGAAGTCAGACATCATGAATCTTTTCCCTGAATGACATTTTGAAGGGCTCGTACATCACTTTGAAACTGAGGTCTAGAATCACAATACAGATGACCTGAAGAATGGCTTATATGCCCCAAAGCCTCTTTTCCTTCCCTCAGATATCATTTGCTGTAGTAGAAGACATTAACTCTTCCTGCAAAGCTGGTATCAATGGACTCACAAAGGCATTCAGAAGCCAAAGTGCCATTGACTGTAAGGCTAACACCTCCAGGATATTTACTTAATACAGTCGACTAATGTCAAAGGGACAATATTTCCATGAGTTATACAGTGATTTAACAGCCTGTTTTTCTTTGAGCTACAAGGGAATAAAGTTTCTAAATCATTTGTGAAAGCATCAGCCTTTTTAGTTTATTATTTATACTGCATAAAAGAAGCAAGTTGGCAGTCCATGATCTGACCCTGCAAAGACACAGCTGTGAGCAGGAAGAGTGATGTCCATTGTCACCCACCCTGTGGCTCTGCCAGGGTCCCTGAGCAAGGGACAAGACAAAGCTGTGTTTTACTCAGCGCAGGACATCTCCAATTCCCATTGTGTTGGAGGCAGAGTAATAAAACAGGTGTAATTCCTGCTTGCCTTAGCATATTGTTTTTCATACTCTATCAGGTTTTCTGCCCATTTGCCACACACACCTTCCCTGCAGCTGAGTGCTCACACTGAGCAGAAAGTGAAGGCAACACCTCAGCTAAGTGGATTCTCCAGACCTCCACTTCCCAGCTTGAGACACTTGTGTGAGTCTCACTGGGCTGAAGCAAAGGTGTTGAGCATCCCACTCAGAATCACACTCAGCAGCACTGTTTGACCTCAGCTTTGAATATGCTTTGGGGCAGAATTCAAAGCCTTCTTTAGGCTGAGTCTTTGGCATCCAGACAGGTCATATGGATACTATTATGGAAAGCCAGAAATATGCAGAACCTCTTTCAACAGAACACAATATAAAGCAGTGAAGTAATAATGTCCCATTTTAATGAGTTAATGGTGGAAAAGGAGCTTCCAGTCTGGTAATCTTATCAATGACAGGATCTATGTCACCTAGGATTACAATCCACAGCAAAGGGCTGAGCATCCAAGCAAATTCTCTGAGATTTCCATCATGGCCTTTGAAGTCTAGTCAACAGAGTTTAGGGTTCAACTCATCTAGTCAAACCTTGGCTGCACTGATGAGAGTCTCTATTTGAATAGCTCTATTTCCATTAGAAAGGAATCCTAGGCTTAGATTTATATTCTATCAGCACTGCAGTGTTTCAGACAATTCCCAACCAAGTGTTCCAAACAGGTAAAGATTGATTTATTACTGTGTAAAGAAAAGAATCAGACTTATCCAGCTAGAGTAGCCCAGTATACTATCAAGGTGAGGAAAATATAAGTCCTCAACCACAGCAGACCTCAACTACATAAGCACAAATGGCTTAAATGCCAGGAAAATCCACCAGCTCACAAACACCACACCATGACCACCAGACAGCACAGCAATATATTCCCACACAAGCACTGAAACTTGTGGGGTTGAAATGAGGCTGGAAGTATCCATTATCCCTGACTCAGACAGGAGGCTGACACACTATACCTGACCAGATGTCATATGCACACTCAGGGGTTTTATCAAGTGATGGTGATAAAACCACTGATCTGCTGGTGACAACTTTATTGGTCCTTTAAATTGCATTAGCCATTACCCTACTGAAACATAAAAGCTAATAGTTTCAGCTCCAACACAACACAGCATGATATGGTAATTCAGAGACTGAAAGCATAACTAATTATAGACTGAATTTTGCAGCAGATACATTGGCTTGAGACCATATTTCAAGGCAGGTGTGGGCAGTTACAAAATACTTCCAGAAATCTGAACAAAGACTTTTGCAGAGGATTATAAAACTAAGTCTTTGAAGAGCAGAAGTAGCATGTTAGCTGTGTCCTGTCCTCAAACCATATTACTACCTTGTCACTTACTTAGCAATGGATTAAAGTGCTTTGTCCTGGAATCCTATTAGTGGCTCACACCAAGGCAACACAAATTCTGTGTCTTGGAGGTGCAGTGGTGCAGCTCTGTCCTACTTGTAGCATTGGCAGAGGTGGCAGGAGAAAATGTTTTAAAAACTACAATGAAGTTAGATCAGCTCAGCCCAATTTTTAAAGCACGTGGCATGCCACATATTTTCCTGCCAAGTTTTCTTGTTACTAATAACCTCTGTTTTCAAAGCCAATAAGCACACACACATCTGAAAGTGTCAATAATGCCAGGAGAGAGCAGTGAGGGTAACTTGTTCACCAAGGCTGGGTTGTGTCTTTGGATACAAGCTCCATCCATTCTCCCCAGAGATAGGTTAGCATTCAGCTGCCCTGCTCTAGTGGGGGACTAAGCCTTAGCAACATCACTCCATCCACTGCCTTTTCTCTTAGATGTAAATTGCTTCATTTTCCCCCCCATTTCATAATTTCCAACACCACTCACTCCTACACAGAGTAGAATGAGAAAACACTGGAAAAGCTGTCTTGATTCCCTAAGTCTAACCTGTGGCAGACCCCCCTGTGTGGTTGCACAGAACCAGGATACAATCTTGTCCTGAGTTATACAAGGATTTGGTGATGTGCATCAATACTGATCTGTCAGAATGGTTCTGGTGTCTTGCCCTGCCCAAGAAGGCAGACTTAAGCCTCAGTCCAGACTGCAAGGCAAGGCTGGCACAGAAATGCATCTATAGAACCACCAGTGCCTGGGCAAATGTAAATTAGAGCCAGTTAACTCACCCTGTAAGATACCCTCAAAGCTTGTGGGTTTATGGTTAAGAGCAAGTCTGAGGTTCCTCAGCTTCCCTTTGACCAGCCAATAACTCTCTGAACACAGCCATGTGCCCACACACAGGGATGTAGATCCATTTGAGCTGCCCTTTACAACTTTACAGCTGCTCCTCCAGAGATGCAGAGGTGGCCTTCTGGTCCTGGGTCACAACCACCTGACAAAAGTGAATGGAGACCTTGGATACCTTAAGGCATCTCAAGTGGATCTGGACTGCTCACTCCCACTCACTGCACATCAATCACACCATCAGTGGGGTCCAGTTCTTCCTACAGAAGTTACCTCCTGTTTGGAGCTTCTCTGAGCTCCACTGTCTAAATCCCCACTGCTGGTGGTAACAACGCTGGGCTGCACATGCAGGTATCCTGATGGAGTGTCTGGAGCTGTGGGCTGCCTCTTAGGAGACATGGGTCCCAGCCTCAGTGACTTAAAGGGATCTTTGACAACTGATCTTTCAATTCTCTTTAAATTTTTGTATTTTACAGAAGCAGATGTACTTTGAGGTTTGCCTAACATGCAGTAATTTTACACTGTCTTTAAATAAAATTAAATCTAATGCAAACCAGAGGTGTGTCCAGATGGTCCAAGATGTTTTTGCTTACAGAACTGTCCAAATCAATCCATACATTGCAGCTGCTGCACAGCAAGTGCCTCTGCAGTGGGCTGGCAGCTCACCTGACCCTGCACATCCAAATCAGGCCCTTCTTCCAAGGATGCCTCTAGAGGAATAGAAGGGTGAAGTCCTTCATATCTCAGCATGTCAATTCCTCCAAAACAGGGTAAACATTTTCCTCTACTAAAGAAAGACAGGACCTTTCCTATGGCAAAGTGGTGCATCTTGGTGGCTGTCACTAGAAGATGCATCTTACCAAGGTTGCCTATGAATCCTAACTCCTTTGAGAGTTTCTGCTTAAAAACCCTGCTGAAAATTACTGAAGAAATGTTATTCTGCATTCCTTGTTTGCACTGCTGGTATTATTTCTCTGATTCATATCTGTCAAGATAGATTAAAAAAAAAAAAAAGCCCCCAAGATTCATATCAATTCTGATGGTGTTTTCTATCTGCAGACACTCTGATTACTATTTAATTTTAGCCAGAAAATAGTTTATACAGTACCTTTCTCAGTATCATTGTGTAAGAGTCAAAGCAGACAATCTTTTGTAACTTGGCTGTCTGCCACGACAACTTTCCCAATCCAGTTTCCATTTATTAATATTTATTGTTGCAGTTTTTTAGCCTTTTCACAGCAAAATATAGTGTTACAAAGAGATTGAAAGTGTCATAGGAGACAAAGGCAACATTATGAAGTGCAAAACGTCTCTAAATTTCCAAGCAGAATTCTGTTTTGTACACAGCACAAAACTGATGTAGTTGCATTTCTCAAATAATAGCATCAGTACTTAAAGTCCCAAGTGTCATCTTTTTATTTCAGCTGTAGAATATTGTTTGCAGAGGTTCTAAAGAAGTCTATCTGGGAATAAACTTTTCCTCTGTTTGCCTGATTATATAAACTTCAAATAGGCTGGACCTAGCTGAATCATCAAGATCTGCTGATCAGTCTTGTTGAGTTTTTTCTCTACTTTTTAAAATTCACATTTTTTATCTCAATGAAATTTCTTCTCTTCGTAACTATTCACTGAGCCATCATCTTTGTATGCAAGTACCCACACACCAGACTAGCCAGGTTCCTTGTAAACCAGAGACATGATGAAGTCTGAGGACACATTTTGGTTAGATGACAGCTTTATGACCAGTAAATAATGGAGTTACCAATCAGACACTCAGTTGCCTAAATTATTCATAAGGGCAAACTGCATTGGTGTACTGATGCTGAGCCTTGTGCTCCAGGAAGAAATGCTAGAAGTGAGACATTTCTGCAAGTGCAGCTTGTGTTTCTGTGGCATCATACCTCTACAAAAACCTGTCAGGAAGAGATCAGGAACCGAACCTGGACAATCACCAAGGCTGGACCCATCTCTTTGGGATTTAACCCAGATCCCTACATTCCCTTTATGGTGAATGAAAGGGAAGTGGATACCTCAAAGCCACAATCTGTCCAGTTTCAGTTACTTTCTCCAAAACAGTTCAGTGCCCTGGACATAGCAATTTTCCTTTTATGGCTTTCTCTGGAAAGCAGATGACCAGACCAGGTTAATTCAACCCTGTGAACAACTTCCCTACATAGAGTCAAGTGATGTCTCATTGTCAGAAAAAGTAATTGAAGGGAAAAAAAATCCCTTTTGGTTTTTTTCCCCCTTGTAACAACTTTTGAGATGATTTTTCAGTGTCAGGGGCTTGGCATCTTGTCTTGCATGCTCATAGTGTGTCTGGTTGCAAGGATGGGTAGCAAAGGTAATTCACACCATAAATTTATAGGTGGAAAACTTGCTCCAAGAATGAGTTTTTTGGAGGTGGGCAATGGCTGTGCTGATCTTGTAACATGAATAAATTATAAAAATCTGTGAGAACTGTGCAGTAAAATTCAGGACAGGAGTTCATGACTAAATGTGCATGTTTATTGTTTACTCTAAGTTATAATTCTGTTTAAAAATTAAAGCCTATCTCATTAGCTGGTAAATCACATTTCATTTCCACCTAATTTATGAGTCCTGAGGTGTTTGGACAGGGCTTAATGTGACCAAAAAAAATGCAGTATGCAACATCCTTTCATTTGCTTTTGGTGTGGTACATGAAATAGTCTCTTTATTTTAGAAAGCCTTTTCTTTGTGAATCAACATCATTAGCAATCAAAGAAACAGCTATGAGCATTAAATGCAAATGTTTGAACTTCTATAATTTGCATATCATTAATAAGCAGGCTGGCAGTGTATGGTCATAAAGTTGACTTTGAAAGTTCCCACTGCTGTTATAGACTGAGTCATGGTAGCAACAGTGAGAGCCTCAATTCCAACTAATTAATGGTTTTAGGGAGCCAGGAGTCCCATCTCCCATGGTGAGTGGCAGCCTGGGGCTCACTCATTGTGGAATGAACCTTGCTCACACAAGTCTTCCTTGGTAAGGAGGCAGAGTTTGAATCTAGCCCAGCAAGATCTCCCTTTTTTTGGCTTTATGTTCATCTTTGTCCATGGGTCAGTTAACCTTTATTTCTCCTCTTTCTCATTATTGAATAAGTGGTCTGCCAAAACACCTGGCAAACTGGAGATGGCAAAGTGGTCCTGCAAAAAGGACATTGAGCCCTTTTACAAAATCATGAATATTCTAAGAAGTAAAGGCGACTGCCCAAGGGCATACAGAAAATACATGCAAGTATTTGAAAGGAAGTCCTCAAAATTCAAGTCTAGTATCCAGAAGCTTAAAAAACAAGGAGTAAGATTGGGGAGCTGTCATTGAATTATTGGTATATTGCCTTGGGGAAGCCAAAGTAAAATACCTCAAAGAATGCAGAGACAGTGGCAAAAAAAATCAAGCATCAGATCAAATAAAGCTGGTTACCTTGGCTAGTCAGGTTTCCTATGTGTGAGCTTCATGATCTGGATGGTTATTTTCATCATCTCAGTGAGTTGCAATAATCAGCAGCCTGATACGAACTCAACTGACACCTGGGAAAAATAACTCTGATCTCTTTGATTAAAAATAACCATTAACGCAGCAGTGAAAGGCTTTAGCAGGTGGGAAGGGCTGGTGACCCAGAGAGCACAGAGGAGAAGGCCAAGGGGGAAAAAGGCAGAGCAGCCTCTCCCTGCTCTCCCAGCTGGTGCAGCAGGGACACGGCTGCGCTCGCAGGCAAGCGCAATAGCTCTGCCAAATATTGCAATCCATAGCTCACTGACCCCAAATGATTACTGCACTCCTCTCATGCATTCAGTAATTTTCTCTCCTGATTCAGCGGGATTCAAGTGGGCAACCTGAAAGAAACTAAACTCTTTAGCCCTGCTGGAAAAAATGAGTAAAAAGGTGTAATCACAGCCCCCTGTGTCCCCTCTGTGTTTTTTAAGGTCATGTTGGAGAATTTGTTTTAAAACCTCCTTCAGATCTAGCCACAAGTGTATCCATATCACTGGTGCATTGTGAAATGGCCTCATCATTATGAGAGGAATTTTGAGAGAGTATCCAAACAAACCTGCAGACTTGTGCCCTAGCTCAGAAAGGTGCTGAGGGACAGGCTGAGCCCTTGGGTGCTCCCACAACCTGCAGAAGCCCTAAAATCTCTGCTGCAGTCAAGCAATTATTACGACATTAAAACAAAGACTTTTCTTCAAAGAAAATTAACCCACAAAAGAACCATGAGTCACAGGAATCTGCACAGGCAAAATTTTGCTGTGTTAAAGCAAAATTGTCTCTTATTCTATGACCCATGTCCTTGTAAGAAGTTCCTCTCCAGGTCTCTTGTAGACTCCCAAAATTTATTACTTGATTTGATTTATTTCAATCAATAAATTGTTCTTAACTGACGGGTTTTCTCACTTTTACCCTTCCAGTTATCTCTCCAGTCCCACTAGGAGGAAGTGAATGAGTGAGGTTGAGTTGTTGGCTGGGGTTAAACCATGACAGTCCTCTAGGCTTGCTGGTCTTCCCATCTGTTCCAGCATGATCCCCCAGGTACTGTTCAGCTGGCAGCCTACAACCACCACCATCCTCAAGCCAGCCCCTCAGCTTAGCCCAAGGCCAGAAAGCAACAGTGAACAGATTTTTAATTGTTCAAATATTCACTGCATGAAGCAAAGCTGTATATAAATATTTCAGAGAGGCAGTTTTCCAGTATGTTGCTACTCTTCACTGAATCTGCTCTGTCCAGAAGGTGTCACCTGTGCTGGCCACTAGAAATTATGGAAATAGTAGTGGTCTCTTCCTGACGCAAGGTTGATGGTTTATTTGCAGTTTAATATTATCTCCTGTTTTTACTGCAGGCAGCAGCATTCTCTGTTGTTGAAATTGCAAACCAGGAGTTTTAACTCTGTTCAGCTACACAAACATGCACATGTTCTTCCAGTAGTCAGCAACAAAAGCAAAACAAGATCAACTTCTATGAGCATCAAACATTGCCTGCATACCCAAGGTACATAAAGATGTTTGGCACAATTCAAAAATTTATAGCAACCCTTCTAGTGTGAGATGCATCACAGTAAAATCTTCATTTGACTAAGTGTTTGATATCCTTATGCAGCCATTACTGCTAACAGGATTCATAAGTCACATTCCTTTAACGTATGCAACTTTAAAGGGGACCATTCACTTCATATTTAAGTCTCCCATAAATTTCCCCAGAGGAAAACCTGCAATGGAGCAGCCACCCTTACCAGCCAAGGGAGACAAATGTCCAATTTGCAGTGATCTAAAAGATTTGGAATCAAGGGTGAAATGGAAATAATAATTTTTTGCTGTGTTTGCAAAGTTTCTGTTAGAATAAAGTTCCTGCCTCTAACAAGAGCCCATGTGTGCAAACAGAACTCAGGGGGGTAACACAGAGGTGCATAATTGTGGGTGAGGGAATAAGGTTTAGATTATTCCAGCTGATTATTGGGATGTGGAAGGGAGAAAGCAGTGAATTCCTAGCAGGAGGAGTAAATTCACCTAACACTGTCAGTGATGCACAGTGATCCTGTGCTAAAAACTTGGGAATACCTTCAAATATGACATTTCTGGGTTTTTCTGATAGTTGCACGGATGGTGCAATGGGGAATGATAAGACCACCTTAACTGTTGGATTTGAAGCAGCTGAGGTTACTGTTCTTCAGCTGACACCCAGGAGTTAGATTTCATCTGCTGCAAAGCAAAGGAAAATCAATTCACACAGACTGTCAAAGAAGAGCATTGAGAGCAGAAGGGGAGCATCCACACAGCCAGAGACTGCATCTCAGCTGGGTTGAAGGCAACACCTAACTGGCCTGATCCCTTGGATGGCAAAGATCATCCCACAGAATCCCATTCCAATTCCCTGCAAGCTTAATTTTCAGCTACAGTTATCTTGACTACTGTCCTGTGAAGGATTTTCTCCCCCACAAGTAGAAGAGATTATTTTTAAGGAAGACAGGAACCAGCTAGGACAAGTGAGCCATCGATTTCTACTTCTCACCAAAGCCCTTCAAACTCCCGAGGGAAAACCCTGATGGGAAACCTTCCCCAAAAGTTGGGAACAGAATATTAATGTGTAAAAGTGAAAATAAAATTTGTTTCAGCTGTGGCCTGTGTCTTGAGACATGTTGCATTAGGTTTTAGATGAGAATATTGACAAAACCCAACATAACCCAAAGAGGGATTTAAAGATCTAATAGCACCTCTCTTGTACTCACCAATTTAGATCTCAGTACAGCTTGTACTTGATGCTTACCAGCAGGACACCTTCAGATAATTTGATTCTGGCAATAAGACAGCCCTTTTTCTAATCACAGCAGACTCCCCCAGCAGATGTTGTGCTCCGGGAGCCCTCGCTGCGGTTTCTTACGGTGTGGTGCCTCTGTACACACTGCAGCTCCTCTCTGCCATGCACAGCTCCACAGGAGAAAAATTAACACACTTTATGCGAAGCTTTGAACGCGTCTCTGAGGGGAAGCTGCCTCCTTATTTAGACTGACAGGAGCAGAATTGAATTGAACTGTAGAAGAAGAGGTCTGGAGGAGAGAAAATTTGTTTCTTCCCACAAGGAGGTCCTTCCAGCCCACTGCCTGGGGGAACCAGGCACTAGACCCCTAGGGTGGCTAACATATTTTTGGAGGTCCAATGGGAATCACAAGATGCAGCTGGTTAGCACACAAAATAGACTCAGCAGTGCTGCAGAGGGCCAAAAAAACTTTAAAGGCTTCTGATGAATCTGTGTTGTCACTTGCATGTGATGTCTTCAGAAGAATGAGGTGTCACCAGAGCTGCTGATGGGAGCTGCTCTTTGGAGAGATGGTAGAGTGCCATTAACCTGCCAAACATCTCCCCACTCACTGCTTTATGTGAGATTTTGCCCCAGAAATCACCATCACTGGCTCTCCTAAGCCTGTAGGGATGTGAGCTCCCAGGAGCCCCATACCAAGGTGTCCCAGAGCACATCCCCCTCTCCTGCCAGGACCCCAAGGAAAGCAAGGATCCAAAAGGCAAATCTTTCTGCTTTCCCTAAGTCACCTGGTTTGGGAAGCACCCAGCTGGGTGACAGGATTCCTGTGCTCTACACCCCTGCTCCAAGGATGAGTTCTCCACTTTTCCTGCCACCTGTCCTATACAAATATAAATGTGCTGCAGGAGCTGCAACCAGCACCCCCCTGAATTCCCACTGCCAAATGAGTACTGCAGCTCTCCCCACTGCTATAGTCTCTTTGTCCTTCATGCTACTGAAAATAAAGCAATTCTGCATATTCAAGTAAGTTTTAGGAATGGCAAACCTGATAAGTAACCAGTGAATTTTGATCTTTTGATCTTAATAAAAGCTTACATTTTCGTTGGAGTTTCATTTTGAAGCATGTGAATTAAACGGTGATAGAATACTCATTTTGTTGACACTTTGTGTTAACAGGACCTGAGCACTTCATCCAGCCAGTGACTAACATGCAGAACCAATTCCTCTATGGCTGATTTATTTATATGTAGTACAGTGCAATTAAGAGAGTAAGCCACACTTCATCCAAGAGGGTAGCAGCACGATAGTGGTATTGCTGAGCTAGCACAGGGACGTGCTCAAGCTACTGTTCACAAGATCTGGGATCCCAGTTTCATGCTGACTCTGTATCTCTGCAAGTTTCAGCTCTGTTTAATCACAGTCCAGTCCACTCTGCATACCCTTCTCTACCATAATGTCTCCTAATTTCTTGTGAGCTTGACCTAAGCACTGCCCTACATCAGTTGTGAGCCTGCAACCTCCCCTTCAGGAGTGACCTTCTCAATAGCTATTAAACAAACCTGAAGATGAATCTTTGTGCAATAAACATAGACAAAAGCTTGGTACACTAATGAGAGAAAGATACTGGAAATAAAATTTTAAAATAAAATAAAATATAGTCCTCAAGACCACAAGAGCAACAGTCTGAAACATCTTCCCTTCACATCTTGTCATCTCTCCATGATGAAGAGTGCAGTTAGACCTCAACAAGAAGAAACATGGGTAAATTACCCATACATTGCGCTGTAGCTGGATTTCTGTTTGTGTTTATCCCAGAGCATCCATCAGGGCTGTGGCTAAAGGACTTGTGGAAAAAAGCGGTTCCTCTCCCTCCTGCAAATGTTCGACAGCATAACATAGTCAGATTCTCCTGCATTGTCTCTCTGTTTCTCTTTAACTTGGTGGATTCCTGGAGACAGCAAGCGAGATGTGGAAGAAAACCTAAAGAGAACCAGCCTGATCTGCAGTGCATTGCACCTCATTTGCTTGGATTTGACTCCACCTCCCCTCCCCAATCCTCTGCATCCCCTGTGCTTTCCTTCTGCTGCACCCTCAGCCCCTGGCTGGGTCCTTTGCTCAGGCTGCCACAGGAGTGACCCACTGTAACCATCAGCATGACGTCCTTTATCTGCACAGCTACCACCAGAGACACTGAAACATGAGAGCAAATGTTCAGCCTTGGGAAAACACAAGGGATCCTTCTGGGTTACACTGAGTAATCAGCCACCAGCCAAAGCCTCACCAAAAGGGAACAGGATGCACCAAAATGGGCCCTGGTTTCTCTGGGTGACCAGAGAGCTGACTCTTCCTGGGAGCCAGGCATGGGCTTAAGAAAAGATCACTCAAAATGTCACTTGCACCAAAGCCAGATTCAGGTTCTATATCACCAATTTTTCTTTCCTTTGAAGCCAAATGCAAAGCCCTGGGCAATCATTGCCACTTCATAGTGAGTTTAACTAATGTGATTAAAAGCCAGTATTGTCAAAAAGAAGGGCAGCAATATAAAATAGAGCCACTAACCTCCTGCCACTGAGGTGACTGGCCACATTTTGCTTTTATTTCAGTGTGAACAGATTCAGGTCTAGAGTATCCTCAGAAAAACCTTAGAAACCAGTTATAGGGTAAAATTAACACTTGCTGATTGATCAAGATTTTAGTGATTGAATTTTGAACTGGAGAGACAGTGCATATTAAAAAAAAAAAAAAAAAAAAAAAAAAAAAAAAAAAAAAAAGAAAGAAAAAGTAGCATATCTCTCTTTTCCCATATGCTCAGAATTCACTGCTGTGGTTTCTATCTCTGTTTTTTATTAAGTAGTCTTTGCCCTAGAGAAAATAGTTCTTTTGATGTTACAGTTGACCTTTTGGTTTTACTCTACATAAATTTTTTCCCCTGAAGAAGGTTTCTATCTCTGAAAAAAAAAAAAAGAGGGGAAAATAAAACAACTCTGTTTTTTTTTTTATTCCTAGCTACAACTTGCATTTGAATCAGTGTACAAAGGTAACCAGATTTTGCCTCAGCATTTTACATTTTCCCAACGAGCTCTCCAATATTAAAACAGGATCCTATGGGAATAATCCACTCCTTTTGAAAACTTGTTTTTTACTTACTCACTAGATTTCTGTAAGATTTTAGTGTAGCTATCTACAAATTATCTTTTAATGAATCCATCTCATGAGTATTGAGGATGGTAGTGATATTTCTGTCAGGAACACGTGAGGAGGAAAATTCTCACATGGGTATTCAGGATCATACTGTATAAACAATTACAGCATTCAATGTCTGCAGAAAATCAAGAGGCAAATCAGCAGTGAATATCAATTATACATCTGCTGCATCACAGAGGCAGATGGCACTTTAATTGTACATCCGAAACATTATGGACAATTTTCCCCAACCCAACCTCGTTGAAATAGTGGCTTTAGCACCTAAAAATATCAAGACAGGGTATGTGTGCAATGACTCATCTAAGAACTCATTTCAGTTTGAAGATAAATATTCCACCAGTAAACCAATAACAATCTTCAAGATGCATAGCTCATGTACTGTCTTGATCTAGGTACAAACTTTTATTGATGAAAAGCAATGGGGCGACTGAACAGCTCACACCACTCAGCTCAGAGTGTGAAATTGTCAAGGAGTTTGAAGATCAATGAGACAAATTCTTTTGATTGCATCTGTAGAAATTGGAAATGTCATGGAGATAAGTAGAATAATATGGATTTACGCTCTCTTCCCAGCATGAACCTAAGAGAAGAGAGCTCAAATCGTTCTCCCTCAGACACGAATGGTTTTGTGCAGTGAGGGAAGTTTTATAGAACTTAAACAGACTCAACTACAGCTACTGACCATGGAAAATCAATTGACACCAGCCTGCATACGAAAGAATGACACTGACTAACCAGAGACTCTTGTGGTAATGCCCAAATACCAAACGTGTTGTGAATGCTTACTTAATTAAAGATTATTAAAAATTAAAACTGACTCTCATAAGAAATTACTATATTATTCAATTTGCAAAAGCTTTCGCAATTAAGTCACCCCTGCTTTATTATAGTCAGTGATGCAGATTTCAAATAGAACTTGTTCCTTATTCCCATCATGTACAAAACTGCTGGGTGTTTCAATTTGTCTACGTGGTCATACAGTCTTAAAATATTCAGCAACTCTGCAATCAGTTTACATTTCATCATGCAAGTGGATAGCACTCATTTCCTCCTCTCTCCCCCAAATATATTCATGGTTAGCCACAGCAGACACATTTTATTTGCAATATGAGCACATACGTATTTTCTTGGAAAAATTTTAGGAAGTTAATCTTAAAACCAGTATTTGGAAGGGATAATCCCTAAACAGGGACAAAGCAAACAGGAACATTCAAAAAAGGATCCATGTCCAAGAAACCAGGCGCCTCTGGTCTTTGCAGATAAGGTTTAATTTCAACTGGTGCATCAAAGCTTTCACAGGAACTTCACATGGATGATTCTTTATTTAGATCTTCAAATTTAAGTGGGACATCCAAAAATCAGAAACTCCCTAAACTGACCTAAGCCCTGCCTGACCAAAGCAGTCTAGTAGCACAGCTTTGATGGAAGAATAGCTAAAACATTCCCACAATACAAAAACATTTGTGTTGGAACCAATGTAAGCAGCATGGTTAGTTTATTATTTCTCCCAAGACAGTGAATTATATTAGATCCAGAGGAAGAGAGTTCAAGAGGCATTCCAGATCAGCAGGAGACTCTGAACAAGTAAACCTTTGCTTATGTAAGGATGGTGACAAAAGAAGTTTCTGTATTGATCAAGAGGGCAAAATAGTTCTCTCCATATAATTTATTTAACTCCTGACTCCAAACCAAAATTTCAAAGTGGGGAAATAAAAAGCGAAACACCGCTAGGAACATCAGCAGATTACAAAACTCCACCATCCTTTTTCTTGTGCCATCACTGTATCTTCTGCAGTCTGTAATTTTTGTCTGTTTAGAGCTGAAGTGCTTCCTCACAATGTCATTTGAGCCAACAGTCTCATAATATTGATTCAAGGACTTTGGTTTCAGCAAAATACTTGCCCCATTTTAAACACATGATTAGAGAAAACAGCATTCAACATAAAACTGTTTAACTGCTTTTAAGGTAGTAAACAACTACTGTTGTTACTAATATCTTGTTAAAGCAAAGTACTAAAAAATGTTTCTCATTATTTTTTTTGTTCCGTTACCACTTTGTCTTGAGCAACAACAACAAAAAAAAGGAATTCTCAACTACACCAGGGGAAGAAATAAATTAAGATTCACCACTCTGTTTTTTTAACTTCAGTTTTCAGTGACAATATAATTCTGCTGCTCTGGGGACTCTGACCTACAGAGCAGCTTGAGGGACAGCACAAACACAAATTTCCCCATAGCTTCTACTTGATTTGGGATTTGAAAGCCCTTCCAGAGATGATAAAATAAGTGAAAGAAAGAAAAAAGAAAAAGAAAAAGAAAAAGAAAAAGAAAAAGAAAAAGAAAAAAGAAAAAGAAAGGCTGTTTTACATGAGAAGGCTTTTGGTCCATCACCAAAACCTCATAAACCCAATCCAAAGCAGAGATACCAGGACACAAACAGCAGTGTTTCAGTGACAATATAATTCTGCTGCTCTGGGGACTCTGACCTACAGAGCAGCTTGAGGGACAGCACAAACACAAATTTCCCTATAGCTCCTACTTGATCTGGGATTTGAAATCCCTTCCAGAGATGAAAAAATAAGAGAAAGAAAAAAGAAAAAGAAAAAGAAAAAAGAAAAAGAAAAAGAAAAAGAAAAAGAAAAAGAAAAAGAAAAAGAAAAAGAAAAAAGAAAAAGAAAGGCTGTTTTACATGAGAAGGCTTTTGGTCCATCACCAAAACCTCATAAACCCAATCCAAAGCAGAGATACCAGGACACAAACAGCAGTGCTTCCACATGGTGCAACAACTGCCCCATTTGCCTCACAGCCAGCCACCCAGAGTCTGTGCCTTGCTGCTGAAGAAGCCAACACAAGAGATTGGCTTTCCATCCCCCTGGGACTGACAGCACCAACCCATGTCAACCTTTTGGGAAGGCCAACATTTCAGGACACATAAAGCTAAATGAGCAACCTCTCAAATACTCCAATTAGATGATTTCTGTTTTTATTAAAGTGGGCAAAATCCAATCCCCTAAAAATGAATGTAAATGCAGACTAATTGGGAATAGCCTTTGCACCCAGATCTCTGAAATGAGACCAGAACAGGGAAAATGGGTTCTTGAAAATCTCATGCCAGGTCTTTTCTATTACAATAGCCTATATAGCAGCAGTAATAATGACCTTCACTAGACATTTCCTCGAGTACTAACGACCTGGGGTTAATGGCCCGAGGCATCGTTTTATGCAGTCAACTATTGCAGCCAGCAATTAATTACCAGGAAATACAATGTGCTCTGACCACTACGGCTCAATTAGCCTCATATTATTAAAAAATGAAAAACTTGTCAATCTTATTTACTGTGAAGGTGTCCTGGATTTTATTTTTGCATATTAGACTAAAAAACCCCTTGAACCTATATTAAGCCAAACATATGTTCTACAACACTCCTCCATTAACTTCACTCAAATTACGGGGAGCCAAAGCCGAGTGTCTCGCAATAGGGGGATTATCACAGCCTGCCCACAGACAGAAAAATCTGTGGAGCAAGGATCTGCCTGAATTCTGCTTCTGCACTAGAAAAGCCTCCCTAAAAATAATTTTCATCTCTCTGGTGGTTGTAAGTGGATGGAGAGGAGGGAGAACAGTGAGGGGCACACTGCAGAGAGCATCCCTTCCCTGCCAAGAGGTGGGCAGTGGGTGCTGGAGTAAGGACAGGAAGGGAAGGGCTATCCTGCTTTCAGCAAGTTTTGTGGTTCCCCAATATCCCTGCAACAGATTTAGAAAGATATTGAGGTAGATTATTTTTGCACCCAGGTTTGTGCTCTCCCAGTTTATGTTCATTCATTACATTTTTTTGTTTCAGCAAGGCTTTTGCAAAATGCCCTGAAAACCAAGCACTGAGGGCTCAAGTGCCATTGGTCCTGGTGAGTTGTGTGTATTTCAGCACTATCACTAGGTTTTTGGGGACCTGAAAAGCTAAGGTCGGGCACTAGAGCTAGCTCTAGGAGTTGCTGGCTTTAATTTGGGAATTACCCAGCTTCAGTCCCATGAAGGATACAAAAAGCTGATCAGATTGTGACTGTAGATCCATTCCTCTAAATATGTTTCTGGCATTCACTGTGGCTTTTGTTTCCATGGAATACAGACACTCTGTGGGTGTCTTTGTGCTGGGAGGCTTCTCAAGGAACACTGAGATCTCAATGCTTTCCATCAAGACTTGGGCTCAGGCATTGCTGCTGGACAAGTGCAAGCCAACAGGGCTCTGAGCAGGACTCCTTCATGTGGTAAGACACTTCAAAAAAGCAAGCAGGAGCCTTGATCACATGCTTTGAGAGCTGCAGTTTCAGGCCAGCACAAGAACTCATTTAAACATGAAAATTCATATCTCTTGAAATGGATGATGGGTTCAGCTTAGTTTGATCCTCAGTGCCATTAAAGCCTCTTTATGAAATGGCTGATTTCAAACGCACTTTTGCAAGTTTCTGTGCTTGCTGATATTTAAAAGCAGAAAGCATTAAGACACGTGGGGGCAAAATGTGTGTGTCTGTATGCAAAATGTAGGGAAGAGCACAGGGAAGTGTTTACCCAAGGTTTGCCAGTCATGGCAAAGGTGGAAACACGCATTCCCTGGCAGCCTTTGTGGTGGTTTCAGAGAGCTGGGAACAGTGTGCTGGCTGGTGAAAGCCCAAACCTCCATCCAGCCTTTCTGACTGACCCCTCCAAACCAGATTTTGGTTGGGGGTCAGCCACCAGCTGTGGTGGCTTTTGTTTTCAACAAGACACAGGACACAAGGCAGCTGTCACTGGTGTTGGCAGGACTGGCCACCTGAGCACAGCAGCTTCAGGTGCCACATCACAAAAATCTGCATTTTCATGGGATGTACTGAGGAAGGATCCACGTGGGACTTCCATACATCTCTGAACCCAGGCAAACCACATTAGCCTGTCAGCAGGCTGGATCATTGCCATGCTGAGAAATTATGAGTACAATAATTACAGAAGTATGACATTCGTAACCAGAAGGCAAAGAATGGGAAAAAATGCAATTGTCCAATGTCACAAGTCCTTCTCATGTATTAATAGCTATTCATAACCTTGCATCTTTGTTAGGGCAATTATAGCATTTTTAACATTTTATTTTAGTTTAGGAATATCAGTCAAGCTTTCCAATGCATTTTATTTTTGAAAAGCCAAAGTGGTATGATTCTTTTATATATTGTCAAAAGGAGTTGACTTATTTAGAGATCTTTTCGACTCGTTAGTATGTTACTTTTCTTCTAATTGTAGATATGCTCCAATTAATCATAATGATCATTTACTCAAGTGCCCACTAATTCTCTTCCACAAATAGCAATGTTCTATAGCATTGGAAAAAAAAATTAAATCAATGGCCACATTTCTGCTGAGATAATTTTATCAGTCATTCAGAATGAACAGCTAGAATACACAAAAGCCATATACATAAGAAAAAAAAAAAAAGATAAACCAGTAATCCCTCTTAGTCCTTTCTTAAGGCATAAATATGAGAATTCAGATGTGCAAACATTACGGTCGGCTTCTTCAACGGCATGCTCAAGCAGAGGGACAGGGAAAAGAAAATTGATGGCATGCACTAGAGCAGAATGGAAGGATAACAATTTTATAGTCGTGCAGCTCAGATGGCTAAAAGGTGACATCCACCACAGGGAAACCAAGAGTAATCCCGGGGAGTGTTTAATCTCATTTAGCTGAATTAAATCACTGTGTTTGAAGACTTACTGCAAGTTTACAAAGGCAAATAGTAAAGTTCAGAAATAATTCAGTTCTACAGGGGAAATTATCAACAAGAAATGGCTAAATTCCCAGTCCACGGTAGCAAGCAGCCACACAGCACCAAGCAGGAATTTGCTGCTTTCATCCCATCCTCTAAAAGAGCAACCAGCACAGCTCAGCTACTGCTGCTCGTGGAGCCCATTAGCAAATTACTGCCTGGCTGGAGCAAGGACAGAGCCAGGGAGGAGGGAGATTCCTGCCAGCATGGATCCTCCCCAGCGACCTCCGGGTGCCGTGGCACATTAGCATCTCCTGCCCAGACCTTCTGGCAAGGCTGCGGGTGGAGCCCACACACCTGCACGGCGCAAATATCTGTGAAAGCAGCATGGAGAGGGCTGCACAACCACCTCCCCTTGCTGTGCGAGTGTCCCCACAGACCTCATTTTGGGCATGAAGCTGAAGAGGGCCAGATGTCAGGGCGCAGCGGGGTCCTGGGGGAAGGAGCTATCCATTCCCGAGCAGCGCTGCTCACACGCAGAGCGGTGTGTGTCGGTCACGCACTGCTGGCACGTCACCCTGCCTCAGCATCAGCTGCATTAACCTCTCACCACGCCACCAAAAGCAATGAGTGGGTTTTGTTTTCGTGGAAAGAGCGTGCCAAGCATTGACCTCCCAGGGCAGCGTGGTCTGTAGATGAGGTTGCAGCGCGGAGGTTTGAATGTCGAGGGCTTTCGCACACTGCCGACACAGAAATAATTTAATCCTGAGATGAGAGAGGCAGAAAATGACCTCATCCTTCCACTGTAACCTTGCTGTTCCCAAAGGTTTTAATATGATCCTCCAAGCTGAGCTGTGCTGCTGCAATCTGTCTAGAGGTTTGAGGGGGACAGAACACAGCTTTATGGGGGGAGGGGGCAGCCCTAGGTCTAAACTGGGCTTGGAAGCTCTATATCATTTTAGTTACCAAATTTGTCTTCTCAAGGGCAGACTTCAGACATAAAACATAGCAGTTAAACATATGAAATAATTTATGGAATATCTGGAATGTTGTCAAGTCCAACACCTCAGAAGCCAACTGAGCAGGGCTGGGCCCCCATAGGGTTTAGTAAGGATACACTTAAATCCTGGAGTGTGTTTTAAGAGCAACTCTGTAGAGTTCATTGCTACACTCCAGAAAAATTATCAGATCAAGGAGATTCACACTGTTTTGAGGACTCCAGTGTAGCCTTCCTTGAGGGATGGAAGGATGATTCAGGAGAGCCCTCTTAAAAAGGAGGACTGGAATCACATCAGAAATCTGGGATTTTCAGTGGACAATGACTCAGATGCCGATTATTTCTGACGCAGTTTAGAAACAGAGCAGTTTTCACATCTTTCTGTTGCAGATGTCTGCCTCGCAGCACAACAAGGAAACACCAAGGGCAGCACCCTCGATACTGCTCTGGCCACCCAATTTCTCCCTCTTCACGCTGGGCATTGTGAACACCACACAGTTAATGCTCCAAATTCCCTGCTGACCTTTTTCTCCTTGAACTCTAGAGATAACCAAGTCCCACACAATGAAGGTCACTTAGGAAATCTCACATGCACCTCTATTCCAGCCTCAGCTTGGACGTAACTCAGACCTAAAATAATGAATTTCACCACATGAAAGCATCACACAGACTCTTGAAAATAATGATGCTCCTACAAACACAAGCATTTACCATTAATTTAGAAGTGCATTTATTTTCTAATGTTATATTATTTCTTCAAGGAGAGTATTTGTGTATACAGATGGGAAGAGTAAAGCTGGATTATAAATAGGGGAAAAACTTCATCCTGATGGAGAGGGTGATGCAGCTAGCTGAAGCTAGAAGCTGGAGCTTTACCGCAAATAGAGAACCATGCTTCTCTTCCCTACCATTTTAAGATTAGATTAATTGGTAAACATTGAGCTACAGATGTTGCTCATTGGAACCTCTGTTGTCACTTAATACAGATTAATTAGTGTTAGTGTCATGACCTGGAATAGTTTGGAAGTCAAGTCCCTGAGATGTATTTTCACAAGATGCAGTAATGCTGTCTCAGGAGACACCAGGTATCATAACTTATTGTGCTGTTAAAATATGTGCAGTCAATATGTCTGCAGCTTTAAAATTTTACAATATACTAATAAGACAGACATAAAAACTTATTGGTATCACTCCCATCAGTATTAATGATCCTAACACAGCAGGTGTTATCAGTCCTAACAAGACACAATATTTAAGCTATTTCATGCTTAGATGCTCCCCTCTCTTGATTCACAGAAGCTGAGGAAGCTCTGTTTCAGTGATTTGATAATGCTACAGGCAGAGTCACTTTGGGCACAGCTCTGCTCAACTTCCTTCATGCTGAACCAGGCAACATCCCTCATCTCCTGTGATTTCTGGAGCAAGGAAGAGGCAGGAGTCTTGCAAAGCAGGCACATTCCAGAGTCATTTGTAGTACAAGATATTTACCAGAGTAGACAAGTTGCAGTTATATTTGCAGACTGCAGTTTTTGCATGAACACAGTATCTTTATTTTAGGAAAATATATGTTTAAGACTGAAATTCTCCTTCATTAAGCCTTTTCCCTGGTCTGGGAGGGAAAAAAAAATAATCACTATAAACAAGGGGAAAAAACCAAACCACAGTATTGAACTGGCAAGAGAGCAATATAAATTTTTTAAAAATCAATTTAGATTAATTAATTCTATAGCCAATATTTTTTTCACTAAAGAGAAGTGTGATGTGTCCACCTAAGACTGAAGGTGTTTGAGATAATGGGTGCACAAGAAATGTCCAACTGGGAGCTGCTCTTGGCCACTCCAACACCCTGTTCTGGGTAGCATTTACTGGAAACAGGTGAGTCATGAGCTGTCAGCACAGCTGGCCCCCTGAAGTGCCACCTGGTCCCCTGAGCAGCTCTCTGCTGGGGCACGCTGGAGCTAGGTATCCATGTCCTGTGAATGGTCCTTCTGTAGGAAAGAAACCCCACAGCCCAGAGATGTCCATCTTTCTTCATTGACCAGAAATTATTTTGGGATGAGAAAACTCCTGATTTGGATCACTCACTCAGTGCATCAAATGCCAGGAAAGGCAATTAATGGCTCTGTACCTTGGTTTCTTTACTTGCAGCACAAAGTGCTCTGAGGTACCCCATGGAGAAGGAGATATTTTCAGACTATGATGCAGCACTGCCAAATGCTGCTGCTGATTATGTGTCATGAAAAGTGGATGGTTGGATGCACATTCTGCATTCTATTGCAGGGGAAATGCAGTACTGAAATGCTTCTCACTGCTAAAAGAATACTCTCTCACTGAAGAATTCTCACTGAAGTACTAAAATCTACTTCTGTGGACTTCCCAAAGACATCTAATCTTTGAATCTCTGGAGGGTGGCTGTTTTAGAAGAGATGCCATTATAGCTGCTAATTGTGGGATGAATTATGCAAGAATTTATTATTGATTCAAGGGTAGCCTGCTCAGGCATGCAATCAAAGCCAAGGCAGAACAGAGGGGAAAAGATGAGGTTTCTATAATTAACTAACTAAGCTGATTCATAACCCAAGAAAAACCCAAGGCAAAAGAAGTAGTTTGCAAAGTGGAGCATTTTCTATAACAAATCACCTTTTCCACGTCCATAACCAACCTCTAGTACCAGAGCAGAGCCCACTGTTAGATGAATCCATTCTCAACACAGAAATATATCTCCACCTCGCAGGGTCAAAGGCAGGAACCCCTCTGGCTGTGGAGCCACAACCCAGCCCATCCACGTGGGTCTGTGCCCAAAGTGAAGAGACCCAAGGAGTCCTGGTGACAAACCAGAGCTGTAGAAATGCCCTAAAAATAACAACGGGGCAAGGCCATGTACCACAGAAAGCCACATTTTAGAAGAGAAAATTTGCTGACAGCTTGGCACTGCACTGAAGTTTGACAAGGTCTGTTCAAGGAGTACAGAGACTGGGGAAAGAGAGGTTTAACTAGAGGATTCAGAGGGTATTGAGACTAAAGGCATATAGAGCCCAAACAATGACACAGGGGTTATGGACACTCATCAATTTATTTTTGAAAGAGAAATTAGAAGAGGTCATTTAAAAAGCCAGGAAGGCCGGAGGTAAGCAAGAGGAAATAGAATGAGCTTGCACAGCAAGTCAGTCACTGACAAATATAAAACAAACCATGCAGAGGTTTAATAGCATGTTTAGCATTTCGAGTAATGGACATAAAATTTGCTTTTCTCAACTTGACCTTTCTAAACAACCTTAGGCACTGCAGGGCTCTTATCCTGCAGCATTCTCTTTACTAAACTCATCATGTCTCTGAGTGCTAGAGACCATTTCCTAATGCAATCAGAAGAGAGATCAGTAGTAATGACAATAATTATATAAATATGTATTTAATGCCTATGTATCTGTGCATTCTCACGCACATGTGCACACACACATGCTACTTATAACAACTCTCCAGCAGAAATGTTACAGTGACATTTAGGTAGAAAAACATCCAGCAGAGATCTTACACTAAAATCATCTCTGATTCTGCTGCATAGAAAATGGCAACAGAAGTAACAGAGAGGAAAAAAAAAATCAGTAAAGCTAAGCAACTCTCTAATACCCCACCAAAAGGGCTTATTTTAATTGCAGCAGGACACTGGCACGTTTCTAGAGTCAGCCACGTGTTCTAAATAATCTTCTTTAAAATATTATAAATATGCAGAACTTTCAGAAGTAGGTCAGTGGCTCAACATGTTGTAGCAAATAGCTGGGATAAATACCAGTCATCACCCTGTGGTCTGCAGTCAGTAGGAGATGTGACACCCTCTGCAGCGAGTGGAATGGCGATTCACTGCCTTAGAGGAGCATTCCCCAGGTGATACCACAGCTGAGTCTGGTCACAGCTAACAACATGCCTCCCAGCCAGCAGAGAAATCAAGCTCTCCCTCTCATCTTTTAAGTTGTCTCACAATCAAGCAAGGGCAAAAGCAGGAGGACGTGAGAATTCAAGACACTGATTTAATGAACAAAATGAAATCTGCTGCTCGGGATAAACCCCGAACACAAGTGCCAGAAAGGTGACTTCAAAATCCTGCCTTGAGCATTGGTCCAGATGTGCTAAAACCCTTCGTGGGAGGAATGTCTCCATGCAAGCCCCAGATGAGCCTTTTGCAAAGTTCCCTGGGACCTGTAAAAGCCAAGCACCGGCTCACACAAAATCCTCCCGTGGATTTGGAGCCCTGAATCCATGCGGTGCAGCTCCCCTTGCCCACCCCCCCTTTCCCAAATGGATTTCAGCAAGCACTTACCATCAGCAAGCTCAGAGCAGATTCGGGAGCACGCTGCACAGCCATCTCCTCTCTTCCTACATACAAATCCTCCCCACGACTTGGTCAGCCCTCGGCCCTCCGTCACAGCAAAGCATCCACAGAGCCCACAGCTCACTGCAGGGAGAGAAACCCCAAATCAGGGTCGGAGAGCATTTGCAAGAGGAGGAGAGGATGGATGAGGGGGTGGGGAGGAGAGGAGGGAAGGAAATAACCTTCACAGCCAGGGAAAGAAGCTTAAGCTAGGCCAAATTTTACACTAGAGAGAAGAGGAAAATGAAACAGAGAGCCGGCTGGAGAAACAAGATATCAGGAACTGCAGGATATTTAAAGCTCAGGCGCACGCCACCACAGAAAGCAGCATCAGCAGCAGCACAGGACATGTATCAAACACCTACATGACAGGTTAGGTCCAAGCCATCCTCCCCCTGCCCCAGCTTGCGGACTGTAATTAATTGTTCTTAATTGCCATGGTCCTTCCTCCACCTAAATAAATCCTGGGTAGCACAGAAGTGCCGTGCCCCTGACTCTGCATCTTCCTCCCTGCCCTGGTGATGCTAGCGCAGAAACCACGTCAAACATCGCCACGTACCGCTCCCAACAGGGTCAAACCTCTTCTCTCTTCTCGCCAAGCCCTGCTTCGCCTGCTCGGCAGAGCAGACGCCTGCACAGCGCAGACATGAGCAATGAGAGCAGCCAGAGCCAGGAAGCACCCGGTGCTCACTTGAGAGTAACAATTACCTTTATCCTATTCGAGCGAGAGCTGGGTTACTCACTGACCCTTTTCACCTTATCCCCCCCACCACCCTCAAAGAAAGTCTCTTCCTCCTCCTCCTCCTCCCCTCCAAATGGACTCAGCTCCCCATGGAGCTAACACACTTCCCAGAAACATGTAATTACACAGGCTGTTGTGTTAGCGCTCTGATCACGCTGCCTGTACCGCATGGAAACGGCAGCCAGGCAGCCCCCCCTTCCTTCCCTTCCCTTCATCCCTTCCCTGCCCAAGGAGAGACGTGCTGCAAACCCCGCCGCGCTCCCGCCGCTCCGGGCAGACGGCTAATCGTGAAAATGTGCCCGCTTAAGGCACAGAGACAAATTAGCCCTGAAAATAAGCCCCTTGTTTAAACGCTAGGTGTAAATGGAAGGTGGCTCTTGAAAGCCTTTAAAAATAAACAGAGCATCCTTGGTAGGAAGGCCACTCCTCTGAAGCAGGTGTGCCCTGGCAGACCTGTCAGACCCCTGTTTTGTGGGGCTCAGAAGCCTCCTGGATTTCAGTGTGTCAACACTCATTTCACCCCTCTGAAAAAGCAGAGTTTTGGCTTCGTTTCCTAAAATGTTAGGCTCCATCTAATGACAATGTCTGTTCATCTTCCAACTCCCACGTGCACACTCCCCTCCCTCCCCCCAACATGATTTTGGAACCCAATTAAAAGTTTCAGACAAATTCAGCCAGAGTTGAATTCTCTGACACATGTCATTCCTGCAACTTTTATAGAAATTGGCACCAGATAGAAAAGAGAATCAAATTACTGTCTCCATGAAGGCAGCAGAAATCCTCCCTTGTGTTCTGGAAGTTACATCTGGCACTTACAGCTCTGGAGCACTTGTTTGCCCAAACTCTCTTGATCACCTTTCACTATGCTTTAACAAAGGGAACACAGTGACCTGGGGCACTGCAGACATTGCCAGGAAGGTCATCCAGGACGTCTGTGGCACAGCCATACCTCCCCTTTCCCATGGGGCATGTGACATACAGGGAAACTTGGTTTGTTTCATTTAAATCCACAGATGAGTGAAATCCACTCCCCTGCCCACAAACTGTGTCACCAAGCCTGGGTGGTGGCGGCAAGGGCTTCCCTCTGCCAGCACGTTTTCCACCAAGAGATGTGGTGGAAAGCCACTCGTGCACAAAGGGGTCACCTCTCAGGAGGCAGTCTAAACTCACTCATGGACACACAAGAAGGCATTTTCTGGGATCCTCTCTCCTTGGTTTTGGGTCACAGACATCAACAACACTCAAGGAAAGTCCCTTGTCCTGCAGCTGGAGGTGGCATTTACTGGTTTCTTTCTGACCTGACCTTTTCCCCTGCAGTGAATGCAGCTCCTGTGATCACACATGTGCCAGCAGCTGTGCTTGTCACCAATCCCTGTGTGTATCTCCACTGAGAGAGAACAGGAGCCCAGCTTCCTTAAATCCACAAAGGTACCCCAGCACCAGGGAGCTCTGTCCTTCAGCCAGTTGCTTCAATGCACCGAAGAGCTGAGGCAGTTTCAAGGCATTTTTTAATCCCAGGGCCCATCGTGGCTGTCTGCAGAGGGTCACCCTTTCCTCACAACCATCTGAAACTATGAACTGTCACACGATGTCATCAGCTCCCGCCCTCCTAAGAGATCTGTTTTCATCCCTGAAGACAATCAGCTTGTTGGTTGTTGCAAAGAGTGGAGAAACAGGCTACTTAAATGTCTCTTGAAAGGGGAAAATATGCATAATGAAAGATTAAGCTAAGTTTTAAAATATGTCTCAAATGTCTCAAGGCATCAGATTATAAAATATGTAACTAAATCTATTTCAACAGCACCATGACAAATATCCCAAGGCTATTTTCCCCCTACACTAACCCAATCTGAACTTCTGTAAGGAGGGGACTGCAGAAATTACGTGTTCAGTAGCTCTTGAGTTCGACAAGCAAGGTTTCTCCTTTGCCAAGAGATTTAAAGAAACAGCCTATTCCTACATTTTTGGACTCAATTGAAATGAAGAATCTGGAAGTGTGGATGGTTCTTCTGTCTCTAGCTCTTGAATTCACTCCACAGTTGAGCAGGGTAAAATTCAAACACCAGGAGCTAGTTATGATTTGTAGTGTCCTTGAGAAAATTCTAGGTTTTTCCTGGGCTCTGCAAGTCTCAGAGTAATGATCATCTGTAGGGAGCCATCTGCATACAAGTATATGATCTATGGCTTCAAGGTATATTTGCAAACTTACCTATGGCTTAGCCATTTTCTCCTATTTACGTGAATAAATTTTGCAGCACAAGAGGAAAAAAAACCATAGATCATTACTCACTGCAGGTTGTCAGGAGACAAGAAGAAAAAAATTTAAAGGAACTTGTTGGATAGACAGGTAAAACTACAGACTTGTGTTTTGTTTCAAGGCCTAAAGCTATGGCATTGAGGCCACACCTCGAGTGCTGTGCTCAGTTCTGGGTCCCTCAAATCAGTGGGGACACTGAGGTGCTGGAGGGGGTTCAGGGAAGGGCAATGGAGTGGGGGAAGGGTTTGGAGCATGAGTCCTGTGAGGAGCAGCTGAGGGAGCTGGGGGTGTTTAATCTGGAGAAAAGGAGGCTCAGGGCTGACCTCCTCACTCCCTACAACTGACCGGAGGGTGAAGCCATGTGCAGGTCAGGTTCTGCTCCTGGCTCACCTGCCACAGGGGGAGAGGACTTGGCCTCAAAGTGCACCAGGAGAGTTTACATTGAACACAAAGAAGAATTTCTTCTCAGAAAGGGTGATTAGACCTGGGAAGAGGCTATCCAGGGAGATGGTGGAGTCACCATTCCTGGAGGCGTTTAAGGAAACCTGGATGTGGCACTCAGTGCCATGGTCTGCTTGACAAGGTGGTGTTTGGTCACAGGTTGGACTTGATGATCTCAGAGGTCTTTTCCAACCTCACAGATTCTGTGTTTCTCTGCTCCATGATTCTGTGACCCAAGCAAAAGAATTCATTAGATGTCTTGTTTTTCTCCCACTGTATTTTAAGATAAATAGCTCCTAGAATTGGTAAACAAAGAAAAAAATTACATCAAACTGTGGATTAATAGGAAAATTAATACCAGTAAGAAGACACAAAGCACTTGCAGACTGGTTTATATATAGACATGTTCTCCAATTCCAGTGGTAGAACTTTGACAGGGATAAATAAGCATAGATATGCAATATCATGGTAGAATGGGTCACCTTTGTTAGAGCTGGTGGTTGCTGGGCACATAATTTGAGGTTCTGGTAATGCAATGTGGTAGGAAAACCCTCTGCTAGAAGCACATTGTGCTGCCTGTTCATGGATATCCAGAAACTGAGAGGCACCTGCTGTCCTCAACAGGAGACTGAGAAGAAGGTGTTACTAAAGGTATGAATAAAGGCAAGACAGAGTTCAGTGTTAATTGCAAGACTTGATTCCATCTGGTACAGAGCTTATATTTCATATTATTTCCAGGGTTTTTTTCTTCAGTAAGCAAATAGGAGCTCTATTTTTCAGAGAAAGTAAATTTCTCAAGCACTGCTACCATATATGTTTAACCACTCAAAGTCAAAGTTGTCCCTCCAGTCAGCTGTGACATTTGTGAGAGAACATAATCCTGTTATGAATTTTGATTTGCCTTCTTGCATCACAGATGTGTGTTTGAGTGAAATGTTGTCTAGTTATATGACAAGTGCCAGGAGGCCACTTGTTTCAGCAAAGGCATATGAAGAAAATATTATTTTATCAAGAGGAGTTAAAGCCCTTACCTCAATTTATAAGGAGTTAATGAAGCAAGTCCTGCCAGCGTTTTGGCATGAAAATATACATTAAAATTGAGGATACTAACATAAGCAATGACATGACCAGAATCACACTCATTCACAAATCTAAGAAATCAATGGAGAGCCCAACACGCACTGGACCGACCTTGAGATATATCAAAGTTCATGCCATGCTTGTTAATACTGAACATTAAATTTCAAGAACTATGAGCTTTCAGTGTTGTGAAAAGAATATATGGTGTAAGAGTATGAAAAGCTGTCTGAGTCTATTTAATTTCCTGTACCCATTCATGTGTTCCTCATGCATCCAAACTATTTACTGGAACTTCAATGGTTATTGTCAAGTATGTGTTAGTCACAGAATTCAAATTTGCATGATGAATGGCCATGGCAGAAGTGCTTCTTCTTTAATCCACAAAGGAGGAACCACTTCATACAACATTCTGCAAGAAAGCAACAAAGCTGGAAGTCTAAGATGCTTAACCAAGCTATAGAAAATTACACAAAAAAATACTCATATAATTGAAACAGACAAATGTGAGGACCTACATTCTGCTTGTAGCATATCCCCAAAGATAAAAGCCTGATGCCAACAAGTAAATTATTCATTGTGAATTATTCACTCAGCTTTAAAAAATATTTGGAAAGAACTTACTGAATTTGCTTTTCTCTCCACCTTCCTATGCTCCCTTCCATCAACCCAATTGCTCTAAAAGTCACTTGTCATGCCCCACAAACAGATCTCAGCAGGGCTGGGACCGTTTCTTCCAAAAACTCTCTTAGAAGCTTTTGTTAATTATAAATGCAGTGATAAGGATGACTCTCCAGGCTGCCAAAGAAATACCACATAGGAAGAGAAATGTCATTCGTGGAGCCAGCAGACTGCCAGATGAAGCCACCACGAGTAGATATCTGAGGGGGAAGGTCTCTGGTCAGCCTCCTCCTCCATTGCCACTCTCTCTTTAAGGTGAACTTGGTGAAGGTTCCCCTATCAAGTGTTTGAGAAAATGCTTTCTTTCCTTCCTCAGTGAGGAGGTATTACAGAAAATATTGTTAGAAATCTCTCCAGGTGAGATGGACACCTAGAATATGACCCTGGCTAGGAGAAGATTTGATTTCAAACTCATCTCTAATTTGCTGATTGGCACACTTCCCTTGCCTTGCTTTTTTTGGCAACTATTCACTAAGGAAAAGAAGTGCTGCTCATGAGTGATATAAACCAGAGGCTCTGGCTCCATCCAAGTGCTGAAAGCTTCCCTGATTGAACTCTGAATCATTTGTCTGTAGAGCTGTGCAAGCAACCCACAGGCTGCTGATTGCTGAGCAGTCTCACTCTCCAGATGACTTATGTCTGAACACTAATTAGCTTTGACAGACACTGCTTTGGAATAAGAAGAGTCCTGGAAATATCATCTATTGTATGGACAAGAGTGAGATTGCACAAAACTGTTCTGATATAGCACCATAGAGGCAGAGATATTTCTTGGACCCTCTGAAGACACTTCTTCATGATGGTGACTATCACTGGAGTACAAAAAAATTGCAAAAAATTGCACTCCTCTTCCACAAGTGTGAGGGTTATACCTGGCAAAACAGGAATACCAGACCAGAGTCCCCTTGCTGAAGGGGAAGCTGCCTGGGCTGGGAAGAGAATTGAGGCTTTTTGTCACCACTATGCCAACCAAGAGGCAATGTCCAGGCTTTCAAGAAAATGCTCACTTTCAAGAAACCTCAAAAGGCCAGAAAAAGGTCTTGTAGGTAAGTATGGGAACTGGAGTGCCCAGAGAGGTAAGCCAGTAGCAAGAATTCTGGTTTATAGCAGCAGATATATGAGAAATATGAGTGGGAAGTGGGGTGGGTTCCCACCAGCAGCAGTGAATTGACTCTGAGCTGACCACCTGCCCTTGCACAGAGCCATCTGCCACACAGCTACTGCTCCTCTCAGTTTTGAGATGAGGTTGGCCTACTTTCTTCTGCCTCTCACCATGAGAAAGACTCCTGTCTTCCACCTTTCCCTTCAGCCTGTGCAAGATTTCAGGAATCCTGGTAGCTTACACCTGATATTTGGCAGCTGAACTCCTGGAATTTCCTGCTGAGCTCTGGCCAGTGGGAGCTGACACCAGCAGCACCTCCTGCATCTCCATCCATCAGTGCCACACTTGTGCTCAGAGCTCAGCAGGGGCTGGGCAGCCTTGGGCAGGAGCTGCTTCTGTCTAAACAGGGAAGGTTCAGACGTGGCATCTCCCATCACCCACTCCCCAGTACATCCCCACCCAGTTATCACACCCCACACCAAACAAGCCAGGAGAGGAGTCCAGTTCCCAGAGAAACTCCAAACTCCCTCTACTTCGTGAAACAGCCTGTGGCATTTAAACCTCTGGCAAGAAAATATATAGATTAAAGAAAAACCTAACACTAAAGTATTCAGAAAGCTGACCTCCTATATTCTTCCAGCTTATATTCTATTTAATTTAGAATGCAAAAACTTAACACTAATGGTGCACTGGGACAATCCTAATTTAAAAAACCCTGAAGGTTAATAACTAGAAAAATAAACATGTCGTAACTCAAAGTATGACTTAATAGCAGCATAGTAATTAACATTCAATAACCATCTTACTCAATTTGAAAGGTCTGGGCTTCATATTATGATTGTTTAATATTAATTTGACATTTACAAGATTATGGCCTCAGCAGACTCAGATATCATGAGTCCAGCTGAACACAGAGTCCCAGTGGAGGGTGTGGAGTCTGCAAGTGTGCATCACTGCTGCAGTTATATTTGTTTTCTGGAAATGCATTCCTCTGTGCTGTTGCATTATCTGTTGGGCTCTACTTGTGCTACTTGACCTAACGTGCACCTGTGCAGGTGAATTAAGTAAAATTAAACAGCACTTTTCAACCAATTCAGTTTTTTTGTTTTTATTATAGTATTCATTTAGAAGAGCTTGGCTGAGTTATCTCTCATCAACAAGGCTAGTTCTATAGTCCAGCTTTGTGTAGCTGCGCTAAAAAACTTTTCAGATTTTGTTTTACTGTGCATTTTTAACTTCCAATCTACATTTATTGATAACTAGGGCTTAATTTTTGTGCTGACAATATATTTCAATGAAGTAGCTCTAGCTCCTAATGGCTTACCTCTAGATGCATTTGAGATAACCAAAATTATCTTTGCCCTCTGTGAATTTTCCAGCAGCCTGCCAAGAAAAAGACTTGTCTCTTTCCATTATAAACCCTTTGCTACCCACATCAGCTAGGATTTGTCTTCCCTGAACAGCACTGACCAGCAGCCTCTACATTATTTCAGATGAGATCTGACACCTTTGCTACACCATGCCTCGTATTTTTACAGATCATGCAATTTACTCTTTCTCTAGGAAAGACAAGAGCATTCAAATTATTTTTTTAGTCAATGCATCCCATTATGCATTCAATCAGCTCTTAAATATGTTTTCAGGCTAATATATTGCAGCCATCTTTATGGCCACCCAAGTGTGATTTAAAAAAATCATGATACGAACAGGGATAAGTGCTTCTGTACAGGACTATAAGTAAGTGGAATGGGATTATGGAGGGTCTGGGAATTCCAGTCTTTGCCCTATGCAAGTCCTTGGGTCTGAAAGGTGTAGTTGACCTTTTGAGACTGCTTTAGTAAAAACCTCAGCACATCAGGTGGACCAGTTTTCAATGCTTGGGAAGGTTTGAAGGCTCTACACTTTGAACTCAAGCCCTGTGAGTCCTTTCAGAGCAGCACTGTCAGTGTTGCCTCCATCCTCAGGGCCAGCCTGTGATGCAACAAGGAGCTGTGTGTCCATTTCTTCAGGCCCATCTATATTCCCCTGTGAAACCTCTTTGTTCTCCTCCCTGAGCCTCTGCCTTTCAGCCTCAGAACAGTTTTTGCACAGAGTGGACTTCATTCTGGTGTTGTTTGGCTGGATGTTAAATAAAGTGACTTCTGCTCCATAGTGCTTAAGGGCAGACAGTCAGACAAGTAAAATCAAATTGTATGTACCTGAATGCAAGGGTCACTGAGAGCTGTCTATTCTCAGTTTCTGTCCTCAGACCAAGAGTCACCCAACCTAGTAAAAACAATTTATGGGTAAAGACATCCAGCCAAAGATAACCCATTAGAGCTTCCTCATCACTCAATGGACTAACACATGCAGCTCCAGAGGGTAGGTTACACACCCTATTAATCTTCAAATGACTGTTCTCTGGAGAGTCTGGGCTCTCTCCACTGGCTACTGCAGAATCTTAAATGACCATTTTAACATTGTCAGCAAATCTCAGCTTGAGCATTGGCACTGGGAGCTGCCCTCAATTCCCAGCGTTGCTAGTTGTACATGTTGTGAGATCAGGAAGCACCACTGCAGTGCTCTGTGCACCTTTGAGGGTGCATGCAAACCACAGCTCCACAGTCCTGGAGGCTGCTGACTACTCAGGGTGCTGCCATTTGTTTACTATTTCCTTCAGCCACCACTTGAGACAAACCGGTTGTACATGTTGTGAGATCAGAAAGCACCACTGCAGTGTTCTGTGCATCTTTGAGGGTGCATGCAAACCACAGGCCCAGGTCCTGGAGGCTGCTGATTACTCAGGGTGCTGCCATTTGTTTACTATTTCCTTCAGCCACCACTTGAGACAAACCCAGAAGGAAACAAAAGTGATTATGGGAAGGTTCCCTTAGAAAAACAAGAAAACCATGCCAAGAGCGGCAAGGATGGGATATGCAGAGAGGTTTGTCACCTCCCTTGGGCTGAGGAAGAAAAATAGCACAGGCTAAAAATATAATATCTACTCTTGGTCTGTCAAAACTATTTGTTTGTACCACAGCTGCATCTTGGATTTCCATCAGAGACGTAGCTGACCCTGTGGTGTTAGACATTGTGCATACACCTTACTAGACCTGGGATGACCCTTCACTTCTGAGCAAAGTGTGGGCTCAGGGGAGAGGAAAGTGATGAATACTTTCCCAACCTGTTCACCTGGCTTCCAGCACTGCACTGTAACCTCCCAAACTACCACAGCTATTCCAGCACTGACTGCTGTGGCATGACCTAAGTAAGATGCATTGCTCACACTGAGGAAATGACAGTCCACAATGAGATGGAAGAAAAAGGGGGTTAAGATGGAAAAAAAAATACACTCGCAGCAGTAAGATGTAAAATTACACTCAGATGTTTTTTGCATGTAGAATATTTACAGCAGTCAGGACGCTGGTGCTTGCCAGAGGGAGTTATCGGAGCGTTAAGAGTTCATCATTCAGCTGCTGTTTCATAATGCAGTCAGGGTAACAATGACATACTTAACACAAGTAAATTTTGAAATAAAAAGGAAAATTAGTTTTATTCATTTCTGAATTACTGTTACAAGTTACTAATTTATAGGAGCAGTAATAAAACCAGAACTGTGTTCACAAGGTAACATCTACAGTTCCAGAGGAGCACGGCCATTAATAAACAGAAGTGAGTGCAGAATTTTAAGTACCCTTCCTTAGTCCAGAAATATGTTCTGTGAAAACCTCACATAAGGGAGTGAGCAATTCAGCTCAGCCCATTAATTGCCTTAAATATCATGGCTGGTAATCTGCAAATTAGATTATAAAACTTCATTGCATATAAACAAATGCCAAGATGGATTGCCTCTTCTTTCCTGGCAATTAGTTTGTAGAATAGTTACTGTATTTTATGTTTAACAGTATTAAAGAGCCAACAGTGATTTCACAGTAAAGCAACTTCATAATGAATATTGGTTTTATGAATCCTAAGTCCAGTCTTTTATGGCTGCCCATCAAACTCCATTTTGAAATACACTTTTATTCTCCACTTGATCTAATCAGGTTCTCTCTACAACACCTCTGGGCACCCAGGACCTGGGTCTCCAGGCCCATAAAGGGACATTACATGTCCAGTTTTCTAGAGATGTGAGGTTTTTTTATTTTCCTATTTTTTCCCCCTTGCCAGGAACCAAAATTGGTGGGATACTGAGAAGCTGCCACATCAGCCAGAGATTTTTGGATGTCTGGTGTCTCCTAGTAGTGATGTAGACAGATAAGGCTCTGTCTGTGATGCTCTACACCTAGAAATCAGGGATTGCCACAGGGCACATTAAGCACGTAGCTTTTCTATTATGGGGAAAGGAAGAGGAAATGTATTTAATTGTTGTTCTAGACCACAGCAATTAACAGGTGGGTCCGCAGAGTGACCACCCCGTCAGATCTGTGGGGGTGAAAGCAGTGACACAGGTCTGTGTACAGACCTATTCCTCACCACTTCTCATCTGTGGGTTGCAAGTGTGGTACCAGACCTGAAGAAATTAATATCTTTTTTAGGAGACCAACTTTAAACCATTGCAGGAACTGTTACTTGTCTCAGTTTTCAACTGGGAAGGTGGGTTCCCAACCCTCCTCAGCTTATTAAGAGAAACACTGGCTTTTTCCATCCTTGTCCTGGGCTTTGCCACTAAAGCCTCTGTTCCTCAGAGGTGACAGCCATCAGGTGTGAGCATAGCACTGTGATGATGACCCCAGAGGGCTCCACATCTCAGATCACACAAGCACAAGGGACAACCAGATGTGTTTAAGCTCTCTCCCAAGACTCTGTGACTGCCAGGTGAAGGACCAGCACTCTCCAGAGCCCTGAGCAGTGAGGAGATGGAAAGCTCCATCTCCTTCTCCTCAGAGATTTTGGCATCCAACCAACCTGAAGTGATAAAAGGAGTCTGAAATCTGAAAGGCCCTGCTGGGCTCAGGCCAGGCTCTTGTAGAAACTCAGGAAGTGGAGGAAGGTACAGATGAGAAATACAAAAAAGACAATTGCCTCATTCAAGCATCAGGAGGCTGAGCACCCCCAAACAATGTGGGACGCCAAAGACTGATGCCCACAGTGGACCAAGGGACAGAGTTCAAACTCTTATGACTCTGTGTTAACCCAGCTGTCTGCTAAGCCACCCACAGACTCTGCTAAGCCTCCCTCTGCCCTGCACAGCATGTGTGTGGCCTCACAGGTGGAATTCCAGGGGACTCTTCTGGATTTCAAGATCCCCAGAACAGCAAGTTCATCTCCAGTCCTCATCATTCCAGAGAAGTAACTCAAACCAAATGTTTTGTCTGCGAGGTACTGCAGAGGCTTTTCTTTAGAAGACATCTTCTTGTTCCTCATTAGAGTGTGTTCTGGGTTGTACCTCCCACTGAGTTTTAATAAAACATTTAACACAACAACAGGGTGGAGATGGGAGAGCTGCCCTGCACCCTGCTAAAGCAAAAACTTGAGAGATGCTGATGGCACGCCTGGCTCCACACAGGTATATAGCCATTATGCTCTATAGTGTCATTCTGTTGCACTTTTGTTTCCTTAATTTTCCAGATTTAAATGTGGTGTTAATGCATATTCTCCCCTCCCTGCCCCCCACCCATCAGACACAGATGTTTAAATCCTGGCTGCCTTGCACCAGCAGTTTAAATATGCCATTTCACTTACACAGGCAGCTGAAAAAACACACTTCATTCCTTCCAAAGCAAATACATGTGAAATAATATTTTACTCTGCATTTTCAGCTACACTGGGTGTCTAAATTAGAGTCCGCTGAGCTCAATACATTTGCCTACTGAGGATTTACATCAGCTTCTCACTGAGAAAATAAATTCTATCTCTTCTAGGTACACACAGATAGCTGGTAGCTCAGAGATGTGCATTTCACTTTGAGTGCCTTCCCTTGGATAAAGCAAATGCCTGTTAATTTCCTCAAGATGTTGCCACTGGGTGAAGTACATGCTTGAGCTGAGGGCAACGCTGTCTGCATTGACATTGCACAGTCCCAGTGCTACAAATCTGAGTGCTCAGATATGCAAACGCCATGCTGAGATGGAATATTCAGACCATGAATTTTGCACCATTATCACAACTTGACAGCTCTCATGTCCCCAGTGTCCTCAGCAGAACGTGGGGTGGCACAGGGAGGAGTGTGGAAGAGCAGTGCCTTTAGAGTGGTCCTTAACAAAACACAGAGTCAAAGCTTAAAATAAAATTAGCGTTAGCTTGGGGCTGTGCCACCAGGGAACGACACTCCATTTGCATGAGTAATACAGGGGGTTTTAGAAGAGAAGAGGAATAGTTATCATTGCATTTCCTTGGGATCTTAAGGAATAGTACTTCAGCACAGCCTCTCCAAGGATCTCTGGCTCAGGACTCCATGATCAGAAGTGCTTGTGCTCACCTTCTCAGTGGAGATCAGCACCACTGCTCTTGTGTTCAACATATCCCTGAGGGCCCCACTCTCCTCCTGGTCCACAAGATGCATGAGTCCATCAGGCTAAACCCAGAGTCATGGTGAACATTCCATTCCACCAAAACCCCCTGACCAGGGCCTATCTCCAGCCCCAGAGGCATCCTGATTGCCCTGCTTGGGTTTAGCAACAGAGTCACTCTTGGCCAGTCCTGCTTGTAAATCTGGGCACATGGTGCACAAGTTATGGATGGTTACGTTTGGTCTGCTGGAGTAAGGTAGAAACATCATAAAGAAAGGCTTCATAAAATCAAGCCTCTCCTGGAATCAGTGGCTGGCCTTGTCAAAGCCAGCATTTTGCAAGTTCCCATGTGAAAGCAATCCTGTTGTGAGCAATTTGTTAACCCAACAAGCTATTCCTGAGTGAAAAACACCTGCATAAACTGTTTTTGCACTGTTAGATGGAAAAATGAGAACTATCTCTCACAAACTGTCCCTGCACATACACACCAAGGGTTTGAGTGACCAATCAATACAGAATAACAACTTTTTACTAACCAATGAAAGTAATCGGCAAGAAACTACTAACTATTGGAGTCCCACACGAGGTCTGTAAAACTGAATAAAAAGGAGTTATGTGAAAAAAGAATGGCCTTTTTTCACCATGAAGGAAATGGAGTCACGTGTGATTTACTCCCATATTGGTCTTCCCCTCTTTGAGCTCCTTGTTGCTCCATGCAGGAGCCACCAAAGAGACAAGATATCATAGGAGTCCCATCTAAATGTAACACACATCTTTTCATAACCTGTTTGAAACCCCCCCCCCCCCAAAAAAAAAACAACCAACACCCACACACCAAGTTCAGTTGGCTTAACTTCACTTTCCTTGGCCAATGGGTTTAACTGCCCATGACAAACTGGATGTTCTTGGGAAGGAAGGGCCAAACCCAGCATCTGGAAATCAGAAAGCAAGCAACTGAAATTCATCCACAAAGCCTATATCTCCTCTCTCCTGGGCAGGGAAATGCTCATATTCTATAACCCACTCAGCAACTTCCTTCAGGGTATTAGATGTTCTATACAAACATAATATTGGGATCATATACCAAAACAAAGGTGTTTTCCAAGGTCAACGAGATCATTGCCACTCCCCTGATATCTCTCAGAACGATGCTTCTTTCTTTCCCAGAAACCACCCCAATTAACTCTCTGCACCCCTCTTATTCCTTCATTTGAAATCTTCAAAGGATCTTCCTGTGGGTCAGTCTCACCTGTACACACCTTAACAAGCTGAGGTGCAGCTGTGTCCAAACACCACCAGAGCTAAACAAGGGATAGGTAAAGTCAGTGAAGACAGCCAGGAACCTTTCTGCTTGGCATCAGCAAAAAAATTGGACCATTGTTTCAAGCTAAGTACAAGTGAATTCCCACTCTACCCTGATTGGATGAATAAAAATGCATGTGTTTTGTTTGGGGAAAAAAAAAATTGTTGAATTTTATTCAAAAAAATTAATAAATATGAAAATACTACTTTTGTCTTATGTTGACCTACTGCTATTTCTATTTTTAAATTTAATCAAATGAGAAATCAAAAAAGTCAATTATATGCTAAGCCTTGTGAGTGACACACGCAGAAACAGGTGAATGAACTTTAGCATCACAATTTGCCTTTCTTTCCTTTCTACAGAGACAAAGAACATGACTGTCTTCATTAAAATACAGTTAAATATACCAATTCTGCTAATGCAAGTCATTCCAAGTGTTTTGAGTAATTTGAGGAGGTCTGCTTAGAAGTATGTGACCTTTTACAGTGCTAGATCTAAGCAAAATGAAAACAGTTTTTTTACAGACATTCAGAACAGCTTCTGGTGAATTAGATAATGACAATTTCCTTTAAAATGTCAGATTAACTTACAATCAATTTAGGGCTCCCAGCTTTCATTATGACTCAAGTATTCTTAGGAAAGTTTTTATCCAGACATCATATTTAATGCTGTGTTTACTGCAAATGGCATAAATAAAAGCCTGTATAGCTCAGATTAGGCAGTGATGTTTGTTAAACATAAATGTGATGTATTTGTTTCATGTTCTGGGAATACATCTAGGAAGCAATTTGTAGCCTCAGTATTACCAATGGCTGAGTGATTGCTGCATCAGGGTAAGTGCTCTGTGCCTTTTCACAAATAATGAGCCAGAATGTCTTTATTGCTTTCCTAATTAATACAAAGTTTAGTTTAGGGCTTTAGCTTAGCTTAAGATGTCATATTTTGCTTTAGCACAAGAATGGCTGGGTTCCCCTTATTGAATTGTAAAGAGAGAATATAATTTCTATAGCTTTTCAAGTATACTCTGTGGAAATCAATAGCTTGGGTAAAATTTCCTGTTTTGTTTTATCAGAGACTGTAAAATGCTAGAAGTCAAATGGGGGGGGTCATGTAATTGCTATTACTATTAGAGCCATTTAATAAGACCAACAAAAAAACTCACAAGGACAAAAGAAAGCAAAAAAATCAGAAAGGAGAAGACAAAGAAAAATCAGATAGAAATACATAAAAGAAAATTTGACAAGACTATCTCAAAAGAGTGGAAAAAAGCCACTAAAAGAACAAAGAGTGAAAAGAAATTTTAGCCAAAAGACAAAATAGATTTTGACTGTTTTTTTATCAAGAAGCTCCCTTTGAAATCAGTTGTACCAATAAGTCACTCTGAGCTCAGCTGACTCCAGCATGGTTTGAAGGAGTTAGAGCAATGAAGATGTTTGTGTGTGCCAGAGAAGTAATAACAGCAACACAAATAAAAATAAAATGAACTCTAAGAGATCAATAAAATGTAACCCTTTGACCCTGCAGATGATCACTATCCATTTTTTAGTTGGGTGATAAAATCAGTACAGTATAAAGTTCTAATCTGGCCATTTCTGCTATCTTACATCTGTGAACTTGAGCATTAATTTGCCACAGAGATCTATTTTTAAAGGTAGATATAGTGCCTCTAGAGAAGAAACCAGATTCCCAATTGGTATTAAAACTGGCTTTGGTAAGATTAACATTTTTACTCAAACTGTTACAGTTCTCAAATCTTATCTCAGGCAAAGAGAGGGCTCTGTCTTTTCTGCTATAGAAGAAAAAAGAAATAAAAAAGGCAAGATAACAAGCAATGGAGCAGATGGAGTAAATTTTCAGAGCTGCGTGTGGGAGTCAAGCATTCAGATCCCATTAACTAATATTGGAGTTGGAGGATCAGACTCCTACTCACCAGGCTTCAAAAACAACAGGTTCACATTTCTCCAGTTCCACTTGTTTCTTACGTGTCCCTGACGCCATTCTGGCTCCTCTCTGCCAGGCTGACATTTACACAACAGCACAGGGCCAAATGTGCCTTCACACTCGGGGCAGGGCTCCTCATCCAGCAAACAGAAATGGAAATATGTAAAGAATTTAAGAATTTATGTATGCAGCACATGTGCTTATGGATGTGGTTTGAAAAGGGACCAGAAATGTGCAGTGGCTTCATCCTATAACCAAAACAGCCACACAGAATCAGTATTTTGGTAAAGACACTCCCAACATTCATACTTTACTGCTTTAGGACACACGAAGGGTGAAAAGCAGGTAGATGCACTCAGCACAGGTGTTCAGTGCAGTTCCAAGATCTCTTCCATAATGTCTGGCTGTATACACCAACCCTGCAATGCCTGAACCATGAGAAATGCACTGCTCAGGCTGGTGCAAAGGCCTCTGTGAGTAATTACATCTTGTTCCAGCCTCCTGCACAAGGGGAGCTAATAGGGACAGCTGTTTCCATTTGCATCCATCTCCTACATGATGTGCAAGAGCCCCACACATGCAGCTGGGATGGGCACGTTGTCTAGGATTTACCTCCTCCCCTGGGTCATCTCCACAGTGTTCTATTTTGGGGCTAAACATTCTCTTCTGCAAAATCAGGTTCTCTGTCCTTGATAGCTGTGGGAAACAACCATCTTCAGCTCCACGGTGTTTTATCACAGCAGCTTTATTTTTAACTGGCTTTAATCACCCAATCATTAAGAGTGACACAGCACTTACACCCTATCATTGCAATCTAATTAATTTCTGATCCCATAAATCATTCTTGTGCATCAAGTATGTGGTATCTATGGGCTGAATCTCTTATTTGCTCCACAGGGACACTCAGCAGCATCAGTTATGTGCAAATGTAGTAGAGAAGGAGGAAAAAAGGAGTTCCTGAGGAGGACATGGAGGGACTGCCTTCCTTTCTTCCTTCCCTCCTGCAAAGCTTGAAACACCTGCAGAAGGGCAGCAAAGGCTCAATTCCTGATTGCTACTCAGGGCACCCCAAAACACTGCACTCCCAGAGATCTGGGGATAGCAGGAAGATACCCAAGACTGCTGTGTTTTGCTATTTATTTCCCCATTTCTCTGCATGTAGAGGATTCAGCAAAGCTGCCACAGACTCGGATTTTGGTGACCTGCAGCACAGGGTTGTGACACATCTCACAGCCAGGTGTGTGCTCCTCTTCAGTCTGAACAAGGATGGGACCTTTAGCAAGACACTTCCACCAGGATCCTCAGAAGTCATGTCTTTGAGTAACATCTTAGAAGTCGTGGAGCAGCATCTTAGAAGTCCTGCAAGGGTTAATTCTGCCTGGTCTCTCTGTCTCTCTTTCTCATAGCATCCTAACTGCACAAACCATCCCAACACACCCTTTGTCAGGGCTCCAGTCTGAGCTTCATCCTTCAGAGAACCTGCTCCTGGTAGATGACACTAGATTTTATAGATAATTTCCTTTTTAGAGCTCTCAGGAGCATCTGGCCAGATTTACTCCTTCCTGTTCAAAGGTATTTATTTCTAATGTCTTCAGAGGGAAAAGACTGATGTGTCTTTAATAACAACAAGAATTGCTCCACTTGTTTGAAGATGCCAGCACAGCCTTGCTAGTGCAGATGTCACATCCTTGACAGTCCTGGGCTCTGGGAGGGGAAATGTCCCCTCCCTCCTGTCTGTCTGAAGAGTATCCACATTCCAAACCTTATTTTTGTATTCATCTGCACAATAACATAATATCAATATTTAAATGCAGTGACAAAGGTGCCTGACTACAAATATTCTTTTAGGGCTGTGGGAGTGGTCAATAATCCCTGCATTAAAGCATGGGAAGTGGAAATGAGGGGGGTGTTCTGACTCAGCCTGGCAAGGCAAGCAAAAGGTTGTGGGGTTTGACAGAAGCTGTCTCCAACATGAGACACTGGGCTGTGACCTCACCCTGGAGGAAGATGATCACCTGAAGCTGCAAGAGGAGCATAATCAGCAGGCAGGAAACCCTCCTGGGGAGCAAGGCTGAAATCCTGCTTGTGCCCTGCATCCCCTCAGCCTGCAGTTCTGCAGATGTGGTGCCAGAGCCTCCATCAGTCCCTGCACCACAGAAATGCAGCTCAGGGCCCCCTGTGCCAGCCCTCTGTGGCTGCTGCTGCAGACTTGCTCATTTCAGTCGCATCCAATGAAATATGATGGTCTTGGTGAGATTTATTTTGCTTCCCTTGACTGGCTGATCAGTGCTTCTAGCAAATCTGACAGCTTCAACCATCATCAATTACTGCTTTCACTATGCAGTGACTCTTGCAGTGCCACACTTTTTATTACAGAGACCTTTGAAATCTACTGTATTTAAAATTGGTAGAACTAAACCAGGAAAGTTCAAAGTAATTCCCCTTTTCAAATCAGTCTCCTACTAAAAATATTGCACCTCAATAATAGGAACCCAACAAGAGTCTCACCTGATGTGGGAATTATTCTTCCCAAAGCTGGCAGGCTGCCTGTTGCAGAGCTATTCTTGGGAATGCAAGGCCATTATCCACGTCATTTGTTCTTTATAGCTCTGGGTTCACTGCTGAGCAGAGTGAGGCCACCGGAGCAATTCATTGCCTGCAGAAATACCCAAGCCTGCTGGTGCCTGTGGAGAATTATTCCCCTGTTCCCTGGGTGCCTCCACAGCAGGTCCTGGTGCTGCTCATCGAGGGGCAGAGGTTTTGTGAGCTGACTCAGTATGAGCAGGCTGCCAGGCAGGATATCAGTGAGAACACAGTGGCACAGCTCCATCCTGCATTCCAGAGGGAAGGGCTGGCAGTGTTCCATCTCCCCACCATGCAGAAACACCCACCAGGTAGGGTCACCTTCCCAGGAAGGAGAACAAAACCTTTGTCATGAGCTTTGCACTGAGGTAAGAGACAATTAAAGGGCTGATTTCAGCCAGGCCATGTCTGAGGGACTTGACCATTTCTCCCTTCTCCACATCTCCATTCCAGGAATAGCCACTGCAAATAACTGTGATGGCAAGGCCAGTAAATGTGCCAAGGATGAGGCAAACCAGAAGATAGAAAAATCACCCTGAGAGGATGGTATGCTCTCAGGCAGCAGCATGGCAGGATCATCTGCCATCACAACTGCTATGTGGGAAGAAAAAGAGCTTCACTCTTGGGAAATAAACATTTCCTCATTTCAAACAAACAACAACAACAAAATCAATGAAAACATTAAATTGGAGTATATATGGAGATCAGGATCCTCAGCTGTCAGGCTGAGCTCATTAGGATTCAGAAGACCTGAGTTCCATTTCTGGCAGAGCCACTGGTCTCTGAGTGAGAGAGGAACAGGTTGATTTCCTGCTCTGTGCCTCAATTTCTCCTCCTGTGAAATGGAGCCAGTGATACAGAATTCTTGTAAGATCTACTGGTGAAAAATCTGACATAAGAACTGGTACTCATTATTTTTCCCCACCCAAACACAAGCTGTGCTGCTTTTTCCAAATATCCTTAGCAATAAATAAAATATCATCTTGTTCCATGAGTGTAGGTCTGTACAAAAGCATTTCATGACAGTTTTTCTTCAGGGTGCTCCAAAGCATTGGGATCTTTTTGAGGGATGTGGTTTTCCTACTCAATAATTTCCTGTTTAAGGATTCTTCACAGCAGCATTAGTTATGTTTCCCTATATACAATAATGAGCTACCAGCTACTTCAGTCAGAGGGACCTTTCATTTCTTAGTAGGAGGAACAAAATCAAAGTCAGCAAGGAGTCTCCACCAGGCAGGACACTGTGCATTACAGCTCTCAGAAAAACTGGCAGCTGCCTCCAACTCACTGGCTGCCTTCCAGCAAAAGAAGGGCAGCCCACAACAGCCCTCATGCAAGGCAAAAAAAAAAAAAAAAAAAAGGAGGAGAGAGACAAAAAAATAATTTCACAGTGTCTCATTCAGCTCATGAAAGATGCAGATGAGGAGACTAAAAGTTGTAGCACTCCCCATGGAAGTGCCTTTTACTGCTATTATCCACAGGTCACACTTAGATCTGTACCTGGGAACATCTTCCAAGCATTGCAAACTCAGTAATTAGGCAAACTCAAACTTTGGGGTGCTCAGGGACCCAAACCTGTCTAAGTTCAAGTTCCCACTTTCTGCCATAGGAGGTTACAAGAAAAACACCCAGATGCCTCTTTTGCCTGCTGCATGCAGAGCAGAAATCCCTGCATGAGTCCCAGGGCTTCAGCTTGTCCACAAGTCTTCATAAAAACTAATCACAGTGCAATATTATTCCCCTTGTCAACAGATCGGGAGGAATTGACAGAACCTGGTTTAACTGTTTAACTCTGCCAGGGGTAATAAGTTCTCTCATGCATTAAATTAAAAATGACACTTGAAAATAAGTACATTATGGACCAAATACAGCACACAAATGGGGGGCAAAGATGTAAACTGCTGCCTGGTGGAGAATTGACAGTGAAGCAATAAGCATCTCATTATCCAGACTTTCTCCAGGCACATCCACCAAGAGGGCCTTTTGCATATAGATGCATTTGCTGTGGGCAAATGCCTGCTCTCAGCCTGGACAAACACAACTGTTTATTTTCCATTGTAACAATGTTTGAGCTAAAAAAACTGCCAGGGGCTCCTGATGGTGGGCAAACTCTGGACAAGGCTGTCCCTGCTCAACCTCAGCCCCCTCATTCCTGCCTTGCAGCCCTTTGTCTCTTGGCAAAACTCTTCCTCCCTTCTGCTACCATCTGACAAGCAAGGCAAAACACTGACCTGATATCCTTATGTGGTAGGATAGCATTGGAGAAGGAATAACATTATTAAAAACCATTTTTCCTTGTTAGTGGAATGATTCCTTCCAGAGAGAAGGAAATTTCTTTAGAAGCTTTGGGTCCGATAGTTTTGAGTTGTGCCACCTTCTTCCACTGCCTGGCGTGTCTCTTTCTCTTGCAGCAGTGTTCCCCTGCAATCTCATACAGATACACACCTCTGTTCTCTCCTGGTCCTGGAGCATGAACCCAATCTGTTGTTAGGTCTTTGGGGTGGGTTCTGGGCCTCTCAATTAAAAAAGTATGAGTTGATCCCCTTGACAGTCAATGGGGAGTTAGAAGAATTCAAAAGGAAGAATTCACCCAGTCTTTCTGTGTGGCATTCACATTTTTGAGCATGATTCCTTCGCCCAGGATTTTCTCCTGGGAAGCTGAAAGACAGTGAGAGGCCTCAGAGAAAAGGAAAACAATTCTTATCTCATTTGCTTCTCCTCTGTTTTGCTCACGTGTGGAATGTGTTTGGAGATTATTTACCCACAGGTGATTGTTTCATTGGATTCTGCTGTGAGTTATTTTCACTCTTTGGCCAATCAGTGACAAGCTGTGTCAGGACTCTGAAGAGAGTCACAAGTTTTCATGATTATCTTTTTAGCAATCAGTAAGTATACCTTTTAGTATAGTATAGTATTCTTTAATATAATGTAGTATAATAAAGTAATAAATTAGCCTTCTGATAAGATGGAGTCCCCCTCATCATTCTTCCCTGCCACAGGGATCATCTGCATTTACAATATTTCTGAATAAAATTAATTATCCACCCAATAAATATGTCTTACAAGCTGACTCACTCCAGATTTTTCCAGGTTGCCAAGCAGTGGTAGGAAGGAAGACTGCAATAGAAAAAAGTGCTGACAGTCGAGCCAGCTGGCTCAGGGTTAGTCATCATTTTTGCAGACGTCTCAACTTGGGCCACAGGAATCCCCCACATAAGTTATGATTTTAAGTGAGAACACACCTCAGAAGGAAAATGTTGGGTGAAGAACATGTGAAGTGCTCAGGGCCTTCAATATGAGCTGAAAAGTGGGAGGTGAAAGGAGAGGTGATGTGGTGAAGGCTCGAGTTTGGCAAATGCTGAGAGCCACGGGCTGGAGCTGGGAGCATGCAAGGACCAGTTTGCATAGTGGGGCTGGCAGCTGTGACATTTTATATATATACAGGTATTTATATTCCTTCCATGGCAGGATATAGATGTGCTGAATTGCCTGGGCACTGAGGGCAGAGCAAACCCCAGCAGGCAGGTGTGTGAGAGTGGATCCAAACAGCCCCAGCTAAACGTTGGATCTCTGCTGTGCCCATCTGCTCCAGGAGGAGAAGAAAATAAACCCCAACAAGTCATTCTTGCAATTGCTGCTGGCTTAAAACCTTCCCATAATAGCTTCAAATCTTGCGTGCCCTTTGAGAAACAGTCACAATTGCTAAAAGGCTGCAAACTGATTATACAAATTCTTTTGAAAATCTACCCTCTGGGAGAGGATATTGAAAATTTTTACTGAAAATGTGTTCTCTATTAAGTGGTGGAGATTTGTAGAATAAAATTGTTATTGATTGGATGGTCTTTCAGCTCAATGAGGAATATAAAAGGAATTGTCTTAATGAAAGCAATCCCAATTAAAGCCCCCATTACACTGAGGTTGCAGGGAGATATTGGGATGTTTCCTTTGACCAAATGCCCACTGAAAGTAAGATATATATATATATATATGTGTATATATATATATATATATATGTATATATGAGTGGTTTTTGGGTCAGACTTTGGACATAATGTCAGGTGTGTGACGATACCCATTTCTAGAAGAAATAAAGACATTTATTTGCAGCTATTGAAGGATAGGATTTTTTTTAAAATTGTTATCAGGATCCAGAGTCTGGGTTTGGAAGTGTCCTCCTGAGACTTCCTGTAAAAAACAAAACATGGTAGAACATGGAAAGAGTAAAAGTAACAAAAGCAAGGTTCTGATTCACGTTTAAATGCCAAACCAAGCAAACCCTGCTTGAGGCTTGTTTTCATCTCATTCCCCAAGTCCTGCTACCAGGGCAGTGAATGTTTATGACAAAGCAGTGACTGGTTCCACTCATTTTGCCTCTGAAAACAGTCCTCTCACTCCAGAAGCCAAGGGGGGCACTGCACTGCCCCTCTCACAGCTGTACCATCACTTTATTTTCCCTAAACTGGTTCCCTCTCCTGGCAGAGCATCCCTGGTGTCTGGTCCTGCAGGCTGCCACAGCTCCATCCCATGGGTGAGCCAGAGGAGCCCACTGGCAGCTCGAGGGTCTGGTGGGACACGGCTGTGCAGGAACTCCCTGAGAGGGACCCTCACCTTCTGTGGCTGAAGGGGAGAAATCAAAATAATCAAAATCAGGCAGCCCCGGTATGTTTTATCTCAGCTCACTGATGCTCCCTCCAACAATGCCTCAGGTGCAAACAAAATTCTCAGAAATCTTTTCCTGGATTACTCAGAGACATTCATATTCATTAGGAGTTATCAGCACGCAAGCAAGGCTCACATTAATTAAATATCTTTGGCATTTGGGAATTGAGGAGTTTGGTCTTGTTTTGTTTAAGTTTGCTTATTTATTAGAAGTATTAACTTGTTCTGACCCAACTTTCTCTGAAATTTTTCCCAGTTACAAGGATACAGGTTTATAAGCTACATAGTTGAAAATGCATCCACAAAGATGCAAAAAGAGTAAAAGAAACTCTGTACACAAAATCTCTGATCTCCATTTTTTAAAGCTTCTCTTAAGGCATCAAATGAGAAAAACACGGGGGAAATTCTTCCCCCTTGACTCTTTCTCAAGAAATCTTTGTACCAAGGATACTAATTAACTTTGCATCTAAATGAATCGCTTCCACTACCAAAATAATTTAGATAAATATAACTATTCCCATTTCTTTAGGAATCTGTTCACAGTGCTAACACTGTGATGGGGCACTGGACCCCTGTGACCAGAGCAGCAGAAGTTTGGCAGCCTCCACAGGAGCTAAAGGCCTTTTCAGGCATGTGTTGTGATTTTTGGGGTATCAGGTACAGGGCCAGGAGCTGGACTCAGTGATCCTAATGGATCCTTTCCAATGCAGCAAGTTCTAAGATTCTATGATTCTAGGAGTAATATTCAGGTGAAACACTCCTCCAGGAAGCCCACAGAGGGGCAAAGTGACCCAGTGAGCATCAGTGCACATGAGCTTGGAACACTGGTCATGCCTTTCACACATGAACAGCAGTGATCTTTCCAAGACTCATTTGTCAGGGAACAAAGGAAGTTGTGGGTGCAAGGAGTCTCACACCCTTCCCAGTGTATGCAATCTGGCCTTGATTCAACCATTTTATCCCATAATATGAGAGCCTGAGAGAGCCTTCTTTGAGATTTCCCTTCCTGGCAGTGTGGCTGTGTGTTAGTGATCTCCCCTTGAGCTGGGACACCCCTCAAAGTTGTTCCTTGAGGCAGAGACTTTTTCTCAACAACATATCTTTGGATAAGTCCACTTCATGTTCTATCTCAGTTTCAATTGGACTGATGACTCTTGAGCTGGGATTTCTCTCAAGGTTTGATATTCTTTACCTGAGCCTGAGAGATCCTTCTTTTCCCAAGGCGAAGACACCTCTCATTCACAACACACTCTCAGAAGGCTGCTGATAGAGTGTCAAATTTATCAAATGTGCTGATAAAATCTGTGTAGTTAATTCCTTTAGACATAAACCATTGTTCAAGTCTGAGACTGATATTCAACATAAGCTCCATCAGGAGTTTTGGAAAGAAGTGGGGGCACTGTGAACCTCGTGGCTCAACAGGAAGATCTAACTCACCCTTTTGTACCTCTGGTCTTCACATAAATCACTCTAAATTGATTCCAACACAATTCTCCTCTGTATGTTCTATCGGTACAATAACTAATCCTGTGAACCTTGCCATCAAACTCTGTGAAGTCACCCTTTGATAAATTTATATAAGAAACATTTTGCCAATACCTTTGGTGGTGATTCTTTGAGCGACCCTGAATCACTCATTCGTGACAAACACACCTGGCAGTTAACAGCATTGCAGTGAATCTCTTTTAGATCTGCTGTAAAAAAGTGAATCTCCTTACAGATCTTCTGTAAAAAAGTGATGCTTGAAACCATCATTTTCATGAGGTTTTATTGCCTGGTTTTGGGTTGGTTTTTTTAAAGCATTGCTCTTCTTCTTTGCTTAACACAATACCATTACCTAGATAGCCTGCAGGGTCCCATTTCAGCAATAATCCTGCAGTGGCTGCACCTTGGCATTGATTTATGCTTGCATATTTGTAAGAAAGAAAACCTTTCTATCACACCAGTTTCCTTGCTTACTGAAGGGCAGAAAAAACAGCTAAATTATTTCAAAAAGCATGAAGCAATTTGTAACAGGTGGTACTTTACTGATATGAAACAAATGCTCTAATGGGGAATAAATTGCTGAAATATTAACCGTGGTGCAACTCTCCATCACAAAGAAACCACTGCAGGAATCTGTTCTGCAGAAAAAGGCTCAAGACTTCCTCATCAATGAGGTCACACCTTGGTCATTATAATCCCTCACCTCATGCAGCCTGAGCTCCTGGAAGGGCTGAGGATTTGAGACAAGGGCTGGGACTTGCAGATAAGGGTGGCAAAATGGCACAGAGAAAGTCTCCTAATGCTGAGGAAGAGACAGCAGATGAAGGGAGATGAGTGGGAAAGAATAAACATGTCTCAATTCCAAAAGGAATAGCAGAAGATTTGGACCATGGAAAATCACCGCATTGTCCCTACTCTTTTTTCACTCATACCTACTTCTGCTGCTCCTATACTAACATCACATGACACTTCCCTCTAAGGCATGAGAGTTACAGATGTTTTATACATATATTCATAATGAGGTGGAATTTTTATTAAACTTGTCTGTAGAAGCTATTGTGGAGCCTGAATTTTATTTACTACAGTATAATAAATTTCCGAAGCAGTGGTGACACCATGGTAACAATATTGCTAATGTAATTATTCCTGCCTCAAAAATAGAGTCAAGTCTTTGTCACATGTAGAACTGCTACACAATAATTGAATACAGTTAGGTTTCCTTTCTTCTAAGCAGGAGGTGAGGAACTGAAAATACACTTCTCCATGGCAATTTGAATCAGTAATTATTTGCAGAAATCAATGGGAGGAATTACCCATTCACACCCATATTCTTCTGTTTGGTTGTTTTCCCCTAAAATGACTAACACTGAATGGAGAGGTTTTGAAAGAGGCATCCTAGCAGTTCAGGAGTGACATGGCTTATTCAGGTGTGTGCACACACTTGGGGAATCACAGCTTCTGTGAATACAAATTTTTGCAGCACAAATCAAATAAAACCTTCTTTAAAGTTTACATTTTTAACATTGTGTGGCAAATTTCTGGAATATAACCAAACAGAAGGACAACCTTATTCATACACTGTGATGAAGTGTAGCTCCTTAGCTACACTGCCAAGTTTAACCTTCACATGGAAATACTAAATAAAATTTTTTAAGGCGTCTTATCAGTTCTGGGACAAATGTGTCCATGGATGAGAAGATCCATGAAATATCAAAATATCAAAAATATAACAAAAAAAATTTTTTAGCTGTAAAATAAAAAATACCAACACAGTATTTAGAAGTCAGTGGTGATTTTTTTACTGTCCTCTTTATATCAGTGTAACACATATCTCTTCCCTTATGACATAAAGGAGACAGAATAAATGGGCACACGAGCCTCTCAAGAAACAGGATCTTTACAAGCATGCATTTATATATGCAGCTACTAAATGAAATCTGGAGTTACTGTGCTGGGATAAACATTAACATGGCTCAGCTGAAACTGATTAAACTCCACTACAGTCTGCACCAGAAGATGCATCTCTCTCATGCATTTTGCTAATGAGAAGAGAGGAGTCTTTCTGAAATTACCCATGCTAAAATTCAGTTTCCTTGTTTAGTTTCTCCTATACAGAGAGAATTTATTTGATGGAGTGGAATGGAATATCTCATGGAAAAGGGGCCACCTGTGGATTTTATAATGTTCTGTGCACATTCACTGAACTTAGACCTTGCCTTGGAAACAGTAGGAAAAAAAGAATATTTTAAGGACTGTGATTAGAGGGAAAAGCTGTATTGTATGTGGCAGTATCTTAGTCCCTGGAGTGTGGCAAAGGAATTGGGTGCATTTTAGAAGGTGTATTCAGTGGTCACCTTTGACCACCTCCTTCATAAAAACTACCGAGTATTTGGCAAACCCATGGAAATGTGGTCTGGAAACACCTGAAGGGAGGCAATAAAGGGACTTTTATCAGAGAATACTTTTTCCAAATGCCCATTGCAGTCAGCAGCATTACTGGCAAGCTTAATATTAAACATGCATTGAAGTGCTTTGCTGGACAGAGGCCAGATGACTCAATGCTTTACAAAACTGAGCTCTACCAAAGCTTCACTGGGGTCTGACTGTCCTTCAGCATGGTTGCCTTAGCCTTATCTCACAGTGGACCTCTAGAAACCAAATGCAGGCCTACTTCTCATTTATGTTGGCTCAGAAATGACTCTTTGCTGTTGTGATCATAAATCCTCTAGAAATTCACACAACAAATAAATACAAGTAACATGTTTGTTAAGAGAGTATTCTTTTGGAGCTATTTCAGCTTCTAATTCAGTTGTCAGACATAGCAGAGGCTGCTCTGCAGATGCAGTTATAGGACGCTGCAGTTCTCTCTGCAATGTGTTTGGTGGGTTGGGATTCTGTTTCAAAAAGAGAAAGTGATTGGAGCAAAAAGCTCCCTATGGGTGGACAGTGCAAAGAGTGAGCACAGAAGTTCTTCCAGGCCTGCCAGAAGAAAGCTCCATCTTTGAATCCAGATCAGTACAGTTTCTGGAGCCTAGCAGGTCTCTATTTCTCACAAGAACTGAGAAACCTTTTGCTTTTTGAAACACTTCATGTGACGTCCATCCTCCTGTCTTTCACTCCTTGGCCAGCCTGGGCTGTAGGAGGCTTCCAATAATTGTGTGTGACAGAGAAAACCCATGAAATGGCCCCAAAGACAGGGTCAGAGCAATGTGAACTCCACCCTCCTGCAGTCAGCAAAGGATGCCAGTCTCTGGGGCGGGGAGCTGCACTCAAGGCCAGCCAGGAGCAAGCAACACTCAGCAAGCAGCAGGACATCATCCTGGGGCTGACAAGTCAGGGTATTCCCGGGTTTTCTTTCATGTGAAACATCGAAAAGGTGCTGAGCACTGATAACCATCCCAGAACTTCCCTTTTTCTGACAGATGTGCTAATTGCCAAGCTGAGTTTTTGCTTTTTCAGTGCCCAAGCAAATAGAGACCCTGGATTTCTTTCACTCAGATCACTGCTGATGAACTGCAGCAAGGCTGCAGTCGAGGTGATATTGGGTATGATTTCCTGTACCTAGACAGAAGATAAAATTTCAGGAGTTCAAGTGCAGGTGAAGGGAAATGAGTCCCTTACACAACACTTTGTACCAAGAAAAAAAAGAAGGGTTAAATAAAGGCTTGTTTTCAGCTGAAATTAAAAAAGCTATTGTTTCTTACCTTAGAACCCTGTCCTTTTATTTCCAGTCCTATTGCTGGGGTGATTCAGACAAGGGCTGTCTGATGACAAAGATAAGGATAGATGTGATGACAGGTCTGTAGGGTGATATACACTTTATTGTCAGGCTGGGTGCTGTGTGAAGTCAATAAACCTCATAGCTATTGATCATGCTGGAAAAGGAAATTAATGCAGACATGGCTTGCTTTTGCAATATGATAGGTATGTCTGCACATCATCACCTGACAGCCTCAAGCTGTTTGTGCTTGTCTCAGTTGCATGGGAGGCAGTTATCCAAAATCTCAATAAATAATAAAAATCAGTGGTGACCTTTGTGAAATTTCAGTGTCATAATCAAAATGTTGAGAGAGGCAGCTGGGAAGTGACTTAGAGGATCTTTTTTGTTCAACATGGAATGTTAATTGGAGTTGGAATAAGCACAGTTAGAAGAGCTCCAACTCTAGCTGTCCATCTGAGCTCTGCTTCAAAATATCTACAGAGCACCCTAAATTCATCAATTCATTTTCATTCTGGTCATAATTATAAATCATAACAGTATCCCACTCCTACCAAGTCTCACACAGATCAGTGGTTTTATTCACAAGCAGATTTATAGACACCAAAGTCTGCTGGGGACATAAAGTTTGTGAGAGTAAAGTTTACTTTGGTCATGGTTCTTTTATTAAAAATATTACAGATATTATAATAAATTTCCTTGCTGTTTTCACACTTTGGTAGATTCCTCCAGTAATCTATCTCTGGCTATGTCAGGGAAAAACCCACAAAACATAATCAGGTGGAAGTAGTTTGTTTTTCAGAGGAAGAAATTCTCCCTGAACTCCAGTGCATTATGAATTTTCCAGCCCTAGCAGACTGACAGAATGATATTTGAGTCACAGTGAGAAATGGACTTGCATGGTTGGATGAAAGCAGTAAATACAATCAAGTGCATTGCTGAGGATGTGCTGCTGTAACTCTGCTGGCTCCAGCTCTCCAGGAATTATTATCAGTTTTGCTGCATCAAATGAAGGAAGACACTTCAGAAAAACCACTGAGCAGAAAAGTCTCTGCATAGAATTCTGGACTTCTTTGGTAGGTAATTTAGGCCAAAAAAAGTCTTCTTCCAATCTTTTGGTCTACTAGCTTGCAGCTTCTGGCTGGTATCACACAATCTGTACAGAATCAGCACATGCACACCCAGACCAAACCAAAACCAGCACGTGGCTGTACCCTGTGCTTGGTGTTTCTCTTGCTGATGCTTACAGCAGTGGAGATGGGATCAGGAAAGCCAGCAGTGGTAAAGGACAAGTTACTGCTCTTTGCAATCTTCCTGCTGCCACGAGGCAGGAATTGTGATCCCTTTTATCTGCTTTCACAGCCCTGACAAGTGTCACGCCTGCAGTGGCTCTCTGCAGATGGGTACTTGTCCCACAGCCTGTCCTGCCCTTGGGTGACCAGGCACTTGTCAGAGATAGGAAACACAAACCATCAGGATTTGCCTTTCCTGGAGCAGGGAACCTGTTCCCAGTGCTGCCTGTGGCTTCATGAAGTGCTGCAGACAGGGGAGTTGGGCTGGAGTCATCGTGTGCCGATAATTCTCATTTACAGCCTTTGTAGCAAGCCTTAATCTTTTCTAAACAGCTCTCTATGGCTCCAAAGGGACACATCTGAATAGCCCTAATAGGTTGTCATCATTTCACTAATGGGGGTTTATTGCCTGACTTATGGACAGACCCAATTCCACACCTCATCACTGCCCTCCAGAAAGTGGAGGGCTGCTTCATCCTTCCCTCTGCCAAGAGGGATCATTGTGCTGACCTTAGGAAGGACTTCAGATGAAGAACCAATTTCCCTTCCACAGTTTAACTAAGCAGAGGACTTGGACCTTCAAAGATTTTAGTGGACATGTGTGGGAGGAGAAATGAAATCTTTCCATGACCAGCTCCATGCAGTATTTCTATTATTTTCTTCAGTACCACTCCAGAACCATATGAAAGCCATCTGCAATGTGATGTCCAGCTTCTCATTAGGAGCAGACACACAGTGACAGGAGGCACAATGAGAGGATAAAGCTCTTTTTAAAAAGCAGACTCTGGGTGGCTGCTGTACAAAGAGATTCCACAGAGAGAGTGGACTGGGCTCTTGAGCAAGTCTGCCTTGAAAATTTGCTCCCTATTCCCTGCAGGTTACCAATAGCTGGAAATCTTTCACTGGCATCATATCTAGCTACTGTTGTGTCTGTGGCTATTTTCTGTATTTTTAAAGAACCTTCTATAGGAAGGGACACCTACATTTTCTGGCATTAAGGAAGAAATATATTCCTAGGCTCCAGCTGCCAAAACCTCAATTTAGGGCTCCAAGAGACCACATCTGCTGCAGGATGACTCAGGACTGTGGCTAATACTGGACCTTTTGCCTCAGACTTCTTAGTTTCTAACTCTCCAATACCTACAAGAGAGGTTTTATCCCATTTCTCAATGGATAGATGTGCCAAGGAAGGTGTTGTTGAGGACATGAGTTCTAGTTTCTGTTGGCAAAGATATAGAAGAGACAGGATGCTCTGCCTGGAATGGGTTAAAAAAACTTGAAAAATTCCCTGTTTTGCAAGGCTGTCAGTGGTAAACTGAGAGGGAATCATACTGCTCTTGGTGTTGAATTATGCTAATACCAGTGTGACTCATCAACCCCAAAGTTAAACATCCTGAAGATGCTCTGCCTGGAATGGGTTAAAAAACTTGGAAAATGCCCTGTTCTGCAAGGCTGTCAGTAGTAAACAGAGAGGGAATCATGCTGCTCTTGGTGTTGAATTATGCTAATACCAGTGTGACTCATCAACCCCAAAGTTAAACATCCTGATAATGAGGCAAAATGTGGCAGATATGGTAAAATTTCTTTACCTAAAACAGGTGACACAGCTGGCCTGGAGACATATGACTGTCAGAAAAACACTTTAAATTATGAAAGTCCATTCCCACCTTCAAACAGCAGGTTCTTCTCACATACCTATCTTGGAGTGTGTGTGGAGATTCTCCCTTAGGTAGGGACACCCCCAAGGTTACTGCTCAAAGCTGAATAAAAGAGATTTGCCCACAGTTGTTGGTAGGTGTAACATCAATCTTTACTTAATAATTGGTGTTTTTTTGCTTTAATACAATTGCTTCGATGCATACACTATACACAGTTAGTAGTTTTTAGCTTCTATACTGTGTAGCAAATAGTTCTACTTAAGATATTTTTATCTGATCATTTATCATAATAAATCATTCATTTTTCTGTAAATCGATCTGGTTTGGCATTCTTAATCCTGAGGGACAAAGTTGGACAAAATTTTGGTCACACCTTTTTACTCTTAGATTTAATTAAGATAAGATTAAGATAATTTAATCTTAGATTTAATCATTAGATTTAATATGTTGGCAAAGTCTGGGCCTCAGATTGGATCCAGGCACACTCAGAGATATTTCCATGAGGCATTTAGAAAGCAAGGGGGAACCTTTCCCCCTCTTCACTCAACAAGAGGGCTTCTCTAATAAACCTTGTCTGAAGCTCCCACTCCACCCACAAATGGGTAGGCACAGCAAAACCCAGCTTAGTCCCCAGACTGAATCTTTGATTGCTCTTTACTTTAGAGGATGTGACTTATCCCTCAAGCAAAAGCTGGAACTGCATTGCATTTCCTGTCAAGAAAAGAGAAAAGGTGGGAGCACTGCAAACATTAGTAAATGGAAAGGCTGTGGGTGTTTGTCACAGTTTCAATGGCAGCACACTCCTCAGCAGGCACTAATTGACCCAGTTTTTCAGCATCATGTGACAGGCTAAATTACCCTGAAAAGAGAGCCCTGGCCTCACACTTTCTGCTGGAAAAGTCCTACATCAAGCCCACATCCTGGCCTGAGTTCACCAGAGGCTCTTACAAAAGCACAAACATATTAATGTTAATGTTAAGCAATGCCAATGCACATATGTTAACCCAGCAGCAGGGATCAGCTCCTGGAAAGTGAATCCAGAGCATGAGCTGCAATTACCAAGTCTTGCCCACGCCTCTGATTATCCCAGCTCAAGCCATTCTTTTGGCTTCCACCTGTAATTTTCCCCCAGGCTTCCCAGCTCCGTCTTTTGCAGCAAAAATGTGATAGGCTCCTACTCTGTGGCAGAGGCAGGGGAGTTGGCTTGGGAGGCTGCAGTTACCCTGCATCCACCCTTATGAGCTGAAATTGGTTTTGCTCCCAGTTCCACAACCCTGTAGTTTTAGTTCACTGATGTAATGTTTTTCTACTGTGTATGCTGTGGAGTGTGGGTTAGATTGCTGGAAAAGTGCATCTATTTTCTTTAATACCCCATCCACATAACACATGTATCAGTAAAGAATGCAATTTCACCATAAAATCTATGTGTTTCATTACGTGCTCCATATGATCTATATATTCTATCATGAAATGTTGCCCTCTGTTTGCTACTCCATGTTACATTTCTCAGGAGGTTATCTTGACTTTCATGTGGCTTCTATACTACCTTTTTTTTATGTCCACATAACCTTTTAAGATATACATGGTTTTTGTTACATGTACAAAGAGAGTTAGGTTCACATATTGCAGCTTTTATTAGTGCTCACAGAGAGGTCTCATTACCCTGAAAAAAACAATAATACCTGCTTTAAGGCAAGACTTTATCTTTTCAATGGCCGCAGAGTTTCCTATTGTCTGCAGAGCAATTTTTTTCCCCCCTTTTGGTACCGAAACAGGAAATGTGCAGTGAAAAAATGACCTGTTCTTTATTGACTTCACACATCCTTTTTCAAATCATTTCAAGGGAGGTAAACCATTGCAAAGGCAGACTTCACATCGATAGTGGGAGCAGCGTGTCAGATAGACAGCAGTCCTGAGACTTTGCTGCTGAAAAATCAATTCTGGTCCATTGGAGTCAAGAGCCTACAAAGGCATAAATGAGGGAAGCAACTGACCTATTTCCTTAGTACAACTTTTCTAACATGACTAATTAATTGGCTTGTAGACACCCTTTGAAATCACAGCCCTTTGTTTCCCTTCACCTTGTCCCAGTTTCAGACTGTTACACCACAACCAAAGTCACAGCAGCTGAAATGGGACCAAAGAACTGCTAAACAATTGATGCCAACTCCACAACACAGGCATGGATGTGCTGGCCAAGGAGATACACAATGTCCTTGGCAGTGTACAAAGGTATGACCAAACCTGATCTCCTCAGCAGGCTGCTCTGCATTGAGTAACACCATGCATTGGGTAATTGTGGCCGTCATATTTTCTGGGAAAATCCCTTCACCCAGGATTCTTCTCCTGGGAAGCTGAGAAGCCTCAGAGAAAAAGGAAAACATTGTTATCTCATTTGCTTCTCCTGTGTTTTGCTGCTTTGGAATGTGGTTGGAGATTGTTTATCCAACTGGTGATTGTTTCATTGGTTTCATGTGAATTGTTCTGACTTAATGACCAATCAGTGCCAAGCTGTGTCGAGCTTCTGGAGAGAGTCATGACTTTTTCATCATTATCTTTTTGGCCTTCTGTAAGTATCCTTTCTGTATTCTTTAGTATAGTTTAGTATAATTTAGTTTAGTATTCTTTAATATAATATAGTATCTTAAAATAATAAATTAGCCTTCTAAGAACATGGAGTCAATCCATCATTCCTTCCTTTGCCTGGGAACCCTGCAATTACAATAGGTAATGAAAGGTGATCCCACACATAACCTGTGGGATAGTGGGCAGACCCTTTTTACACAGAGCTCATAAGCAATCTTTCTGTCTGACAGGTGATTTCATGGAGCAAAAGCATTCAGGGCAGAGTGGGATTGCAATGTGGGAAGCTGGCAAGGTGTTTGAACCCATGATGTGTAGACATTGTGTGTATTATCTCCATTCTGGTAGTTTTTACAGTTTTTCTTCTTAACTGAGGTGAGAGCCCCACAACTCTCACCTTTGCTCACTTTGTAGTTACCAGAAAGAGAAACACATCCAGAGGGCAATCCAGGCCTAGTGGAAGGTTCATTTCCTCCTGGAACTGTCTCAGCAGGGAGCAGGTATCAATAGCATTTAGTAAATGCCATTAATCAAGTGCAATTATTCTGATCCACTTTCCTTAAAGTCAAACATGAAACATGGGGTAAAAAAAAAAAGCCCAGAACAGAAGTTTTCAGTCTATGTCTTGTCAGCAAAGGGTGGAATCCGTGTTATCCAATGCAGGCATCTACACTGCACCTGGATTTTCAGTACCAGTTAGGCTGTTGTGTTAATTTAAGTGCCCATATACTGTTGATGAAGGGAAACCAAAACCTCTGGAATCATGCAAGAAAACTTGTTTGGCTCTTTGATCTCTGTCTCTCCACTTCCCTAGGATTCCTAGCCCATGCAGGTTTTCTCTCAGGGCAGCAGGATCAGGCTGTGGGATGAGTGATCTGAGCTCTGTTGTGCAATGTCCAATGACTAAAGTCAGATTCAAGAGGAAGGCAAAGCAGGTTTGATTCTCATCCAAAACTTTTGACTTTCAGCAAGTCTTTTTTATCCTTTCTGCATCCCAGTCCCCTCCTAGTGTAGTAGAAATTATATTTGTCAAACTGAGAGGATTGTTTTTGGGCAGAAGAAGCACTATTTGTGAGATGTTCAAGCATCATTCTAAGAAGCTCTATAAAGTTTATATGGAAAAGTTCCCTATTTCCAGTGCAAGGGAATTGTGGATTTAATTTTTGAGGCATAAATACACTGAATTTCATACAATGAATGGAGAAGATGTGAAGAAATTCAAAACTGCTACACTGCGCATTGAGACCACATTTTTTAAAAAGATAGTGAGGTGCATATGTGAAAAGGGGCAGAGTTTGGATTAACCAAGTTATCCTCATTTTGCCATGTATTAACTCCTGGACTCAGGGTTAAGCTTGCCTGATCTGGAAAGTGGAAGAGCTTTGCCAGGAATGTTAATAAGAAACACCATTTATTTTTCTCTTTATTTGCATGCAACTTCTGCCAATATGAATTGGACTCAAAGAAACAAATACAGGAAGGGAAGGAGGAAGAAGAAGATAAAGAGGAAAGGGCAAGGACAAGAGAAGAAAGAAGAGAAGGGGAAGGAATTTTGGTATTCAAATATTGCCTTTCAGTCATGGAGTTTAAAAATTGAACTGTGCCCTTGGCTCAAACAGAGCCTAGCACCCCTGATCTTCCCTTGCCTTTCACCTGGTACCCTCCCTGCACAACCATGGAAACATTCTTATTCTTCCAAGATGTTTCATGTTCATTTAATGGGAATTACCTACTAGGGAAGATGGAGCAATAGAACAAAGCCCTTAGGTTTAAGAACAGGATTCACATCTCCAGGATGATGCTTTCCTGCAGAAAGAGTTCAGCCCTTAAAACCAAATAATAACCAAAATACTGCTAGCAGTTGAAAGTTCATCTTGCTGAAAATGCCTTTTGTAGGAAATTCCTACCATGTATTTACAAACCTCTGCCCCTGCTAGATAATAACAGATTACAAATTACAAATGAATGCAGCTGTATTTCATTATTAATTGTTACATGTTCCCAAGCTGTTCAGTCTCATGGTCTGCTGATCATGCCTGACCCACAAATGGAACTCTGCAGCACAATAAAATTTCACACACTCTCGGTGTCTTTTCTAATTAGTGGATGAGTCATGCCCTATATCTGCAGAGCAGAACTGCACTTCCTTTTCTGAGAGCATCTATGGATTGCTGTGCAGATGTCAATTCAGGCTGCGTTGCACAACACAATTTCAGGGAGGAGCAGCAGATTGGGGGAGCTACGTTTTATGCCAAAGCCAATGGCACCTCCACAAGTCTGGGCTTGGAGAGGAATCCTTCAAAATCTGGTTTGGGATTAGATCTTATCTTGTTATATTTGGTACTCTCTGGAGGCTTGGGTGGGCTTGAGCACAGGCTGGCTCTGTGCTTGTCCTTTTTGTGTGTGGCAGCAAAGCATCCTTGAGCTGCAAGGGGCTGCAGGGATGCTGCTTCTGAGGTGCTGTGCAGGCATCACCACAAATGGGCTGTGATGTACAAATGCTACCCCAGCCAAAGGGCTCTCTGCTCACTCTGCGACTCAAAGGCTCCCTGCCAAGCAGTTCCACTGCTTAGGAAAAAGAATAGGCTAGTTTAAATGGGGTCATTAAGTCACTTGGCCAAATCCCTACCCCAGGCATTTATCCTATATGTCTCCTCCAATTCCACAGCACAGCTGTTAATTGAGAGCTGGATTTTGCCTGAGAGTAATACAAATCTCACCATGCCGAGCTCTCTGAACCACCAGGGAACTTGTAGCTCTCAAATGGCAGTGGAGGCCTGAGTGACCCTTATCCCATACCTTGGGGAATTGCCTCAATGCTCATGGCCTAGACTTACCTCCCTGGACAACAGAATGCATAGAGAGTCAGGAACCTCCCATTAAATTACTCCAGCAAAAGCCAAACTGCCTCCTGCAGCAAAACCTTGCAGCTGGATTTCACCTGATAACTGGTGAGAAGGGCTGATGTGTGCCTGAGCAGCTGGCTGTCCTTCCTTCCTCTGCAGCTGCTGAATCGCCCTCTCAGCCCACCCGTGGCTTGGAGGAGAGAGGCAAGGGCACAGCAGAAAGGGGAAATAGCCCTAGGTGATGGATTCACTCCAGATTTAGCTGAATTGCTGGACAACAGAAGCTAAATTTTCAAAAGAAAGGGAAATGCAGCTCTGGAGAGCAACATCAGCTGAACACAAACACCACCACTCCAATGGGTGACTGAATTTTACTGCTGGCCCTCCCCAGACCCCAAACTCTGTGAGAGCCCATGAACCACCTTCCTCTGAGCAGAGGTCTAAGACCACCCAGCAGCTTCATTTTTTTGGCCAAATGGATGGTCTGCCCATTGCAGAACCTTCCTGTGACTTCCAAGGGCTCAGCTGTTTTGCTCTGAAGTTACTTGAATCTATTATACCTGGGTCATCCCATGAACATAATTATCACAGAAATACACACATTGGCATACTGAGAGTATGCAAAGAGAGATGGAAATTAGGCTGTCTAGGATTTTAATGGCACTAGCATAAATTAAAATGTTATTTTTCTATCAATCCTTTTCTTTCTGCATTATTTTTTTCTATTAGATGTCTTCTAAAATTACATCCTAATTTAGTTGTGTTTCTCTCAGTTCAGTAAATTTCCCTGGTGGAATTACTATTCTCATTATTATCAGCAAGTGCAGGATGAAAGAATGAGAATGAAAGGAAAATGCATATAATGCATGCATGAGACTGAGGTACACACCAGGCTGCCAAGAGCTGTCCTCGCAATCATGGGCCATAAAGAGAATCACAGGATGGTTTAGGTTGGAAGAGAACTTAAAAAACGTGTAGTTCCAAACCCCTGCCATGGGCAGGGATACCTTCCACTAGACCAGGTTGCTCAAAGCCCTTTCCAGCCTGGCCTTGACCACAAACAGGGCACAAATCACAGAGTGTCCTGTAGCCTGTGCAGTTTCTATGGGTGCTGGCTGCACTCATGGGACAGCCAGCATCCATAGAATGGATGTGGAAGGACAATATTTGGGGTCTCCACTCATCTGAGTCACTGTCTGTCCTTGCTCTTCTCATCTCAGAACTTCCCGAGAAAGGCCTGATAAATAAATAAAAATAAATATAAATATAAATATAAATATAAATATAAATATAAATATAAATATAAATATAAATAGAAATAGAAATAGAAATATAAATATTATAAATATATGCCTTAAAAGGTCATTTCTATACGACTTAAGAGTTACATACAAGGAATGACCCACATCAGTGCTGTCTACATCTCCTGCTAGTGAGAGATTCCAATGGGGATTTTCTTAATGTAATCAGGAAGAAAAAAAAGAAAATCCATAAATATTTTCAAATGACATGGGCTAAAATGCTTTACTAAGACACCCACATAGGATTACTACCCATTTTCTCAGTCTCACACAATTACAATTTCCTTGGTACTATCACAGGGAAATGGCTGGTTCTCATAATGAAGAGGGACAAACAGAGCAAAACTAGAGTTAATTACACTAGGGTAGATCTAGGGCTGCAGTGATTCAAGTCTGCCAGATTTAAATAGGCAATTCTCAAAATATTTGCCTGGAAGAAATCATCTCTTGTTGCTTCTGGCAGGTAAAAAAACCCAAGCAAACTCTACTGTCCTAACACCCCAACCATAAATTAGGTGCACCAGGTCACCAGGTTCAGCACATAGGAGCTCTGGAGGATGGACAATCCCCCCCCTAACTAATACCAATACTAATTTTTTAATATTTAAATAATTCTACAAAGACTGGGTAAATGTGCAGAATTTGGTATAAATTTCGGAGGTCCTGTAAAAAACACCTCAATAAAATAAATTGGAATTCACTCTGCAATGCCACAGGACAGAACCAGTAGCCACAGCTGCCTTCTTGATAATTGGTAGCAGTTAATGAGTCAAGTCCATTAATAACTCCATCATTTCCCACTTTAATTTTTTTTTTCAGCATCAAAAGGATGAAAAAATAGCTCAGGTACTTCTTTCTGCCCCAAAGGGGCCTCTACTCTCAGTTCTGGTTGAAGGAGGGATTTTGTGTAGGGAATGGAGCCACTGCTGCAGTTGCAAATCAATCAGGCTCCTATCTAAAGGCTAAAGGGGGTTGAAGCTAATTTCCCTTTTATGAGAAAAGGTTGACACAAGTCCCTCATTTTTCTAATGAAATAATAACTCTGCCACATGCCGCCAGGAGCTGTGAGGCATAATTGGCATTTTAAGGTGCTTAGTTATTCTGGCTTAGTTATTCTGGCAGAACCATCTGTATATGAGAAATCAGCATCACATGGAGTGAGTTTTGGAAGTCTCCAAGAACTTTCCCCCTCCCATCCTGTGATCACTGCACCTGAAGAGGGTCTGGTCTTGGCTTCCACACCAGCCCATCCAAGTGTCAGAAAGGTGCTGTCACACCCTTGCTTTTCTCTTCCAAGTTAACCAAGACCAGTTGCCTTTGCCTCTCTATACCCTAGGCATCCCAGTGTCCCTCTATTTGGCCCTCTCCAGTTTAGCAATAAATGCTTTCCTTGGTGTAGAAATGCAAGGTTCCTCCACCCAGCCCAGACGTCACACCAGAGCTGCCATACAATTGTGTTCTTGAGAGGTAATTTAAGTTATTTCATCAGCTTCTGACTGTATTAGCTATATATGTGTCTATTTTAATCTTCTTAAGGCATGTCATTTGGACACCTGGCTTTACAGATGGTCAGACAGTAAAAATATAAAAATATTCTTGGTGCATCTGTTTAAACATTTGCAAAATGGCATCTCCTTAAAACTTATAGCCTATGCAGTTAATTGCTAATATCCCAAAGGTATAATAATTTCCAAAGGCTCCACACAGTCAGGGGTGCTGCTTTCTTTGTGCTGCACCTCCCTGCAGGAGAAAGCTAAGTTATCTCAAAGAGCTCAGCCAAAACAGTTTGCAAACTGGGCTGCACAAATTGCTGGAGAAGTCACAGAAGAGGGAAATGGAATATGTTGTTCACAGAAATTTTCAGCTGAAGACCCAGAAATAAGACTCACAGGTCACTGTATGTGATCTCCCCTTTTCCTTTTGCTCATCTACAAGAGTTAATTGGGTCATCTGGAATGACACTCACAGGAGGCCTCTGAAGTCTTCAGCTTTTGCAAGAATTATGAAACATGAAATTTCTGATTTAATTCCTTTTCATTCTCTCCCTCATGTATGTTTCTGCTGTGGATTCCTTCCCAGTACTGTGTTTGTGCAAGGGCCAGTGCTGAACACCATAATGCTACCCCAAACTCCTCTATTTTTAACTTAATGGGGAAAACACATTCCTGGATTAATTTTATATACATAAATAAAGACAATATTGCTGACCTTCAAAATGATACTTTCCTATTGGCACAGCAGTCTGTGAGGCTGAAAGGGATTTCAGAATTCAGCAGGAAAGTACCAGCACCCAAAGCCATCAAGTGGATGTTTGGCACTGCTTGTAGGAACACAGGGCAGAGGGACCCTGTGACTCACAAGCTGAAGACAGAATTTGCACTGATGGGCAATGGTGCCCCAAAATCTCATTCAAAGGTATGAAATTTTTCTCTCTCTTCCTTTATTAGCTCTGTGTTTGGCAACCAACTTAGGTGAAGGAAGGAAGAGTGCAGGAGCCAGATGCTCACAGAGGATCCCTGTGTACCAACAGCAGGACTGTGCAGCCCTCTCCTGTGCCTGTCTGGATGATAAACCAGTCACTTGTCCCCTGACATATTCAAGGAGCCTGCTATTTATAGCACAGTAGGCCCCCATCCCCTCTTCACATAATCTCTTCATCCCCTGAGGAAGTCTGACATATTTAATCTAAATACAGCTTTTCCATTCAGGGCAGTGTTCAAATGCAGATGGCTGCTCGGATGTACATGGTCTGCTGGTGTTCCAAGTGTGTGAGTTAATAATTTTCCCACATCTCGTGACATCCATTCTCCTTTCACACAGGTCCCACTCACTGTAGTTACCGCTGCCCCTCCATGGTGAATTGTCCTGTCTCCTTGTACCAGGAGCCCAGCAGTAATTAGAAAATCACCTTTAAACAGTGGCAGCTCTTAAAAACAAGTGTCAGGTTGGGAGAGACCTGCTCAGCCTGGTGTATTTTAATAACCCTCTCTCCTACCCATGGCACCTGCTGTTGAAATTCAACCAGTTTAATGGGAAAGCAAACCACAGGCAGAATGAGGAGGGACCAGAGAAACAAATCTCTTTAATATATAAAATAAAGCTTTTGATATTGTGATGCCAAATGGATTATCCAGGAGGATGTGCTGAAAGGAAACAAGCATCTCCCCATTCAATATTTATATATCCCTAGATAACAGCCTTCATTGAGATGGATTTGTCAGAGTTACAGTACTGAGCATCCTTTTATGGTTAGTTTCTCAATTTTATGCCTAACAATAAATGGCAGCAATGCTTTCTATTAGGAATAGAACAACAGCTGGATTTGGCATGAAGTTCAAAACCTGATTCCAAAAAATGGCAGCAATTTATGAAGCTTTGACAAAAATACATAAATGCAATAAGAAAACATTGATTCTTCTGACTTCCACTCTACAGATTTGACACGTGCACTTATGGCTCAATATAAATGAATAATAACAACAGTAAGAATGATTCATTTCCTTAACTCCTTTCAGACTTCACCTTTGAAACTCTGCATGGCGTTTTCTTACCTCCATTACTGTTTAAATTCCCTCACATTAATCTTTCTTTTAATACTCTTGGTTATATTGCAACATCTCCAGAGGTTGCAGCAGCCTAAGGCTTCAGTGTAAAAAAATGGGACCTATTTGTTCTGTTGCCAACAGACACAATCCCAAACTGAAGAGTTAATGACCTCATAACAGGTGAGACAGAAGTAGTCAAACATATACAGCACGAGAACCTCTCCTATTGTCTGTTGTATTCTGCTTTAATCCCTCATTTCTCTACTTTATTCCTCATTCCATGGATGGATGGGATGTCTTCCCATTGTCTGTGTACAAGATCTGTATCAGCACAGTTCAGACCTTGTCTTAAAGCAGAGCTCTTTGGGAAGCTCCTCATTGCCAGCTCACCAGAGGGACACTTCCCCCTGGCACAAATGTCATCTTAAATTTGGACCAACCCTGAGCACCCACCCAGGCACAGCTCATGAGGGCTGGCATCAATCCCAGCATCACAGCTTCACCTGGACAACAATCTGTTTGCTCCACAAATGAAGTGTGAGAAAATCTGACCAGACCTGCTGATAAGAATCTCTGCTTTTTTGTACCAACACTTTGCTTTGAGTTAAAATTTTGGAGTTAGAGGAATTTGCATTGTTTTTCCAGTGAGGTTTAAAACAGTTTACCCTGAGTGAGAACTTCTGATCACTTAAAGAAAAATGAGTCTCCACAGTTCTCCAGATCAAAGGAGGAAGCTCAGTGCAGTGAGTTTATGCACAGAAGCCAAATCAAGGAGATGCAGCTTAAACTCCTTGTCTTCTGATTTATGATTTTTTTTTTAAATCCTCATAGTTCTTGGGCCTCTTTGATATTTCTGTAAGGGCACAGCATGAGAGTTCAGATTCTTGGTCTGGAAATCAAAAGGACTTAAAAAACCCTGTGATTTGCCATGACTTGTGTTGAATTGGAGACAGAAACAATGGCCCATTGGATGTTCTTGATCAGTGCTGAAACTGGGGAAGTCCATAGACATTCCCAGGAGAATTAATTAAAAAGAGGCCAAGGACCCCTTTTCTAACCACAGTTTAAGAGTTTAGAATAAAGTCTTGTCTTTTTTAGCTAGAAATTATCCTCTTAAAACTTGCATTTTATTAAGAAGTCTTTCAAAGACTGGAAAATTGGCATAAAAGAATGGGGAAATTAAATGCCTAAGAGGACAGAAGACTTTTAGGGTTGTTTTTTTTTTTTAAACTACCAATATACTGAGCACAAATATTGCCACCAGGCTCAGGATTTCTGCCTTGTTTTAATGTGTGATTCCATTAATTATCTTTTATACACCTCAGGGGGAAATTACTCAGGAAAAGCCTTTGATGAAGTGACATTATATCCTCACTTTTTTAATAAACGCTGAGTCACTCTCCAAAATCAAAGTACTTTCTTAACACATGAAGAGGCAAAAAAAAAAGAGGCTTTTTTTTGATGACAAGCATGACAAAAGTACTTCAAGATTTCTTTACATTAATGTAGAGAAGTGAACTAGGGATGGGGAAATCCTGGTCACTTTCTTCCCTTGTGAATTACCTTCACCTGCTGCAGAATGTTATGGGAATAAATCACACAGGACTCCATTTCCTTCATGGTGGAAAAAGGACATTCTTTATTCACATAACTCCTTTTTATACAGTTTTACAGACCTTGTGTGGGACTCAATTGTTTAGTAGTTTTCTTGCCAATTACTTTACTGGTTAGTAACAAATTGTTATTCTGTATTGATTGTTCACTCAAACCCTGGTGTGTATGTGCAGGAAAGTTGTTTGTGAGAGATAGTTTTCATTTTTGTATCTAACAGTATAAAAACCATTTATACAGATGCAAGTTGGGTATTTTTTTGCCCGGGAATAGATTGTTATGTTAGCTAACTCCTCACAACAGGATTGCTTTCACATGGGAATTTACAAAGGGCTAGCTTGACTTAGAAAAAATGACACACTAGCCAGAGCAGGACTGATTTTATAAGGCTTTTCTTTATAAATTTTCTGCCTTACTGCAACAGAATGTCACTGCCGAGCCAGGGGTGACAACTGCACCACGTCTCTTTGCTGATGTCAGTGTTTTCTCCCTGCTCCCAGGGAAGGCAGGAGGAAAGAGGAGCCCAGCTCTGCATGGGCTCTGGGTGTCTCTGGGTGCAGTTTGCAGCTGTCCCCATCCAGTCCAGAGCCATTCCCTGGGTATTATCTGTAAAGTGCTTTCAGCTCCTCCCAGTGAAACTGCTGCTGGAGTGCACAAAATTATTGCATTGACTTTTGAGGGCAGGTGACTGTGAAGACCTATGTTTGAAACTGATTTTAAAAAGGGAGAGAGAGAGAGAGAACAACAAGCATCTGACAGCTATGTTAATCATCCAACTTGCAGCAACAGGGGTTTTTTTAATGCATCAGGTCTTTGTGTGTATTTCTGATGGATCAGTCTACTCATTGGTATTCTGGAGGGGCTCTACAGGAATTCAACTCATATTTCTTCCATCAACACGTTTTTTCAGCAATTTCTGAGCATGTCTGACGTATTATGAATATATTGTGGAATGAAAAATATATCAGGAGTGAGACATACACTTCTGACACTTGCCATATAAACTGAAGGTATTTTACTCTCATAGGAATCCCAGCATCCTTTTGAGAAATGTCACTCATAAGAAAAGAGAACTCTCTACCTTCCCTACCGAGCCTTTTAAATATCAAATATAGCACTTAAACATGTAATTAATTTCCTCTCAGTGCCAGTAGCTCATATAATGCTTCTTTTGATTAGCAAAATGTATTATTTTGCTATATTAATGAGGTTTGTAGTGCTGCAAATATGAACACAATAAAATCATGTTTCCATTCAGTTCTATTTCCATATCAACACTTTCTACAGAGATGAACCCCAGAAAGATCATGGACTTTTTCCTCTATCAATTTTTATGGGGAAATAAAGGTTTTAAAGCAAATTTGCTCTGTGCTTTCCATGGAAATAAAATGATTTTTTCTTAGAACTTAGTGAATTTCCTACTGAAAAACCTGTATGTTATCAACACACCCTCATAGATTAGGGAGCAGCAGGGATGGAAGCTGGAGTTAAATGTGATTGCCTGGGTAAAATCTCTTTACAGAAATGCTGAATATACTGGCTTTACAATGCAGTAGCATCTTCATAAATCCAAGGCATTTTTAAGATAGGCTTCCTTTGCTACAAGATCTGGTTTAGATCTTGCTGTCAAGTGATTACAGATTTTTGTGCAGCTTGAAGAAATGTCTTTGGCTTGCTCAGAGAAAAATTGTTGTCGGTGTTTCAGGCTCAGTTTGAACAAAATTTCCTTTCTGAGGGAAGAAGGCTGTGCACTGAGTGTTTCAAAGGCAAGCTGGATGGAGGAGGCTGGACCTGTATCAGCTGGAGAGATGACTTAGCTCAGCAGTTCAGCTTAAACTGAAGGCTCAGGCTTCCACCAACACCAGGCTTACCTCGTTCAGGGACTCAATCATCCCCAGAGAGCTGTACCCGTGCCAGTGCATCATTTCCCCACCTCATATTTGGGCTGGAGCCCTTCCTCTGAGTGATAAAACCTTGGAGCTGATAAAAGTCTCCATGGGCCCCCGCAGCAGTGAGGGCAAAGATAACATTCTTTAATGTGGTCTGCTGAAATGCAAAAATGTATATTTTTACAATAGATAATGCTGGATATTAAGAGAGGAGATAGGAAACTGAATGTTCCTTACCTCCAAACCACCAGCAGCACAGTCACTGTCAATCTCTCAGTGCCTCCTGGGCATCTTGTCTAATAGCCCAGGATGGATGCATTTGCCATGGATCTGTCCAGGTTGTTTTCAAACCCAGTTTAACTCTGGATTCCCTAATAACCTGTGTCAGCAGTTTTGAAAATATTTATTTCCGTTGCTCATTTAAGATGTTCTTCTTATTCACTTTGAAGGTGACCCCTGAGCACTGTGCAATAAAAGCATGAGGTGGATGCAGGAGTCAAGGCCAAAGGAGAGTCCATGAGTTTTCCATGGAAGAGGATAAGGGTAGGACACTGAGAGGGTTATAAGCCACCCCTAAGTACTTTCCCCAGACCCAGAAATATGAAACTTAAAGGCTTCCTGACTCTTACTCAATGTTTTTCTATTATAGAGATTTTAAGGAATTTTTCTTCCACAAACTTGTCTAATATCTCTTTGAACCCTTGAAAATTTTCAAGATTATCCCGTGGCAAGGAGTCCGACAATTTAAATCTATGCTTTGTGAAAAAGACAGCTCAGTCCCTCCAGTGCATTTTGCTGCTGCTCACTCACTGCTTGTTGGGTTTTTTTTGTGTATCCTTCAGCTTGCTCTCAAAAGCCTGGAACCTGCAGGTCTCTTTTGGTGCAATGCTTACCATGCAAAAAGAAAACAGCTGTGTCTCAGGCATCTTCTTCTTTCCACTGGGACACTACAGCTTTGTTCACCCCTCTGGCCCCACAGACCTGTCTTCCAGCTAAGAACGCCACCCAAAGAGGAAACAGCTGTGTCTCAGGCACCTTCTTCCCACTGGGACACTACAGCTTTGTTCACCCCTCTGGCCCCACAGACCTGTCTTCCAGCTAAGAACACTCAGTTATTCTGTACCCCAAACACACCTAAAGAGCTCTGACACACCCATGGTGAATGACTTCTCTCTACAAAAGTCATGCCTATTCCCTTGATATATCTATATTTGTGTCCACTGATTATTTTATGTTATAGCTTTAAATGATTTTCCTAGTGTGGAAGTCAAACACACCTATCAGGTACACTAGCAAACAAACATATTTGCACTGGCATAGCAAATAGCTGTTTCAGTCCAAGGAATAGTTTTCCAGACTCCCTCGAGTCCTTTTTTAATGTAGAACTGATTTTTAACAGAATTTCTCTGCTGATATCCCTGCTGTAACCAGTGATAGGTTACACACCCCTGCAGGTAGTTTAGCAATTTGCTATTGGAATTCTTTTGAACTGAAAACTTCCTTTGGCTCTCTTCCATCCACATACCCTTCAGAAGGGCTGTAAACCAGGAATTTGGGGCTCACTGAAGGTGAGCTTGTGCAAATCACAGGGTCCTTTTTCGTTCTAGACAGAATCAGTGGTGGTGGCAGAGCTTGTGTGTCCTCCAAAAGGAACCCAAACAATGCACACCAAACCCTGTATGAAAACTAATGCAATTCCTGCATCCTGCATGGGGGCTGCTGCTGCTAGGAGATTCAGTTCCAAACCTCATCAAGGCTTGGGAGCAAATGGGTAATGAGGTTGAAGCTTTAGACTAAATGTTTTTGGAAGAAGAGTTTTAACTTACGAAAGCAAAGCTCTGATCCTTGCTTGCTTGCTACACTTTACAATCTTGAAAATGTGCCTGTATTCTCTGGAAGCAATGTACATGTCCAGTTTTGATGCTGTTGATGTAAACTAAAATAGGAATAACCCAATTTCATTCCCCAAAAAGGGCTACTGTGTTGGTGGAGTTTGTTGCGAGGGTCCCAGGATGAGGGAAGAGATGAATCTGACTCCATATTTCTTACAAGGCTGATTTATTATATTATGATATTATATGAAAAGAAAATTATATACTAAAATATACTAAACTCTAGAGAAAAGATACAGACAGAAGGCTAGACAAGAATGAATAATAAAAACCCATGACAGGCCAGAGTCCCAACACAGCTGGACTGGGATTGGTCATTAAGTCAACACAATTCACATGGAACCAATCAAAGATGTACCTGCCACATTCCACAGCAGCAAAACACAGGGAGAATCAATCAGGTAATATTGTTCTTCTTTTCCTCTGAGGCTTCTCATCTTCCCAGGAGAAGAAATCCTGGTGAAGGGATTTTTCAGAAAAATATCACAGTGATGCTACTGGATAATTTCTTGAAGTGCTTGTAGAAACATTCCCAAAGCTCCTGCCTTTCAAGAAGCCATTGCACAATATCTCCTCTACCTTGCCCAGAGCACTGTGGGTGCACAGGGTGTCTGTGTCTCCCATGTCCTCCCTGTCTGGAAGCTGCTGCTGGTGTGCGGCCTCTCCTTTGCTGGCTGGGAAAGGCAATGGTCCCTGCCTGGAGAAAAGGCTTTGGAAAGGAAGCTGGAGAGACACCAGGGCACAGCCCTGTCTCTGCCCTGCAGCACAGCCTGGGCAGCAGCACTGGGAAGAGTCAGAAGCCCCAGCTTTGTTCTTCACCAAGGCCTGTGTTCCTGCAGCTGTGACCATCTGGGTGGCCCTGGGCTCCCCACACTGTGGAGGGAGAGGTGGGCTCAGCCCACGGGCCAGGAGGAGTCCCCATGGGTGGCAGATGTCAGGAGATTCCTATTCCTCTCTTTTGACCAGGCTTGGGGCAGCAGACTCTGCAAACCCAAACAGGAACATGAATGGAAGCAGGCTTTTTTTCAGATCTCTTTTGTCCTTACAGAAGGGGATGTTTGTAACAGACTAAACAGAGCCACAGTTTCCTCTGGGGGCATCCTGGGTAGAAGGACATGTGTGCCACCAACTATCATTAAACCCCCCACACTAGGGACACATGGGATACAGCTCTGAAGGGTGTATTTGGCCCCTTTAGCCACTGGATTAAACCCCATTTGCTACCTTTGCAATCACCCGTGGCTGCAGCCAGCAAGGCAGGGTACCATGAGCCTCACTCCTCACTCTGCATAGAAATTATAGCAAATCATATAAGAAATAATTACATCTGCACATGTGGAAAAGATCAGACTGGGTTGTACAACCAACCCTGCTCTCTTGTAATTTAAAGTGCCCAATTTCTTCCAAATTAATGCTCCAAATCTTCATTTGATATGCAGTGTGTGGGAGCCAGATATTCACACATCCATCCTTGTGTCACTCCACCTCAAGAAAATAAGTCTTTCTGTGTGTGTCAGACACTTGGATACACAGAGGTGCCACACACTGACCCCTCCCTCTCCTTTGGAGAAATGCCCTGCTCAGGGGAGGAGGGCTGACAGTCACACAAGGACAAAGCAGCTCTGCTGCCTCCTCCAGACCCCACACCACACCGGTGTCCTCTTAAGAGCAAGACATTTGCAGATGACAAATAGGTGAGGGAAAAAGGGAGCCTAACGAGGGGAGGAGGTGTGTGGGGGGAAACAGCAAGCAGCAGTGCTCATTAGAGACACAGGGAAATGATGCCTTTCATACCTGCTCCTCTCCCTTTTGCTCCCTCCATCCTTCAGACAGGCGAGATGCCCACGGCGCAGGCAGCGCGCGGGCCTGCTTCCTCAATTATTAATGGGAGACACTTTGTTTTATTTAATGCCGTGGTTTTGATTAGTTTGCTCTCCAGGGATACGCTTTTTCTTCTCCCCTCCTTTGTCTCCCTGTTTCCTCCTCCTTTCTTTGATCTACCTCCATTCCATTACCTTTTCCCCTACAGCAATGATGCTGCTTTTGCCAGGTGCTTTGCTCATCGGGGCTCAGGTGAGGCAGGCAGGCACAAAGGGCCCCTTCTTGGGAGAGGCTGAGCCTTGCTAGAAAATAATGAGAACTGGCAGGTCTGATGATCCAAAGCCGAGAAACATATGCCTGGGCTGCCTCTTTCATCTCTGTAATTGGGTTTCTCTGCTCCTGTCAATTAGGGCCTTTTTCCTCCTGCTCCTGGCCCGGTGAGTCTCCTTTTCCCAGTGTGAGTGTCTGAGTGTCTGATCACAGGGGTGGCCCTGGGGCACCTGGCACAGGGGGGATGCACAGAGCTAGGTTTGTGCAGCATCACAGGATCCCACTGGAAAGTCCTACAGCTACTTTGATACAAGAGGGAGGACTATTTCTGCCAGAGAGAAAACACCTCTGGGCTCAAGGAAGTGCAGGTCTTTCCTCTTATCTCCACAACAGCCTGGGTGCTACAAAGACAAGGCAATGCTTTTTTGCCTTCTTCCACTTCCAGCTGTGGAATACTTCCAGTGGAGCATTTACAAAGGATTACTCTTAGCTCCAGCAAAGCCCACTGCTCCTGCACCAATGGTCAGAGCCTGGCTTGAAGCAGGCAGCGTCTGTTGAGGGAGAGCAGAGTCTCAGGGGATGACTCCTCACCTGCCCTCAAGCCCTGGCCCCAGCTCTGGACACCTGAGGCCATGAGGCTGCAGGCAGCTGGCCAGAGCCAGGGAAGTCTGCTCTAATCCAGCCTGGACAACCTGTCTCCTGCTGGGAAAATGTCAAACTCAACAGCTCAGGACTTGGTGAAAAAAGTGATGGCTAAATTTTAAATTCTGCCAAATAAATTCACCTTGTTCATTTTGTCCTGCTCGTCATCTCATTGTTGAGCAGGACAAACCTCATGGCTTTTATTTCCAGCACAAACGGCAGCCATTTCCAAGGGGAATGCAGGGCTGAGAACAGGCTGGGGGCAGTGACTCTGTGTCAGCAGTGACTCTGTGTCAGCAGTCACCAGTCTGCATGAGCTGGAAAACACTGAGAACTTTTTCCATGAAGTGGATTTGAAGATAACTTTGTACCATAGAAGAAAAAGGCAAAAGCTATTGGCTTTGTAAATACTTTGAATTTCATTTTGCTTAAGACAACCTTTCTCCCCTGTTTTTATTGAAAAGGTAAAGTGAAAAAAGAAGTTATTATTTTTAGGGTTTTTTTGGCAACTGCAAAACAAGATTCAAAAAGGTTTACTTGAACATCAATGTATGCAAAAATTCCAGTTATAAATACAGGTGCAGAAAGCTGATAAAACCCTTCCTTCCTTGGGTTTTATCTTGCTCTCTCCTTGTACTTTTTGATCCAGTGTTCGGAATTCTGTTGAAAGTACCTGATATTTTGTGACTCAGGATAGATGTGAGCAGCCAGAGGGCAGCTGCTCCAGGACCAGCCTGGGCTCTGCATTTCATACCTGTTTGCAGAAATGGAGCAGCTTTCCAATTGGAAGGATACTGATTTTCCAGAGAATCTATATTATTGCAGATTACAGGTACTGCAGGTAAAACTCTCCTCTCTTAACCATACACAGTGGAGTTGCAAATTAGACATAAAAGATTGCTTTTTGTATATATATATATATATATATTTAAAAAAAAATCTGCATGAATTTCCCTGCCAGGCTGCTCCCAAAAGGGACACATGGGGTAGGTGGCTGTGCATATCTGTGCATGTAGGAACATGAGCCACATGCTCTTTATCCTTCACCAATTTTTCACCTGAAAAAAAATTCTGCAGTGATCAAATACTGTCCTATTTCATAGAATACTCATCTTTGCACAAGCAAATAGGTTTATCTGAGTAGCTGTCAGCAGCAGACATCTGGGGGTAGTTATACATCAGCCTTGCTGTTTAAAAAAAATAAAATGTGGTCAGATTCAGAGAAGACAAATTATTGCACAAGCCTCAACACCAATTAAATGTGTATTTCATTTTCATGTGATGTACTGCAGGTGTCTGAGGGCCTGTGGCTGGCTGTTTCCCTGTCTGTGCACGTGGCTCCCCAGATCTGGGGAGATGCAGCAGAGGAGCACAGGTCCCTGCCCACCTCTGCTCTGAGCAGGGCAGGGCTGGGATGGATTTCCAGCCACTCCTGGGCCCTGTGGAGAGGAAGCTCCATTTGGAGGACATGGGAAAGGGGCTTCCCAGAATCAAGCGTTGGAGTAATTAATGTTCCTGAAGAGTGAACTCCAAGGAGTCTGTGAGTGAGAACAGAGATGAACTGATGTGTCTGCTTAATCAGGGCACAGTAATGAACAGATCACAGTCTGCATGGATCAAATCCCACTCGGATGCTGTGACTGAAATTACACCAGACTCTGCTGAATATTGAGGAATTATTCTCATTTAAGACAAAGTGCCCTACCTGCAGGGGACTGACACCTCTCCAAATCTCACAGGAGCTGGTGAAAATGAGAGAAGAAAACTGAATACTGCGCCCTAAGTCTTCCACTGGCACAGAACATATAGTTAAGATAAAATCTTTAAAGCTATATCAAGGTAATTATGCTGCTGCTCTAGCGGGCCACCCTTCCTAGCCAGCAGGAACCCAAAGAGCAAGCCATAAAATCAGCTTTTAACCTGGACCTCTGTATCTGTCAGAGGACAGTGGCCTGAATGATAAGCTCAGCCTTAAAGCTCTAGCTGGTCTCATGCTGCCAACCCATTCATCACAAAATGGTGATCTGCATAATTGTTTTTTAAGAACTGGCAATAAAACAGACTACATCATTTTAAAATTTAGTCTTGAATTCTCTTTAATAATAAATGAGAGCATCATTTTAAGTTTTGGCCTTTAAATTGTTTACACCTTTTAAAACAAATACAGTATTTGTACAATGCTGCCCCTCCCAAGATTTCTCATTTATTTCCTCTTCCATCATCTCAATTACCACAGAAAGTGGATAAATGCCAGTGAAGACAGACGCAGCTTAGACATCTCTGGATGCCCAGGAGGAAGGCAGGTCCCTGGGGGGGCAGGAGCCTGAGTTCAATGCAAATTTCAGGCAAGGCAGAGGAGGGACCAGCACCTGGCTCTTTCACACTCCAGAGAATGATCTAATTGTTGGCTATTAGTCCTCTATATGGCTCAAAAACCTGTCTGTGCCTCTTACTAAATCTTAACCCAGGACATAATCACTGGGAATTTGAATTAGATGCTGTAATGATTTGGTGCTGTAAAACTGGCAATAGGCAAAGTCAGGGGAAGAAATGTGACCCTGTCCTTTATCTTGTAGATTGGTTGCCTAAGGAAGCACAGTGACACATCTTAAGCTTGTTTGGGCACAACAGCCCAGATCGGTTGCCTACAGGAAGCACTGTGACACATCTTAAGCTTGTTTGGGCACAACAGCCTCAGGATTTTCAGTCCCAATTTTCGACCCAAATTTTCAGGCACCTCAGATTCTGCTTTAGCAAGTAGATCTGTTATCCAGAAGAGTCACAGTTACTCTGTGAGAATGCACATTTCTCTGTTTGAGAAATGCAAACATCAGTTTCAGAATTTCAGTTTCCCAAGGCTGTGATGCTTTTTCTAAGAAGTGTCCCCTGATGCCCAGGTCTCATCCTGTTGTCTTTTAGCCAGTCTCAAACAGCTCCCTTGATTTCACTTGTCTGAGTGTGGACCCTAAACAAATTCTGATCCCCAGGTGAAATTCTGACCTTTGGTGAAATGGAGATCAAAACCACAGAACATGCAGCTCCGTGGAAATTAAAGGGCTTTGCCATCTCTTTGCTCTCCACCAACTCTTGAAATAAATAATAAAAAAATAAAACTCAATAAAAACCAGCAGAGAGGTTGATTTCCCACTGTAGCTCTTTTTTTAAATCTCCCCAGCTTGTCTGAAATCCTCTGATCTGGTTCACTAGATCTTGACAGCTCCAGCCTGTCGGTGGCAGGAGAAGGAGCCTGCTGAGGAACAGCTGATCCCTTCCTGTGCCCAACACTGTGCTTGGCATGGCCCTCCCAGGTCCCCAGTGCCACCTGTGTCCATCTGGGTGGGTGCACGGGGCAGTGCTTGGGAAGGGCAGCGGGTGTCTGAGCAAAGCCAAGGGCTGAGCCTGCCTGGGCCAGGAGCTGTGTCACAGTGCCATGGTATGGCTGGCCGGGGGCAGTGTACAAATCATGGGACAGGACTGAGGAATGTGCCTTGAGCCATTTCATTTTCCAGCATCAGTCTCATTACATGGTTATGACAATAGGAAGATGCCATCAGCTCAAATCCCAGGCAGCAGACTAAGAACTTAACATTACAACTTACTTTGTAAGTTTTTTGACCAATCACACAAAGCAAAAGTACATTGACAGTAGTTCCATCCAATCACAATAAGCACACATACCTTTTGTTAAAACAATGCTTGCTTATTTCAAATACAATATCTGCTTGTAAGCCTTAAAACACAATGCACAAAGCTCCATTATTAAGCTTAGAACTTCCTAATATCTTGCTAGATATACTTTTCTGCACCTTAAGGAGTTATCCTTGACAAGTGTTAATACACAGACCATTGTTCCATTTGTCCTTACTTTTCTACTTTTTACATAATTTTTCTGCTGACTTATTTTATGGCTACTGCTTAGCTCTAATCACAGTTCTGCTGCCTCTGAAGTCTGCCTTTTGCAGCTTTCTCAAAACCCTCTGATTTTGTAGATTCCCACACCATGGCTGTGGCAGCGGCGCATTGGTTAAAGCACTACGACCTTCCCAAAAAAGTGTCCTCAGGAAGACGTCCTGGAGGCACAGACACATCCTTAGAAAGATGTCCTTGGGCACAGGCATGTCCTTAAAAAGACATCCTGGGGGCACAGGCATGCCGCGCTTGGCGGCGCATTGGTCAGAGCGTCGTGACCTTCCCAAAAAACTGTCCTTAGGAAGACGTCCTGGAGGCACAGGCACATCCTTAGAAAGATGTCCTTGGGGCCACAGGCACATCCTTAGAAATATGTCCTGGGACACAGGCATGTCCTTAGAAAGACATCCTGGGGGCACAGGCATGCCGCGCTCTCGCCGGGTGATTTCGGCTCCTTTAGGATCTGTGTGGTGCAGAAGAAGAGACAGAGTCTTCATGTGGAGAGCCAAGGAAAGGATCCCTCTTTATTGAGCCTCTTCTTCCAAGGGGGCCTAGAGACAAAGAGCCAAATTGGCAAGGAAAACAGGGGTTTATATAGGGACAGCAAGGGGTGGGATGAGGGCACAGGGGCGGGACAAAGGGGAAGGACCAATAGGGTACAAATAATCAACACAGGGTAACAAAGCATTCTGGGGGGAAAAGGGGAAGGACCAATGGGGACTTCTTCCAAAGGAGTCCAGGGACAAAGAGCCAAATGGGCAGGGAAAACAGGGGTTTATATAGGGACAGTAAGGGGCAGGACAGAGCGCTAGGACGAATGGGATGAGGGCACAGAGGAGGGACAAAGGGGAAGGACCAGTGGGGTACAAAGAACCAACACAGGGTAACAAAGCATTCTGGGGGGAAAAGGGGAAGAACCAATGGGGTACAAAGAGTCAGCACAGGGTAACAAAGCATTCTGGGGGAAACCTTTTTGTTCTCCATATCCATGGAGGTCATGGCTTAAGGGTTGGCTCTCCAAGGGCCTGTGGCCAGCTTGTCCTCAGCTGGTTTTGAGGCCTCCACCCATGGCCAGGGGTCCCCTGGGTCCCCTTTACCTGCTCTCTGTTGTGCTCCCTTGAGAGGCAGATTCCTCTTTCATCCCAAATAAACGTGAGAGGTCATGCTGTGTTGGTGGCAGCAAGTTAAATGGAGCACTGGTGTTCCGTAACTGAGAAATGTAGAGTTCCAGGAGGCAGCAGGGAGGAAATGGCTTTGAAGTTGAGCTTCAGTGCATCCCTCTGGGTTTTTTGGTTTCTTTTTTCTCCTTACGCTGATTTTTTTTTTGCTTTTAAATATATGTATTTTAAATGGTTATGTAAATAAATGAGGATCTGGGAGAGGATCTGCCACAGCACAGCAAGGAAATAAGTTTCTATGCACCAGACAAAGAAATAAAAGATGAGAGAAATAAAAGATGAGGTACAGCCCCTTCCTTTGGTAGCAGTCATTAATAATACCAGGCTGCAGCAGAGGATGTTCACACCTTTCCATGGTGCACTTCTCTGCACTCTCGTGTGTTTGCTATTTGCAGCTCATAATTGAAAATTTTCTCTTGCTTAAAAGCCCCAGGGAGGAAATATCAAAAAAGGAAAAATCTCCAACTTGCCACCAATCCCAAGTTTAGGGGGAAGCCACCCAAAACCCTTCCAGTCCTTCCTATGAGCTGTAGGGTGAAACATAAAGTGTTCCTCCAGGACGTGGAGTGCAATCAGTTAACAAATACTCTGCAGTAATTTGTTATAAAAAAAAGAAGCAGGAAGAAAAGCAGTGAAAGAGAAGGGAAGAGCCTCTTGCTCTAATTCCATAAGATTTTATTTGTTTCCTGACTGAATTAAAAATCAAAGCAGAATATATTGTCTTCAATTGAAAGCCATTTTTAAAAGTTGTCTTTCCAAATTTGGGGGCATTTAAAAAAATCAAAACAAAGAAAAAGAAAGTGTTAAATTGCTTAAAACAAACTGAGCGAGGTGTGGCTGAGATCACTCAGTGCTGTGGTAGGCAAAGTACTTATTCTTTTATATCTTTTCCTTTCAGACTGGAAACCAGAGAAGGAAAAAAAAATGTACTCATTAGATGATGAAGAGCAAATCAGAATTGCTTCAACACTGGAGCTCAACACATTCGGAGAGATTTTAAGGTCATTTTGCTTGACAGAAAAGGAAATGATTATAGGAAATATTACACTTCATGCTTCTGCAGCTGGATTAAGTGTTTTATTACTTACCACTGAGGACACTTCTGTTTGACACAAATATATTTGTTAGAGTATTTTATTAAATTACAGCAAACATCTGAATTCAGAGTGGGGCTATTGAGAAGCTAAATGTAAGAAGAATTGACATTACAGTGTCTCAGCAGCAGTAAAGCTGTAATCAGAGTTGACAGATATTACTCATGTGCTTTAGGCTCAACAAGAAGCTGTTCAGATACCACCATGGAGAAGAAAAGGATGAATTACCAGGAGTTCCCTAGGAGCACAGCACCATGGAGAAAGGCTCTCCAGAGATACTTCTCCCCATTTTTCACCAACAGCTCAACAAAACTGAGGGCTGCATGTAAATAATTGGTAAATCCTTTGGTATTCAGAAAGATTTGGCATATTTGTTAATGGTTCTGCCTCCTTACCACACATGACTGCATAGACAGCTTATCCATCACTTTCCAAGTGGCTGGTCCCTGAAGCTGTAGACAAATAGTAGGCAGAAAATGAAACTATCCCACTGAGTCTTTTTCAAGCAAATTTTTAAAGCTTGTTTGATGAATTTTTTAATTACCATTTGATTTTTTTGAATGTTTGGAAACAGTCATTTTAGATCCTTGACTTTGCTGCTTCTGACAGGGGAATTACATTAGGAAGGGCTGGTTGCTGGTGCCTGCTGCACCCTAAGACACTCTGCAGGACCAAATCCCATGTCAGGGCAGCTGAAGGGCAGCAACCCATTCCTTCTTTCTCCCTTGGACATGGGAGGCAGGAAGAGAGGTATAAAACAGTATCAACAGTGGGGGATCCTCAGGGATCCTCTTTAATTTAAGTAATTGTTAATTCCAGGCCAGAAGGAAATTCTGTTCAGCAACAATTAAACCAGAGTTCTGTAACAATGTGGGTGCAATATGACCCATTTTTTTCTTATCTGTCACGAGAACTGCTGTGCAGGGAGCATTTTTCACTTCTCCAATATGTCAGAGGCATTTTCAAAGGGTTAAAGGCCTCTTGTTCATCACAGGGAAATGAATTTCCCAGAGGAACTTTCTTAGGCTTATCCCTTATTTCTTTCACTCTGCTTTGTAGTCCTGGGAATCATTAGTGCACAGGTACATCTCAAGACATTTTTGCAATACCTGAGGAATTGCACAACTGAGATTACTTCCTCTCTCCAGCATGCAAATCATCCCTTAAAGGGTTTTCCTGGAAAACAATTCCTTACATTCTTTCCCAGGGGTATGTGTTCTTTTATTTGTCAGGGATCAAAATGCTTATGTGGGGATGCACAAGGAGATATTTAAATCCAGAGTACTTTGAGGTGGCAGCAGCTTTTTCTTCCCTTCATTTTTTCTCATTCTTTTCCCCATTTATCTGCTGAGGCAGAAGCTCAGAAAAAAAACCCAAACCACATTTAAATGGTTATTCATTGCCTTAATGTGCTGAAACTAACCAGTTTCTCTGCAAAACTCACTTAGGCACCAGCTTTTTACCTGTAACTTCTTGTTGTGGACAAGTTGTTTTTTTTTTTCCCTTTATAGACTCCTTGGACTTTAATTTTCCTTACTCAAAGTTTGCATGCAGTCAGGATTGCCTCTTGCAGTGAGCTCCATCCCATGCAGGTCAGTGGGGCAGGATTACCCTCAGATGTCTGCACAACTTCTGCTCAAGTCTTTTCACCACATCAAGCCTGTCCTTTAAGTCTCCAGCCTGTAACGAGCAGCAGGTGCCACATGTATGAAACAAGGTATTACAAATTTGCTCCTGATTAAAAAATCCTCATGAAATATCCAAATCCCTCGAGGATTTCCAGGGATCAAACCCAACTGAGGACCCTCATTTAATTGCATGTCTCTGAAGACAGACACAGGCAGTCTTTCCCAAAGTTCAATGTCCTGGGTGGTGATGTTGGATGCATGCTTATGTTCCAGGGATTTTTTTAGGAATTAAAAGCCAAGACCCAGGTCACTGATAAACTGCAATTTGGCCATTCCCATCAGGACTGAGATTTACATAATTAGGCAAGAGGCAAGAGCTTTGGTGACCAACTTACTGAGCATTTCAAAGTCTACAGCAGTTTATGAGTTCAGACAGAGCACCAGCTCTTTGGGCTGGTCTCTGCTGCTGTGCCAGAGCAGAGGGAGCTGCTCCATTGAGTAACTCCACGAGGAGTTCTTCCTCCAGACTCTGTTTTGCTGCTTCACAAAAATAAAACAGTTACAGTTGGGGTGGGATTTCTAGTTCCTGGAAGTCTCCCTCAAAATGAAGCTGGCTGATAAAATCCTGCATTGTTTTTTCCTGGTGTTAGCAACCCTGAGACAAAGCCACTGGAAATGATAGCACCATGTAGAGAAGTTCAAGGGTCTAATGCAACAAAGGACCTGTGTGTTCAGCTCTTTTTCTCCTTTACAGGAGAAAAGTCTCTTTCTTTTTTAGTTTCCTCTCTGGAGAGAGCTTTATTTAAAATTCTGTTTGTACATCCCCTTTTTTTTTCTTTAGTGCCTTGGGGTCTTGAGAAGTCTGGAAGCTCAAGAATTCAAACTTCAAGGAGGTTGTTTAGAAAAAAACTTCAGTGTGCTACAGCATTTTGTAAACCCCAGATGGAGGCTGGTGCCTTTGATTATTCATACATGCCATTCAGGCTCTGCCTCTGTCAAATATTTTTTATTTCCACACTATTGGATGAAAAATTCCCCATCCAGCAGTTGCCTTGTGAAGCAGAAAATGTTAATGTTTGTGTCTATTGCAATGTACCTCTGGCAGGAAAAACAAAGGCTCTGTGCAGGGAAATATCAGTGTGAGGAACCCCTCCTTTTCAGGTAGAATATGCACCTATGTCATATTTTTATATAAGTGCTGTAGGTTGGTCTCAGCAGAGAACAAAGCTTAAATTTACGGCTTGCCTGACTGTGGTTGTCCCCTGCAGCCCCTTTGACTATTCATCATGCTCCACACCATCAGCCCTTCATGCAGCTGAGGGTGTCACCTATCAGAGGATAAACCCTTTGGTCATGTCATAAATTTAACATTACACATTAAATATCTGTGTTATTATAATACTGACATAAGATGTTTTACATGTATTAAATCTTTAGAACTCCATACAAAGAGATTTTGACTGTCATGTCCTCCTCAGGCTGTAGCTCCAGTAATTACACAATATTTCTATCATAATGGACCACAGTTTCAACTGGTTCAAAAGCCAAAATCAACGCAACACCACTACAGCAGCTCTGCAAAGTCACACCATGATGGACTGGCAGCACTTCCTCTCCTTCATCCCTTGTCCAGCTCTGCAGGGACTGAGCCCCAGCTCAGCTTTTCCTTAGCCTTGGGCAGCACAGCTCATCAGGCAGGGCAAGGAGGTTTGGTTCTTGCTGGGCTTGCAAAGGTTGGGCTCCACAGACAGCATGGAGGTCTCCACCAGGAATATTTTCTTGGCTTGGCCTGCCATATAATTCCAGCTGTCCCCATTTCTGCTCCCCAGGCAACCCAGGGAAGGGGTTTGCTTGAGGTGACATTCCCCACTAGCACTCAAAATGGGACCAGACAGCAATGTTCAGCCAGCTAAAATCTGCTGATGCCCTTACCTAAGCAAGCCCAAAAGAAGAACCCAGAAGAACAAGAGAGGTGCCCAGCTGAAGGGGCAGGAATGTGCTGAGGCACTGGAACAGGCTGATCTGAGAGGCAGTGAAATCTTCTCCTTGGAGACCCCAGAATATCCTGCAACAGAACGGACCCAGAGTGATCACTGAGTCCCCTGACATAACAAAAACTCAGCTGGAGGAGGCTGTGAGTGACCTCCCCTAAGCTGGCCTCTCTTTTAGGGTGCATAGAGACACCCAGAGGTCCCTTCCAACCTGAATTATGCTACCAACTGAGGCTAACAGATGGGAGAAGACAAGGCCCACAGGACAGACAAATAAGATTGGGGTTGCCAACAAAAGGTCTTGCTCTTGACCCTCCAAAGGACAGGGGAAAAGGGATTTGCATCTCAGCCAGTGTCATGTTATGGTTTGATTTTCCAGAGAGGAAACACAGCTTGAGAACAAGTGTATTTATTTGATTTTCATTAGCTAGGCACAAAAATAACCCATGTCAGCTGAACTCTCCTCGTGCTTTTCAGTTTTACAGATTTTTCTCAGAAAGCTTCCAAAATTTAGAAATATTCCCAGGCAACCTTCCAAAATTCAGAAAGCACAGAATATTGAACACTATTTTCCTTCTTCTAGACTCATTAATTTTAATCAGCAGGGAATATATTTTCAAAGTGGCACTTAGAGGCAGACAAATCATGTTAAAAAGTAAGAGTATTTCCATCTCTAAATCACCATGACCAGCTTTAAATCATACCTGAAGGCAGCTCATTATTCTGCCCAGGCAAAGAGCGAGGCAGAGGGAAAACTCCAGGTGCCAGAACAAGCCTGAGGATTTTTTGCTTGAGGAACCCACATTCTTTGCACATGCCTAGGAAGGATCCAGGAGCAGGATCCCCATCCCTGGGACCTGTGTCACAGGAGCTCTGTGTAATCCCCTTTTTGCTGCCTGTTCCCTGGAGCATCCACTCCACAGAACCTCTCAGAGCCTGTTTTTTAACACAGGGTGGAAGAACAGATGTTAACTCCACAGGTCTACACCAATATGAACAATACATCAGCAAAATTGGCATTTCAATCCCTGTCTTCTCACTCCACAGACAAGATGTCAGGTTAATTGGTGCTCTGGACTTGTGTTCGCAAGCTGCATTTTTGTTTTAATTACACCTCATTAATTTTCGCCTTCTAAGCTTACAGAGAGCAGTGAGAAACCCAAATACTCACTCCCATTTTTCATGCACCTTCATTTCTTTCCATTCTGGGTATGTGACATGCAGAACACATTGGCACCAGAACACTTGGGACCAGAAAGTCAAGACCTGACACAAAAGCATTTATTCTGTTGGCTTCCTGAGCTCAGTGGGATGCTCAGGGTCCCACCAGGAGCAAAGAGCTGCAATGGTTGGCTGAACTGGAGCCTTGAGGAGGAGGCCAGGACCACACAGTGAGCTAGAAAAGTGCTCCAAGAATAAAACCCAGGAGCTCCCTGGCTCTTTGTTCCCCATTCAAGACACAGGGTCAGGCTTCCTCTCTCCACTGATTTAATGTAAGAGCAAAGAGGGAGGACACAGGAGCCCACATGCAAGATTTGGGGATGGCTGTGCATCTCTGCATTCACAGTGACTGATGTTCCTGGTAACCAACACAGAAAATATCTGAGGAGAGGGATGTGACAAATCTGAACATACATAAAACTGCCCAATTAACTGGCTTGAAAGCTAAGATTAAAAATAATTAAACAGATAGGTCACAGTATTATCTGCTACAGTGATATGTGATGAAAACAATGGACTTCAGGGAATGTGACATTTGTAGATGTTCAAGAGTACTAATAACACTGAATGAGGCTCAACACCACATTTCCTCAACCCTCCTTACAAAAAAGGAATGCTAAAATACATAAAAAGGAACATTCAATTTTTTATATAAGAAACTGTTAAAGTGGCCCTCCACGACACAAAACCACTCATTAAAGCTTTTTTTTAGCACAAAGGAAAAGAACAAACTACACGTATGAGATGACTCGAGCAGCTGCCTCTACTTTGTTTTGCTTGATGAGTTATCCCGAGGCAGTTTCCCCCTGGCACAGACACAAAGCTCACCCCGAGCAGCTGCCTCTACTTTGTTTTGCTTATGAGTTATGAGTTATCCCGAGGCAGTTTCCCCCTGGCACAGACACAAAGCTCACCCTGCACAAGCTCTGCTCTACTGCTGTGGGCTCCAGGCACTTTCAAACCCAGTGCAGAGTCCTGGAGCTCCTCGTGTGCACAGCACCCTCTGCAAACATCTCCAGCACCTCCTGGAAAACTCTGACATTCACATGCCTGTAATGCAAACATCTCTGAACTTAAATATCAGCCGAGATATTTCTGAGCTGCTTTGGTGCTCTTTCCATGAGGTAACCCCCACCTCAGAAGAGGTGAAACACAATTTTGAGTCAGTCATGGCTGGAAGAAGGATCAAGCATGTGTGCTAGTCCCCTCCTTGCCATGTTTGAGATAATCATGGCATTTTGAAGACAATGAGTGATTTTTGAAACTTCATTGGCCTTCATGAAATCAGCTGCTTTGAGGGAGCTGCATGTAAAAAATGCCTTTAGTGAATAGCATCATTAAACCATGCAGGCATTTTCTTAGATGATTTCCTCTTATTTGGAAGCTTAGCTATTCCAAATATCTTCCATTTTATATTAGCTTAAGTTTAGGGATGTCATCATTGCTGCATATTAACTCACTGGTAAAAAAATCCAATTACAAACTCAGCCTTGAATCCAGAATGAAATGCAGCAGATAGTACTAAAATCTTTAGGAATTAGAATAACCACTGATAAAAAAGCCATTATCTTTTTCTGAATGCTTGGTTGCACAAATCCAACTCAAGGTGAGAACAAACAAGTTTTGGAGAACTTCTTTGGCACAAACTTGTTGACAAAGGCCTATAAAAACAGCTTTTCAGTAGCATTGCTCAGGTCTGAAATCTTGCAGCAAGAGGACGAAAATGACATTCAAGCTACTGAGCCTTAATTCCCTCTCATGCTCCTCTATGCACAACCCTATGGAAAAAAATACATGAACTGAGAAAACCACAACTTAATGCAGCCTGGCAGGGTTGCAATGCCCTTGAAATGGCAGGTGGAAAGCCAGGATCCCTCACACATTCCTATTTGGAGGGGATCAATGGAAAAATGATGCTTTCCCTGGAGAAAGTAGGGGATGCAGGATCTCTGGTACCAAGGGGATTTGCGACTGGAATTTCTTCCATTTCCCTGGATAATTCAGCCTGGGTCAAGGGCTACCTTGTGTGGGCATGCCATGTCACTGCTGGCCCAGCTGCCCTTGGTCTCTGGAGCCTCCCCACGCTGAGCAAGGCAGGCCAGCCCCACTGGAGGTGGATGTTGGGCTGGGAAGCAGCAGTTCCTCAGCCAAGGTGAGGACAAGGACACCTGAGCCTGATTGCTGCTGTTGGGATTGCACAGCCTGGACCTGCTGTGGAGGTTCCAGTTGAGCCTGCACAGAGTGCAGGCAAAAAAAAAGGCAGCTGGGAGTCTCCACTTATGGGAGCAAACCTCTCTTTGGTAAGAGAAGCCATAACTTTTATCAGCTTCATTAAAAATATCCTCACGGCTTCCTTGGAGGGTGGAAAGCTCAGCACAAAGGGGCACTGTCCCCTGGGGTCACAGGAAGAACATATGTTTCCTCCTGGTGGAAGAGTGGCAGTAGCAGCTCAGATTTGTCTGGAACCTTTTCCCAATTATCAAAACCAGGTTGTGTGAAAAGTCCATCTGGACACCCAGCCAAAAACATTTTGCACCTAGAAGTCATTTTAAAAAAGAAGAGATCCGTAGCTCTAGAGTAAGGGAGTTCTTGAACCCAGAAATCCAAGATGAACTGAAAAAACAGGTTTTTAGTCCAAAGCTCCATAAAGAAAGTAAATTTATATTGCTGTTGAGGCCACAAAAACCCCCAAAATTAACAGTAGCGGATATGTAGCTCCAGCTGCAGCCAAGAGTGCAAAAACAGTTCACTGCTAAAAAGAGCAGAAATTGCCTAAGTATTCTGGAGAGCTTTCCAATTTCCTGGGTTTGAAGTGATTTCACTCCAGTCAGTGAGGGTGAGATATCAATGCCAAGGGGCTGGAGAATTTAAAAAATGCACACAAAGGTATTTTAGGGAACAAACTCTCAGCAGGTCTCTTTGGCCACGTATTTTGCTTGTCAAACAAAAAATGTTGGAGGAAAACAGCTCCTCAGTCTCGCCAGCCCACTCACTAGAGGAGGCTGCACTATGTAATACATTTTGGGAAACCCCCAGATTTCCCCTGGCCCCCAGCCTAGGGATGGAAAATGGAAAATAATACAGGTAAAGCAACAACTCGAGCTGTCCTGAGCTGAGAGGAGGCAGAAGATACAGGATCATTCAGGTGGGAAAGGACCTTTAACATCATTGAATCCAAATGTTAACCCAGCACTGACAAGTCCACCAGTAACCCATGTCCCCAGGTGTCACATCTACACATCCTTTCAATGTCTCCAGGGATGGTGACTCCCTGGGCAGCTTGCTCCAATGCTGGGAAACCCTTCTAGTGAAGCAATTTTTCCTAATCTATGATCTAAGAACCCCCCGGTGCAACTTGAGGCCATTTCCTCCTGTTCTACACCTGAAAGAAGAGCTCGAGCCCCACCTGGCTATAACCTCCTTCCAGAGAGTTGTAGTGACAGAATCCCTCCCTGAGCCTCCTTTTCTTCATGCTCCACTCCCTCAGCTGCTCCTCTTCAGACTTGTGCTCCAGACCCTTCCCCAGCCCCACTGCCCTTCTCTGGTCACTCCCCAGCCCCTCGATGTCCTTCCTGAGCTGAGGGCACAGCACTGGAGGTGTGGGTCTTGATGTCCCTCCACCCAGCCCCTCAATGTCCCTCCTGAGCTGAGGGCACAGCACTGGAGGTGTGGGTCTTGATGTCCCTCCAGTCTGGCATCATCCCAGGAGGCTGTCCTAGGTTGATTTTTTTTTTTCCAGCAGGGAGGTAAGAAATCCTTGTGGGGAGCCCTGGGACAGCAGCTGGCCCAAGGAAAGGGCAGCAGAGATGCAGCTCAGGATGAGGAGCCTTGAGCCACACTCTGAACTCACCACTTCCACCTGCACCTTCCCGTCTGCTGCTGCAGCCCAGAAAGGCTGGGAGAAAGCAGATTTAAGTGGAGCTCATGATCGAGGGTGGAAAAGCCACCATGAATGTCTGCTAGTAGGGCTCTCAAGGACCCCCAGGGTGGCAGGGCTTGTTTCCCTGCTCTGTGCAGGATCAGCAAGCTCTGCCCACAGCACCCTTGCAGTAACAGAGGCTTTACACAGCACCCTGGGCTGGATGTGTGGCTTAGTCCACAGGACAGACACACCCTGAGACTCTACTTTAGAAAAAAGAATTCTTTCTCCTGCACCTTTGTGCTAGACACACCTTCCAGATTTCAGGCCAGGCCAGGATACAACCCTGGACATGTATTTTGTGTATTTCCTTCTTTCCCCTGCACCATTGTGCTAGACACACCTTCCAGATTTCAGACCAGGCCAGGATACAACCCTGGACATGTATTTTGTGTATTTCCAGCAATTCTCCCCATTCCCATTCACAATTTAATCTCCATGGGGTTTATGAGCCGAAAGAGTGGTGTTTTATCTCAGAGGGTGTGTGGGACAGTCAGTGTGGCCCAGGTCATGTGTGGACCCAGCTGGAGGGGAAAGGAGGCACATGGGGGTGCAGAGGGCCCTCAGCCCCCCAAAAGGAGCAATCTCCCCCTTGCAGGCAGATGGCAAAGGCTTGACGAAGAAGAGAGTGTGTTCACACCTAGGGAGATGATTTGGATGCAGGCAGGGAAATGTGGCAGGGTCTGGCTGATTTGGCTGGGCTGCTGCTCGTTGTTATAGCAACAGGAGGAGTCTGCTGCCAGCGAGAGGATGGAGCCGAGGATGGGGAGCATTTTTAGAAAGCAAAGGAGAGAGTTTGAATGGGTAGAGAGAGAGAAGTTGTAGGTATGGAAACCAGGATGGCAAACGCAGGCGGATGAGTGGGATGTGTGGGAATGGGGGATTCTCCCCACCTGCATTCTGATGGTCCCACTGCACTCCTTCCCTGGGGCAGAGGAGGGTCTGGCTGGGGTATCCCTCCTGCTGGGAAGGGCTGCCAGGGCACATCAGTGCTCTCTGGGGTGGCAACAGGATGAACAGCAGTGGAAGGGGGCAGAGCAGGGATAGCACAGGGACGTGCTTGCTGGTGGGATTGCAGCAGGAGGTAAATCCTCTGCAATGACCCAGACTGCAGCAGTGGGACTGACACCACGCAAGGCAAAGGAGCAGCTGCTGGAGAAGGCTGCTCCAAACACAACCCTGGCACATTCGGGTTTATCACATCTCCCACCTGTCCTGAGAACACCTCGGATCTCTGCAGGGATCTGCCTGTGGACAGCCCCAGAGACTCCACAGCAGCCACAGAGATCTCTCCATGGTGACCCATCGTGCTTTAGCACAGGACACCAGACACCCCTTTGTGAATCCAGCTCGGGCGTTCCCGAGGTCTTGAAACACACTCGATCAAGGCTTTTAAACACAGAGAATCAACGATGTCTTAGCGGAAGTGTTGATGACATTTGCATAGAAAAATCACGAAATAATAACGCGTTTCCCCGAGAGAGCAGCAGCCATTCAGTCTCACAGCTCAGCGCTGCGGCGTTTTTAGCGGAAAGCTTTGGAGGGGAAGGAAAGGCAGCCCTGGCTCCCGCTCGGCTGCGCTTTGCCAGGAGAGGGCAGCAGGCGGTGGGAGCCGAGCGGGGCTGCGGGAGCATCCCGCCGCATCCCGGCCTGGAGCCGCGCTCGGGACCCGCGCAGGGGAACGCCTGCGGGGACGTCCTTCCAAACAGGATTTTTATGGCTTTAAGGACGGCGAGTTGAGTTTGCCCTCGCATTGTTTCTATGTATTTTGGGCTTCTTCCTAATCGTAGAATGGTTTGGATTGGAAGGGAATTTATTGATCACCTATTTCCATCCTTGCCATGGGCAGGGATGCACCCACTAAACCAGGCTGCTCCACCCAACCTGGCCTCGAACACTTTCAGGGATGGGGCATCCACAGCTTCTCTGGGCAACTGGTCTAGTGACTCACCACCCTGTGAGTAAAGAACTTCCAACATCTAACCCAAATTTCTCCTCTTTTAGTTTAAAACCATCTCCCCTTGTCCTGCGATATCTGCCCACATAAAAAGTTGCTCTCCCTCAATTTTGTAAGACCCCTTCAGGTACTGGAAGGCCACCATGAGGTTTCCTCAGAGCCTTCTCCTCTCCAGGCTGAGCAAACCCAGCTCTCTCAGCTTGTCTTCCTAGGAGAGAATGCTCCTGCCCTTGGATCATCTTTGTGGTCTTCCCTGCAGCCACTGCAACAGCTCCATGTCCTCCTTGTGCTGGGGACCCCAGGGCTGGGTGCAGCATTCCTGGAGGGGTCTCACAAGGTCAGGGGCAGTAGAGAAGGAATCAAGGAACAAATTTTTGCCACTCTCCTTTTTACCCCCATAGGATTTTTCTCATCACGGTCCTTTTTAAGTAGGGCTCTGAGATAAAAGCTTTGAGATATCTATGTTGGTTTCTCATTTATGCTCTGTCAGACAGCCACCCAGAGTTTTTATTCCCACCTGTTCCTGGTCCCTGCATATCCAGTATTTCCCATCTCCACTCCTCACAAACCAAGGGCTCAGGTTGGGTTTCCCTCCATGCTGCAGCAGTCAGCCTCAAACACCCATTTCAGGATCCATCGAAAGGATTCTTTGTTAATTAAACGCCTTTCATTGCAAACCAGCCCTGGGAAATAATCCAAAGGCAAGGAGGCCTGAATAGGCAGGAAGAGCTTGGGAAAGGAAACAATAGGAAAGGAATCAAAAACACAATGAGGTTTTAGGGGGAATAAAAAGGCACATGGTACATTAGATGTGAACACAGATGCAGGCTGCATGCATCATCCTCAGAGCTGCTGCTGAACCTTGGGTACGAGGTGGAAACCTTCATCAATCAGGCACTTGCCTTCCCACTGTCTGTTCTTCCTTTTTCCTCCCCAGACAGCACCCCTGCTTTCCAGCACCAGGACTGAGTGTCTCTACCTGCAGAGGGGCCTGTAGCTAGTTTGCAGCTCACCTCTTGTCTGGTTATTGTAACAATTTCCTAATACACAGGGAATAGGGTTCTTAGTATGAAGCAGAAGCAACCCCCTTGCAATCCAGACAGCAACCCTGCTTTCCAGCACGAGGACTGAGTGTCTCTAACTGCAGAGGGGCCTGTAGCTAGTTTGCTGCTCACCACTTGTCTGGTTATTGTAATTTCCTAATACACAGGGAATAGGGTTCTTAGTATGAAGCAGAAGCAACCCCCTTGCAACAAGAAAATTATAAAAAATGCAAGATCTCTGTTTGAAGAGAATTTACTCCTTGGTTTTTAAGAAGTTAATTCTATCTGTACTAGAAATGAGAGTGAAATTTCCCCAACAAACCAGAGGTTGTGATGTTTGGGGCCCACTGGCCTTAGCAAATTCCCCAAATCCACTTTGTTGCTAAACTCATGCAGGTGGTTCTCTGAAATTGTATGGAGCAGAATTCACCGAAAGGATTAGCACCAAAACAAAGGTGGATGAAGACAAGAGCTCAAACTGCAGATTAGAGAAAATCACCCCTTATGACCCACAACCACAGTGATGAAGGACGTTTCAGGTTTAACAACGTAAATTTAAGGGGTCTCTCTCTTTTTCTGCTGCTACTGATCAAAGCAAAATCCTGATCAGCTTTTCATCAGAGAATCTTTTGGGCTTCATTTACAAAGGAAGAATTAAAGGATAGATAACCAGATGGACCCAAACCCCTCCTTCAGGGAGACCATTTCAGATGGGCTGGGTTGCCATGCCCTGACTCCACAGGCAGCTCCCTTTGCCTTTCTGTACCAAGCAACACTTACCTTAAATGAACCCCACTCAGGGGCTTAGGCTTTCTGGGCACTCTTAATTTTTGAGCACAATAAAGTAGACTTGGCATTTCGATTGCATTATTAAAGATTTGTTTCCGAATAGCTGAAGAGGGGGAAAGAAACATGTTTCTCCTTCCCATCTAATCAGGCTGAAGTTTCCATGTGCCAGCTTCAATCTGTGTTAAATTGCTCATGCTGTCCACCTGAGAGATCAGGCTTGGGTGCATAATGGAAGGTAATTCTGAAAATGATTACTTAGATAATTAAGTACTGTGGCTGTAGCAGTGGGTGATTCTGGCTGCTGGAGCACCTTCTCAGGTGCTTCACATCCTCCTCCTTCCCTCACACCACTGTGGGGATGCCACTTCCCCTGCTGCTGGTCAGTGTTTGGCCTGGGGCAGGTCCCTTCTCTGCAGCCCCTGCAGAGGCCATGTGTCCCCTCCAAGCACCTGGGCTGACTCCGTGGCACCAAGGACCAGAGCACAGTGCAGAGATGGGCTCTTCCTCACGTTATGAACCACACAGACATGAAGGGCCAAATTTACTGAAGGCATCCAGTGCCTCATCTGTCCTGGGGCACAAAACTCCATGAAAAAGAGCAGGGTGGTTTGGAGGTGGCATTTGAACTCCTGGCTTCAGAATCCTCACCAAGGTAGACAATATTCCCTGTGTCAGGCATTGTGGGCTCCTCCACAGTCAAAGGAAGGCAATACACTCCACAGGGCTGATTGCTCTGCTCTGATAGCAAGGAGAAGTGGATGATTAGCTCAAATGCGTGTACTTGAGGTGTACTCTACAGCAAAATCAGCCCAGAGAACAGAAGCAGTCCTTGCTAACCTCAGAGAGGCACTGCAGGCCGTGGGAGGGACCCAGTGCAGCCCTCACCTAGGTCTGAAGCAATGGAACACAAGCACTGGAATGACAGGCAGGGCATCTGTGCTCTATTACCACCACCAAACACTTCCTCTGGCCACAGTTTCCATCACTTCCATTGAGGAGAGTTGTCCTTAATATTGACAACAGCACCACAAACCTTTTACTCTGACACATGAAAGATTTCAAAGAGTTTGAACTGGCAAGGGGAGGGAAAAAGTATCTTGTATTTCCACTTCTCCAGATCTCATCAATTGTCACAAATCTTTTACTCTGACTTTCTGTTTGAAAGATTTCAAACAGTTTAAACTGGCAAGAGAAAGGAAAAATTATCTTGTATTTCCACTTCTCCAGATCTCATCAATTGTTGGTGCTCTTTCTATTGCAAAGCCTTGAGAACCCAACTTGCCCTCCCATTCTTCCCCCTATAAACATCAGTTCTGATCCTATGGACACTGCACAGCAGCAGCTCTTTGGTCTCCAGTTATTTTCTTAAGTGCAACTGGCCACTGCAAGTGCCACCAGGCACTTCAGGTCACAGACACTGTCCACAGACCCTGAAAGAGCAGCTAAGGGACCTCAAGGTGCTTCTTTCCACACAGCTATGGCATGACACAACCCATCTGCCTCTGGCCACAGGAGCACAGGCAAAGCCCCCAGTGGAATGGTGCTTGCAAAGCCGCATGACAAAACCTATTAGCTCAATGCAATCCAAAAAAGCAGACAAAAGGAGGATTATCTTTTCTTCTGGACATGCTACAAAAGCAGATCACATGCCCTCACCATTTTCCTTCTGGAGCTGGAGTGAAATATTGAAGGATAATTCAAAACACATTTGGCTACTCTTGAGGTAGGAGAGCACAGGGCAGTGTGTCCAACAGGCCACAGAAACTCAGCCCTTATTAACTCTGTTCTTTTTTACCTCCCCCGCATCTGAGAGCTCCGGGAGCGGGTCCAGCCTCATTGCATCAGCAGGACTGCCAGGACCCATTCCACATGCTGAGCAGCTTCTGAAGGAAAAAACCATTTCCTGACATCTGTTCTGAATTCACTGCTCTCCTCCTCCCCCACCTCATTTCACCCTGTGCTCCTCTCCAGCTCCCCCTCCACTGTCACCTGCCCAGGGCTCACCAGTGTGAGCTGAGGATCTTTGTGGAGATGGCACACACCTCTTCCAGCCCTGTCCATCCCCTGCCACCTTCCCTACCTGCTGCTGACACAGGATTTTGCTCTTTGGCACTGAGCCGTCTGACCCTAACCCAGCAAATCCTTTGTGCCTGCACCTTCTTTCTCATGCCCAAGTCTTTCCTACTGGAACCACACGTTGGAGCATTGGCTAAATTGAAAGGAGCATTGTAGGACTTGAACCCAGGACCAGGCTCGTTACTCTCTTCTCACTCCCATTTGAAATGGAGTTATTGCAATGCTGGTAATTCCAAGGATTGACAGAGAATGATTTCCACAATTACTTGACTCCCATCAGAAGTTTTCCCTCAGCTCTGCCTCACCTTGCATTACCTGAACAGTGGCACAGTCCTGTTAAAAACTTCCTGCATCTAATTTATTTGAAGGACAATACTGTTCAGAGACATAACAAACTGTTTCTGTCAACTTTTGCACATACAAACAGGGACACAGGGTTTTAAGGAACCAAGAGTCATCATGATCTTGATACTTCCCCCTACACTGCAGAATTTTGAACAGTCTGGATATCTCAGTGCAGCCCCCAAGGTTTTGTTTTTGGCAGGATACAACAGACAACACCACATACACCAAGCATGTAGTAGATTTTATTAAGCATAACTTTGGTTCTAAGTATTCCACCCTCATTCTCGTAATACCTTTAGTTAAAAACAATTATACAAGAGCAAATACAAAAAATATTAAATTATGAAAACAAATCCATTAAGGCTCCCTTTTTATATTTATATATATTTATATATGTACACTCAAACAAGTGCAGATATTAACAGAATGTTAAAGCCACAAAAATGCTAAAAAATTTACTACTATACTATCAAAAGCAAGAGTTTTTTAAAAAAGTACAAAGTGGTAAGTGAGCAATTTTCAGATCACTGAAGTATTCGCTGGATTGCTTCAAAACCCACATAGCTGAAGGGCAGAGCAGGAATTGCTTATGCTCACTGCCAAGCAGTTTCTTACTTGAGTAGCTGCACAGGACACTTGTGGTGTGACTAACTGGCCACCCATTGAAGGGTTGCCCAATCCTAACTTCAAATACAAGCTTCTTCCTGTCAAAATTGATATGAAGGTGGCTGGGGTTCCTAGGATTAGCAGGACTCAAAGATGTTCTAACACACACGTTGATGTTCTGTTCACACAGAGAGTTAATTCCAATGGAAAAAAAAAAAAAACAAAAAAAAAAACAAAAAACCAAAACCACGTTATGCTGTATGTACAAGGGATTTTTCTGGCATCCTGTGTTTCAGAAAGAGAAACTCTACCCTGAATCACAGGCTAACCTGGGGAGAAAGCAGGCTGCCTTTAGCCTTGAGGGCCAGATCCAACACAGCCACTGAAGCCAAACGGGGTCTTTGTCCCCCACCACTCCCAGTGCCACCGATTTAATTTCACTGTGAATGTGTGGTAGGATTGCCATGATCACCAAGGGGAAATGGCTAACACCAAATGGTCTGCTCAAGCCAGAGGAAGGTTTCCTCACTCACTTCTAGCCTTTTCCATACTGAGCAGAAGGTTGATGTGGAGCTGAAACCAAGAGGCAGGATGTTTGGGAACAGCTAAGATGAAGCATGAGTGGGGTGTGAAAGTCTCAGACATGGTGCTGTCTCAACAACATGACACAAAATCAGTGCAAGCATTGGAATGATGTATTGCCAGAAAGGATCCTCTCTTGCCAGGAGAAGGGAAGAAGAGAGGGAAGTACCTGCAGCATTCAGGGTGTTCCTTTGTTGAGATAATACATGGAAGAGTCTTACATTTGGCCTTTGTCTTTTGTATGTCCATAATCTGAACAGTCTTAGACCATCTTCACATTTAATCTTCTAGACGTGAGTCACACTGCAAGTCTAAATCAATGGCAATATGCTTATCACAATTCAATTTACCCTCAATCTGATTATGTCCTCACAAAAAATGCCTGTATCTTAACAAATTAAAGTCTGTATCTAGGAAACATTTCTAATTGTGAGTGTGTTGTCCCCAGTGCTAATCTGAAATTGTATTTAAAATGTCCAATACTTATAGGAAAGGCAAAAGGAACTATAAAAACCAAGCAAACAACCCTCCACCACACCTTTACAATACAAACATGCCACTGCTGATATTAATAAAAAGTGTTCTCAAACAGTTATGTCCAATGTAATTACAAAGTATAAATTATTGTGTTTAGCATCCTAAGGCAAAGGCTAGGGATTAGATCCTCAGCAGGTACGTATGAACACAGTTTCAGTGAGAACTAGGACTGTTCTGACCAAGGAAGATGAGGGTTTCTCCCCACATTGTGAAGATATGTCTGCAATCACACCAGGTAGAATCCAATTCTATAATCCTACATGAGCAATCTGTTCCCCACTCCTCATCCCAGGCTTTCCTGGATAACTAGTAGTCATAAGCATGAAGGATCAGATTCTGTCATCCCTGTGCAAGCTGAGCAGTATTTTATGTAATGGCAAGTCACAGGGAAACTTGTGGAAAGGCAGAAGATGACAGAATTGGACCCAAAGTCTCAGTGGTAACAAACTTCTTTCTTGAGGCTGAATGAAGGATGGGATAAAATGAATTTCATTTTATGCCTCACTTTAGGGAAAAAAAAATCCATTTCAGTAGATTCCAGTAATTGGTTTGGTGTGGTTTAAACACTTCTCTACTGCAGAAACTGCAACAAGTGTCTGCAAGCAAAGAGTAGGAACTGATGGTAGATCAGTTCCAGCAAATGAGTTCAAACACTACCAAGTGATGTGTTAACACTGTGCTCTGTCCAGCATGTCCTTGGAGGAGAAAGGCCACAACACCAAAGTAAGCAGGATTTCAAAACATGAAAAGTAGAAGACAGGTAATTTTGCTTTGAGAGGTAAATTCACAGGTAGCACTTCACAGGCCTGTACACAACAGTGTAAGTTTACAGACAGAGACAAATCAGACTCTGGAGTTTCCCTGTGAAAGGATCATCAGATTTTTGTTCTTTCATAGCCCAAATTCTACATGCCAAACAGCAAGAAATGGGCTTTAAGGCTGCTTAACTTTTCACTGCTGGTGAATTTTAAGCATTCTCATCTTGCCCACACCTACCTATCCTAGTGGGGATGGGCAGCAGTAATCAGCACACCTCATATTCTCCTAAATTTAATAAGAATTCCAGCTAAACACACATTATTGTGGGATATACACAAGCTGTAGGTCTAGATGAAGGAAATCTACCTGCGCAGCAAAGCTTGATATAACAGGAGGATTTTTGCTCTGTTTTAAAGCAAAATATAATCTGTGTATCTCCACTAAACGAGGATCACAAGAGTTAAAGCAGTGCAACACTGAAGGAGTTTCTCTACTATCCCTGGTTAAAATCTCTGAGAAAGCATGTCAGCCTGGTCCATGACACTGAACTGACAAACACACTCCTTATCCATTGATCTCAGGACTGTATTTGGCAAGTCGATCTGTTTACAATATTGTCTTTTCAATCCACACATCCCAGGAATTACAAATCTCATCTTCAGTAAGTGTCAGCTGGATGCTGTTATTTTCTCTCTTGAGGGGCAAAGGTGAGACAACTTGCAAAAGCCTCTCTCTGCAGGAAAGCTGCAAGTCTAAGCAGGCTCTGGCTCTAGGAGTCTGGTGCTTCTGTTGCTTCCTGGACCGTCCTCCTCAAGTTGCCCTTGACTTTGACAAATTCAGGCGCATTTTCCTGCTCTTCCTGTATCTTCTGCTTCTCCAATTCCAGCTTAAAAGGGGATCACATGTTAAAAAAAAAGTTTAGAAAACACATCATTGAAATACAAGACAAAAAACGAAAGGTTTGAATAACTGGCCATGCCAAACTCTTTAAATTGCTTCCTTTCTTTGTCTCATGGAAAAGATAAAATTGCTTTTCTTTGGGAGTATCTGTTCTCATGAACAATAAATCTTTTCAAATCCTTGGCTCTAGCTTGTTCCAGGTGTCCACCTTTGCCAGACAGACAAAAACTCTGCAAGCCTAGTATAAGAACAAGATGAAGCATTTTTTAAGAAATTCTTGGACATCTTCATTAAAGAAACAACAGTAATTCCCTTCTCTGGCTTTTACAACAGAACAAGGAAGAATGTGCCTCGTGGGAGAACACGTGAACAGCTACTACTGAGCACACTTGCAGAACTGATTTCTGAATGTTTAGGTATGAAGTTCTGTATCTAACTGGAGCCTCTTTAAGAGTATCTGCTTTGTCTATCACAAAAAGCAATAAAAACACAAAAATCTTTGCTGGTCCTTAGCCATTCATTTTTGAGAGCCCATTCACTGACTTTTTTAACCAAGTGAGAGCTTCTGCCCAGGGGGACACTTGAAATTTCCATGTGAGGAATGGAAATGCTCTGTGTGGCAAGGCTCTGCAGTGCCCACCCAGCACAGGCTCACACATGGCACAGAATATGGACTGCTGAGCAATCCTCAGGGAAGGCAGATGAGTTGGCAGAAAAGGAGGAAAAAGCCCTATAGAAAATGAACAAAAGTGCCTGAAATGAGCTTTTTTTTTTTTTCTTTTTCATCAGACCAAGGTCTCCCTGATTAATGGGGACCACGTACAGCACACCTTAATAATCTCTCATTTGTCTCTGGCTCACTGACAAGGGACATGCCTTGTTTCTATAAATCAGAACAATGTCCCTCTACGAGTCATGTTGTCAATTAATGCCATTCCTATGATGTTTACAAAGTCACAGCACTGTTTGCATGGGCAGGCTTTTCCTCTTCTAACAGAATTTTCTGATCTACATAATCTATGTTGGATGGCTCAACTTCAAATCTTCCCACAAGCTGGGCCCTTAAGAGATATAAGAAAAATGATGAGATGATACACTTAAAAATACAATAGCTTTCTCCAAAAATATTTCTAAACCTAATTAAAACAAAAAAACCCTAACCTATAATAAACCCCTAAAACCTATAATGATTGGATTACATGTAATTTTTAACAGCAATTATTTGGCTTAATTGATTTCTTTTGAGAAACACAGGAGGTACTGTTTTAAAGCATTTATTTATAGCATTAATTTATTTTAAAATCGCTCAATGCACAGTGACTTCTCTGATGAGCTGTTTCACTGCAAAGATATTTCCTCTCAGACACATGAAGTGCTGCCAGAGGCACAGAGACATTTGGCTGGTCCTATGCCTGGCAAAAAGCTTCACCACAAGGAACTCCAACTCCATGTCATCTCCATGCAAAGGGTCTGAGGACTTTTTCTTTCACTTTAAAACATCAATTGACTCACATTTTAAGACAACAAAATATCTTTTAAAAGGTATCTAGTTTATTATATAAACCAGGAGAATCAATTGGTTTTAATTAATTAAATATAATTTTGATATACTTCAGCCTAACAGCCATTCTTAGTGGATCCTAGTTAGACTACAAAAATTGACTAAATCACCACAGTTTCAATGGTTACACAACATCAGTGCTCCACACACATTTCTGTTGGCTGGTGCAGGATTCATTTCACCAAAGGCAGACCCCATAAGGAGTTCCTATACAGTAAGTGACAACAGGTAATTAAAGAGCATGATTTGACTTATCCTAAGAGATATCTGAATTTAACTAAGAGAAATATGCCAAAAAATTGGCTGCTGCTTTTTTTCTGTCTACAAAGAGAGCCTCAGGTGAGTAGCTCAGATGCAGATGTGTAAATGTCTGTTATTCCTCATCTTACCTGCTCCAGTTTCTGCTGCCGTTTCAGTAGTTCTATTTCCAGGTCTGACTTCTTCTTTTGTGCTTCCTCTTCTTTTTGTTGTTTAATAACTTGATCTCGTTTCCTTTTCTCCATCACCTTCTGTAGCTCTGGTTTGTTCTGAGGTGCAAGACCCCTTCAAGTTACATGGAGGGGGAGAAAAAAGAGATTAGTTTCAATTAGCAGGAATTTACACAGAACTGGAGGCAGCTTTACTAAAATCAAGTAGTTGTCTATTTAGATACAATGGGATACAAATAAATGAATAAATAAAAGGAAAAAACATGCAGATATTTGCCTGATTGCTAACCAGTATCCTAAGCTAGAGTTTAAGCCTTTAAGATATTTCCCTTTAATGTGCATGCCAGTATTTCTTCTGTATACTTCATTAACTTTCATCTTTAGCCTTCACTGTATTCTTCTTGATTCCAGAAGAATGGACTGAAAAAGCCATCACAAATGAAGACACTATCAGAGCTAGAAACAAATTTTGGACAAGAAGAATTTGCTTGGTGCCTGATAACTCCGAAGGATTGTGTTCAGACAGTCCTGTGCAGGCTATTCTGCCCACAGAAGTCTGCATGGACAAAACTAAAAAGTGGTCTGTCACACTGCTCCTGGAAATCATGGATTCTCTCCTTTCCTTGAAAATGTGACAGCTTTTTTACCCACACCTGGCTGTGAAGCTATTTCCACTGAGAGCTCCCAGACTACACTAAACATCACAAAGAGCCTAAGACAACAAAAATCCAGAATAAAAAGGCATCGCCTTGGAGACCAGACAAAGCCTGGAGGATTCCCCCTCTGACAAGCCTTTAGGTGCTACATGAACTGAATGTTTTGAGCCTGTTCAGCACAAATTGCTTTCCAAGCCAGCTACTCTGAAATGAGAAAGCTCACTCCTTGGGAAGATGCATGACATTATTTATACAGGCACACACATGGATACTCACTCCTACTTATTTTTGTGACTTCAGCTATTTCTTCTATCTCTGTAACGCTATGATGGTTTCAAAATTTGTTATAAGATTCAAAGCTCTGCCTGTTATTCAGGTATTAGTGTCACTTAGGGCAGAGCAGAGAGATCTGAAATTTGTCTTTGTTATTGTTGTGTTTCCTGGGAAGACGATTATGTGAAAGCATCCAGTGTTAAGTTTAACATCAACCATTTTTTATTTAAACTTGAAGAAATTCAATAACCTGAATAAGCTTTCAGAAAGCGTATTTTTACCCTTCCTACTTGCTATACATCTGTGGTTGCCTAATTATTCATTAATATGCATATCTGACAGCATGTCAAATAAAACATTAAAATGCCATTTTATGGTGGCATCTAGGAATGACTCCATATATTATGCAACACTCTATCCCTGTAGATACCCTGACAGCAAAATCAAATATTTAGCAACACCAAATGCTGTTCCCTATTTCTCATAACAGAATCTCATGGCCTGAGCACAACAAAAGCTACAAGACTGTGTTCATATTTTATGTTTCATGCTATTTTAATTACATTTTATCACATAAAACTGAAGTCAGGCAGGAAAAGCTGGAGTAATTTTTTACTACTACTACTACTACTACTGCTACTAGTGGATTGGTGAGAGCAGTCAGTGGAAGCTGCAGGAAAAGCTGGAGTAATTTTTTAGTACTACTACTACTACTAGTAGTGGATTGGTGAGAGCAGTCAGTGGAAGCTTCCACCCTGGCAATCAATAGTCAAAACAGCCACAAACCAGAGAGCAGCTGCTAAGTAACATCACTGTTGCTGCTTTTCTCACTGAGGTTGCACCACAAGAAAGCAAAGGCACAGACTGGTTCAGCCTGCAGAAGCTACAAGTAAATGCAACCCCTCAGTGCAATCAGGAGGGGGTGGCAGGTCTGTAACAGAATTATAAAGTCAATCCTGTTTCCTCTGCTATGTGAAAGGAAAAGCAACAAACTGGTGGATACTGGATTAACTGGGGTCTTTTATCACCTCCTGGTGAGTGTTCTGGTTAAATCACAAATCCTAAGGCTCTGATATAGAGCAAGCAAAGTGTGTTACAACACAAGTGAGAGCTGATGGGGCCGAAACCTCTGTAAGGGACAGAACCAATATTCTGCAGATCTGAGGTTGACTTGTAATAACTAAAAACAATTTAAGTGACCAGTGCCTTGAGATAGGATTCCACCTGAATCCTATTTTTTTTCCTCCCCAAAACAACTACCATTTCTGCAAGTAAATAACTATACCAGTTCTAGATAGACAGTGCTCACAGGGGACATGGAGAATGACTGGACCAGTACTAACATCTTCCAACATCCATTTCTGGCTGTTTAGAGTTGACGAGCCCAAAAAGTGAAGCTGCTGATGTCTACACTGAGTCTTCAGAACAAAATAAGCAGTATATTAAGCAGACTTCTGTAAGAGCACTGAAAGTTCTCCATACATTTGACAATTTGCTGTAACAAAGCAGAACAGAGCCTAATACCTACATTACTGAAAAGCCTCCTATCACAGCTACTGCAGTGACACAAAGCACAGAAGACTAACCCTCCTCTAAAAGATACCAATTTTTCTGCTGGTGAAAATCCTCTAAGTATTTATTTCTGCACCAATAAATAAGAATCTAAAATTACCAGCTGCAGCTAATCAAAATTACAATAAGAGAAGAGAGGGTATTGAGGTCTGCACAATTTTTCTGTGTAATAGGATATTTTCCTAGAAGAAAAGAACTCCATACTATTTAAAAGTGCATTATGCTTTCATAAACTTAAAAGAAAAAAAAATAGTCTTAATTTATTGCAGCCTTCACATCCCCTAGATTAAGATCATCAGGAAACTTCAACTATTTTTCTTTCAATGACTATAAACTTCTTGGTGCCAGGAACTGACTTTGATGTTTAATCCCATTAACAAAAAATAGGACAAACACCTATTTAGGCCAGTTTCTTCCAATTCAGTTGGCATTCTGTAAAATATCTCTCCTTCTTCATCACTAAAGAAATGCTATAGTGTGTATGCAATTCATTTAGAATTAAGTCTCTAAGCCCAGCATTTGTGAGGATTTTTGCTACTACATATAAAAGACCCCTTCTCCCCTCAAAATACTGCAATGCCAAAAGATTTTTTAAAAAAAGAGATAGAAAAACTGCCAAATATACAAATCCACTTGTGCTAGAGTAGCCAAATTCATGGCTCTTTACTCTTCTTTATCAAGGTCCTGGGTGACCTTGGCTGCTACCACCAGCTTTCTGCTCAAATGCACTCTGAAATACTGTTCTTGCATTTCTATTTTACAGATCCCCACACCTTGCCTTTGAAGAGTCCATTTTGGGTGTCTTTAAAGCAACAAATCACCAATTGATATCACAGTTGGTTTCTGTTGGTTTAAACAAAGGAGCATCAACAGGCTTTCTGCCTTTTCCTCCACCAGCTGGTCTGGTGGCTATTTTCTTCATGTGTTTTCTAAATGACATCTCTGTTGCTAAAGAGATTTATTAATAGAGTTCAGCTATTTCTGGGCCAGGTGCTTGTGTCTCTGAAGTTGATGAAATGAAGACATGGCTGTTTACATCTCTAAAAGCAATGTACAGAGCAACAGCTGTGCATCCCATCCCAGAGAGGAACAGGCAGCATTTGCAAAACATACAAAGAAACACTTGTGCAGCAGCAGAGCAGGCCCCAGACTATCACTGCATTGTGAGAGAGATCAAATAAGTAGAGAAATGTGAAAAAAACTACATGATTTCTCTGATTTAAGAGCAATGGAGTCATAAACTCAGTGCACTGGGAACAGTGAAAGCTCACAGATTTTATCATCCCACTGTTAATAGCAAAATTTTGTCAAATACTTGATAACATTAAGAGTACAAGACAAATTACAGTGGCCAAGTAACTCATATGAAATGTAATAGAGGAGAACTGAACTGCTTCCTCTCAAAAATGACCCTCTGAGTATTTAGAAAAACAAAATGAGAAGCCTTCTAAGGCAAGCTTTTGCACTGAAACTCAAACAGAAATAAATGCCATGCTTAAAAATCAGTCTTTCAATTTACAAGATCTGAGTCAACAAACAGTGCCTGCTGGGTTTTGGAGACAATGTCATCTTGATGAAACTAAAACTCAAGTTGTGTGTTTGGGGAGGGAGAGTGGCACAAGCGATTTTTAGACTCTTACCTTTTCTGATTCATAAGCAGCTCTCTATGGAGATCTTGATGATTCCGGGATGACTTCACAGGATTAATTAATTTCTGAGGTCTAATTAATTCAGGATTGTCATCATCTATGTAGTCCGGTTCAGCCATAATCTTTCTTGGAATGGGAAATGGATCTTTGGGTTCAGTGTCCTTGTTCACAGTATCTGCAAAACAGGAAAAATTGTAGTGAACCTACACTGAAAGGCCTTTTAAAGATGTCCTAAACAACAAAGGCAGCATATTACATTGGAAACAGTCATGCTTTTGCTGGATTAGTTTTGTCTGTAGAAAGTACAGGCTCTCAGAGAAAACATCAGTAGCATTTTTTAAATAGGCAGCAACTTTATAACAATGGCATCTCCAACAGCCTTCATTCAGTGACTTGGAGACAAGAGTCTCCCCCTTTTTGAGAAGACAAATAATTTAGTTTAAGTGTGTGAAGACCCTTATATATTTTAATAAGCCTATTCAGATAAAACATTTTTGGATCAGTAGTACTGAGACCCTTAAGACATTTTAAATACTGTCTATATTAAATACTGTGAATGTGTATCAAAAGCAAAGTCTCATTTTGTGCTGTCAGTGTCATGTCAGCTCTGGGGAAAACACCTCTGTGGATAAGCAAGCCCTGAACTGTATCAAGCAAGAGCTTCCATGTGGAAATGGCCAGATCTGCAATTTTTGTGATGGGGGACTGACTTTTGAGTGGCAAAGCTGAGGAGAAAAAAGTTAGGTGAGGTTGTTCTTTAAAGGCTGTATTTTACCCAGTGAAAATCCACAGAAATCCACTGACCTGAAGACAATGAATTCATGATTTATTTAATTTGGAAAAGTAGCACTTCCCTATCCTGCTATAGGAAACTTATCTACTCATCAAATCGCAACATTTTTAATCAACAGCTGACAAGTAAATGATGTTTTTCAAATAATTTCTATGTGACCATTCATACCCCTTTCCATTTAAAAGCACCATTCACAAGATAACCAGCATGCAAAACAAAGCACGTTCAGGGAAATTCTATCTCTCTTCACTGTTGTGAAAATCTGCATGCAGAATTTGCAATTGTCAGTTTGATGAAATGCTGGCCCCTCAAACAGACCCCAAAATACACTCACACACGTGGGTTTACAGAGGTGAATCAATGGGACACGAAAGAAAAAAGGCAAAAGCCTTGCACTCTCCTGACTGGCAGAGCAGCTGACTGCTGCACACCATACTCATGGGGCTACGGGACAAACCAGAGAATCACTGGGATTTGCTGTGCTGTTTCCAGCAAAAGCTGACTATGGGCTTTAATTCAGATCCCATTGTTATCAGCCCTGCCCTCCCTGTCTCACCCCATGGACTACAAAACCTATGTTTAGCCAATCTCTGAACTATTTTCTTTCAGTAGGAATCTCGTACTGTTGCTCAGGTCTGATCAAATCCACTTGATATGGCAGAAAGATTTTCACTGAATACTTCAGGAGTGTAAAACTGAACAGTACCACCATCACCCAGCTGCAGGTGCTTGCAGGTGAGGAAGCAAAACAACATGGAAGTTTTCAGCAGATGCGAGAAGGATATTCCGGATCTGAGTGTGTCCAGCAGACCTGGCAAAGATCTTTCAGCTTCTGTTTTAGAGCACATGATGTGAACTGTGTTTTAGTGGTGCTACATCTCACACACCGAATTTCTGTGGAGCAACTTCAGTGAGAAACAGCTCACCACTGTAAGCTTCTCTCAGGGCGGCTCCTTCATGAGTTCTTCAAGACAAGTTCACATAAAGAATTTCTGAATTCTCTGGGGGTGTCAGGTCTCACAGGGACCTCTGCAATTACTGTAAAAATTGTCCACAGTTTGAAGCTATTGAAATGTATTGCTGTACATGGCAGAAACCTCTTAGTGACGCCGATCATTCAATAAGCAAACTCCTGTCACCCCTTCAGAGTTGTCCTTGCTTCAATCAGGCAACCAGCTATCACCACACATGCCAAATATACAGGATCACTGGAAAATGGGTCACAAGAAGCTTGGAAGACTTCTAATTCAGCCTCCTCCCGAGAGCAGGAACAGCAATGAAATCAGAGCAGGTTGCTCAGGCCACTTCCCAGTAATACCCTGACAACCCCCAAGGCTGCAGGGTCTCTGTGGATGGCCCCTCTCACCCTTCTTCACAGTGGTTCTTCCTCACACCCACATGAACCTCTTGTTTCAACTCCAGCCTGCTGCCTGTCGTGCTCCAGCCACGCACTCTGGTGAAGAGCCTGGGTCAATCTCCTTGGAAAGCACCCCCCAGGCACAGGGGGCTGCTGTTTGGTCCTGCCAAACCTCTGCTCTGAGCCAGCCCAGTCCCTCAGCCTCCACCACAGCCCATCTTGGGGGACCCCGGCAAAAATCAAATCTCAGATCCCTTACTGCTCCATAGCATGCCACATAAAAACCAAAAAAAAAACCCCAAAACCCCTCAAACCACACAGCATCAGGCTGTTAACATTTGTAGAGGTCTATTCTCTTTAGCACAGACAGTGAAGGAACCCGCTGCAGTTCTTTCCCTGCATAAGGATATAACATTTCATTCTTCCTCAGTGTTCACATCAAGCTTATCACATCTAAAATAACTCAAATATTACATATCCAACCTCCACCCAAAATAAACCTTCTCTGTAAATATTTGTTTTGCCTTACTCCTCTATCAGTTCTGTAGCACTGATGGACCTGTGAGTCTTCTAGAAGCCATTTATCATCAACAGCTCTCTTTTCAAGTAAATCCAAAAATAACCTGCTGCTTCTTCAAGATAATTCTTATTTGGTTAGGTGGAGATGAAAAACACAGAATTACTCTACAACTGCCATAAACAATGTACAATTTTCTTGACACAAGCCCCTGAAAAACAATTTGATTCAATCATTTCTCAAAGTGTGGTGCTGTAATTTGCAGCACATCGATTTGGTTTGAGCAAGCCCTTAAAGTGAAGTTTATTTATTCTTTCTTCTGTCTCATCACTATTTTTAAAACATGTATTCAACTCAGAGGTCAGGAATAGTGGTTTTCCTACTGTAACATGAACTCTACTAGCAGCAAACATGAATGAATAAAAACTCTCCCGGGAAGAGAAGAGTCTTTCCACATGTGATTAAGCTGCAAATGACTTCAACTAGGATTTCCAAACAGAGCCAGCGACACAGGGTGCCCAGCTCCCACTCAGTGAATTCTCTCACACCCCTGGCAAACCTCAGCCTGGCTGCTGACCACTGACAAAGTCCTGCACAGTCACTGTGTAATATTATATGCAAACAATACAATTAAGATAAGGTGATCTCTCTACCCACACCCTGTCAAAGCTAACATTTACACAACACAGGCAAGTTGCACATAAAAAGGAAACTGAGGCACAAAGGATTCACCACACCAAGTGCAGACAGGAACAGAGCAGTTTATCCCTAGAGCTTCATTCTGAGGTTCAGACTCACACCAATAATCCAGTCAAGCTCGATGACAGAATCCCTTAAAAGTCCTTAAACAAGTTTAATCAATGTTCAAGCAATAACAATTAAAACATTATTAATTCCATGAGTCTCTAGTGCTCATCACCACAAAAGTCACAGGCCATAAAGCTGCTTTCAGAACATCACTAGGTGCTACAGTGGGACATTAATAATCCAAATAATCACTTAGCAGGAATATGCTGCCTGAAGAGCATCCGAGAGGCTCCTTTTAACCATCTGCTGTTACACGATCGACTGAGAATGCACAATCCATGGCTGTGTTTCCTTGCTACCTCGCTCCAAATAAAGGAGATTTGGATTCAGGGGATGTTTTAGCTGAGCTTGGCTCAAGTTTAATACACCCACTAATTTGGCAGGTGCTTTCCCAGTGCATGTGCTGAATTAGCTGTTACTGCACAAGCAGCACAAAAGCATTTATCTACCTTAATTTGTCGTGCCTGAGTAACTAACACAGTCTTTGTCCACCACTTCTTCGGTATATGTGGATTTTGAGCCACAGAGAGAAAGAACAAACTGGGCATCCTGCATGGAAAAGGATTTTTAACTCTTCAAACAACTGCACAGCAATTTCAACATCCTACTAGACAAAGAAAATGCCTCTGTAGAAAAATTGCTTCAAGTATCCTCCCAGACAGAAGTTTAATGTTTCCAGACAAAAAGATGCTCTTGGAGTAATCAAGAAGTATCTCAGCCTTGAAGAGCCAAGACCACATGGTCACATACTTGCAACTCTCTTTTTAATCTCCTTGGAGCGCAAGTAAGTTCAGGAAAAATAGAAAAGACCCTTCAAAAATTGGTGGTGCTGAAGAGATACAACCAAACCAGAATGTGCCAGAAGTGTGAGTCAGATTCAGGGGAACATGTCCAGCAGATACCTTTACTTCCAATATTATTTACTTCTTAGTCTGTCTACAGAGGAGTTTTTCCAGCAAAAGTCCCTTACTGGTACTAACACTGGAAACGTGTACAAAGAGAACTACAGACAGATATCAGTGTTTTTAACAGATATCTTAACAATGCCAGGTTAAGAATTCAGCAGCTGCCAGAGTTTTTGCTACAACAGGGCTCCCGTGCCTTCCACAGCAGAAAGAAATTCACAAAAAACCAAAACTAAACAAAACCAAAACCCCCCCCCAACTCTCTCATGTCTATATGGCATTCAGAGAATTGCATTTATTTTCTATCTGTTAGTCTTTATACCAGAAATCACCCTCTACATATGGAATCTGAATATAAAAAATTCCTGAGAGACACAATATATTTATATTATTACACATATATATGGCATTTTCACCCTTCAAATGATTCCCACAATTATTTCCAGCTGTGAAAGCAGAGGTAGAGTTGAGGCCCCTTAAAAAGCAGATAAATAAATGCCTAAAAATACCAATGGACATGAAAATAATAGACTATACTAGATCCAAAAGTTACATTGAGACTAAATTCACGTGATTTCCTTTTTACCTTAATAAATTCTTGAACTAATATCTTCCACAGGAGCACAAGCTCAAACACTGAATATCTTGAAAAAGCTTTAACATCTGTTCTGAGCTGTACTGTATACCATCAAACACTTTAAGACTTACATTTTTAGCTTTTTTAACTACCACACAGACTTGCAGTTTGCTACAAGAAACCCAAAGGCATTCTTTGGGAAAAAAAAAAAAAATCTTGTTTTACTCTCCCCCTTCCAATTTCAAGAGGAATTGAAATAAAAATTCTTCAGCATGTCTCTGCTCAGATGTTACAGGACCAAGCAGCACTTCACATCAGCCAGTTTGGGTAGAAAGCAGAAGAGCTGCTTAAATGCAGAGTGTGCTTTGCAGGCAGCACCTCAGCACTGTTTGCACATGAAAGCCCACGCCGCTATCGCCTTTATCTGCATGCTCTCAGTGCAGTGAGAGGCACTCGACTAGAGAGATTTACTTGATTAATCCTTGATTATAGATATCATTAATAACTTCCCACAGTTCACCCTTTAATTCAAAGGAAGAGTTCCTGAAAACAGAATAGAAAATACTCTTCTCAGCCAAGATGCTCAAGGCAGGGACCAACAAAGGAATTTGACTCTTACTCATACTGTCTTTTGTGGCTGAAAGGGAGGATGGAGTTTGGGCCATGGCAAAACACAGCTACACTGAGGAGGGAGAGGGGAGGACCAGAGAGGTCCTGGTGGCTGCAATTCCTCCCAACCCCTCGTTCTTTGTTCAAAAAGGCTGCCCCTTCCCAGTGATGAGAGCTTTGCTTCTAGATCTGAAGAGTAGTGTATTCACCTGACTCAAAATCAAACACATTCAATGCAGCATGTGCCTGGGATTGCCCATTGAGTACTATCTTGCAACTAGATTATTTACTACATGACTATTCTTCAAAGTTAACATCATGGACTTTTAAAACCCTTTAGCAGGCATCTGGCTTTTGTTTACAGCTCCACACATGAAAGAGAAGAGCATCTTAGAAACTACCATGTGTTTTTGCAAGGCCAGTCTCACTGCTTCTTGTTGTGCACTTCAAAATCTCACATCCCATCCCAAGACTGACAACATTCTGTCCATCCCATGCCAGGACAGTTTAACTCACAGCACTCCCCTGACACTAGGTAGCATGGCTTCATTAGTTCCAAGCTACAAAAGACTGGCAGACCACATAGAATTCTCTCAGGAACAAGGGCTCACTGGATTAGGGCAGCCCAAAGCAATCTCAGTGATGTCTAGGATATGGAAAGCAGCAGATCTTGCTGGCTCCTGAAGCTGTTCCTGTTGTCACTTTAGACGATATTAAAATGACCTAACCCACTCAAAATCTGAAGGAAATCCAGTTAACACTCATTTTCTTCCCTTAAGTACTGCTGAGAGTAACATCAACAAAGCACAGATAAAACATCCAATAAATGAGAAGCCAGAAGAAAGAGGGTCATTTTAAAGATGTTTGCATTGGCACTGACACCTAAAGGAAGGCAGAGTGCAAGATCTGGGGCAGTGTTACAATTCTCTCAAATGCAAAGAGCTGCTCATGGCTCCCATTCAATTTAAACAACACCAGGCTGTTTAACAGTTCCAGGGCTTTGAAGTTCAGTCAAGTCTTGGGTGTGGAGGGAACAGCCTTGACCCCCAGAGAGGCAAAGGCCTGGAGAGCATTGCTGGGAAGGACAAACGGGCTCCTTCCTCTTGGTCTATTGTTTACTTGGAAAAGAGAGGCAAGAAGACATAAACAGCTTTAAGAACAGCATCACTCCTTCCACTAAAAACTCCAAAGAGAAGAATTTGTATTAATCCTAAAGAAATTTTTCTCAGGCTGCAAGATCTGCAAGGAAGTTCTCTGCCACTGGCCTTCAAATCAGCTGAAAGGATCAGGTCTAAATAGTTGCATTTCTTTCTTGTCTTGTTTGGTTAAAATACTCAAGAGGTGTCAATACAGTTGGATAATGAGAGGCAGAAAACAAACAGAAAAAAAGAGCCTCTCCCCTCCTGCTGCAAGAAGAGGTCTGCACATAAGGTGCTTTAAGAATACTGAGAGAGGAAAAGATGGAGACCTCCAAAAGGTCCCTTTTGTCAGATACAGGCAAAACTCCGATGCTGACTTTCACTGCAACAAACTACTTAATCTAATTTTTAATACAAACGGTAGAAAAGACAAGAAAGACACAGGATGAAGAGCAGCACAATGAACAGCACTTATCTTCCCTAAATCCTGGTCTGTGATCTACCCACTGAAACACCATGGTTCCAGTCTGGGATGAACAGCAGTTAGCACACAATGTGCATCTTACATCACTTGTCTTTCCTAAATTCCCTATGTATTTCTTAAGGACTTTATATTGAACATACTCATTTTGCTCAGGACCCAGTGATTATCTAAATCCCAAGACAGGGCTGGGGGATGGAAAGCCATTCTGATGGCAAGAAGACCTGGTGGTTTGGACACTTCTCATCCAAAAGATCCTAAGTGACTATAGTGCTTTTGCCTTGCAGAGCAATAGCATGTCATGCACACCCTGCTGTCCTCTCATCTGTGTCAGTCCTTTGAAAGGAATAAATCATGACTGACAAAGGCACACAACTGAATATTACACATAACTTCCACCAAAACACTACACAGGTAATTATAGCGCAGTAACATGATTTTCGGGAGATGAACACATATTCACTACACAGGTAATTACCTGTTGTATTTTAACAGTCACTACAAAAACACTACACAGGTAATTATAGCGCAGTAACATGATTTTCGGGAGATGATAATTGAAATTATGCCTCTTAGGAAAGGCACTCAGCAGCACAGTTTGCATCTAGATTAATCCCCAAAGGTAACAAGAAATTTATTTATACATGGGTCAACAGTGATTCACATGCAATTCTAGAATGACACATTTTTAAAAGAGATTTTAAGAGCAGAAAAGCAAATAAGATCAGTTTATACTCCCTGCAGCTACAGTGCACCATCAGTGCTGGAGACCCATCAGTGTGGACCACTAAATTAATAATCAGGGAAAGTTGGTTTGAATCAAATTTTCCTACATTGAAACATGGGATGCCACATGAAAACTGAGCCTTGATTTAAAATTAGAAGTCCAAAGAGCGAGGGGAGAGTTTCTTCAGGGCTTCACTGAAGCAAATGTTAAGAACTATCAAACAGTGGCACCCAGTGGTAAAGGACTTCCTGCAAATAGGAACATGATAGAAAAACTTGGGAGGGAGAAGTGGGAAGACTGACCCAAATCCATGTTTATACACAAAAATGCTGAAGTGAAGGAGCAAACATACTAAATCCCGCACAATTTTAACAGGAAGCCTTACTTCTAAGTCATTCTATTTCTGCAAACATCAGTATCAGAGAATAGTGATTCTTCAAATGCAAAAGGTTTAACATTAAACAGGTACTTCTGAGGAAGAGGGGAAAATCCAGAGCAGCCAGCAGCCCCTTATCAATTGGGAGCCTGCAAACATTTCAAACATCTGACCTGAGATACCTAAAAGGAGACTGGTGAAGTTCAAACAAAACTGTTTAAAGTCCAGTTCACAGAACTTTAGCAAGATTCCTCCAGGGAAGAGAAACATGTTGATAGTGGTTAGTTTTCCACTTGTTCTGTATTTTCTTCACATGATCTAGAGAAAAAGATTAAAAATGAATATGTGTCCCAGTGAGGCAAACAATGTCCAGGACCAAAGGGTGTAGGTGATTCTCCTGGAACAGGAATCCTCTTCTGGATGCTGTGATGTTAGTGAGGATGGTAATGATGGAGGGTCCTAGCAAATATCCAACCAGGCAGAAGTTTATATCAGATACAAGCCAAAAAGGTTAAAATTACCTTTTATATATGTGAGAAAATCTGGAGCAAGAGAAGAGGCGGGTTACTTAGTAACCCTCTAAACTGGACAAACAGCAAACAAACTGCACAGTGAACAAAGTTTTCTTTGTTAAAAAGAAATTATGAAGTTAAAAAGCAAATGGAAGAGGAACACCTGTAAATGGAAGACGTGTCCTATATTGAGGCTGTTCTAACATCTCTGCTCATTTGATTTTTAAGAAGTGAAGATTAAAACCAGCCTAATAATCATATAAACAACAAGTCTGACAATGCTTTGAGAAATTTTGATGACTGGGTATTGAGGCTAAGAAAACAAATTCCTTAAATAAGGAGCACACTTCTAAAATGAGGGGAATAAAGCCACTGATTTAGTAAAAGATTTGTGTTCAGCTGCACGGAGAGACCAAATTACAGGACCATAATTATCCCTTCTAGTTCTACAAATTTAAAATCTATGAGTGCAATTAATAAGTGTTTGCAAGGGGGTCAGAAGATTAAAATCTCTGCATTAATCAGGTAGTTATGCATTCAAGAGCTACAGCATCAAAAATGAGACCAAGCAAGCAAAGTATTTCTCATGCTGCCTCAGTTACTGCAGTGCTGTAAATCCATCCCCAAGCCTTGCCAAAGGAGCACAGCAGGGGTGCTGAACCAGATTTTGCTCCGTGCCACGTGCTGTTCCTTAGGGCACAGCAGCATCCTGCCTGGAGTTAGGGCACAGCACGATCTGCTGAGCTGTCACAGCTCCCCTCCCCTCTGGGGCTTTCTGAATGACAACTTAAAAGGAATTCTAACCACCCATAAAAGAAGGCCATTTGCAACAAGTTTAAATACACTGACATAAGTTCACTGCAGCTTGGCAGCTTCCTAAACAGACCCACAGGTAGTTATGTAAAAGTTAAGTACTTCTTCAGACCGGGCAGATATGTATCAATTACCTGCCAACTCAACAACTCAAGTTCTTTTCATTTTCTAGGAAGAAACCCCTTTCCTAGCAGGAAAAAAACCCCATCCCAGCACTAGCAAATACTGCTTTTTTCCCTTCTCTTTGGTGACAAATGGCTCAGAGCAAGAATCCAGCCTCTGTTTTGATTTCTTAACACAGGGAGATTTCCTAGAAACAGACAGAAGGAAACAAAAAGAAATAATTTCCTTAAACCTATTGCTACTCCAAACTAACACACTCCCAGCTTAATCACAGGAAAGAAATAAAACCTTCACCTCAAGGAGTTAGTCTTGGCTCAGGCAACTACATCCACATTCCAGCCTGCACTGTGTCCACAAAGAGACACCCTTCCTTGCCCAGACCTGTTTTATCCTCTCTCAGCTGGCACAGATAAATTTTGGTATGAGGTTCTGCACTGCAACTCTGCGGAAAAAGAAACCACTACAAAGGAGGGAAAACAAGACCTGAAGCTAAAAGCAAAAATGAGGACACCAGTAAAACTGATGACCAATCTTCCAAAAGTGAGGTAGAGTAAGAAAAATTTTAAAAAGGCTGTTCCACACCCTATTCATGACCTTAACCAAGAGCATGATGCTCTAATGGTTTAAAAGGATTGAGTGGGTGTAGGAATGTATGGTAGCCAGCACAAGCCTCCTGGAAGCTACAAGTGGGCTTAGAACAGCCAAGCCCAATACACATGACTGTTAAAATACAACAGTGAACAACACAACATGCCACAGGGTATGGAGAGGAACATCATCTGCTCACTGCTTGATGGGAAGAATGAGAGGTCTGAAACCCAGGAATTTACAGAAAATAAAAACTGAGAAAAATGTTGACAGTCACATCTGTCAAATCTGGTGACTTGTCACTGGTGCTCTTGGTGAGCAGCTACAATCAGCAGCTTCTCCTGCAAGCTCATAAATCAGGAAGCTGTGGCACCAGGGCAGGGCTGAGCATCAGCCAGAAGGCTGCACATGAAAGGGCAGCAGAGCAGCCTCCCTGCTCAGGCGGAAGGGTGTTGTTCTCTTAAAGAAACAAGCCTCCATCTGAACAGGATTGATGTGTTGTTCACACAACTGAGTTGCCTTTGGCTTCTCAGCCTCCCTGGATGAAGATCCCAGAATATCAATACCTAAAACAAAAGCAGTCATACAAGCTTAGCATGAATGCAAAGGAGATTTTAGCCTATAATTTGGCAGAACAATTTGTTGTGTATGGTGACATGGGACTGTTTCTAGGATATTTACTGTCAACTTTTTCTCTTTCTTGTCTTTTTAGAAAGACTTGAAAAGGTTCAAGAAGGGAGAAACAGACCACCACTCCCTAATTCCTGCAGAAAGGAACTGTTTAACAAATTCCAAGTAGTTAGCAAAGAAGAGTAAGAAACTAGAAGGATGACCCCAGTGCCTCAGCAAAGGGATTGTTTGTTGAGCTTGTGAACTGGTGGCAGGAAAGGAATTTCCTACAATTGTTACCTTTCTGCTTGACAGACCACCTGGAGGAAAGTCTCAGGCTGTCCTTCCTCAGCAGCACTTGTGAGGAGGGTGAGCTGGAGTTTGTAGGACCCCCCCACTCTTCTCCTCACATCCTTCTCCAGGGCTTTAGAGAGAGCAGCTCACTTGCTTCATGTCCCACAGAAGTGGAACTGAACTGAACCTAAACTTGAAATGCAAGAACTCTGAATTATATAATTTGAACAAGAAAAAAACCCACTAAGTAGTTCTAAGAGGCACTACAAGGATTTCTAGCAAATGGTTAAAACAAACCACCTGCATCCCAAAAAGTCATACACTAGTTTACACTGGTCTCATAAAGGAAAATAAATTCTGCAAACTCTTGCCTCTTCATGCTCAAAAATAAAGAAAAACCTTAAAGAAGCCAAAAACCAAAGGACTGCAAAACAAGACTTAAGTAGAGCCAAGAAAGTCTTTATCATAACATGCCTACAGCTGAGGAACAAAAGCAGTATGAGGTCACAGCTTGGCTCCTGCTAGTCAAGGTTCACAAAAGCAGCACACAGAGCTTCCAGAGAAGTGAGTGCCATTTGTCATTCACAGAGAGCCTGGAAGCCAGGTCTCTGAAAGAGGCTGCTACCAGCCCCAAGAGAAGAGGGCTTGAAAAAAGCCTCCTCACAAGCCTTGGAGCCCTCTTATTAACATCATTTCACAGGTGACTCAGCTTACTTTACAACAGGCAGGCTGAAAAGCTCTCCTCTAGCTGGGTTTTACAGCAGCAGCTTAATTAATAGGATGAATACCTATTGATGGGCAATCACAACCTCCGCTGCCAGCTGCACCTCTTCATGCCTGAAGCCAGTCCTGCTCTTTGTTCTGCTGCTGAAAACACAACTTGGAGGGCTCTGAGCACCTGCCGGGCCTGCAACCAAAGAGGGGAAACTTTCAGGCAAGCAAACTTTCTATGCTGGCAATAAACTGCATGTTAAAGACTCCTTAAAAATGTCACCATGCAGTGTCCTCAACACAATATCATCTCACTGTCTCAGACATTTGTAGAAGAAAGGGAGAAATGGCAAGAGGTGTTTCTGTCATCCTTTTCCTGATCTCCTTCAATAACTAAATGGGCTATTAAAAAATAAAACAACAAAAAAAACCACAGAGAAAAATTGTAATTAAAATTCCAATGAGCCCATGTAGTCTCCAAGACTTTTAAAAAAGCACACCCCTGTTTTCCAAGCAGAAGCATTCCAATAAATGGCCACAGGTGAATAGTCAGCACTCCAAGTGGAAACACTGTGCCATGTCATATTGCTCAAGCAATGGCTCTCATGCTTCCTATCACTAAATCCATTACTAGTTCTCTCCATGACTGCCTAAGCTACAAAATTATGGACTTACTAGAACTTTCTTTATGACTAAGGATGAAAGATTAATTGATATTTATGTAGGCATCTCATGCATTGCTAATTCCTGGGGTTGCACCTCACTGAGGGAAAGGTGATCTCCAAATAAAATCACTGTTTCTTAAAAAATAAAAGGAGGTGGAAGCCCCTTTACTGTAAAATCCTGACGTGTTACTAGTCCCAAAAACCTGAGTAAACCAGACCTAACTGCCACAATGCTTTCAAACATTTTAACGCAGGTTGCTCAAGTTCCTGCATACACCACAGTTGTCTCTCATCTTGCAACACAATCACTTTCTCAACCTGCTTGCTTAACAAGCAGTGGAGAACTCCAGACTGCAAAGTAGAATATTAACATCTGCTTCTTTTTTTAATTAGACAATCATATTTTGCCACGATTCACTGAGGAATTGTATTTTAAAACTGCAAAAAATTACTGAACAAGGGGAATTCATCAAATTTGAAGTAGCAGTGTTCATTATAACAGGCTTGGTCACATCAGAGACTCACTCAGTCAGTAAGAAAGCTGCCCCACAATTACAGTGAGGAACTGAGCCATGACAGAAGAGAGGCTCTATTCTCAGATTTACCAAAAACTGGATTTGTGATGCTGAGGAAGTTGCTGAGCCTTAAATTACTCTGGAACAAGCTGTGGTTGTCAGTGCAAGACAACATTTTGGATACTGAATGCAGAGTAAGACAGGCTTTTTTGGATGAGCAAATCAATAAGAAACATCATAAATTACAACAGCACTATGCTTTGTTCTATTATAAGCAGCATTTTGTCAGACATTTTGGAGCCATTTCATGTTAACCACTCTTTTTTATGATTGAACAAAGGCTTACTTTAGAATCAAGACGCAAAATCCAAACAGGTAATTTGCTGAAGTTTATAAAATTAAATTGATGAAGTTTAAAGTAAGACACAAAGTTATGGAGTAAGAGATACACAGAATAAAATTTAGAAAGATGTTAGAGTTAATAACACAGAGGCTGTGAACTTCTTGGTGCTGCAAAACAAACGCCAGGGATTTAGAAGTCTCATGCCTAAAGGATTGACGCTATTTTCACCCCAAGCCTATTTTTATGAATTTCTTCCTTCCCAAGTTATTACCAAAGTCCCCAGAGATTTTTTTTGTTATTTGTCTGTGGATTTATCATCTCAACGACAAAAAGAGACACATTAAACACATGCTTTTTTAAGCTGTACTAGTAAATATGTTCTCAGAAATGACTCCAAGACAAAAATCCACATTGAAAAGCTGGAATGAGAGCTGGGAGCCTGAGGGTCTTCCTATCCCACTGGTGAATACAGCACGTTCTTTTTGAGCATGTTTGTAATAAGACAGAGACCCATTTGTCAAAGTCTGTCCTCTTTAAAACAGCATGTATTCCTCAACAGCCTCAGTGCTCAGCAGGGTGTAAATACTGCACCTTCACCACTTCCCCAATGGGAGTTCAACATCTACATTAGTGTTTAAGATAGAAGCAAATGCTTGCTATAATTAAGTCCCATTTAATCTAAGAATGTTAATAGTCATCCTTTAATGTGAATGCTAACAAACCAGCCATAACTTTTTTCATGTCATCGAGATATGTGATGTTGAACACAGGATTCTGACCTAATACAATGAACGCAGCAATCTGCCTGCACAGAGGATGTGGTTCCACTGATCCCCACAAAAGATCAGAAAAGCTGCACAGAAACACAACAAAGGCAGTAACGGGATCAACTTCCAGTTTAAAGACGTTCATTTATGAAAGCTAGGCTATCAGAAGTAATCCAGGAGCCTCCCCCTGCACAGATTTGTCATTAATACTTCTTGTTTTCACACCTGCACCTTTCCAGCACTGCTGGGAGCAGCAACACCACAGGTACCAATGACAGCACACTGCAACTGGCAAATGAAGATGGTGGATATGGGCTGAACACAGCATCTGCTCATCCAGATGTGCCTCTTATGTATCTTTCCAGCAGACAACACTGCTCCAGCAAGTCCCAGCTCCTCATACTAGAGAAACTCTAGAGCAGCTCATGCTGTACCTGCATGAGCAAACAGCCCTGCAAGGAAGCAAAACCCCCAGGAGAGACAGGCACAGTCAGCTGGATTGCAGCTTCTGTGCAATGTACTTGTGAAAATCAGAACAAGGATCTGTCTGTACCAGTATCAAGCAAAGTTACTCCAGAGTGGGAACAGCTGTAGCAGCAAAAACACAACTGGCTAGTGCAGACTCAGATCCCTTGAACCCTACAGAACAACTTGTATGAAAATATTAGAATCCCATTAACTCTGAAATGACAAAATATCAATCCTATTCCAGTTTCATTAGACCTCATGTTATACATTTATTTTACAAATGGCAATTGGAACAAAAATTACAGCAACCTCACTGTTCACACGTACTTGAGGGACTCACTATGCTCTGTAAGTCTACACAGATGATTAAATCATTATCCCCATTTTATATACTCTATCTTCCTGGAAGCCAAAGGCCTTTGGGACTTATAAATAGTAGAGCTTTTGCAAATTTTACTGACTGGGCTCAGCCAACATTGTGTCCTTAGAGGGAGACACTGTCAGCTTATCTTTCTCACAAAGGTAACATCCTGCTCACATTTTAAGTAGCTGTTCAGTTGATTTCCCAGATAAAAAAGATGTTGGTTGCCACGTTCATCCCAAAGCTGACCTTGCCAGCACTACTAACCTGTTTGCTGCAAACTGGGCTGCATGAGACACAGTATTATGTGCCTTTGAGCAGGGTGAGTGCCACCCCATGGGAGCCCAGCAGCATGGCACTATCTCCTATGTAGCAAAGCCATCAACCCCATAGTTTTGGGTGAAACATCCTCTTTTCAAGAGCTATTTCCCTCTTACCAACACACTTAATTACACATACACCTCAGGGCCTGGTGGAATAAACAGCAAGTCTTTGTGGCTGGGCAGGGGTGCAGGTTTTGATTCAGGAAGTGCATGTCTACAAATTAATTTTGAATCTGCACCCTACTGTGCTCACTGCTTTCCTATGGCTCCCATTCAACATAAACATTAACTACCATTGAAAACACAGTGATTCCAGGAAAATAGTGTTTAGTTAAATTCACAGTGATCAAAAATTACAATAAGAACATTAAAAGTCTGAAGTCAATGGAAGAACTTTCCCACACAGTAACAGCAGCTTTACTAAAGTGCATGCCAGCAAATGTGCCCGTGCACCCTCAAAAGTACTACTCTCACTGGTAGGGAGGTAACAAATTTGTAATTTCATAGTAGAGCCAAGATGGGTAAGTCTGTAAAGGCTACAGCACAAACTCTTTATCAAGAGAAAAGATCTATGCAGATTTCAAAGATTTTTATCCCATCCAGGGTTTTTTTCTATTGCTAGAAAGTGCTGACATCCATTTAGCAGCAAACCTCTGACTATGACTTTTAAACATCCCTTTCCAAAAACGTCCCATGGGACAGCTTCATTACTTCAACAAGTGACTCGAGAAGCAGGAGGAGACAGCATATTAAATGAGCCAGGTAGACAAAGAAGGCCAAGGCAACAACAATTTCATCCAACTTCTTGCACCTCATTCTACCCTTCCTTACATCAGATGAATCAGCATTGTTCAGCTGCAACTGCCGGCTCTAAATCTTACCCAATACCTCAGCTAAAAACTAAAGACACCAACCACCTGTCTCTCTTGCTTAAGACCCTTTATGCATCCCACTCTAACCCTTATTTATACCATTATGATTATTATCTAATTATAAACAATGGCTTGATTAAAACATACATATTTATAGAAGCATTCATGTCACCTACCTTTAGGCCTTTAACTGCTGCAGCTAAAATGGGAAAGCAAGCTCCTTATAGCATTAGCATGGTTATCCAGAGGGCAAATCAAAGCAGCTATGTTCAGCACTAAAGTCAAATATCATCACTCTCAAGCAGCTTCCAGACATTCTCACCTTCCACCACTGAGGTTATGAGAACTCCAGGGAATCTAGATTCCCAAATGGCTTTTTTTAAGCAATGGGCAACTTTCAATCAAAAATCAAAGGAGTTAGAAATTGCAGCTCAAATTTCATAAAGCACAGCAATACTGAACAAATGCAACTGCCACTGCTTTTTACACTATCTCCAGCATGCCCGTTACTTCGAAATTCACATCCAGTATGATGTAAACCCAGGGAAAATACTCAGTTTAATCATTTCCTGTATTATTCACCACATTGTGTGCAATACCTTGTGGATTAATTATCCAGATAACAAAATGACTGCAAGTGCCTTTAATGCTGTCGGTCTGAAGTAGTGATCTAAATAATGAGAGCCATGTGCTCCTGTGATCTACAGCATGAGAGCTGAACTCCAGAACAACCTCCTCCTACCTTTTGCTACACAAGAGTGGTAAAAGACCCTTCCTCCCTGTACAGGAAGGTGAATAAATCATTAAGCAGCTGTGGAAAGTCCCAAAGATTGGGAAAATCAAAGAGAAAAAAGAGCTTTCACACCTAAGAAGCCAAACTGTTTAAAGGAATGGAGAGAAGGGTCACCAAGGAAGAAAAGTTTTATGATGAAGGTGGTGAGACACTGGCACAGGTTGTCCACAGAAGCTGTGGATGCCCCACCACTGGAAGTGTTCAGAATCAGGTTGGACGGAGTTTTGAGAAACACAATTGAGTGAAAGATGTCCCTACCCACTGCAGGGGGGTTGGACTTGATGAACTTCAAAGATCTCTTCCAACTCAAAGCCTGCCATGAATCTGACTGATGACATTTACATGAGGAGGGGATAAACACATTTTGGGGGTGCTTGTGCACAGAAGCACTCCAACAGTGAGAGAGATGCTGCTCCTTTCCTGGAGCCAGGACATCCACACAGGTGAAGAAAGCCCTTGAGCAGAATTACTGCTCTGCCCAGCCACAGACACGGCCACATACCACTGCCCGTAACAGCTGGAGTCATCTCATTTCTGTGTGTCCTGGTTAAGCAAGAGGCACAAATTTCTGTTTGAAAGCAATCTAAACCACACCACTGGAAATACCCGTAGAAATATTTCTGTTATTTCCAGGCCACCAAACACAAGTAGCACTCACTAGTTTACTACTCTGGTTTCCAATTTAAGCAATGCCATTAATGGAAGCACTTATTTGAACACATACCAAATGCCACAGAACATAATTGTGCCTAAACTGCACCTCCTAGAGAGCTCCATTTTAAAATTAACTCTGAGCATGTTGTAACCTAAAAAGGGAGGAGCGGAGGGAATAAAAGAAACAAACAGGAAAAGAGGAAGAAACTTTCTCTGTGATATTTTTCTTTCTCCAAAGACAGGAAGAAACAGGCATTGGTTATAAGCAGAAAGGAAGACATCTCACAGATTCAAAACCAAGTGCTATCAGCAAAAATATTATATTATCACGGCAGAGAGAGATAGGAAGTTGCAAAACTGCTTAACATTTCAAGAAGGTCTGAAGCTTTTCACTCAGTGTTGCAGCTGGGGAAAACAGACATAACTGTGAGTATCATACAGAGGTTTGGACTAGAAGGGAACTCAAAAGATCATCTAGTTCCAACACCCCTGCCATGGGCAGGGACACGTTCCACTAGGCTAGGTTGCTCAAAACCCTGTTTAGCCTGACTTCAAACACTTCCAGGAATGGAAAGAGACACCAGTTCTCTGGGCAACTTATTCCAGCAATTCACCCCCCTCACAGTAAAGGATTTCTTCCTACTGCTTAATCTAAACCTGCGCTCCTTCAGTCTAAAGCCATTCCACCTTGTCCAATGTCCCCTCCCCAGGTCTCTTGTAGCCACTTCAGGCACTGGAAGGGGCTCTAAGGTGTCCCCAGAGCCTTCCCTTCTCCAGGCTCAACAACCCCAAATCTCTGAGCTGTCTCCACCTCAGAGGTGCTCCAGCCCTTTGAGCATCTTTGGGCCTCTGGGTTCACTCCAGCAGGTCCCTGTTCTTACCTTGTGGGCCCCAGCACTGAGGTACAGTTGGATTAGCAACTCAGTAACAACAGTCAAATAAATGAAATGCTGCATCTGTTGTTACAATTAAATTAACAAAGTACTGATAGAACCATGCATGTTTTCCCCTTGTGTACCATGCCCTGGGTAAAGATGTTCTGTAGCTGTACATATTTCCTGTGTTATAAATTAAATACAAGCCAAATGTACCCTTCCTGCAATGCTATTAAAAATCAAGGGCAATTACTCCAGGGATAAATCTGGCCCAGTAATGTTTTTTCAACAAAAATGAGTTTCAGAATAAATTCTACTAAAATAAATCTGTGTGGAAATACTTGAAACATTTTCATTTGTGTTCCCAGAGCACTTGTTTAAAAATAAATTGGAACAGAGAGTTCCCAGTATTAAATAGATGGAAAATGTCAAGACAGTATTTCAGAATACTCTGTTTTCAGGTGATCAACCTGATATTCTGTCTGGTTCTATGGGGGTTGATATTTCAAATTTTTTGTCCGTTTTCTGTGTGGTTTTTTTGGGGTGGGGAGGGATTTTGGGTTTTTTAAATTGGTTTGGGGGTTTATTTTGGGTGGTTTTTTTAATACCTAAGTATTTGCAGTCTTAAATAAAGGCCACCTTATATATGCAACTTGGGTTGTGCACCATGAATTAAGAACCTCAGAAATTAGATGTACATGGAAAATCAGACCCATGAATTCAAGATTTCAAATTTTTACATTGAGATTACGCAATCAGGCAAAATACAACTACAAACAGCATCAGTTTAGACTCTCAGCTGACATGAGTTGGAGCCAGTCTGCTAAAATCAATTTATCTTCCTCAGCTTATCTGACTCCTCAGGGAATGTGGGCAGTATTAATACTGCAGCTCTGCACAAAGTCACAGATGCAGAAGTGCTGGCAGGAGCAATGGCCTGGGGAACCTCACGCAATGCTGCAGCCCCGCACGGATGCACCTGTAACGCTGCTCCCACGGAACACTGCAGCAACTGCAGTGGTGGAGACAGCCATAAAACACACCCAAGATGCCAAAAGCAATTCATCTACAGCAATTTGCACAGCCAGCAACCACTGTAATCACATTTTTGTTGAAACATGGAAAATCGGGCTGGAAGAAGCTTCAAGAGGCCCCTCAGCCCTTCCCTGCCCCAGGGCAAGCTGTAGCACACCTACACACCCCTGAAGTCTTCTCCTGCCAAAGATGTTTTTGAGCCAAAATTTTTCATTCTTGATCTTAATCCAAAACAAGATGTGACTTAAACCCAGTTGTTCATCTGATTTTAAGCCCCAGGCATTGACATTTAATGCTAATGAACATATAGAACATCTGGCTGGTTAAGATCTGATGTGAACAGAGCTCAGCCTTCACCAACATGGGGACAGCAGAAGATATAAATAGATAGATTAAAAATTTCTTTAGACAGGACTCAAACGTAACAGAAATTTACAAATCTGTTCAACAGATTTTTTTTTTAATCTCCATTGCAGGAGATATTTTTAGCACATCTGGAAGAGACCACAAAGTTCATGAGAAAATCTGCAGTGCTCTCATTGAGGCCATCATCTCCACGACAGGCACTGAGAGCAGAAGGTATTCCCACTGCCATACAGAAGAGGCCACTCTGTTCCCAGAGAGGTTTTCCCTCCTGCCTTGCACTGACCAAGTCTGGTTTTGACCTCCCCAGCTCTTGCAAGCTTGTCATAGAATCCCCTTGCAGTGGCAGAGGAGCATGTACCTCTCCCTCCCTCTGTTTTCCCACCAGAGAGTCACAGGCTCAGGAGAGAGTCCCATGGAGCAGAGAACTCATGGCTCCTCTGCCTTCCAAACCTCCTGGGCTACAAATTGGGAGATAAAGAGTCTGTGGAGGGCAGAAAGGGGAGGCTAGCATGGAAAGCCATTCAATAAGCCATTCTGCAAAAATAGTACTTGGATGCACAGAAAAATTCAGCTACTGATGGCTCTTCAATGGTAAGGTAAAGGGAGAAGCGTCTGAACATCAGATCGGAGCCTTAAAAAAGCTTTAAATTATTAAAGCAAGGCCTCAATTCTTGTAACAAGGCACTGCAGCTTATTTAAAGAAAATAAGGCATTAATAAGAACATTTATTTCCTTCCTCGTCTTCCAGGCATGGAATCATTAGGATCTGTTTGGAAGTGTTTCCACTGCTTCTGCCAGTCCTGAAAACAATCATGTGCTCATGTTGAGATGCAACCCAGTTTTCTCATTGTGATTCTAAATCAGAATATATATTGCTTCTATTTTTTTCCCCTATATATTTTTTTCATGCAATTATTCAAACAACTCCCCAGTCCCCAAGACTCAGTTTATGACCAAAATTGAGAGGGCTTTTTTCTTCTCAGATGTTCTGTTTTTCAGGGCAAGATGCCTTTTTGTGTGTATGATCCTTTTTTAATTATGCAGAACCCAAGTCAAAAGTGTAATAAAAAAACGCAGTGACTATGTGGCTTATTTTTATACTCTGACATTTTAATTTCATGTCATAAATGAGTCTAATCAATCTCTCTTGCATTACACACATATCACATTCCTAACCAGTAGCAATTAGAAATAGATAGCCATTTGTTTTCTCCCAGAACTGCAGAAAATTCATGCCACTTGTCACAAAAAGGGTTCAGACTACAAAGAGCAACACACAAAACATTAAGTATTTTAATTTGACACCATTCTTCATGCAGTTCTCAAATCAAAAGCAACAGTGTTAAATTCTATTATTAGTCTCCTGCTTGGATCACCACTTTGAATAAAGGCACTAATGAGATGGAGACCTGCAACGCATTTTCTTAGAAACCAGAGAAGCACTAAATTAAACAATTTGGATGTTAGCATTAAAAATCCCCAGTAAATTGCATATTCACCAAGAAAAGGCAAAAATACTGAACAAGAAGCATCTGTAGTGGCTCTGTCACTTTCTGTACAAGTGACAGGCAGGGCATCTCCCTTGACCAATAAGAGACATTGTACCCACTGTGGTCAGGAGCTGCACGGGCAGATTTCCATCCCAGAGCACAAACTCTCACAGCTGCCCATGCACAGGACTTCCTCACTTTCCCCAACACACTTCCCCTTGTTTTTGGAAAGGCGACAAGCACAGTTGTCCCAGTTAAGCCAGAGGTGTCCTGCACCAGTTCATGCCCTCCCAAAGTCCCAACCAGTCCCTCTTTGGCAGCTGCTATAAAAACAACTGCTCCCCATGTACAAGGAGCATCCAGTTGCTGCAACAGCCAACTCTGTCCCAGCTGATGGAAAGGGGAAATGGCAATGTCCTTATATTGATTACAGAAGTCTGCTTTTAATTCCATTTGAGAGCTCGTCCCTATGTATTGGGTTAATTTGGTGCATCAGCCATTTATTCCTTACAAATGCATGGGAAAAAAGGATGCAGAAGCTGGAGTAACACTGATCTCTTCAATATCTGTATCACTAGAAGTGGCTGTATCCCATACAGTCAGAAGGGTGCCCCACTACCATTTCCATTATTGCCTGTTGCTCATCCATGTGCTGTGACATACGGACTGTGACAACAGCAAAGATGGACACAGAGCACTGAAGACTCTGTGATTCAGCCTCAGCTCTCAACCACCTACACAGATGTCACAGCCATTTCATAAAAACATCCGCCTGTTTTGCATCTGTGTTAATGGGGAGAGAAAAGAGCTGAGTCTCGCAGATGGGCAGAGCTCAGACAACAATAAAACAGGTCACTGATCAGAGAAACTCTCCAGGCGTATTCACTGTGAAAGACAGCACCAGTGCTGTTCCCTCTCGAGGTAACCAGACAGACAGACAGACAGTGACACCTCCTGCAGAACTGGCTCACAGAAAGCAAGTGACAGCATGTGGGATCTAGGGCTTTTACAGACAAAGCCTTTTAAGCTGAATCCCACAGAACATAGGCAGGAGTGGGTGTACAAGAGCTGCACAACTGTTAGCTGCCACATTACCTGAATCTTGGATAAAATGCCCATGGCCAGCTGTCCCTGAGCTTTCCAGGGCTGAGTTAGGAAAGTCTAACAACTCACCAGCTGCTCCAAAAACCTATGCTCCATGAGAGGTTAAGAAAATACCAGACGATTTCTTCTTATTAGGTCCCAATTTACCACTGAAGAAAGCAACAAGACAAGGATCCAAGGAATCTCCTTTATTCCAGAGATCCCTTAAGGCCCAGTCTGTCCAAGAGGGATGGAAAGCTTTCAGTAGTAAGCTATTAATCTCACAGTCACCAAAATGTCAAGTTTCATTTAGCATTTGAAATTTTTTATGCCTTTCTAAATTCTTTACATAATCTGTGCATTAGCAAGTGTGGGTAATAGTTTTTTGCTTTCATAAAGTAAACTAAACATAAAACCAACAGATAAGACTGAAATAAAAAATTTCAAATTTTGAATACTGATGGTTATGCCTCAACCATATTTGTATTTTCTTCCAAGTGTTGAGTAGATCAAAACCCAAGGAAAAAAATACATACTGTAGGCCAGATCTTTCAGCAGGTGTACAGTCTGAACAACATTTTGTATATAATTACACTGCCAAATACTTGATGAAAAGAATTGAGTGGATGTCAGCATATGCTTCTTGTAAAACAGACAAGAGGACCTTTGTCAGACAACAAGTACATTAAAATTCACTATGGGAACTGTATCATACAGTTTAAAAGAAAACCACAAACACATGTGCAGGCCTGAAAATGGGGGTAAAAAACTTGAGAAGAAATGTCAGCTGAGGTCTGTTCCTTGCACAGAAGGACACTGAACAGCAAGGGATACTATTATCCACTGCATCCAGGGAGCTGGCAGGCTTGCTGCTCAAAAGCAGCTGCTTGAATATTTAGCTTGAAAGGCAGACTATTCCTTGCATTTTCTCTGGTGTGGCTTTCAGCTGCACAGCAGTGCCACATGGCATCGTGCTTCCTGCAGAAGCGGAGTGCCTTTGGGCTGGGTACAAACTGCACGTAGTTTATAGGGCACCCTGAAGGGGAGAGCACAGCACTGCTCTGATGCCAGAGGGGCCTGGAAGCTGGTGTGGAATTTTGAGGACGAGGGCTCAGTACGTTCAGATCAGCAGGGGGGCTGACATGATCCATTCTCAGAGCTGGCTATTTTGTCACAGAGAAAGACAAAGAAGGAAGGAAGGAGTGAGAGACAGCAAAGGACTCCTACACTGAGAGATGCACACAATATTGGCCCATGCTTGTCAGAGCTGGGTATGACAGATAACTCCAACAGCCTGCATTAAACAGATACTGTGTGTGCAGCCTACACATCTGCCAGCTTTCTTGCTAGGTACTGAAAAGCAGCATCCATCTAATCACTCAGCAGCAGTAATTCCCTTTCCTGCTTCAGTCTTCTGTTACATACTGTCACCCAGTCCCACAGAATTAAAATACATGAATTAACAATATCTGACTTTTGTGTTGGAACAGTGGAACAAATAACTGATAAATTGAAACTTTAAGAAAAAGGGGAACAAATTTAAGTTCATGAACTGAAAATGATTTGCAAAGCAGTAATTCAGCTTAGTGTGCAATTTTACACACATGCAGAGACACAGGTTTTCCATATATTAATTACATATTAAAATAATGCTACTAATTAAATGTTACTAATGCACAAAAGATGTGCTCAGCTCTCCTTTGAAAAGCCTACCATGCAAGTAGACACCTAATAAATACAGAGACAACTGTAGTCAGACACAATATGGCAATTTCATTCTAACACAAATCTTGCTGGCATGGAGGCTGAAGTCACACATTTTCAAGAAGAGCTTCCAGACTTTTCCTGGTGTGAATATTTAATGTTTTGAGAGAAGCGAGAGGATTTTGTATTTAGAAATTACTCCACCAGAAGCACTCTGTTATCTTTAGTGTTTTGCTTTAAATTATGAATAATCAACTTGTAAGATTGCTCACAATGTGTGAATATTTAATGTTTTGAGAGAAGCAAGAGGATTTTGTATTTAGAAGTTACTCCACCAGAAGCACTCTCTGTTATCTTTAGTGTTTTGCTTTAAATTATGAATAATCAACTTGTAAGATTGCTCACAAAATCTCTCCCTGAAGAAGCAAACAAGAACTTAATCAGAAAAGCTGTGGGCAAACAGGATTACCAGTATGACTTGCAAGGAAGGATTGCCTGTTAAGAAAAGATAGAATCATGTTGCCATGTGGAAAATGTTAAAGTTATTGTAACTAAATATAACAACCCCAAGTTTCCCCCTCTATTTTATTTCCAATAATACACACACTCATCTCTGCTTGTTCCATTAGATAACACTGGGTAGCAGAACCAGTCATGTTTTTGTTCAAAATCCCCTGGGATCTGAGCCTTCCTTCCCAGGCTCCTCCAGAGGGGAGCAGCAATGCCAGGACCACAAGGAAATAGGCAGGCATGTGCCAAAGAAAGAGGAATAGGAAATATCGGCATGTGACTTTCAGATCCATCTTCAGCACAGGCCTCAAAATGTCCACAAAACAGCCAAAATTCCCATACAAATCTGAATGAGAGAGGAGGGAGGGAAAGACTCAAGTATCAGGATGTTCCAATTTGGAAATGTCATTAAGAATGATCATTTTGAGCTGATTATATTGGGGGGGAGAAGTGGGGGGGGGGGGATCAAGCAAACAATCAAGCAAAGAATATCTATGTCAGATGTCACCTAGATGGCAAGACAGGAGCATTTATTCTGCCTCACTGAGATATTCTACAATCACAGTCAATGCCACAGTGCTGAATGACGTGCAGGAAGCATTACTGCTTCATCCTTGTACCATTCTCTGTTACTGCACCCTCTGCCATCCAAATTCCCAGTTCCTCTCACACTTCACAAAATGTCAGTGCAGAGACTTTCTAGGAATTTGGGCCAAGTTCAAGAATCCCCATCTGCTCCTGTTGGAGAGGGATGAGATCAGACTGTAAATGAGTGGCAGACTCCTAGAAAGGAGACACGTGAATACCATTTGGACACGTATGAAAGTCAGTCCCAGCCTTCTTAATTTAAATTAAAAACTTTAGACTCTCCTCTGTCTCTCTGTAATGAAAGATTCATATAATCAGTTATTCATCCATTTAGGTTAAGTGCATGTATAGGCAAGTACTCTCAAGACATTTCATTAATCTACATTTATCTTAAAGCTGTTTAGAATTGCAGACATGCATCCACAAGATGAGTTCTTCAAGACTTAAAAGCAATTAGGTCTTGAAAAAAGTGGCTTTAGTAGCACATGTTCTCACAGTTATTTAAATAAATTCAAATCAAATATAGGTTTAAATCCACATGAGACTTCTCATTAGACAGCAGAGTTTTTTCAAGTTTCCAGAGCTCTTTTGCAGAGCTTTGCACCGTGTATGTAGGAGCATGCACCTGTGCTGGTCGTCAGCTTGCAGGAGGGCTCCCCTTGCAAGCCTATACACACACAACAAGGCTTCATAAATTGAATTTATAACACTTCCTTGTTATAGCTGGTAGCAATATGGTAATATATATACACAAAAGGTGTCACTTTTTGGAAGTGTTTCTCCCCACCTGACTGTTTATCATGGTAGCCCAGGACTAAAGTCAGGAGCAGAAACATGGTGTTCACCCACTAACATGTTCCAATTTACCTTCGTGACACTCTGGAGAGCTGAAATCAAGCTTCCTTATTTTGTAAGAAGGTGAGCATTAAAAAAAAAAACCTAAAAAAATCCAAATCAGAAATCAACTTACTTGAGGAATTAGGTAGAACAGAAAACTCAAAGTGGACCTGGAAGTGCAAAGTGAGCTCTGTAAAATAAGCCCTTCTGCATTTAACTAATTCTTACACTTCTAGATGTGCAGTAATTTCAAATCCTGCCTACTTAAACTGCAACATATGACTCGTGAATTTTACATCATTGGGAAAAGATGACCCTAACTCTGGCAGAGAGTATTAGAATTCCTTATAATCTCAAGTGTCAGTCTTGCTTACATATATTTGTTTTCCTTTAAAGTCCACAAATGGACTTAAAAGGAGACTAAACAGCCCATTTCTTGGCCACAAATGTGGCCAAAAAACCACAATGTGACTACCTTCTGTGTGTGGGTAAGGCCTGCTGGTTCAAAACATACACATAAACACACAGACACATATGCACATACATAGGCACACATGCTGCCTTTGTAAATAATCAGAATGGATCTTGATGAATCACCTCTATTTGATATTTTTTACAGTGTTTCTTGTAAAAAAACTTCCCTGAATGTGCAAACTATTAAGAAAATATGTGAAAAACAAAATCTGATTGGCAGACTAAAGTTGGAGGCTGAGTAACATGTAAGCCTGTTTAGCATTAGTGCCAGAAATCCCTTCTCACTCTAAAAATCTGACATATCATTGGCTTTATTAGTTCTAGACCAACTATTCATTTAATTTACATTAAAAATATGAAATTAAAAATTAATACAGATGATTTAGAATTGAAGTCATGCAAAGACAGTACTTCATTTTTAACAGACTTTCATTTGGAAAATGAGAATCACTGCACACTGCTAAATTCCTACAACAGTCCACAAGGCCAGCACTGGAATCTGTCAATGCAGCCATTAAGATTTCATTCACTAGGAGCTGATTAACTCAAGTCTTCCTTTTCCACTAATTAATACCACAAACTGCCTCCAACTATTGTGTGTTTAGATCTGAGTGTATGACCAAAGAATGACCATCTTACCAAATAGAATTACAATTTAACAGATCCATGAAACCTTTTTAAAATGGGAAAAGAAAAAGAAAGGCAAGATAGGCTTTAGTCAAAAGGTCACTCAACTTAGAATTCATGAAACTCTAGTCAAGAAAGTAAAAATGAAAGTCTGACCCTTACAGAGGCCAGATGTCCCACTAATTTCCTCTTACATTTTAGTCAAGCACATGGCTCACAGTCACAGAAAAGTTTATTACAAGTCACAAATATGCCACCAGTAGAGATCCAAGAGTTTCTAGAGACAATTCCCAACAAACAGAAGACACCAGTCCAGCATCAAGCCACACCAAGTGAGCCAGAGGCCATCAGCAATCCCATCTCATGGAAATGGTGATGCAGAGAAACAGCTCTGCAGGCAGATCCTGTGGCTGGAACAGCTCCCAGCACACAGGGGTGGTGAACTCCAGCAGAACAGCATTTACAGTCACTCCAGCCCCTGCTCACTGCAGGAGCCTTGCTAACATTTGTGTTTACTACTTCAGGTCAGTGCCAACAACTTCACAGTCCTCACCTCATGAAATGCTGTCCCATTCTACCTTTAACCCACTCCACATTCCCACTCTACTACAGACATGCCTCTTATTCCAAATACCTCAAACTCCATCTCAGATAATTTTAATCACACATATGGAGGCTTTCTTTCATTTCGGTATTTTTACTCTACAAATTTTAAATGAGTGAAAATTTTCCCTTTGTTAATCTTAACAAAATCCTTTCCCACTAAGTCCTCTGTAACCAGGCTGCTGCACAGCATACCTTGAAATCAGGGGCTTATAATGGAAATGCTGAGGTAAACCTTAGACACAGCATCAAGCTGCATGAAAACCCTGTCATGGTACTGGAAATAAAGTGCATTTAAAGCCTAAGAGGCTCTGTCATCACCATAAAATGCACACACTGCTGCTGCATGCTCTCAAACTTTATTAAATGGGCCCAGGCACAGCAGCAATGAAGTGCAGCCTTCCCTGACTTTGTGCAGTGCTTGGGCTCATTGCCACCCCCAGCTGGGACCACCTCCATGCTAACAAGGAAGGGGAAGAGAATGCACTAAATCTTAACTAAGTTTTGTGATCACAAAAAGAACAGAGGAACAAAATTAGCCTGAACAGAAGTCAGTGCTGGAGGGTCACTCCCACTGCCTGGCCAATATTCACTTTGCTGTTCTCTGCCCAGCATTAACACCTGCCCATTCCTCCAGCCCCGTGACTCTCGTTGTCATCTTCATTCCTCTGCTGTCACTGAACCAGCCTTCCTCTGGGGAAGGTCTGTCAGCTGCACTGAGCACTGGCCACTGTACTTAGCATAAAATTTGGGACTTTGAAATTAAGACAGTAAATCACCTCTATCCTCCATACATAAGAGACAAGTCCAGATATGACAAAGATCTAATGATGCTATTTTATTAAAAGACTAAAAGAAAACTGAAGAGAAGTGAATGAAACATAGCCTTAGTGAATATCTGAAAGTTAATAACTCTATATTAATAACCCCAATGAGGACTGCTGATAGAAAGACAAAAACCTCCAGGAATTTAACATAGGGTAAGTTTTATTAAAACAATTCTTCCACCTAAAGTGCTTTGGATTATTTAAGATTTATCTGACAGCAAGGAGACCTCATCGAACCAGGAAAATGCTGTAATAGCCTCTGATTAAGAAGCCATCAATTTACTTTGTGTTCACAGACTATGTAAGACACTGTAAAATGAAATAATAAAAAGCAGTAAAATAGAAGACATGATATGGCAAAAAACCCAAGTAGTAGCAAGAGGAAGGAAAAAAAATTATATTTTAAAGACAAACTACCTGCATGAACAGTTCTGAAATTGTAACTCCCAATATCCCTATCACATTACTGTGTGAGCTGCAGATGAAACAAAGCAATGAAGAATAACAGGGCCACCTTGTCTCTTTTGAAAGAAAACTTCCCCATCATGGAAAGCTAATAAAGAGAATAAAAGCAACAGGCAAGATAAAGAAAGCAGAGAATTACAAGTAATAGTATTGATTAAGTGGTTCCTTCTCTATTTATGGATATTTTTTCCAGAGGATATCTCAGAAGCATTTTATGCTTAACAGGCACTGCCACTGTACAAATGTTTTCTAAGCAAAAAGCCCTCACTTATTACCAAGGCAATAAATGGCTTCATGGCAGACAGTCCTATGAAGAATTCAAGAACCAAAATGAACAATGGATAAGAAAACTTACCCTCAGTGTAAACCCTTTGATGTTGAAAGAGTTTAATGGAAGGTGGGTGCTACAGATGATACGTTTTCATTTGGTAACCCTGGCTAAGTTGTCTGTCAGAGATCCTTGACTCCTCAGAAGAGAAGGTGTGTGTTACTGACTGAAAAGGCTTCAAAAGCTTCAACAAAACCAAAACAAAACCCTCAATTAAATACACAAGTCCTAGTCTCAGAGCCTTACTGAGACTGCTTCCTCCTTCTCCCCATTCCTTTCCCCTTCCCACTTCTGGTTTAAATTCTTACAATAATTATGTTTTGAATATTTCTCCCAAATGCAGTCTATTCCACAGACCAACTATAAAATCTGATTCAGCTAAGAAATTAAATCCCGCTGCTTAAACTACAAATTTTTAATCCATAATTAATATGTTAAAAAAAGTCTCTCTTTATTTTGCATAAATCGTTCTCCTCCTTCCCTAGTCTCCATGACAGAAAACGTTGTTTGCCAATATTTCACTTCATAATCTCATTACCAGCCTCTTCTTCCCTCTCTCATCAGTCAGATTTTGTATTCAGATAGAAATGTCTTAAGATACTGCCTGGTAGCACCCTGGAAGCAATCACATCCCGTTGGAATTGAAAACGTTATTTAGTCTACTGTGATTTTGTAAATATCAAATATTTGGATTAACAGTAAAGATGGTGGTGGTAGGGAAATTGTAACAGCTTTAGAAAGATGTAACGTACTTGGTACCCATTTCCTTCATTACTGAGCAAACAGGCTGCCCCTGGCAAAGGAGTGTCAGATGGCTCATAGTCTCTGTGCTGGAGGGAGCCAGCAAGCAGACTGTTAATGAAGTCCAAAGGGTACTGGAAAGGCACTGGGACAGGACTGGAAATCTCCTTTCAGAACCCAGAGCCTCACTGTGCAGCTGACCTACATTCTCCAACTCGGATTTGAAGGCCAAGCCAAAACATGCATAAATAAAATAATGGCTCAGTTTCAGTGGGATCTCCAAGCATCCCACACTGGTGAGAACAAGCCACCTCCTCCCATGTACTACTCCAGCACAAGCAACAGATGCTAAATATGATCCCAAATCATTCAGTTTTAACTTGCAAAAGGGTCTTTACACAGCAGACCATACTTTGCCAGAATCTTGTGTTAGGTTGCTATTTATTGACTCTAGTGGTGGTGAGAAATCCAAGGCTTTAAATGACCAACATAACCCTTGCCTTTGAAATCTAATTCAAACCAGTTTTATGACTTCCTTCTTATGAGTAATTCCCTCAATCCAGGCATCTATTAGATTTAAGAAAGAAGTCATAGCAAGCCTCAATTTTCAAACTAATTTTTACCCAGTGTAATCTTTCCTTAACAGACCACAAATTTTCTTCATGATCTGCACATCTAAATATCTTCTTGCATAGCCAGGGGCAATGTCTGTGTATGGAAAGCTTGCAGACTGTGAGTTTCACTGTTTTACATCAAGAGCAATGCACATGCAGGCTCAAAATAATGCCATGCCTCCATTTTTCTCTTCAGCTAAAAAGGATTCAACGAAGACATATGAGAGGAGAATGCACTGGTGTTGATTTGTATTCTAGATGTGAACAGATGCTAATAGATGAAAATGATTTAAGCAGAAATCTTGATTGATATTCTCTGCAGAAGGGTTGCTGTAACATGAGCCTTTTGTTTGCTGAAGAGGCAGATAAACTGCACCACTAATTAGTCACATATAACACACATTTACCCAAATTCTTCATTACCCATGGAAAATATACTCAGTTCTAATGTTCTACATGAACACACATTCAACTGATATTCCTATCAGCGTTGCATTAAGAGAGGTAGGTGAAGGCAGAGTAGATCCACAAAAGCATCAAAGCGAAACTGATTTTATTTACTTAGATAAAACCCCCCGAAGCAGGCTGGGCACAAAGTGGAACAGACATCTTGTTTATAGATAAAATTTATGAAAGTAATTATTATCTCAAGTTCAAAAATTGATTATTTTTGGTTCTGATTCCAGATTTTAGAACTACTAGAGCTGTCTTTTTCTATCTTAGTCACAGTCGTGACTTTTCATCACGTTCTCAGCTTTGGAGCAACTATTTATTGAATTAAAATAGCTAGTTGCAGAATTCATTGAATGTAATAAAAATCAAGAAAATACCTCTGAATTTGGAAGCCTACTGAGACATTTTGCTTGTTTCTAAAAAAAACTCTGGTTCTGACCTCTAAACCAGTAAATTTCAAGAGGCAATAAAGGGGGAAGCCTGAAGCTGCTTAGAACAGGGGAGGTAAGGAAAGTTGTTAGATTGAATTATTTCATTATGGTTAAACTACACATTTATTTAAAACTAATTTACAAGTAATATTTTTCACCATTACTTTTATGTATTTCTAGTCCAGTTTAAATTACTGTTTTGATCTGCAGAATCATAAAGACCTACCTCCATTTATACATTCAACAAGATACTTGGAAGTTACCATAACATGGACAAAGCAAGCCATTCCACCCTACAACAGGTTTATGCCAATCCTGAATTCTTAGCAAGCACCTGAGTCTTACCACCCCAACTGAGAATGTAAAGAACCCTCCCCTGACCTCACTCCTGTACCAAAATACAGCCAGGATTCCTGCATGGAGACAAAGGCACAAACCTAGTGGATTCTCCCATACATCTCCTGGTGCCAGCAGTTCAGCAGCAGAGCAAAGACCACAGTGGCACAGCTTCACCAGTCCCAGGTATCCAGAGCAGGATCAGAGTCACCTCAGCATTAGGTCTTGAAAAAGCCTCCAGGCTCTGCTCACCTGTATTTTTCTGGTCTGGAGAAGCGGAAAACAAAGGCCCCAAGAGCTAAAGTCTTCTTGCTACAGCTGAGCTACCTGCACCGGAGCAATGGATGCAGGTATAGGATGGCCCCTCTCTCCTGGCCACCTTTTATCCCCACCCTTACTGGCAACAAACAGAAACCACCTGGCTCCCTGTATCGGGTAGCACAAGCTGTCCTCATCACCCCACAGCAGCTGCCACCCACTCTCTTTACCATGTCCCTGCACCAGCCCTGCTCTGTCCCCAGGGTGTGAGGGACACACAGCTCTGGCTTGGGAGATTTCAGTGCCTAGAGCAGTCCTTCACAGAGAGGTGGAACTGCCTTGTAATCTCAGCCTGTGTTGGCTCAAAAATACCAAGCAAACATTAGATAGTGCATTTGTGTGTACACATCTGGATACAAGGAGGCAAAGATGGTCAAAAAGATACAGCTGCCTAAGCGACTGCAGAGCTTTTGGCACAAAGGCAGGTGTGCCAGGGAGACACGGCAGAGGCTTGGCAAGCACAGCAGATGGACAGCCAAGACAGATTTGTTACAATGACAGCAAGCATTAGAGCACTGCAACAGAGAAACCTGAACTGGTTTAACTGGGTCCTTCTCCTTATAAAATAGTTATAAAAAGAAATGTGAGATTACAGGACCAGCTGGAACTGCTGTGCTAATAAAACACAGGAAACCATTGATCTCAATAATGTTGGCTGAATGCTTACAGAGGAACAAGTCTGCAGGGCTAAAATATCTTACTAGTTCTCATTAAATGTTTTTACATATGTACTGATCCCTGTGAAAGTCAAACACAGCAAGTGGAGAGAATCCACACCCAAATGATTCTGCAGTGATAGTGGGTTTGCTGAAATTCTGACTGCAGAAGATAGCAAAGGTTTTCCTGCATAAATGCAAGACTGGTATCTTTAAAAAGCTGTCCACACCCTGCCATAGTAACTTTGTTTCACCCATCTCAAAAAAAACCCCGAAAAGCAATACAGGGAGATCATGGAAAAAACTCAGAAGTACCAACAATTTATTTTTTTCTTCACATGACTGACTCTGTAACTTAGATCCTCTTGAACTTAAGCATAGCTAACAGGTTAGCCAATAGCACAGAAACCCAAAAAGCAAAACTAGAACACAGAAGGAGAGATGGAATTTACTTAATAAGGTCAACAATAGATCCTGGCACATATTTGCCTCAGGAAAAAAAATTCAGAAATTGAAAAGACACATACAACAGCTTTTGTAAATACGGGCTGATACTCACACACCACTACTCAGCATAACATGCAAAAATTCACCCTTGTCTCATGAGCTGAGACACACACACACACCCAAAGTCATTCATTTATGGCAGCTTTTGCCAGAAGCAGCCAGAAGTTTTCCTTTACGTCCACAGCTGATGAAGTACTATGGCATAGGTACCTACCCTATTGTGTCTGAATTCTCCTGGGTCTTGAAATGATCCACACATCCTACTTGGAGCTGGAGTAGAATGGATGGCTAACTCATTTCACAAAGAGTTTGGTTATACATCTCCCTTGATGAAAAATTTAAATTGTTCAGCTAAGAAGCAGTGTCTTTTTACCCCAAGACACTACTCCAGCAGGAGCTCAGTAAATAATGAGAAAGAAAACCAGGGAAAGGAATCAAAGCATTTTGTAACTAGAACAGAAAGGGTTTGGGGTTTGTTTTCACTAAGTTCAAACAGAAGAGGTTTTATGACTCAAGTAAAAGGAGGGTGAAAGGGTTTTGAGAAGGAAGGGTTCCATTAAACAGACCTGAACTGAAGGTTCAACAGTAATTTGAGCTCTGTATGAGCTCACTTTTTGCTGTGCCACTCTCAGCAGTGAAGCAAAAATTTCACAAAACACAGGAGGGAGCTGATGACAGATGAGAGGGCAAGAGGCAAGGCAAGGCCAGCTCAGAAATAGTTACTTGCACTGTATTACAGCCTGCCACGACAGAACCTTTCCCACATTTTTAAAGTTGCAAATGTAAACACCACTTAAAAGGAAATTTACATGAATGGTGAACCAGAGAATGAAAAAAATGGGCTGGAAGAAAACAATGAGTTTTCCTGTGCTCCAAAGAGCAACCTGGGAAGTCCTGGCTCTCAACAGATAATAATGGTTACCAGGGCTCTCCATTTGTAAGGAGTGGGATTTCAGGATGTTTTCTTTCCCCCACCCTTTGCAGGCTGTCAGGCCAGGCTGCTATCAGCTGTGGCAAGCCCCACTCAGGGACAAGGAGATGATGTAAGGCAGCTCAGGAGAGCTCATGGGCAGAAAGCTCAACCACTTTTGGGGTCTGGCAGAGACACCCTGGCTTAGGGGGTCATCCTTTTCACCTGCATTTAAGTCAGCTCTGATTCATGGCAGAATAATAATTTTGATGGTGAAAAGCAGCTACTAAAAATATTTTCTTGCAACAACACTGGCAAGAAAAGAGACTGTCTGACAGTATCTGCAATTAATGGGAAACGGGCAATCAAGGAGCCGATGTGGGGAGGCTCAGTGGTGGGTAATGCTGCCTGAGGTCACCCCTGTCTGCCAGCACCTGCACTGCACAAGGCCACCAGGGCACAGTGCAACCAGCTCCTGCAGCAGTGATGCAGGTGACCTTTTGGAAAGAGGGGCCCAGAATCTCGCAGCACCAACCCACAGGAGGGTAACTGGGGGAAGAGTCACACCAAACCTGCAGCTGACGGAGTCCCAGCTTCCTGCCTGGTGCCAGGGCTGCCCTTCCAATGGTGTGGATGCTGTCCCTGCATTCTCCCCTCCTGTGGCACACACAGGATGGCACCCAGGGACTGCTGGGCTCTGGAAAAACACACTGACATGTGGTTTGCCTGATGGGGCTCTAACAAGACACCACTTCATCGTGGGCAGCATGGCACGTCTCCCTTCTGACAGCTCAATATTTGATCCACAGATCTGCATCTAATCAGCTCAGTGTTAGGATGCACAGTTAAACCCCATTTATTGTCTGAGCCTGAAGATTAGAGACAAAAACCAGAAGATTTAGGAATAAAAAGTAAAGCAAGGCAGTCAGAGTTGTTTTCCTGCTCATTACATGTGACTGTAAATGCAGCCGAAGGATATCCACTTGCAGGCAAAACTGATACTGGTTCAATCCCTTCTGGACAGGTGAGCATTGTTACTGGTCTCCAGCAGGAGAACTTGGGAATTATTAAAAACCTCACAGAAGTTTAGAGTAGGGAGGCTCATTCCCCCTAGGGGAGGCAAGATGAGTCACACCATCTGCAGTGGTAGCCCAGCTGCCCAATTCCTGCTCAGACAGTTTAAATCCTGACTGAGTGGTGAACAGCACTTGCAGCAAGACAGCACATCAAGAGAAACCAGGTTAGTGGCACAGGAGGAGGCAAGGCACAGCCCTTGCTGAACAGGAGCTCTCCTCTCCCAGGATTTCTGCAGGTGGAATCCCTCATCCTGCAGCAAATCCAGACGATGCTGGAAGTGTTCAAAGCCACACTGGATGGGGCACTGACCAAACCTGCTCCAGTGGGAGGTGTCCCTGCCCATGGCAGGGGCTTGCAAGTAGATAATCTTTAAAGTCCCTTCCAACCCAAACTCTTCTGTGATGCTACAAACCCTGGGCAGACCCAGGAGTCCTGCTATGGGACTCACACTTTGCATACATGAAGGCAATTTTACATATGGATTGGATTGATAAAGGCAACTCTTCAGCATGTCAGTGCAAACATGCAAATTTAGGAAAATGCATAACTTGAATAACCAAGTTTTCTTTGTATATTGAGACTTGTCAGCCAATTATTCTTCAGGCTTTACTGTAAATGGAAACGTAAGTATTTTTGATAACCAGTAATAATGACTTAGGAGAATCTCTCTGATTTTTATATATCACATGGGCAAGAAGCCAGACAGAGCATTTAGTTAATTAAAGTTTTATTGATAGCAGCAAGTAGTGCATTTCTCACATCCTTCTTTGTTCCTCCCCTAAAGAATGTGACCCTCACCTTCCTTCATGTACAAAGAAAATAAGAAAAAATAACTGTTACTTCCTTGAAGAGCCAAGTAAAAAAGCTACCACAAAAATAAATAAATAGCAACCAAGTTCATCATTCAACAGAGCCATACCCACAGAAAGACTAACTTGCAGATGAAATAGGAAAGAACATTGCCTGGGCTCTTAAAAAGAAACTAGATAGATTTCACATTTAAAAAAAAAAAGTCAGGAAGTAGGAAAAAATAATGAGATCCTTATACTCTGTAAGTTGGCCAAATGTATCAACCCTTGTTGTATTTGGTTTTCATGTGTTACTCACTAGGCATGTTCATGCACTGGAAGAAAACCAGATAAAACATGTGGTTATTGGCCCATGGAGATATCACAGCTAGAATGCAAGCTCAGGTCTGCAGCAGCTTTCCTTAATAAGTATTCTCTGTTTAGGGAAAGATTGATCCTACATGATGTGACAGCCACTGATACAAATAAATTGCTTTATGATATGATCTGTGAGCAGCAAACATACATTCAGTGGGCTTACTGAGTTCCATACTAGCGTGTCTAAGTTTCCACTTCCTGTAGAATCAACTTTTATCTCCTCTGTGATACAACCCAGCAGTATGTTGAAATCAATGCTTAGTCTTTCAACCTAAAGGCCTGCAGCCAGTTTACAGCTACCTAATTTGAAATAACAGGAGTTTCCGATCCATTCCCATTTTCAAGCCTTTGTGATGCACATGTCACTGAATTGCAGGAATAGCTCATGCAGTTACAGAAAGCTTCTAGAAGGAAGTGATAAATGAATAATACCCTTTACAGCTGTAACCAAATTACATGGCTGAAGCACACTGCGTTTTTTCCCCACCTCCAGCTTTACAAAATTTCACGTGGTTCACTGTTCAGAAAGAACAAAATCTTTATCTACTGTTCCCCACTTGCTACCCACAAACTGCCAGTGAAATAACGCTGAAGGAAATCGGCGTGGTTTGCTTGCACAACAGCCTTTCTAAAGAGAGAGCAACCATGTAGTAAAGCATTTACACACAAGTAGGACAACTCCAGGATGCCATTCTGATGCCCACATCTTAATGAAGTCAGTATGGCTCTAGCAAAACCAGAGCCACCACAGGGAGTTCCCTGGGTACAAAGCAAGGCTGCAAAAACACATTCAGGGAATTGTTCCATAACCAAGAAGCAAATAGAGGGCCAGGTCAGGAATTTATGTTAAACAACCTTCTTAGATTTCTTGTATGATAACAGAAGTGTGCATATGCAACCTGCCCCACAACTTTTGGCCAGTATCAGCCACATTTTTAAGAGGTTTGAAGCCTCCATGAAATTCCCTAAAATTTATATAAACTGGTGACTGAGCAATGAAAGGTGCCAGGAGTCCAGGCTCTGACAAGCTTCAGCCCAGTGCTGCCAGACAACAATTTCAAGTAACAGCCTTTGGCAGAATGTTAAAAACAATAACAAATAAACTAAGAATATGAATCAACAGGAAATGAATTGTCAGAAAAACAAAACCAAGGTTTATGGAAGACAAAACTGGAGGATCACCACACTGACCACATGTGAACTGTATGACAACATTTATGCAACACAGAAAAGGTCAAGTTTGTGATGATGGAGTGAAAGATTGACAGAAGCTTATCTCATGCAGCTCAGATAGAAAGTGTAAAATACATATGGTACAAACAGATATACCTTTTTTTCTGTTATCTCATATTTCACTTTCTTTACAATCTAATGTTACAGTCTGACCCATTTTCTTTCAAAATTTATCAAACATGATGAAAGGATCAACTCTAATGGACCTACCTGCTTCATTCTTTCTTAAAGCAGGCATCCTGTAAGATAGTTCTGGCTTCTGGGGCACATTTAAGGGAAAAAAAAACCAACCAAACAAAAAACAACAAAAATACACACACAAAAAACTCATAAAACAAAACCAGAATTTTTCAAGAACCACTTCCAGTCATTTTACAAACTTCCTGTTGTTAATTACAGAATTGGCATCTAAAATCTAAAGCATCTTGCACTTTAGGGGAAAAAACCCCAACTCACCAACCTTTAAAAAATTGCCATATATGGATATATGGGAGGAAACTGTAACAATGGCGCAATGAGAATAAACCCAGTTCAATCCTCCAAACCTAGATTAAATTATAAAACCCAGGCAAAGGTAAAGAAAGCCCTTCTAAGAATGCCCTATAGCTCCTTTTAAGAACTTCAAAGTAATAACACTTAAATTTAGTCTAGGCTCTCAGTGTCCCAAACTTGAATGATTCAAGCTTTTCAGCTTCCATTCAACCACTCTTCATTCAACAGTTTGTTTACAGAAAGATATTTAAATTGTTCTAAAGAGCACCACAGCTCACTGTAGAACCTTTTGATTCTCTAGCAGGCACTATCACTTATTTACTTTAGGTTTTCCATTATTCAAGTGCTGGCTGGTGCACATTCAAATGAATCACAAACACCAGAACAAACAAGACAGCTCAGGCAAAGGAATGCAATTCAAACAACATCCAGTACAGAAGATATTTAGAAGCTCAGGAAACTAGGAAATGTTTGGTCTGCTTTTAACTTAGCATGTTTAGGAAAAAAAAAAGTCATTACGAAAGTCTGAAATTGCTTAAAGTTATACAGAAATGCCACTAAAAACTCCCTATCTCTCAATTTTCACCAGTATCACAAAGGCATTTACCAAAACCACTGCAATGAATTCTTTCCAAAATTCCTTCCAAATTAATGTCCAGAAAAAGGAGAGAAATCCCAAACCCTGCTACAGAACTACACTGTTCTTCCAAAATGCACAAACACTGGAGGGGTGCAGTGCCCATGTCTGTGCTGTCACCTCCAGGTCATGCAAGTCAGAGAAATAAGAATTGTGCTTGGCAATCCACTGTCCTTTCCATTAAAAAAATAAAGATCATGGATGGCCCCTGCTTCAGGGAACTTACCAAAAGCCCAAAAAATAAAAAAAATTCTGCTAGGTTCAGTCAAAACTGCAATGAAAATTAACATTTGACCAAGACAGAGAAAAAACTGACATTTATTGAAGCTGCAATTGATGACATCCCATAAAATGATGCCAATTACTTGTCTCTGAGTCAGCTCCATTCCCACATTTAGTACAAGTGCTCTGGCTGACTCACACCAACCATCTACCTGGGAGATTAGTACAAGAAATTTCAAGCATGATTTTGCTGCAGCTTTTCATGATGAAGTTTAAATTTGCCTGGTTCTCTTCAACTGAATTCAAATTATTTGAAAATTTAATTTAAATTCCAGTCTGTCTTTAGGAATTTTCTCAGAAGCAACAAGCTTAATGGGGATAATGCTAGATACACAAAATTGGCAAGTAAAGAAGTGATCTGGTCTAAACAGATTCTGTTTTCAGTGAGAAACAGCTTTTCAGGCTGCTTTTTTTGCCTAAAGGCATTTATGGGAAGATGATTTGTATATTGGGGTAGTGAGTTTATGCTTGAAATATAAAGTTTATATTATCTTTTCATTATGCTTCTATTTGCAGTGTTTCATCTTGTTTGTTCTCTCAGTTCAAAGTCCCAAGTTCACATTCTATCCTTGCATTAATTAGTTATAGCTTTAGGCAAGTCAATTCAGCCTTTGTTTCTTAATGTGTAAAAGAAGGACAATAACAAATATTTATGTACTTTAAATAGATATTGGAAAGATGTGTTTACCCTGACACAGTTTTTAAAATACACCATTTTATAAAATTCTGTGCAAAAATTACCCAGTTAACTGGAATGGTTGTAATTTTAGTAAATGGCTAGTGGAACTCCCTATCCTTTCCTTCCTCAAGGAGACCATTTCTTACAGTTCTTGAAAAGCCTCCCATGTAGCCAACCATGCCACCCTGAGCTGAGTTCATGGCATCCTAACTATGACAGTCTAAAAAAAATTTTTTTAAAAAGGAAAAGAAAGAATGCATTGATTACAGAGACATTTAATCTTAGGAATCTGAATGACTGAATCGTACAGTACAGATTTTTTTTCCATTCCTCTCCTGGGGGAAAATACAGAGGAGTAAGAGCTCCTTATGTCATTGCTTTTACAGCAATAAGTTTTTTGTGATATTCAATGTTTTGTTGACTGGTGTCTGTAATCTGGACCTTTCTAAATCCAATCTTCACCCGACTTCCTCGCACGTGAAACATCTGCACTTACAAAATAAATTAACTACATCTGTGTCTGTTTTACCAGTCAGTTAATCAGCTTCCTATTAGGGGGAAAAGTACCCTAAACCAAAATGAGATTCTGGAAATAAAATAAAGATGAACCTCAAGCCTTGTGAATCATCAGATCTAAGCAGGAAATCAGCTGAGGCTTCTTCATCATTAGAGATAAAACAGGAATAAATACTACTGGCTCAAACTTTAATTCTTAATTCTACTAGTGCTGATGTTACTAGCAATAAAGAGATTAAGATCCAATACTAAAATGGGAGGAAGGGGTTGGAACAATCCCTTAGAGCAGTCATTTAACAAAGCACCACTTTATCAATGCATGCCATGCCAAATTTGATTTATTACTCCAATTTCAGTGTTGGAAGGCATAAAGTCTTTGAAAGCACACACTCCTTTACTTTAAAGCTCATTCTAAACTCTCGCCTTTTAGTGCACATATCAGGCATTACACATGCAGCACTCTCTGTATGGCACCAGATGCTGTCAGTCAAAAGAATTAAGCATCAAAACAAAACCTTCCATCAATACAAAAACAAATCCACAGGAGAGTAGAACAGGTGACATCACTTGTTCTCCAGCAACCAGTCACCTTTTTCTTTCATAATTCCGTGGTGGGGAATGAAAACTTAAATGCTTTGGAAAACAACTTTGCTGGAAGCTGATATGAGGATCCTTCAGCAATTAAGAATTTTGTACACCAGACACTGAGATCTTAATTAGCAATATAAACCTGTGCATCCTTCTGGGGCAAGGGTGTTGTACATCACACACTGAGGCCACCTCAACCTCAGCACCACAAACAGGAGCCTCTCCCTGGCAGCTGCTGCCTGCACTCATCCCGTGCTAGCAACACTGGGACAGCTTTGGGAGAAGGAAGAACTACTCAGCCACAGGAAATCATGGCAGTGGATTAGGAAGAGACTAGACAGACACAGGAATTACAACTTGAGAAAAAAATGTAGTTACTTAGGTATCCATATGGCCCACTGCCACAACATTCAGGAAGTCCCCCAGGACTTAAATACTTGCCCATCCTGAAGTTCTTCTCCCAGTTCCTTTAAAAAGATATCCCAGTATCACTGACCTGCCTGACCCTGACTGCATTTTGAGCTCGCCCCCAGTTTTAGTCATCTGCTCTAAAATTGCAAAGTTAAAGTTACAGTTTTGGAAATTTTCTGGAACAAAGTACTGGTCTAACTTGTATTAAGCCCTGTTTTTTTTTCTGAAAATTAGATTTAATATATAGACCCGTGTTTCTCCTCCCTGCAGTATTTTTGGCTGAAGCTGGCAAATGGATTACATTTAGCTAAAGGAATACATTGTCTTGGATGTGTTGATCCTATTAGTTACCTGGAAATAGGTACCAAGGTTGAGGAAATACTTTTTTAGTGCTTCTATAGAGAAAAAGTAGGTCCAGAAAAGCCGAAAATTATGTAGAACCCTCTGGAGCAGCTTACAGTGCTAAAATTTCTTCCTGTAGTGCAATAAACATGAGCAATGAAGCAGCTTTATTCAGATACATAATGCTACAGTGGAAGTTTAAGTAAAAGTCTGTCTCTCCATCAAAGCAGGTGTATTCATTGCAAGAATTTTTTTTCCACTTCAACCCTAACACCAACATGCTTCACTTTTTTCTGTCTCTAATATCCACTCACAGGCCCTTACTTAACCTGTAAGTTCTTCAGGGCAGAGACTGTCTCTTTATGACAGTGATAAGTGGGAAGGACCCTCAGGCCACTGGAAAACAAAACAATAGTTGGCAAACTTACTTTCTGACTTCTTGTGCTAACTTGTCCTCAAATCCTCAAGCAGGGTAATTTATGTCATTTTGCTTACATGCTACACTGAAAAAGACCCCAACCAACAAACCAAAACCAAAGCAGTCATTGCATGTTCAGTAAGTTAGATTTATAGAGGAAACTTTGATGAACTGCACTTCTGCCCAATTAGGAAAAGGATGTAGAATATAACATGGCCAGGTGATGCCTCTAACCTTTCCCTTTTTGTGCCCAGATGAGTCAGTCATTAACTGTAGACAAAGCAAGACAGGCCCAAGAACTCAGACTGGAGTTCCCCCAAAAGAGAGTTTTGATACAATGGCACCTGTAACACTGCTTTGACTTTTTAACTAAATCCTCCACCTAAGACTCACAGGCACAGACATTCACAAACTCCACTCTTCAGAACAAGCTTCAAGGTTGGCTTTCTAGTTGCTATACCTCAAATAATGTTTTTGAAATCTTTTCATCAGGATTTAGTTTCACACCAAGAGATAAATGCTTTCTGCTCTTCAGAGACATTATTTTCTTGAATTCCAAAGTTTGTTTTCAATGTACTTTTTGAAAAAGGAAAAACATATTGGCTCATATTTTTTGTAAGAAGTTTATGACCTGTTCAGCCTTCCTGTACTTGAAAGAACAAACAGATAAATAGGGAGTAATGAGCAGGCTAACATTGCCTTTGGAGAGTCACTGGCTCCCACAGTTGCCATCTGTGGCAACAAACCACTCACAGACAAGCCTTGCACAGCCAGGGCTCCCTTCCAGAACACACCAGACTCCCTGTGCCTGAACACTTCTGATCAGGTACTGTGTCACTGGCTGCTCACTGTGACACAGGACACAGGAGAATGGTGGGACAGTGCCAAGGCAAGCCACGCTCACCTTCCAAAGGTCACCTCTTCACGTGGCAAAGCCCACTGCCCACACCCTCAACAGCCTGGGTACAACCCCCAGCACTTGTTTGCTTCTGCATGTTAAACAGGGATGGGCTCAAATGTACTTGAGGCTTGGAAGAAAAAATTGGTTTACTTTTAGATACCAAAAGAATCCCAGACAATGAAAATAGCAAAGCTACCATGATTCTTTCCCTATCCTTTCCTCCACTCCCATCCAATCTTGTGTACAAATTTCTGACAGACTGTTTCGAGGGAACAGCAGTCATGTGCCAGGTATTATGAGAGTTAAACAAGTGTATTACAGCTTGCCTGATATGTCATAGATCTTCTTCAAGGACAAGTAACCTTTAAAAGCTCTAGGATGAAAAAAACCCCTAAGCACAGAACCATGAAAGAAATCATAACCCAATCAAACTCCTCCTCTCTATTATTTCCAAAAATAAACTCAACAAATCCCAGTGGCTTCAGATGAAAATTGGTTTTCTTCTTCCACCAGCAGCCAAGCCCCAAACTGCATCTCAGCATGAGACCAGGCACCCACTCTTCCTTGAAGGGCACCAAGGAGCTCAACCACTGCAGCAAGCCTGAAGGACATGGCAGCCATGCAGTGAGACATTCAGCAAGTCATCTTTGTCCCCAGTGACACTTCAGAGGAAACTGAGGTAGCAGAGACATATTTCAGTGAAATAGCAGAGCAGTGCACATCTTCGAAGGGCTGCTCAGCAAGTCACCCTGCCAGGAAGAGGAAAGTTTACTTTGCCTTAAACTCCTCACTCTTCAGAGGCACTAAACAGTAAGGCTGTACCTTCTAACATGCAAAGCTATTCCAGACCATTCACTCTGAGCCCTGTCCCTAAGTGCTCCAGTCAGCTAGAGGTGCACTTCACCCAGCTGACAGCATAAACTCCAGCTTCCCTGAAATCTTTTCAGCCTGTTTAGAAGCATCCAGCACAGGCACTGGCCTAGATTAGGAATGCAGTTATACACACACGAATGATCTTGACCCACTTCTCGCCGCATCGTCCTGGCTACTCAGAGCTGTGAACTCTATTTATTATTAGCACCAGAACAAAAAACAGCCTGTGTATGTACATGAGGTCTGACAAATGCCCACTCTCTGCACAGGCAAGGAATGAAAGGAATTGTTCTATTATTTGCCATCATCATCCTCCTCTCGCCAGCCCACTGAATGCCATGGCTGTTGAAATACCTTTGATGGGCAGTGCCTGACTCCCCTTCAGGGCAGGCTCTGCTGACCTGGTGAGGAAGTTTGCACCAGTGGGCACAAACATGGTGAGCTGGACATCCTGCAAGGGGCACAGGAGAACTCTAAATAATAAAGTAAGGAAAAGAAGCTCAAAGTGAGTTCCCCTTTATAGCGTAACACTTTCAAGACTGGGTTTCTCCTGCCTAAAATATGCTATACTATAAAGCAGAGGGACTGCTTCACATGAAGCCAAACACGAGGGCAGTTTCTCCTTCAGAAGCATTCCTGGTTTCAGCTCCATAGCTTACAAGAAAGGTAAGTAATTCCCCAGTACAAGGTAAAACACAAGATCCATCCCACCACAACAAGCAACAAGGTTGTTCTCCAGGATATCAAAATACCCCTCACAGCAGCAGAACTTTTCATGCTTTGTCATCACAAGTTCCCTACAGGACTCTAATCCAGCTCATGCAGAGAGGCTGTAAATGTAAATGGCTGAGATTTGCTAAAGAACAGCACAGAGGTTTTACAGTTCATCCTAAAAGCACACGTGCTGCCAAAAATTGCAGTAAAAATGTAAAAATGAAGAAATTGAGCTCATCTAAATGAAAGAGATTTGTCCCACTGCTCCTAAATGACCACACTGTTTCTTTCTTGATGAGGAGCATGTATGTGCACAAAAGGCAACCTTCTGCCTTTATGATGTCAAAGACATTTTAAAAATGTAAGCAAATCCAGGAGTTTTGCTTCTAGGATAAATAAAGCTAAACAAGGCAAAGGTTATTGCATTTGTGCTCCCTGTTGATACCATAAAACTAGGATTCTTGTCCCAGCTAAGCAAGCTGAAGACCTGCTAAAGACTCAGTAAACTCCATTGCACAGTAGATTTGTGTTACAAGCAAACTGCACCAAGTCACCACAAAACGTGCCCTTTCAGCTACACACCCAGGCTAAACCTGCTGAGGAAATACTGATTTCAAAAGTTATTTTAAAATGTGACACAGACCAGAAGAAAGCACTACCCACAAATGCTCCAAAGTCTTTGCAATTTATTTTTTTATAGACACAGCTTGGAAACACTGTTCTCCCACCTGTGAGAGTCTCACCCTTCATTGCACAAAACTTACAGCACTGGCCTAAGCACAAGAAGCAGGCTGTCAGCACAAAAGTTGTTTTGAAACCAAAGTGACAAACAGGACTGACTTCATAATTATAACCATCAAGCACCAAACACAGCACTGTAAAGAAAAGCATTACTTAAGTTTTCCCAAAGTGACAGAGCACAGGGTAGCAGGTAAGCTCCCGTGCTTCGAGTTACACAGAAAAGGGAAGAAAAGACCACATCCTTCCTTTTTTTGCAGACACCTGCAAAAAACCACTCCCTGCTCATATAGCCCCGCAAGATTTCTGCCACAGGAGAACTGCCACAGGCCACTCCCTGCTGTCATGCAACACCCACAGCCCTTCACACCAGCAAACCAAAGCAGAAAAGCAGCCAGGTGAGAAGAGCAGCTACGTGAGTGTCTGTGCATATCACAATGAAGAGCAGCCACCCGTTTAGAAAAGAGTTGGTTTTTTTAAAAAAAAAGCACAAGCCTGGTCTCAGAGTGGGGATCTGCACTCAAACCACCCTGCTCCTGGGGTCACAGAAGGACGGTCTGGTCTTGCCTTGACCCACCTGGCTCTGCAAAGTCTCCTCTGCCCTTCTGCTGGCACCTGCTCACACACAACTGTACAGTGGGACAGCTGAAGGACCTCCCCAAAGACTCAGCTAGAGACCCATCTGTAAAAACAGCACCCACTACTTGAAGGCAGGCATAGAAAGGAGAAGAAAAAGGTCCCTTTCCTTTTTCTCTTCTCTCCTGTATATGCTGACTCTCTTTGTTTAAGTACTTATCACTACAAAATCCTTGTGTTTTCCACAGTCTAACAAAGACCAGCATGGCTGTGATAGAAGAGCAGTCAACCACCGAGTACATCACAGCCAGGTAACCCAACCAGTTTTCACACTGTGCCTCTTCTCTTCTCCCACTCCTTCTGGCAGGGGCAGTACTTTCAATTCACCTCTAGCCAACAGCTCAGGACACAGGAGTTCAAGTTCTTCCACTGCTACGCAGCTCCTGTGTGGTCACAGACAACTCATTTTCTTACTTGTGACCTATTCCCCATCTGCAAAGGGAAGGTGTCTTCCCCACAATTTGTGCCTTTTGGGCTGTGCCTCTTCTCCCACTCCTTCTGGCAGGGGCAGTACTTTCAATTCACCTCTAGCCAACAGCTCAGGACACAGGAGTTCAAGTTCTTCCACTGCTACGCAGCTCCTGTGTGGTCACAGACAACTCATTTTCTTACTTGTGACCTATTCCCCATCTGCAAAGGGAAGGTGTCTTCCCCACAATGGGAACACATGGTATTCCACTTCAGCCTGGCTTTAGAAGGATTAATATAGATGAAGCATTACAAGAGATAAACCTGGCAAGAACATGCAAGACATGGGAAGTGGAAGTATCACTGATAAACGCAGTTCTAAAGAGATAATTTATCTTTTTTGTAAAAATATGTTTTTCCTATTAAATTTGCAGCTTTATGTTCAGGTTAGCATGTGAAACTATTCTCTTTCCACATCTGAATCTTTCCACTGTTTTATGAACTGATAAACGTAGTTCTAAAGAGATAATTTATATTTTTTGTAAAAATATGTTTTCCTATTAAATTTGCAGCTTTATGTTCAGGTTAGCATGTGAAACTATTCTCTTTCCACATCTGAATCTTTCCACTGTTTTATGTCAAAACAAAACATCAAAACCCTGACTTACATGCCTTTTAAGTAAGCACAGAAGAGTTGCAGGCTCTTTGCAACATTACGTTGTACTGCAAACCATACTTCACTGATAGTGAAAAACATGCCAGGTCTGGCCAAAACAGAGCAAACTTTAGACTAATAACTGAGTTGAAGAAGCATTAAGCATTTTCTTCCCCTTCACAGTGAGGCTGGGCAGGTATCTTGCTCTTTGATACTGTGTCAGCACGGTATCAGCCCTGAGCTGTGCAGACAGGCTTTCTCTGGGTTCTTATGAGATGCAAATAGATCCAAAGCTGTACAGCACAGAGATGTCAGATACAAAATGCTCAGCAGAGGCTGAGCACTGAAACTGGCTCTGTTTGCAAGTACCACAGTCCAGAAGAGATTAAGAGCTGGCCACATGTATTTAATACTGTTAACCGCGTGCAAAGATAACATAGCTTTATTCAATAAAATGTTTTCTTTGAAACTTTGATAGAGCCAAAGCTCTGTTAGAGCCAATTACTTGTTAAACAGTTCCACTCTTCTTCCCACAGTTAGCAAACATGATAATTTCCTCCTCTTTCCCCCCATTTTTCCCTCTGCCCCAATTTTTAGGTAATTTCCCTGTCCTTACTGAAGTCATGAAGGAATGTTCTAAAAACCAGTTTCTCAATGCCCTGAGTATGGGCAGCTGTGTAAAAATTGAGATACTCCCCCACCCCCAGGCCAGTCTATCACTCTCTCTGAAGCCAGGCTGTTCCACTGTGTGACTCTGACAAACAATCTGCCACTTCAGCAAACACACTGAATCAGAAAGCCACCACACAAATCAGATTGTGAAGGAGAGGATGTGCAAGAAAGATCTCCCAACTGCAGCTGCCACAGAGCCCCTCACTTACCCAGTCGTGCAGGGCTGGTGCACAGTTCAACACAGTCTCAAAAGCTTTAAATGCCTGGAGGTGAACTGGACTTCAGAGAAACTTCTTAATTTTGAAGAGAGAAAAAAGATGCTAAGACTGGAAAAGAAGGAAGAGAATAAATTAAAGGATATGAGATCTGAAGTAGAAAGGAGAAAGCAAGCAGGAAAGTATTGTGAGGACCTGATGAGATGATTCTCCTAACTTTTGGGAAGCATCAGCATGCCATTTAAATTAACAATACTTAAGTGCTGAAGACAATATAGTGACACTACCCTTGAGCATTATGGACTCAGAAGTGACATGGAGAAAGCAAGCAGGAAAGTCCTCTCATCGTGAGGACCTGATGAGATGATTCTCCCACTTCTAACTTTTGGGAAGCATCAGCATGCCATTTAAATTAACAATACTTAAGTGCTGAAGACAATATAGTGACACTACCCTTGAGCATTATGGACTCAGAAGTGACATTTCACCTGCCAAAACCATCCCTGGAAAAACTCCACCATCATCAGTGGAACTACACCAAGCATGAAATTGGCCCACAGTTGCATTAAGACAAAAAAGGCTTTGTTTCAGGAGATATGGGACATTTCTGGTTCTTTATAATAAAGCTCAGCAAACAATTGTTTACTGTCCCTAAGCAAATATCCCTGACACCAAACAAGCAGCCATCACATTCACAGCACACACTGTCTGTCCATAGGAAAGCATCCATCAATAAAGCAACAGATTCCCAGGGTCCTGTTCATATCACAAGGAAATTAAAGACAGTTTAAATGCCTCCCAAATTGCCTACCAGATCCAAAAGCAATCATTCTCATTTTCAGCAACATCCTTCCACCCTCCTCTGCCAAGTCAAGGAAAGTTGAATGTCCTGACTGGTGCTAGAGGACTCAGCACACACAGATGTACCACAACGCTGAGCAGCTCCACTGCCAGAGTTACTCAACAATACTCCCACCACAAACTATACCCTGCCACCACACTGTGTGCACACAGAAACATCTTTTCCTCCTTTTGTTACATTTTTGTTTGGCCATGCGAATGCTCAAAGAAATCCCGCAAGTTCACATGTTTCTGCCTTTCTCTGGAGTTTGCCACAGGCATGCCCTGGGCTTACAGGGCCAGACTCTGCCCCAATGCCAGCCACGGCCGTACACCACATTTGCACAGTATCCATTTATGCCAGAACTCATTAAACTATGAAAAAATTCAGTGGCTGAAGCAAACAAGAAGTTCGGGCACACAGAGCTCCTGTACTGCACCCCTTCCCCTCATGCACCCCCACAACGTGGTTTTTTTGCAGTTTCCCTGGCCAGCTTCGCAGCCTCTCAACCCAATGCACAGGAAAACCTGGACACTTGAATTTCCAGGGTCCTTGAGGGAAAGTTTGACAGACCCAGCTGGGATCGGTGGGAGCACAGGAGAAGAACTCCTCGGGGCTTGTCCCGCTCCCAGCTTCCACTTGGTTTAAAGATCTCTAAGAAGTCATCCACTGTCCACACCAGAAGTTCAGCTGCTCTGCATGCTCGTTTTACAGAGCACCACGTATAGGAAATAAAATATTTATCATTTTTATTTGCTCTTCCAACTCCTCTTCCCGACCACCACCATCCACTCCCCCAGGGATCCCGCCATGCTATGGGGGGTGCTCCCACGGCTGCAAGAGGCACCCAAGGATCAAAGCTGCCCACAAGAACACCCGAACATCCCACAGGACACACCGAACCGGCTCCACGGCGGGCCGGGGACACCACGGGGGCGGCGGCACCGCCGGAGCCCCGCACACCCCGGGCACCCTCCTGCCTGCTCCCCCTTTAATTTATGCAGAGCCACGACGGACTCCCCGCGTTTCCCTTCGGGAAGGAAGGCGCGGGTGTCGCTCCAGCAGGGACCCGCCGCTCCCGCCTCTCTTCCCCGGGAGCCGCCGTCCCTCAGCCCCCCCGGGGCTGGGACATCCCGTCCCTCCGCGCCAGCGCCTTTGTGTGCGGAGCACACACAGAACCTACCTCGGCGGGGCGGCTCTGCCCGCCCGGCAGCGCGGCGGACGAGGGCAGGGGAAGCCGAGGAGGGACGGAGAGGAGCGGCCGCTGCCCGCCCGCCCGATGCCTCCGGAGTGTCCGCCCGGCCCCGCCACACGCGCGGAGCCGGCCCGGCCGCGCCTGAGGGGAGCGGCGGGGCGGGCCCGGCGCTGAGTCACCGCCGCGGCCGCCCCGCCGCCTCCTTTGTTGTCAAGCGTGGAAAAATCCGGGGTGGCGGGGATGGCTGGGGGGAAATCCCGAGAGAAACGGGGGAGAAACCGGGCCTGTGTGGCGGCCTGGGCCGGGAGCCACGGGATCAGCGCTGCCCCGGGAGGGACAACGCGCGTGGGGCAGCCGCGGGTGTTCTCAAACTCCTGCCGGGGCTCACCTTCGGGAGCCACCGCTCCTTCCAGGGAAAAGAATTTCCCAGCTGTGCCTGCCTGTAACTTTCCCAGCGGTTCCTTCCCGTATCCCGGAGCCCTGTCCCTGTGGATGCTCTCACCGTTCATTCTGTAGGAATTGAAGTCCCCATCCGAGTTTAAGGTCAGGAGGGCACGGCCCGCCAGCCAACACGTGTTCAGTGTACCCAAAATCTGTCTCCGAGCGAGCATTACACGATGGGGACATGAGAAAGGATCGGGGACACATCGGGCATAGCGTGCTCAGACTGGGGAATGAACCCAAACAAAGACATTTGGGGATGAAATGTATGTTTACGCTGGGGTACACACTTGGATTAAATAGGTTTCTTTTGTGCATTTATCACTGGGATTATTTTGCCTTTCTTCAAAACAGATGACGTGAATCACAGCACAGCGACTGCAGTCATCTCAGGGATGAAAAGCTTCAGCCTGATCTGGGGAGCTCAGTAATTTGAGGACCTAAACATTCAGCATCCCTTGGGCTGTGGAGACAGACCCTTCCCCTGCAAAACCCCCAGCCCCACAGGTCCCACAGGAAGAGTCCTGGGTGCTCAGTAGATGGTGCTATTTCCACCGAATTTATCCTAAATAACCCATTGCCCCAGGATGGGAAGGGCAGTGAGCGAGTTGGAGAAACAAGATTTCTGTGAATAAGGACTGAAATCCGGAGTGCTGGTATATACTAAAAGACTGCTCAGGTCTTTGTGTGCAGCTGTTCTTCCACTAGGAATAAAGGGCAGCCGGGTTGAAGCCTAGGAAATAGATGAAATTCAGGGCACCAGTGGCCATTGGCACATCTGGTTCAATTCAAGCCCGCTGCCAAGCACCTGCATACACAATCAGAGCTGTCCTGTGAACAGATGGAATGTTAAAAAATGCTAAAACTGCTCCAAAAGTCCCTTGTGACATGCCAATCTGGACAGCTGTTTGTGTTGTCCATGTTCACAGTGTCAGCCCTGGCAGTGGGCAGCCTCATTCCCCAGCACTCTTTTCTTTACAGGAGTGCTGTGAGATATAGTTGTTCTGTATGTGGTGCTCATGGACACTCATAAAAATTGATTCTTTTAAAATAAATATGGTAAAATGATGTGCCTGGATGAATGAGGCAGTATAAATATTGATTAGTTCGCTGGTCTGTGAGCAACCCTCTCTCTGAAGCATGGGAGGGAAAATAGTTTATGGCCAGAAAATTGTAAACAGCAACGAAATAAAATTAACTGCAAGGCCAGCAGAATGCTGGATTTTCCTATCTTTTGCATTCTTGACCTTACAGACCTCACCATATCATCTCTGTATGCAAACATTAACAATTTGTTTTCTAAAGACACTTTGTAGTAGCCCCGATCAAGATTTTTTATCTCTGTTGCCTTAGACACTGCACAGGCAGTTGTCCCTGCTCTGAAATCTGACACGTTACCTCAGTGTTTCCCAACACTTCCTCAGCTCAGACAGCAATTTTGTTGTGATATGTATGGTCTTCCTAGCAGGTCCTGCACATCCACACCTTTAAATGGAATGTAACACTTTTCTGAGGCAAAATTACCAAAAAACTCTGGGTCTCTTGCCACGGCTTGTCAAAGGAGCACGGGCATTTCTCATAGTGTTTTGTTCCAGAGTTACATTCAGTTTAAGTGTATGGTTATGGAGCATCATTGGCAGATGTAGACGTAACAAAATCCACATACATATAGAATTATCTTTTGCTTTGTGAAATTACTGTAATGCTGTGCAGCCCCTAAGCTGCCATGGCTGTATCCAGACCTGGATTGCTGGACAGAAGCATGAAAGGGGAGGATTTGTGAGGGGCAGATTTGAAGGGACTCACCAAGGACACACCTGAAGAGCAGCACTGGCTGAGATCAACCTGTTGTTGTCTTGTCTTAATTCCTCATAAAAGACAGTGGTGAAATGATAGTTCTGAGTCAAAGATCTCACGAGCAATTTAAGGGATAATTTGAGTCATCACACTGCGTGGCTTTGGTGCAAGAGCTGCCTGGTACCTCAGACCCCTGGCAGAGGAATGAGTCAGCCCAGCTCAGCTGCAGCCCCTGAGAGAGGAACAGATCAGTGGTCAGCATTGTATCCCATCTGTGAGCCACTCAGATTCCTGGAATTCCTCTTCTTTCTTTAAGGCACTTTGTATGGGCCTTTTGCCTTTTGACCACATGAAAATTACAGCCCATGATTCACATGATGAAGAAATTTGGCCACAACTGCATTTTACTCATGACAAGCCTTCTCCCCCCAGCACTGTGGGTACTGAAACTCTAGAAAGCACTCAAAAAAGCCTCAGGGATCTTTCTAGATGAAAAATAATATATAAATGTAAAACATTACCATTTTATTTTAAATTAAAAACATTGTATTGGAATTTAAATAAAAATTAATAAACTGGCTACACTTTAGACAGAATGATTTACTGGAAATACTTAATATGAAAAAATTCCCTTCTTGTTAATATTATAGCCAAAAGTGCATAGACATTCTATCATATGATCATCACAGGACATTTGTAATATGTACTTTGGCATTTTGATATCTCATTAATCAAGTATTATGCATTTTAATTGCCTGTTGCTGTTTGTAATTTTTTTTAGTCAAGCTGCAGAATTAAAAGCAAAATCTTCCTTTAATTTAAATCCCTCTTTGTGAGGCAGGGAATTGCATTTTCTGCTGTGCCTGCACCATACCCGGCCTTTGAGTGTTACCACATTATAACCCTAAATAATAGCAATAACAATTTTGCTGTAGCAGAAACAAAGTGGAGTATTTTACAAGGGCAGACACAAGTGGAGTCAGCTGCTGTGGGATTCCCCTTGCTCAGTTTTAGCTGTCTGCAAGCAGACGTCTCGTCTAAGCAGGTCATGAAGGCTGGGCAAGAGGTGGGTACCCTCGGAGAGAGATTTGTGCCCCCTACCCTGAATGTTGGTATTAGAACTGGACTGATTGCCTTGGAAGTGCTTCTGGTGGTTGTACAAGGCAGCACCTGAGCAGCTTCACTTAAATGCCTTCCTCAGAATTTCTTTAGCGTTGTGTAATTTCTTCACTCAGAGTGGCAAAATGCCTCCCTGTGCCCTGCTCCCCTTTGCAAACAGGAGCTGAGTGCTGCCTGTACACCAGGAGTTTTATTACACATAATGTGGGGAAGCACTGACTTGAATCACAGGAGTCTGTGGTTTTCTTTATTCATCTGTAGCCACTTTGAATGTAATTTTTTTCCCTAGATTTTTAATTTAATAGAAGTAAATCAATGGGAATGCAGGTTGCTATGAATGTTTTTCCATACCATAATTCTGCAGAAACATCAGTTAAGTACTTGAAGAAACATCTGCTATGCACATAGATGAACATATATAGGAGCTGAACAATATGACTTCAGAGCTTGCAGAGTTTTCTTTACACAAAGCCAGGGGCATAAAAGGGATTTCCTCCAAGTTTTCCTGTGTATTAATAATGAAGATCAGGATGCCACCTTTGCTTCCTCCCCTTCTGAGCATACATTGAAAGGAAATGGTTCTGGATCGAATCACAAAGAGCAGGGGAAAAAAACAAACTGCACTCCACACTGACACTCAGAAGTTTAATTATCCAGCACACTGCATCTTTATGGAAGAAGTAGACAGATAAATCCCATATGTTAATAGTTGGCCCCCTGAGGATGACCTTTGGCTCAAATATTCCATATAGTGATTAATGTCACACAGTTGGATCCAAAACATGCTCATTCCCCAGGCTGCAGAAGAAAAAAAAGGGGGATTTAATTTACCTTCCAAAAGCAGAATTTAATTTGATAACTTTTTTCGAGGCTGATTTTATCCCTGCCTGTAGTCTGGGCTCTGAAAAGCTGTTCTGCACTCCCTCTGCTAGGACTTAAGCTTCTCATTTTGCCTCCACTACTGACTCTCTGGGCAACCTGAAATAAGTCATTTTGCCTCAGGTTCTGGTCTAGTAGAACAGAAAAAATAACTTTGACTTCCTTACTGACACCATTTGAACTTTCAGATAGAAGACACTAAGAGAGGTTCATCTTCAGATAAAATTCAATATTGACCTCTAGAACCTCAAGGTGTCATAACATTAGGTCAGAAAATTATAGATATGCTTGGATTGTGGTTTTCTGGCCACCTTCACCCCTAATCTTGCCATTTTTATGTGCCTTTGCTTGCCTTCTCATGTCATTATAGTGATCTTACATCATTCTGGTAACAAAAACTGTAGCCCTGGCATTGGCACAGGGAAGCACCAAGATCTCAGAGCCTATGTATCAGTTTGATCCTGAAGGACACAGGATCTGTGGAAAGGATACACATCCTATGTAAAATACAGATACACATTGCCTAGCATTCCATGGCTCTTTTCTGGGGAAATCACACCCTCAAACATACATTTACAGGTGGGCTCAGGTTTGTAATGCAGAACATTTTAACAGACTCAATGACATGCTCTGAAAGGCCAAAGCCTTGTAGTGCTGCAAGTAAAGATACCAGAATTCCTTCCCATTCGACTTCTCTTGAGTCATGTCTGACACAGAAAGCCTCATTCAGCTAATTAAGCTGTTGCTAAAATTGCCACAGCCCTCAAGTAAGTTTAGACTGAGCCTGTATTTCTGTCAGCCTCTTAGATGAGATGAAGCAACAAAGCCTGATGAAGGCTTGGAAGCTGCTCCTGCTCCTGTGGAGATCACGAGGAATTTTGCTTCTACTGGGCCTGAAAATACATGGCCAGCTGTCTTCCCAGTGATGACACAGGAAAGTCTGTGGAAATACAGCTGTAATAGCTGGAGACACAGAAAAACGTGAGACAAAGCCTCTGAGGAGGTCTGTCCCTGCCTCCAGCCAGGACACATCTGGACTGTTGTGCAGGCTGGGCAAATGTTTCCATTCCCAAGCTGGTTTATTCACCCAGGATGACAGGCTGTTAGCAGACTGTACTTGGGGTAGCCCTACAGCAATTGGAACAGACAATCTCATATCATTTCCCACTACCAGAAAAAAATCAAGTGCTCTTTCCTCCATGAAAGATGGTCAGATATTCTCTGTGCCCTAAACCATAAAGCACATGCAAATTGCAAGGGACAAGTAGCTTTATTTCTGTCTTTTGTGCAGTAGTGATTGCACTCTGGAGATTTTCAATGGGCCATGTACACACTTGCAGAGGATCATGCGCATGGATCAAGACTCTACAGCATTTTCCATCACAGGATCTCAATGTGCTGGTTAAACCTAACAACTTGTCCTGGTTTTGGCTGGGATAGAGTTAGTTTTCCTCCTGGTAGCTGATCAATAACCATGGTGTTTGCAGCATGCCCATCACCAGAATATATAAGCATGTCTAATTTAAAAATTATAAACTAGATTTTCTTCTTCCAACCCTAGTTAAGAGGAGAATTAGAAATCACCATGCCTAAAAATGAAGTGAAAAAAAAAGGAAAAAAAAACCCACCTGCTCGCTTTTGATATCTAAAGCAAAAAGTTGAATCTCTAGGTGTTGAGTTCCTTATACTTCTGTGTGGGATTCCCTATGCAGAAATCCAGGAATATGGGTTATGCTGTGCCAAGCAGAGAGTCTTGAGCAAGCTCAGCCTCTCAGACCTTCTGTGCAGGCTCTGCAGAACTGGTGAGTCCACACCAAAATAATTTTGAATGTATGCAAATCTCTTTGCATGGGCAGGTTAGCCAAATTTATCATACAACAACAGTTGCTGAGCACCTAGAAATCCTTAATATAGCCAAGCTGCTCTGGTTTTCCATAATTTCCATAAATACAAAAAAAAGAGCCACAGGATGGCAGATGATTTAGAGAAGTGATGGGGTGACAGAGACTTCCAACCTAACACAGTGGGCTAGTAGCAGTTCTGGGAGCAGGAGTCAGAGCTCCAGGTCCTCACTGTCCCACTGTCCTCACTGGATTGTGTGCCCACCCCAGAACTGGGTCTGTGATCACCACATGGCATCTCCAACTGGCTCAGGCCTGTCTTAGGGAGTCACACCATGAAATTCTGCCCGGATTATCTCTAGTCCTGCATGCAGTTGGGACTTCTGGGGTCATTCTTCCTATGGGGGGAAGTTGTGCTAAAATAAGTTCAAAGTCTCTCTGATTCTTTCTCACTGAGTCATTCATCATGGGAGTTCTTGTCTTGGTCCTCTAGACACATGGGGGGAACTGTGGGAAGAAGCTGAGGAAACAAAGTAAATGGGATAGAATCCCAGGGGAAAGCAGAGCCATAGCCTGTGCTTCCAGCCATGGCTGAGAAGCTGGGTTGTGCATTAGTGTGTTGTGTAAATCAAGGAAGAAAATATGTGGGATGCTGAATCAGAGCCTTCAGCAATGGGTAGTGAAGGCACACTGTGAGCACAATAAGTCCAGCTCATCTTAATCAGTTTAGAATTTCAGCTGAATCTCTTGTCACCAATTCTGCTACAAATAGTAATGGAGTAATGACAGCAAAGCAAGCGATTAACTGAAATAGGTTTCTAACTCTTTTCCTGGTTTCCCACTTGAAATAAATCATTATTCTAACGCTTCATTTTTATTGTCTGCCCCCTGTGGTTCAGTAACCAGCTGGTATTCCTTATGAAGAAATCAGCAGGTTGATTGACGCTGTGGCTACCCTGATATCCTCTGAGGCTTTCTTATTGACTGACCATATCTTAGATAAGGTTGCCAGTAAATTATAGCTCTGCTTAAGAGCATCTGCCTCAGGGCTGCTCTCCCCTCATTACAAATCCTGATCTAATCCTGCACGTCTCCTCAATTATTGGAGAGCACAATTCAAGAAGTGGCTTCCCCAGTGAACATGAAATGAGATAAACTATTCCTACATAAGGTAAACATGACTACTCAAGAATGAAGCTAAGCATTTTCAGGCCATTCTCCTTCTGATTTCATGTGGTTTCCAAAGGAAAAACGTATCACCACTCCTACTAATATTAACTGTTATTTCACCACAATCAGTTCTAAAAATCAGTTTGAAAGTTCTACCTGTCAGTAGAACTACTTGTAAGTATTTCTACCTGCAGGAACAACATGTAAGACAATCCAGGTGACAGCCTTGGGAAAGGTATTGGGTAAATCACTTTAGAGTCCCCAGCCTGCCACAGAAACCTTGGGAGATGCTTCATGGCCAAGCCAAAATACAGGAGAGACATTTAATTTATGAGATCAATGAATGTGAGAGAGCAAATGGAAAAGGGACAATCTTATCTTAACATCTTGCAGTGTTAGGCAGATAAATTATGTTCTGGATTGCTGGATGAGTTTCAACACACCAGTGCTGATGAGATACTCCATCTTACAACTCTGTGAACAAAAGTATCTCATTTGTGGAGTCATCTTATTATAGTGACTAAAGGGTGAGTAAAGGAGCCTGTTAGTGCTCCTGTTGGATCAGCACCTGCTCCAAGTTCCAGTAACTGAGACAACTGCTGTCACTTTCTGTGGTCTTACACACACACCACAGCAGATTTGCAGGTCCTGCCTGAGCTCTGGCCATCTTGAACCTCGCCTTTTGTGAGAACCCTTCCTCTGGAAAAAGCCTTACATTGCATGTTGACTTAATGCAAATATAAAAACAATGTTTGAGCACTATTAAATGGGTGACTTTTTTACAGCTTTGCATTTTCACCAGGATAAATGGGAAGAAACAGGATTTATTTCATTCAGGGGAAAAAGTGCATTTAGGAATTAAATTAATGGAATCTGTAAACCCACACCAATGATTACATGGCAGTTGGACTCAAAATTAATGACTTATTCTAATTATGCATTAATGTCTCAGACTATGTTTATTCCTTTCAGCATTTCCTTTCATCAAAGAGAAGTTTATTGTTCACCCAGCTCCAAATACAGAGTGAATTTTAACATCTCTGGTGGGAAATCAACAATCTGTCTCATTGCTGCTGTCATCTTTGTGAGCTGTTTGCTAGATCATTAATTTTTGCCCAGCTAGATTGGGATGTCAGATGATAAAAAGGAGCTCTGAACAAAGGGCATGGTGGGACTACACACAGATCATCATCCTTCCTCAGCCTGCATTGCCATACCAAGGAAACACTGCCTGTCCTGGGACAGGCCTCACAGGAGTTTCCTCTTGAGAACCTTTCTTGTGCTTCCCCCTGATCAATCATAGCATAAAGACATAAAAGTCTGTAAAGAGTGGCTGTAGTGTTCAGGTTAAAAATCTGTTACAACCCACGTACAAAAGTAAATTCCCAAGGAGTACTACAAGAAAAGGGCAAACATGCATGATACTCCACTCACCATCTCTAGATACTCACAGCCTCCTGAACTGACTGCAGATTTCTACTAATTTCTACAAATAGATGGAGATTTCTAGATACAATCCTCCACTGACCTTTTTTCCCTTGGACCTGCCCAGCCTCCCCTTAAATTTATGTGAGACTCTGGTAGTATCTTTTGGCAAGAAATTTCAAAGCTCAATAATCTTCTCATTCTGCCCTGGTTAGTAAGAGTTTTTGTAAATGTTAATCACTATAGCTTAGTACAATTCTTGTTAAAGGAAACATTATCCTATTGGAGGCAAACTTCTATAAGCTTCTCTGGTGTTAGATCTCAGCAGTATTGTTTAACCCAAGCCCCCTCAAAATCAGCAAGAGATTCTTAATTTTAGTTAAGTCCACAATTCCTGGCTGACTGGAAAAAATAGTTAAAATTACAATTTAGTCAAAGTGAGGTTTCACCTCTCCCTAAGTACCCAGTATCCTTTATTGCAATTCTGGTCTTGTAATCCTGCTTTAGTTTCTAGCAGAATTCATCAAAACAATAATGTAATTTCAAAAAAAAAGCCACAGAGTGTTTTTTAAGGAGAGATGAAAGGCTGAATGGTGAGTGGGGCTGCCCCATGACAAACAATTACTGAAACAAATAGGTCCAACAAAAAGCTCTGCTCTCCTTTACATGATTACAGGACTCATCTTGCTAAATTATGGTCCCTTTTATCAGAGGATTGAAATCTGAATTATCTCCTTGTAATTCCCTCAAATTTATGCCATTTGAATTCTGGTTTTGATCAGCTGTTTCTTCTGTGTTATTAACTAAGGCAGAGGCACCCTCTAAATAGAGCATACTTCAGTGCACTCCCTTATTTATGTACTTACAGATAACTTCAATATTTCCCCAAACAAGATGTGCCACTGTGACCCATAGAGTCAATACATATTGCATTTGCATTCTTTTATAATGCAAGGCAGTTGTAGAATTACGTACAAATAGACCTCTGGGGGTCTGACCTCCCAGCTGTATTAAATAAATCCCCTTAGCACAAAGGAGGAAGAAAGGGAAACAAAGGGCTTCCTGCTGGCTTTTCCTGGAAGCACAGAAGTGAAATAATTCACTTTAGTGTCCTGTGGAAATAAAGGATGGTTAGAAAACATCAGAAATCAATCTTTGGAAAAATACAGCCCTAGGAGTGAGAGAATGAGCAACTTGGCTGTAGAGTGGAGTTTTCCCAGTGTATTCACTCACTATCGTGGCCCTGCAGAAAGCATTTAGTCTTTACTCAGACTAAATGTCCTTGAGCTGTGGAAATCATAAGGGGAAAGTGCACCACTTGGATGGACATAGTTACAGGGTGGGTTTTGGCAGGAGTTTATATAAACTCCTCTGAGAGGAGTTATACTGAGTTGCAAATTTGTCTTTATTGGTAGACATACAATACTCAAGCTGACTCTGATCTGATAAAAACAGCTGTTCAGACATAATTTCTGGCTTTCTTGCAAAATATTTAAATGAAAACTTGAAAACAATTTCGCTTCAGTTTAAAATCAAACATTTTTTTCAGAGTTTGTTCACGTATTAAGCAAAACCCACATGCCTTCCTAAAACTTTTAACAAATATTTCAATTTAATCTAAAAACCTCTTTCTGGGGGAAAAGAAATCTTCTTTTGGAAATACCAATTCTCCTAGCAAAACTGATGTTATACTTTGGGTGATCCTGGGCAGAACTTTTAATGTGGAATTCTGTTTGTTCTTCATTATGGGGGCTTCCTATGCATTAAATTCTGGATAAATGGCATTTCCATTGCCTGCAACACCAAGTCCTCCCCTGTGTGTCTCTCATTGTTTGTATTCCCTGGACTTAATGGCAGTGGAGGGATATTTCATTCACCTCCTGTGATGAGTGGTGTTTTTCCGTACGTTCATTCCCAGAAAGAGACAGAATGGAAAATCAATGTTTTTTTCCTAATTTGTGTATGTGTTAACGGAATGAATTTTGGAGAGGGAAGCTCAGTAGTGCTTACTCATGGCTCCTTGGTTTTGTCATTGTCCTGGTCTCAAGCATCCAGAGTGGAAACACACATTTTGTTAGCAATTAAGTGAATGGAAAAAGGCTGGCAGAAGTGTTCCCTGTGGCACGTTTCATTTCAGAGACGGCTGAGATCAAGGGATCAGAGGGAGCAAGCTGAAGCTTAGCGTGTGTCACCAGCCCTCCTAGGACCTGCCACATCTTGCATACAAACATGGTTTTACCAGTCCAAGCACTGAACCTGAGGCCCTGTTTGCATATGACAGCATATGGCAGATTTTTGTTTACAAAATCCAAAGTGGGAATGACGGGAATATAATCAAAAGTCCCTGACTGGGAGGTGTTAGACAAATGGTTCTGGTTCTGGTTTCAATCCATCTCCTTTGTTAATCTTATTATTCAGGGACTACTTAGAGCCATCTCATGCTCATTTAAACTAAATACATAACCCAATTAAAACAATCTTGAGCTATTTAGTCTATGGAATTAGACTAAATTTCAGTGCTTCTGACATTTTAGATCATTCAGGACTCTAGAGCATGAATATCTATATCATCAGTTTATCTTCTCCCATCTCAACCATCATGAATAAATTGTACACATGGGTTAGGAGATTGTCATATTTCATAGAGGACACAACAGTTCCAGCCAATTTCTAGATTACTGGATGCTGTAATCCCCTGGTACAGCTCTGTGTCTGACTACAGGATACAGGACTTGGGTCTGCAAATCCACTTGGGTGTCTGGGATCATGGGAATGTGCTGAGGTGATGGCAAGAGAGGGCAAAGGAAAAGGGTGGAGCTGGAAGCATTTGGTCCATCAGCACAACAGCTTTCCTAGCAGGGCTGGGGTCTGACCAAAGGCCTGATGGCTTTTTTCTGCTGTAGGAAATAATCTGCTAACTAGCGGGTTCACAGTGGAAGGAAACAAGGAGAAGGGAGTAGTTTGATGAAACAATGAAATGCTTTTCTCATCAACTGTACTTAAATCCAGCTGCAAGTTGATCTGTTTTGTTAGCAACTGGCAAGCAAGGGTATTTCCAGGGGATTCTTGCAAGGTTGTGATTAAAAACATGTAATGTGCAAGAAGTTAGAGTGACAATTTAACTAAAACAAGGGCAAGAAACTCATGGCAAAGGGAGCTCAGCAGATAATTCCATGCACAATTTGTTCCCTGGATTTTTTACTATTTATATTTACAAACAATTCATTAACAGATTGAAGAAACTAAAACAAACAAATGAGGAATCGTTTGTTAATTATGGAATAATTTATATACAATATGTTATGAGTTAGGGATAATTCTTGGTCTCCAAATTGTATCAGCCAGGGTTGTGTGACTTATAATTTGTGCAGTGTCCCTTTGTCACACGTGTCCAAAGGCTCTGCAGGACAAACCCAGCACAATTTATCTCAGCTTTGATGTATCAGAGTGGGGACCTGGTGGGGCTGGAGAAGGTGCAGAGGAAGACAGCTGAAGGCAAGGGGATGGAGCAGCTGCCTCACAAAGAGAGGCAGAAAAGGCTGAAACTCAGCTGCAGTTTGGAGAAAGGGCAGCTGAGCAGAGATTTGACTGAGGTCTGCCTGCTCACAAAGGTTCTGGGTTAAAGGACAAAGCTATCCATGCATCCCTCAATGCTGTAACAAGTAGAGCAACACGAGAGCTGCTTCTTGGGGGGATCCATGAGCTGAAGCAGTGCTGCCAGGGGTGCTCTGTCAGGCCTCCCAGGCCATTCCCTGATTCTGTGACACCAGCATAGATTGGCCCACCTTGGTTTTGGTTTGAACAATCCATGTCAGATCCCACATCCCTGCTCATGGACTGCTACATGGATTCTTTGGCACTCACGCAGAAGCTGGGCTTTTCAACATGCAAAGTGCCATGAATTAAAAGTGGTAGGAGGAGTAGAATTTTGCTACTTTTATTATTAGAATGAAAGAACCTTGCAAAGGCTGTAAATTTGATTTAATTTTTGAAGGCTCAGCCACCATAGAGCATTCTTGTGCCCACCTCTTTGGTCAGTAGCAGATGTTGAGGGCAAGGAGTTCATTAAATATCACACAGCCCTCCACAGTGCCTTTTACCTCCTCAGCTTGCTTTCCTGTTTTCCTGACACAGCTTTAAATTGCTTGAAGATACTTCTCTTTCTCACCCATGCCTTCTCCTTTCACTCCTCTGTGCCCTTTCACACTCTGAATATGCATTTGAACCTGAGAGATCCCTGCTATGCAACGGGGCCTTGACTTTTTTTTCCTTTTTTAAAATATTTTCTTCTTGTGTACCTACAAATTACTGTTGGTGTGGTTTTCTGTCCTCAGTTACAGGGGAGGATAATTTGTGCCTCTTGTGGACACTGGTTCCTTTGTGCCTAGCTCTGGAAAACAAAATGCACCTGCAGTTGTGTGTCCATGGGTGCAAATTATAAGGATAATTCTGGGACAAGACTGGGAATTTTCCAGTGAGATGGATTTTTACTGGAAAACAAAGAAAACTCATGCACCCGAGCTGAGGGGTTTCTGTGGGAATTTTCACACCAGCAACAATGGCATTCCTGGGGAAATCTACAGAACATGATAATTAGCTTGTCCTGCTCCAGATTGTAAGAATTCAGAATTTGGGGCATTTCCTTAAGATGAGGGAGCCAAGGTCAAATCCTGCTGTGCCTAATTGAGTTCTCACATCTCCAGTGCATGTCCAGCCTGTGAGGATATCAATGCCTCCTTCTCAATGTCTTCATTTGGAATTGTTGTACTCAGCTTTAGGAAGTCTGACTGCCTCAGCACTCAGGACTTGGTCACACTGAGGTTCACAGCTGGGCTTTCATTTAGATAGGGCAAAGAAGGCCTCCCTTTAGACTGAAAGTGGTATAAAACTTTTTAAGTTGAAAACACATTATGCATCACCCTGTGCATCCCATCTTATTGAGGCAAAGCCAAAAAAAAAGCTTTGCTGGTGTTGTTTCTTTTTCAAAAGTCTGTTAATAACTATAAATAACTTTGAAATTCAGGCAGGGTTAGCTCAGATGGGTCGAGGTGCTCCATGAGTATGCTCTGGGCCTTTGTTCCAGTAAGAGGATACACACAAGCATTATTTTTCTCCATGTGAGAAAACAGTGTACATATTTTACAATCCATTTCCCTCTTTAAGGCTGTAATCATGTGAGAAGAAACCAGCTGGTGTATCCAACAAATGGCCCTGGCCAGCTGTAGTGGAAGGAAACCTGGAAGTGGAGCCATATGAAGAGCTGTCTGTGGCTCTGTGCTGGGCTCCCACTTCCCTTTCCATGCTGCAGCACAGCTGAGGCCAAGGCAGGCAGTGAGACCTGTCTCTCACAGAGCTGGTATTTCATCATGAACGGCCTCTCTTAGATGTAAAAGTTATAGTCCACATCCAGGACCAGGTACCAGAGCACTTTCCCCCACTGATGCTGCAAACTAATCCTGACCTACTTGTAAACATGGCAGTGAAAAACTGTGGTGAAAGGCATGAAGACCTTGGAAGGACCTTTTTTTTGTGTGTGTGTGGTAGAAGCCTCTTGCTTCAAAAGGACTGACCTGAACAAGAAGAATCTTAACTTAGCTGAGTCCTCTGAGCTTCATTGCTCACTGACAGATGACATTTCTCAGCCTTGTCAGAAAAGAACACCACTAAATTGAAGCTCTGTTCCATTCTGCTTCATTAGAACATAATGAGGGAAAATTACAGGGTTTGCTGGCACTGCTGGGGGATTCAGCACCATGACTGTCCTTAAATCCAGCCAAGTAAGAGAGCAACCAGCCCCTCCTGCAGCACCTGGCACGGGCTCTGGGGCAGGGCAGAAGATCCACTCAGGCTTTTTCTGGAATATTAAAGAAATCCTCAGTAGCCCCAAAGGGACCAGGGGCGAACAGAGTTTGTGTAGCAGCTGAAGGACATGAAGGACACTGGAGCAGAGCTGCTCCAGCTCTGCCCTTCCCGGGGGCTGTGAGGGGCGTTAATGGGCCCCATGTGCTGCAGGAATGCAAAGCTCTGCGTGGGCTGGGAGATTTATGCTCTTGACTTTGGGGGGGTTTCCTGGCTAAGAGCTGATTGCTTTGGACTGTGTCTCTGCTCTGAATTACTGTGAGTCTACTGAATAGCAAACCTGAGGAAGCAGCAGAGCCGGAGACAGATGCTTGTCCTGTGTAAAATCCTGCTGGTTTAACCTCACATTTCTGAGGGTGTGGAGCAAGAATTGTCTCTGTTTAATGAAGTCTGTATTTAGTTGTCATTTAAGTGTCATTAAAAGATGAGAGTGGCCTCATTATGGTTGTTTTTTGTTTTATGTTTTCTACAAGACCCAGCAGTGAAGGTATGTAGGAACAGAATAAAATTACAATGGTTTTCCAGTCCTCAATGAAGTATGGGATGTGCTGAACCACAGATGGTATCTTTATGATTTAGCAACCTTCAGTCATTTCAGAGATTTTTATGAATTTTTGCATTAATGAACTCATGTAAACTGCTGGTAGCCCAAACACCCCATAACTCACCAAAACTTTGCAGTGAACACTCCATTTTCCTTTGATTTGTACCTGCTGTTTGGCAGCACTACACCTCCTACACAGTATTCAGGTTGTGTGGGGTGTAGAGTAATTTAATGGACAGAAATATATACTTGAGACCAACATCAGAGATTCAGCTGCTCCATTTTTTGTTCATCTTGGACTGCTGACCACCACACCTGAAGCTGACCTCCCCATGGGGAAAGCACCAATGTATTTGAAGGATCTGTCTGAGGTGAGATCACCTGAAGACACAGACATTCAATCATCAGCTCAAAGGCTCAAGAACTTTGCTTTTATCTGTGTAACCCAGTGGGACACTCAGCAAAGGTGTGAGGAAACATGAAAGCAGGTAGACTGCCATATTCCAAAAGAAAAGGAAAATTGTGAGGAGAAAATGAGTGGCTCTGGAAAGATCTGGGGCAGACATAAACACAGAGAGGTAGAGATGTCGGTGTTACAGGTGATGATGTGAGATGAAAGGAGGAAAAGGAAGCATAAGGTTCAGTGATTTGGTTTCTGCCTATGATTTAGGTCTGTGCTTAGCTTGCAATAGTTTGGTTTGAATGTGTTCACAGAATAAAGAAAATTTGTCAGATTTTCTGATCATAAGATCAAAAAAACAGATCTAAAGAATGGCAAAACCTGAGGAAAACAAGGCCCCTTCTGAAGGGACCTCTCCCTCTGGCCACCACATGGTTAAACAGAACCTTTATTAACACGGAATTGTCAGGCTCCAATGTGAACCTGGAACACCTATAGTTCATTCCTGTGGTTCTCTGAACATGCAAACAAGACAGAAATTTAGAGTAACTTACTTAGGGAAGCCTTCTCCTGTTTCCCATGCTGCTCACATTGCAGTATATTTCTGGCATTGTTTAAAGTGTTACTGGCAAATAATATTGCTGTGTGCATTATAAATAGAAATCAGGCAGCAAATGGAATTAAATGTGGACTGAAAGGCATAAATTCCTGAGCAGAACAGTCTGTGTGTCTGACAGGAAATAGACAAACTTTGTTAAATTTGCCCAGGACCAGCCTAATTTGATCTTGGAGTTTTTATGGTTTTTTTTAAATGTGGTTTTACATTACTACAAAATATAACAGCTACTTGAAACTGAAAACAAAGCCAACAAAATAAGATCTCTCCAGGGCATTCCAAGTTATTTAAACCTGAGCTTTTCCAGCATTCCTGTCCAACAGATAACAGTAAACAGTAGGTTAAAAATATACAGCATTATGGTCATACAGGCAAAAAATAGCAGCAGATATTTGTGAAGGACAGATTAGCAACAAATCCCTGACCTGGATCAAGTGTACCCTGATAAAATTTGCCAATGACACCAAACTGAGTGGGGAATTGGACACTTGGGAAGGGAGAACCACCCTGCAGGAAGACCTGGACAGGCTGAAAGGATGTGCTGACAAGAACCTTGTGAAGTTCAGCAAGGACAAGTGTAAGGTCTTGAACCTGGGAAAACACAATCCAGGAGTGCAGCAAAGGCTGGGACCAGCCCAGCTGGGGAGCAGCTCTGTGGGAAGGGACCTGGGGGTCTTGGGGGGCAACAGCTCAGGATGAGTGAGCTCTGTGCTGCTGCTGCAAAGAAAGAACAGGATCAACAAGGGCAGAGAGGGTAAAGTCATCGTCCCACTCAGCACTTGTCAGGCCACAGCTGGAATTCTGTGTTCTGTTTTGGTGCCCACACCAAGAAAAGGTGTGGGCAGGCTAGAGAGGGTGCAGAGATGATCCAAGGACTGGGAAGCCTGTGGAATGAGGAAAGGCTGAGAGAGCTGGGTTTGTTCAGCCTTGAGAAAAGAAGGGTTAGGGAAGACACCCTATCACCATGTTCCAGTATTCAAAGGATGGCTACAAAGAGAGAGACTCCCTTTTTACAAGGGGTCACATAGAAAAGATGAGTTAGACGAGTTATTCCTGGGGAGATTCCAGTTGGACACAAGAGAAAAACTTTTCATAAGGAAAACAATCAGCCACTGAAATAATCTCCTCAGGGAAGTGCTGGATCCCTCAATGTTAGATCCTCAACATTAGACACTTACATGGGTCCTGGGCCATCTAGACCATGCTTTTGCCAAGAGAAGTTGGATGACATGATCCTTGAGGTCATTTCCAACCTGGTGTTCTGTGATTCTAGGTTCCTGTGAAATTCCAATTCTTTAAATTATGTAAAACATCAGCTGTGCTGCAGTTCTGCAGTTTGGTGGTGGGGAATTGCACCCATTTTTCAGGATTTTCCATCAGGTTCTGTACTGCAGAGGCATCTATCACATAAAATATGGAGCAGACGAACTTCTTAGAGACTTCAGTTAATTTTTTTTTTATGTTGATTAATGCTGAAGTTTTTTTTAGTTTTGTTTCCAGTTGCAACTTTCATAAGAACATTGTGGACATTCTTGGTGACAATTAAAGTGTGAACTTCTTAGAGACTTCAGTTATTTTTTTTGTATGTTGATTAATTCTACAGGTTTGGGTTTTTTTTAGTTTTGCTTCCAGTTGCAACTTTCATAAGAACATTGTGGACATTCTTGGTGACAATTAAAGTGAAGAATGTAGAGTTTCCACAGCATCTGTCATTTTCTGCTGGGATAGCAAGGTCTTTTGGAAGATTAGGATTAATCTTTCCTGCTTCCTGGCTCCCAAAGACAGCATCCAAGCTCTCCCCTGACTGCACTTCAAGTTCATTCCACAGCTAAAAGCTCTCCTTATCAAAGATCTCTTCATGCTCCTCCCTCTCTTCTTCCTCAGTTTGCTTCCTCTTTGGTATTTTAGAACAAAATTTGGCCACCCTGACAGTTTCCATATCAACACTCTGCATCACTGAGTTGCAAGAATCCAGTCTGGTAACTGTTAACTGGAGGTTCCCTCTATAGGAACCTCTGGGGCTTTTTGTAAACCCCCAAAATCAAAAAATGTTGGCTAAGAATCATAAAATCTTCAGTTTTGTATTGCAAACCTTGGAGCATTTTCATTTTCTTCATGAGATTTACATCAGAGGTGTCTTGGAGAATGTATTTCCTCTGAAAACACTTTTTTATTTTGGAGAAGCCCCTCTTTTCTTTCCAATTCTGCTGGAAATTCAGGAACCAATGTCACCTTTGTTTTTCTGGAACAATCTATTGCAAACTCTGCTAGAGGAGGAAGAACTGCATGTCTACCCAGGGAGATACAGAGATCTGAGCTCTTTAATGTAGCTGGGGATGGACCTGCCCTGATCTGAAGGCTGAGCATTCCCAAACTCCTCTTTGCAAGCAAGGTGCTCCCATTTTCCCAATTTGTGTAACAAAGGAAGAGGCACTGAGTGCTGACACTCTGCAGGGGTGCATCCCTGAGGCACTGACATCACAAACAAGGACTGGGCCGTGCCCAGGACTCTGCTGAAGTCAAAAAGGTTCCTGTGCACACCCAGGCACCTGGAGCTCATTCCATGCTCACAGCTGGGACTGATGTGTGTGATCTCACACTGAGGCAAAGCTCCCATCATTGATCTTCAGTGTGCAGGATGAGGATATGAGTGAGGTGGGACTGAGGAAACACTTAAAGAACAAGAGACCTTTAGAAGCATTTTAATTCCAATCCCTTGCTTCAAAGCTGTAACCGTGATCTACGGTGATAATTTATGCCTCAGATTGGTAGTAAAAGTATTGTGCAGTCAGTGTGATATTGCAAATGGTAATTTAATAATTACTGATTATTTTAGAAATGTTGTCTTGTAAAAAAAGACAGAGGAATAAGTGATAATCAAGGATTACTGCTGTTGATTTAAAAGCTTGCTGAGGCAGATTTTAAATCCCAAAGCCAGAGCATTTCTTTTAGCAAATAAAAATGCAAAGAGGAACAGACTGGTGGAGTCTTGTTCGAACAACTGGCAGGCAAGCAGCAATAAATCATGCAAAAAACATTTCCTAAACTTTCCCTTTTAATAAATTAGGTGTTGTTTGTAAAATAGCTTGGGAGAACATGTTAACACAGAACTGCTAGCTAGATAACAAGCCAAATCTATCTCTGCATTTCAGCCCAATTGCACCAGGGATGAATTTGGCTCTGTGTCTCTACAAACATGAATCAAGCTGTTTGCATTTTGTCATTACACTATCCCTGACCCAAGTGTATACATTTCCTTGGCAATTAAAAGCCTGAAAAAAACACTACACATTATCTGTATAACTTTTTCTTCCTTAGCAAAAGTTGTATTTTCCCACTCCTGTCCCTCCCTAAGTAAGGAAGATTAAGGGCCCCATCCAGTTTCCTGTGAAACTGAAGATAAAAATTCCGCTGGTTTTGACAGCAACAGCAGTGCTTTCTTCATTTAGTGATTATTTATTTGATTGATGGCTGAGTCCCAGGCAGCAGTCCCAGCTCTGTTGGCTCTGTGCTTGGTTTATAAAACTTCTCATGTCCATTCTCCTCCAAAGAAAAGAGGGAGGCTGATGCACCAGTGATGCACTGGAAGCCTTCTGGGTTCCCAGGTGTTTGGGGGAGATGGCATCAATTAATAGGGATTTCTTTGGGGAATTCATCAAAAGTAAGAGCTGCGTGGGCATTTTAGGACCATGTGTATCTATTAACTAAGAGATTCACCATATCCCTCATGGGTTTATTCTCTATGGAGTATTTTGGTGTATTTAAACCCTCTTCCAAGCCCTTATCAGACTTCTCATCCTGATTCTATGCAATCCAAGACTAAATAAAGTGTATAGCTAATAATTGCAGGAATTTCCATAGTGACTTTTCTCAGCTAGAAATTGCAATTGGAATGAGAGGATTTGCACGTGCTTCAGTTATAATGTACAAGATAACATTTAGTGGGCAACAGCAAGCCTCTTCTCAGAGCAGTGTGGATCCCGGACCCCATCTTTAAGGAATTTTCCATGCAAATAAGTTTAGTCCTGTCAAATTCTCTTTTCAGAGCAAACCCAATGAGCGTTTCAGGGTTTATGCTCCCAGGCTTTTGGCAGTTGCTGCATCTGAGGATGGTGTATTTATTCCCTTGCAGAGAGCTGAGCTGTTGACAATGCAAACTCTAATGAACACTCACCTCTACTGGAGATAAAACTTGCCTCTGCTCACTTGGGATGGCTGAACCTGGGTTGTAGCCTTCCAGCTGGGATTGCAAGGACTTGGGAGATGACCAGAGTCATCACAGCCACTGCAGTCAGTGGTTCAAGAGAAGACTGTTGTTATTGGCTGCATCTGAGAAACCCACCAAGTTGCCCTATGAAGTTTTTACCTGACTAATGGTAAGGAAAACAGCAAGAGACAAAAGCAAAATGTTTCCCTCCTGCTTTGTGTGTTTGCATGGCAACATGATAACCCCACTGCCAGAATCAGCAGCCCTTTTCCATTAGGAAAACTAAGCAGTCCTTACCAGCACACGGAAAAAAAACCCAAATCTGCTTTTTGCAGCTTCTGAGAGACAGGCTGAGGGGGAGGGGGTGTATTTTCCACATCTGTTTCCTCCATCCACCTCTGGTTTGCTGCTGCAGGGCAGGAAACACATTGCTGCGTGCACCAGCCACTGACCCCTCCGGGAGCCAGCCTGCCAGCAGGGCTGGGAGTCCTTCACACTTCATCTGGTGGAGCTTTGGAAACATGGACTGCTGTTAAACCCAGCCTGACTTGCTGTGTCAGGGCAGCAGTCTGAGCAGAGCTTGTTTACTTTGGGTATAGTAAAGAAAAAAGAAGTCAGTGAAGGGAAGGAAAACCAGTGGAACCTGGCCTCACCAGCGGTGTTTCAATAGCTGCATGTCAGTGTGAGGAGCTGCTTCTGCACAGGTGTGCCCTGGCTGTCCTCTCACACTGACCTGTAGATCAGTTTTTCCAAGAGTCCCCTTATTGCCCACTTCTCTCTGCTTCATAAATCTCCTTCAGGATGTCCTCTGTGCAAGAGGAGCCACATCCAAGTCTTTTCTGCTGTGAACAAGTCCCTAAAAGTCCATCACCTGACTCCAACACCTTCCCTGTCACCCCCCAAAGACCCCAATCCCAAGGCAAGGTTGTCCCCTCTCTGCCTTTCCCCCTGACTCCCATGAAGTTCCCCTTTATCCTTTACCTGCTTCAGGGTACTGTCAGCCCTGTGACACCACAACATGATCTGACAAAGAACTCTCCCACTTGCTCCAGTGCTTCCTTGGGGCATGTGGCTGTTGGAACTTGCAAGGGTGGTTGCCATAGCAGGAATATGTCTCTATTTCTAAGGGTTCAAAACACAGAAAAAAGATGTTGTTCTTCCCCACCCATCCTCTCCTGACAAAGAATGTTTGTGAGCAATTGAAGATAAACACTTGTCATAAAAAAAACTTGTCTTCTCTTTTCCCAGTAACCTCTCGGCATCTGGCCCCTGTCTCTACTGCAAAGCCAGATAAGTTCCCTTCCTGATTTCATCCAGCTCATTTTCACACTTTCCAAAACTTGAAGCTTGCACACTGACAAACCCTTGAGACTGATAGAGAATAGCCTGTGTTAAGCAAAAACATCATCCAGGTCTTCACTGTGCAACAGCCTTTCCCAGAATCTCCCACAGCACCTTATCTAGTTCAGCAGAGGCCAGGGTGTCATTTCAGAGGTCAGCTCTTCAGCTTGGGTCTCCCAGTGCACTTACGGGGGCCCTACTGAGGCTGAGTCCCTCTTTAGCCAGGGAAGGGAGACAAAAGGGAAAAGAGGTTGTTATTTTTAGAGATTTCTAGGCCTTGCAGCAGAAATGAGAAGGCAGAACTGCATTGTACCCATGAAGAATACAAAGGATTCCCGTGAGGCAGGCAGAGTGTGCAGAGAGTTGTGCCCCTCTCAGATGTGCACAGATACCATGGCTGGGTCATGGGGAGGCTGTGCAAGGAGGAGAGTGAGAGATGCCAAGAGCAGTAGCAGAGCAAGGACAACACAAGGTGCTCTGAGGTGACATCGTGACTCCCTTCAACGTTTGTTGTGTGATAAGCAAAAATCAGTCCGAGGCAGTATTGTCTGTCCTGTACTGGGGAGGATGTGCCTTCATCTTCACCTCACCCTCACCTTTTAATCCCCCACATTCTCCTTAATGAGACGTGCTCTGAATGAATACGTGTGCAAATGAATCCCTGGCGAGCACAGAACTGCAGGGTTTAGCTGGGGTGTTGATGTAGCTGCAGGATTATATACAATTAGACTGTCTAGACCACATTCAGCAGGGATGTGGATGGGGTGAGGATTACCAGCTGGGAAATCAGATATTCAGTGGGAGGGTGGGCAGCTGGGGTGGGGCAGGAGAGGAAGCCAAGTGGAAATGTAAGAAAGCACAGAATAAATTGCCACCAGGCTGGACGTATTGTACACCATGAGCTTCTTTGCACTGGCTGTTCCCTGTGCTCTTCTGCAACAGCTCAGCTCTTTGCAGTCTTGCACCTCTTTCATCCTCTAGACCATTGTTAGCATGGAAAATGGCATTGTTTTCCTGGGTCAGTGAGACACAAATTGGACAATGATCATAGAATCATAGAGTTCTGTAGGATGGAAAAGACCCTTAAGATCCTCAGCTCCAGCCATTAATCCAGCACTGTCAAGTTCACCATTAAGCCATGTGCCCAAATGCCACATCCACATGTCTTTTAAATCATTCCAGGGATGATATTCCTCTTGATTCATACAGAGGGACTGTGGCAGAGCAAAACCTGAACCCAGGCCCTCAGGATGTTCTTCTAATCCTTGGACTATGCTCACATCCATGGTTCTTCCCTTCCAGTCCCCTGGAATGCTCACCTTGTAACCAGGTATAGAAGTACTCCTATAGAAATCAGAGCCAGGATCTATTTGACATGCAACAGCAAGTACTTGTCACACTGAAACCAAAAATGTCCCATTTCATTCCCCTTGATATTCCCTGCAGGCAATGGAGCCCAAATCTCCCCCTGCAGCAGTGCTGATGGAAGAGATGCACAGGGGAGGTGACTTGTCCCTCCTCAGCCTCAAGCTCATGGCACAGAGATTGTTTTTCCCACAGGAAGCAGGTGTGGGAGTGCTTTGGGGACACTGTGTGGCTCTGTTGGGACGTGGTGGGCACACACCACCCTGTGTGGATGGCCCCAGACCACCCTGCGTGGATGGCCCCTGCTCTTGCCCCTTTCCTTGGGGCTGTGCTTTGCCTGGCACTGCTGCTCTGAAGCCAGATGGTCCTGCAGCTTGTTGCTTCTTGCAGTTGGGCTCTGCCAGCCTGAGCAGACGGATCTGAGGGGCCTCAGAGAGCAGGAATCTGCATTTGCTGAAGTGTAGGAGCTATTTTAAACACATCAGCAAAGTCTAGCATGGAGAAGACCCTGCTGCCTCAGAAGCATATTTAGCCAATCTGATACAGAAACCTGACCATATTTCACAGAGCACATCATTTACCCTGCTCCAGGCATGGCCTGGGACTGGGATACTTCATGCAGTTCCAGCCATTAGGAAGGAATACTCTTTCTCCAGGAGGAAAACCACAATTTTTCATTGCATGAGCTGGAAAACTAAGCAAATTCATGTTTCTTTATTTACTCCTCCCTCAGTGCAGTTGAAGGCTCTTCAGGTACCTCTTGGCACCAATCCTGTACCCTCCCACTCTCCATACTGAAATAGGACAGGAGGTTGGGAGGGGGGAAATGTGAATTTTTTGCAGCACTGTTCAGTCTGTGCTGTGAGCAGCAGCCCTGCTTGGTGGTGTCCTGCCTGCTCTGACCCCAGAGCACCAGGCGCTTTCATCCCCTCTTGGGTAACTGGTTTTATGCTCAGGGCATGGCTTGGTGCTGAGGAGCGTGGATGCTTTTGTTCTGTCTGTAGCAGAAAGAATAGAAATTAATCTCTCTCTGCTCTAGTCAGCCCTTACATCACAGATATTACACAGCTCTTTGTAGTTTCCAGCAATACTTGGCTTTGTATAACTCCTCAGTGGCTTTCCCTGTCTCCTCTGGGCCCTTGGAGATGTGCTGCTGCTCACTGACATGCCACTTTCTGCAGGCTGGAGGCAGGAAATACTCTGCTGATCTTTTTGGCTCTAAGGATGCACTTTCCAGTCTGAACAAACCCCAAGAGACCTGAGGTTTTATTCTTGCTGCATGACAAGCAGCAGGAGCCATAGGTGTGGGGTGCTTGGGATGTATCCCCCCCACACCACAGCTGGCAAAACAAATCATTCCACAAGGTTTCCACAAGGTTTTCACCACCTGCCCCAGCTTCCTCCCCACAGGAAATCCATCCTCCCCCGCTCCTGGAGACAAGAGCTGGACCTTTGTTTGCAGCTCCCCTTTCACAAATAAAGCCAGTGCTGACTAGTAAACACAGTGCCACTAAATGTGCAGAGCAGCACTCAAAGATTGGAAGATAATGGTGAGCTTTTTCCACTGACTTGGGTAAGAGGAGCTGCCAAATCCTTGAACTGTGTACAAACAGCTCCTTGTTACTGAAATTTGCTTTCCAGCAGCACCCTAAGGTGTTTTCTGCTCCATATGCACTCAGTTTGAGGGGCTGGTTGGGATTTTAAGAGGAGAGAATTAGAGACAGATCCAACCGAAATACAAAACTGCCTCATCAGGAGGAGTTTAGCTGCAGGGAGTGTGACATGCAAATGGATAGGAACAACATGAGGATCACCACACTGGGTCTGACCTGAAGTCCAGCTAGATGAATATTTAACCTCCAAATAAGTATGAAACCAGTGACTTCAAGAGCAGATAAGCATATCCCTTCAGCTATGAATGTTATATTTCCCTTCTACAAGTGCTAATAGTTTGAACACCCCTAAATCTGTTTTTTTTATATGTGTCCTTCCTAACTAGGCTCATACAAGTTCTGTATCTCCCAAACTCTCCCATAAAAAGGGTCTCAAGACTGAAGAATTTAAAGAATTTGGGCATTATATGAGCCTTCATTTACCTCCTCCACATATAGTACTTCATTGCCTTGAGTTAAAAGAAAGGAGAATATAAGAAGAAACAAGAGGTTTAGGTTGGATATTAGGAACCATTTTTTCACTGAAAGGCCTGTCTGCTAGGGGCCTTTCAGGACACACAAAGAATTTGCCCAAAGTCTTACTGTCCAGGAGGACAGGAGAGGGAATGTCCCTTGTCACATAGTACTTCATTGCCTTAAGTTAAAAGAAAAGAGAATATAAGAAGAAGAAACAAGAGGTTTAGGTTGGATGTTAGAAACCATTTTTTCACTGAAAGGCCTGTCTGCTAGGGGCCTTTCAGGACACACAAAGAATATGCCCAAAGTCTTACTGTCCAGGAGGACAGGAGAGGGAATGTCCCTTGTCACACAAGCAGATGTGGAGAGGGGCAGCTCATCTGGATCCTTGCACACAGACTTTCCTGAAATACAGCATGACAAATACAATATTTTTAATATAAAAACTTATTATTTTTTCCTTTTCTAAAGTCTTTTTCTAAGAGCTGTAAGCTTGGAGCTGCTGGAGAATCCCAAGTGAGAAATAAAAACCTGGACCAAGTCTGTTGTGCTGAAGTGGCTGATCTCTCACTGAGCACAGAGGAAGACCTAATTCTGAAGGGAAAGAATCTGAGGAATACAAAAGACTGGAGGAAAATTCTTTGCAGAAGCTTCCAGAAGAGGATTTCTATTTAGCAGGTCTGCCAGAGGTTCAGTGCTCCCTAAAAGCAATGCTGACAACAGATTGTTCTCCTGCAATTTGATTTGGGAAACAACTTTTATGATTAAAAGCAAAAGCTTTAATTGGTCAGAAGTTTTGCTGACTCTATTTCAAGGATACTGACATTTTAACTGAGAGCATTAATTCCTCCAGTAAGAAGTTTTTAATGGCTAGGGATCTATGGTGGTCCAAAAGTAGTTTAAATAGAAGTGATTTATATTTTCTATTTTAAAAAAGCAGAAGGTGAGGAAAGTTTCACTGAGCACAATGAAAGAACTCTGGATTTATATGGAATAAAATAACCAGGCTGAACTGCCAAACCCCTTAATGACCACATTCCCTTTCCAGAGATGGAAAAAGAGGAGGACCAGCACCTTTTTTTTCTTTAACCTCACATTTCCAGGAACCTCTTTGCTTTGTTTTTCACATCAGGATTAGAAGAGGTAGGGGTAAGATATCAACATAAAGGTCATCCTTAAGTGCATTTATTCTGATTGAAAGTAGGAAATAACAGAAATCCCTCCAGATTTCCAACTCCACTTGGCCATTTCAAGATAAATCCCCCACCCTGTGCTTGGCTATCAACCACACCAACAGGGAAACTGCAAACCATCTGCTTTTTGGAAAGCAATACCCAAAGCAGTTTGTTCCTGAGCTGGCTGGTGCTTCAGGCCCTGCACCTTCTCTGTGTCAGTGACCAAGGGCAGGGAAGGGACCCTGCAGAGGGACACCCCCAGCTCCCGGGCATCTGGGGGAGCTGCCAGGGAACCCTCCCTCTGTCTGCCCCCTTCAGATGGGCTGTGACAAAGGCTCTGCTCTCAGGAAAGACAGGGCAGGGCTAGTTCACCAGACACGAAAGGATCCGCTCTCTGCTCCCTGCCATGTGATGTGGTGTTTGTATTTTGGGTCAAGTCACATGTGCCATGGGTTGTTATTTTAAATTATATTCAAGGTGTGTGCTGTATATTTGAATCCTGGGCTGCAGGAAGAGATTTTTTTAAAGTTCTTATTTTTGGCTCAATGTAAACAGACTATAATTTGGAAGAGCATCTGTGATGCTGCTGATGCTTTGAGCAAGAAAAGAATTTTTGTCAATGGAGGGGAAGCCACGCTGAGGGAGCTCCATGTAATAAAACACCCATGCATCTTGGACCCTTTCCTCTCTTTTATTTCTGGCACTGCCCGGAATTTTCAGCTTCCCATTTATACATGGCATTGAAGAGGGGAACACACATGAACCCTGCAATAGGTGCTGTGTAAAAGGGATGGAAACAAACAGATCTTTCTACCCACAGACTCAGACTCTTCCTGCAAGGGCATGACTGGCTTGACCCCCAGTCACTCACAGAAAGCAAACTGCAGCATGCTGAGGGAGGTTAATCTGGATCATGAGGTATTTGCTGGTTTGCAAGACCCAAATCAGAGGTTGAACTTCACTTTGCACCACTGGGTAACTTCAGCAAAATACTTTCTTAGGGCCCGCTTCATTTGCCATTTTTTAACTTGTGGCTCCACTTTTGCTCAAGCAGCTTTTTTTTTGCCAAGGTTAGAAACATCTTGGGCAGTTGAGGCTTTTATTATGGTAGCTGCTATCTTAGAAAAGGATAAAGTTCCAGATCACAAAATACTTCTTTCTCTGGTAGCTGTAGAAGGAAGTTGTGGCTTTCTGGAGCAGCCCTGTGAGCAGCAGAGAGCCATGAGCAGAGGAGAGACCTGCTGAACCCGGAAAACTCTGTTTTGCAGCTGAGCAAAAATGCAGTTGTTTCAGCGCTGGTTAAAAATACCTGTGGCTTGATCCTGCCAGAATTGAAGGAAGTCTGCCCTACATTAAGAAAGGCATTTAAAAAAAAAAAGTAATTTTGCAACAGTGCAGATGTTTGCTTTAGTGTCACCAACAGCACAGGCTGACCTGAAAGGCTGCAGGAATGAACACAGGCTCTTGTCTCACTGGGCAGCTCACCATCCAGAGCTGGAATTTCCGTATTCTTTATCACTAGAAGATTAAATCATCTTCCCTGGTGCAGATGAGCAGCACATCCAGGCAGAGTCCTTAATGTATTAAATTACTGCAGCTACATCCCCTTGCCAGTTACCTGCAAAGCCCCTGATTCCTGCTCAGAAATGTGCTTTCTGCTTTGCTTGGGTCATGGCCAGTTGGCTTGTGGTGCAGCAGCAACCACAGCACAGCAGCAAGAAGAGAGGAGCCACCCTGAAGGTTTTCTTTAGCAAGGAGCCAGAACGTTGTTTTTCCTTCGTTTCCCTTGGTTTCCCACTTTGGCTTTGCTTTCAAGGTTTGTGGAGGAGGGATGGGTGGCTTTTGGCTGGGCTGGGGAGCTGACCTTGCCCTGGATGCTGTCCCTGTGGGACTCACAGCCCCTGCCAGCCTTGCTCGTGGTGTCTGTGCTGGGACAGGTGATGGATGATGGGGCTGGTGAGGTTGCAGTTGCAAAGCAGTGCCGAGAAGGATGACCAGACTTGCTCTGTGCATCACACAGGGCTCACACTGAGGGCCTTGGCAGGGATCCCTGTGCCACAGGTGTTCAGGGGATGGCCCAGAGCTGCAGAGGGACCTGTCACCAAAGAGCAGGGGGAGCAGCAGTGTGACAGTCTGCCCCAGCCCAGAGAGTGAAGGTGATTCTGGCTTCCTGCAGCAAGGTTAGCAGGTGCTAATTTGGAATTTGTGGCAGAGTTTTCCCTACTCTTTCACTCCCCAGGCAGCCAAACACCCTCACCCCTCTCTCCTGACTCTGCCAGGGGTGCTGCTCCTTCTTCAGCTCTTTGCAGCTTGTTGGAGCCTACAAGCTCACCAGGAAGGTCCCCAGCAACACGTGGGTGCTGCCTGTGGTCAGAGTTAGCCCCTTTTTGCAGTAACAGGCCTGGGCAATCCCAGAAGAGGAAGATGCTGATTTAGTGCCTACCTGGAGGGAGGCCCAAGGAGGGGAAAACTCCCTCTACCTCACCATGTAAAGCAGCTTCACTGACACCCAGCACAGCTCCTGCCAGCTTCCATGCCCAGCCTCACAGAGGTTGGGAAAGGCTGTTCCAGACAGATGCAGACAGCAGCTGGACATCAATGTGGTTCCCAGAGCTTTTGTCTCTCCTCCCAGTTCCTCTTGGCATCGTCCTGAACTCTCCCTGCCCTTGGTCACTTATTTAGATATTCATCCTTGGAAGTGTTCAAGGCCAGGCTGGATGGGACTTTGAGCAACCTGATCCAGGTGAGGGGTGTCCCTGTCCGTGGCAGGAGAGTTGGGCTGGATAGTCTATAAGGCCCCTTCAATCCAAACCATTCTGTCAGTTTATTCTATTATTTTACAATTTATTAAAAACAATCCTTTTGTTGTTTGTGGTTTTTTAAAGAGTATTTTCTTCACAAACTTGCCTTTCTGTTGGCACCATTCTGTTTTTAAGTTAGGAAAATATGTGGGTTTTTTGTTTTTGAAAAAGACACATTCCTCTGAGTAATATTAAAAAACAATAACAAAATCATGTCTGAGCTTTTCAGACTTTACATGGAAAATATTTGTTATTCATCTGCTTGGAAAATTACATCAGCCCTGCTCATGTTCTCTCTTTGGTGGAGTTTAGATAAATCGTGGTTCAGAGGGCTCAATATTGATCTCCACTTGACTCTGAAACACCAGTCCCAGAGCTGTGTGCTTCTCAGAGCACCTCTGCTCACTGATTTGCCTGCTGGATTGTAAATGCCACAGCCAGGAGGTTCACTTTCATTCCTCTGCCACAAAAAATGAGAGCAGCCTTGTGACTGATTGCAGCTGATGGAGGGTAAAAGCCACATCGGTACAAATGTTTCATTTCCCTGCTGCATCCTTGCAGTGCTGCCCTCAGGACGTGGCACAGACGCTGCACATGAGCCCTGGGTGTCCATGCCAGGCTGGTTCAGAGCTGACATGAGTGGGGAAGATGGCACAGCTTGGGTTTAAGGCTTTTTTCCCCCCCTACATTTTTTCCACATCTCTATCAGCTTGAATGCCATCCTTCAGCAGGTTTGTCCTGACCAGCAGCTGCTCTGTTGTTGCTGTGTTTTTCTCTCTCCAGTCCCAGCATCCTAAATCTCAGCATCTGCAGCTGGTGGCAAGCATTTGCACCGGGGCTTGTATTATTATCATAAATAAACAGAGAATTCAGGTCCCAGCACTGGATATTAACAAGCAATTAATTCAGTCGCCCAGAAAATTTTAAACACCATAAATAGACGACCAGACAACCCTTTCCAGGGTCTTTTCCAGGTCTGATGTCTCACTGGGTGGGCCCATATTAAACACAGCCCCCACTTCAATCTATAACCACAGATTTGCTAAGAATGTTTTATTTTATTGCTCTGCACACAGCAAACCAGGCAGGGAGGGAAAGACGGGAGAAACCCTACAGAGCTGAAAGCTGTGCTGGCCTCTCCTTTGCTTTCCCTTGTCTGGAAAGCCACAAGAGAATGATTTAATCCCTCCAGGTTTTGAGTCTACCAAGCAGATACAGCAGCTGTATCTGAGAAGTGACAGTAACACTGATGATGGGTGTTCTCCTAGCAGGCCTGAAGGCTTCTCTTTGTGAGAAATACCTGTTGTCCACTTCCCCCAACACATGTCTGGAAGCAGGAGGTGCACAAGGCTCCCAAAATAAATCTGGGCAGGTAAACGTAGGAGAAGCAGGAACTTCACACTAAAACAGAGTTAGAGTGGCAGAAAAAAAGTCTCTGCTGGATGTCTTTTTAACAAATGTTTTGATAAGAGCCAGTGATTTTAACAGCAAGATCTACCAAAGCAGAGTCAACAATCTTTAGCCTGGCTGTGATTCATATCCAAAACCTTACAGAGAGGGTTAAGGCCCATTGTTTCTTGTCAGCAAAAAGGGAATTAAATTCTTTTTAAGGGGATATGGACAGATTCCTCCTTATTCATACTATAAGAGCCTGTCTCTGCAGTGTGCAGATTGAGGGAGAGATCAGATACTGCCTGTACCCATAGTCACTGTCTTTTGCAAGGGAGGAGGTGAAAGCCAATTTCAGTTGCATTAGCTGCAGATGCCTGACCCAGAGAACCACGGTGCTCACAAATGGAAGCAGATCCCAAGGCAATAGACAAGCTGTAACAGACATGCAACAAGTTCCAGGCCTGTTACCACAGATATCTCTCCTTTCATTTGCCATGATCTGAATGTCAGCACATTATCATCCCCGCTCAGGCCCATCTAGAAAAGATGGTTTTAATTTGCTCCACAGAATGGATGCAAGCTCTGAACATCACTCATACCTGATAAGGGCTCATGCTCCGAGACTGGCAAATCCAGCTGCTTCTGTGGTGACTCTTCTTCTTCTTCATCTTCTTCTTCCTTTTATGTTGCATTTCCCAATAGAAAGCAGGACAAAAAGAAAAAGAGGGAAAATGCAAACTGTTAAACTATTTGTCAAAACGAGACAAAATTGTGAGTAGTACTAATAGAAACATGAATTACATCAAAATCATCTTTCATCAGTCTTGTAGCTCATGCCTAGCATGAAAGCAAGGCTCCCAACAGCCCTGTGTCAGGCATCACCTCCCCATAATACCAGTAGTACATATGGAGGAGGTGAAGCTCAGAAATCATCAGAGAATTACACAGCATTTCACTGAAAAAGCTGGCTGGAGCCACCTCTAAATCTAAGATTTAATCTTGACACTTGAACCCGTGTTGCCTGTCCCATGCTCCAGCTGGAGCCATTAAGCTTATTTGTCGCCAGTAGGACATATGGAGGAGGTGAAGAAATCATCAGAGAATTACACAGAATTTCACTGAAAAAAGCCGGCTAGAGCCACCTCTAAGTCTAAGATTTAATCTTGACACTTGAACCCATGCTCCAGCTGGAGCCATTAAGCTTATTTGTCCATTTCAAAATAGAAAGTTTCACTGGAATTATTCAATTCTTCCTTATTAAAATACTAACTCCATTCCTTTGAAAAATCCATTGATGCCAAGTACAGAACAAAGAAAAGTCTGATTTTTTTTTTTTTTTTTTTTTTTTTGTGTTTTTCCCTTTGAAAAGGGAATTTTATTGATGCCAAGTACAGAACAAAGAAAAGGCTGATTATTTTTTTTTTGGTGATTTTGCCCATTGATAAGTGAATGTCTTCAGCATTCAGAGGAAAAATCTGTTCACAGCCAAACTTCTGATTGGCCATCTCAGATGTCTTGAGCTAGGTCAGATGAGCCCTGCCATCTGCTGTCCCAGAAATAGTGTGTCCAGCAGGACCAGGGCAAGCACTGACCCCCTGTCGTCAGCACTGGTGAGGCCTCACCTCGAATCCTGGGTTCAGTTTTGAGCCCCTCATGGCAAGAAGGACATTGAGGGGCTGGAATGACTCCAGAAAAGGGTAACAGAGCTGGGGAAGGGTCTGGAACACAAATCTGGTGAAGAGCATCTGGGGGAATTGGGGGTGTTTAGCCTGGATGAAAGGAGGCTGAGGAAGGAGCATCTTCCTCTCTACAGCTGTAGCAGGTGGGGGATCAGTCTCTTCTCCCAATTAACAAGTGATAGGACAAGAGAAAATGGCCTCGAGTTGCACCAGGGGAGGTTTATGTTGGATGTTAGGAGAAGATTTTTTTACCCTGAGAGCTGTCAAGCAGTGGAACTGATTGTCCAGGTATCCCAGACTGCAAGGCAAGCTGTACTCTATTTGCTATCGTAGAGGTGGGGCAGTTATCTTCTGTTCATTGGGCAGTTTTCTTTATCTCTTCCACAGCCAGTCCTCCCTCTGGGGACACATCTGCTTTTAATGGGCCAGTGAGTGTCACTGCATGGCTGATAAAATTCCATCATCCCATTGGGAGATGCTCCACCCAAGGGGAGGAGCCAAGCATTCCTACCTGGATATAATCTCAGATTTTGGGACACCAGAGCAGCCTTTCCACTGGATTCCCAGAGGAACAGCTGCCTTTTCCACTGGATCTTCAGAGGGAGACTATACCCTTCTACAGGATCCCTGCTCCAACAGAACCACACCAGACACTCCAGGAGTTCTGCAGCCACAATTCCAACTGGACTGCTACCAGCACCCTGACCAACAGGTGTCTGACTCTTTCAGTGGTTTTTCTTTTGTATTATTGCAGTATTTTGGGGTTTTTACCCCCTTTCCTAATAAATTGTACTTTAGAACTGGAGTCTCTCACTGCTTTTGCTTTCAAACCAGAGCACCAGGGAAGTGGCTGAGTCCTGGAGGTATTTAAAAGATGTGTTGTTGTGGCACCTGGGGACATGGAGAAGAGTGTGAACGAGGCAGCCTGGAGGGCTCTGTGCTGGCAGTGGCAAAATGCCACAGAGCCACTGGCAAGGCAGGGAGGCACTGCTGGCCATAAAGCAGGCAGATCATATTCGTCTTTCAGAGTAGTATTTCCAGATTAAATATAAGAGGGAAGCTCAGAGAGGTCAGAGGCTGAGATTGACTTTCAGAACAGTGCCTCTGACGTCCAAAGAGGGAGGACAGGCTTATTAAAAATGCAGTGTGGATTGCAAATCTGTCACATACCCAAGCCACCACGTGGAGCGGGAGGACGGATGAGGCGGTTATGGAGAACCTGCTGACAACAGCAGCCTCTCGAGTGACGGGTCAGGGAAGAGTTTGCTGCTATTCAGCATTGTTTTGACAGAAACTACACAAAGCAGCCGTGTGGGGGGCAAGGAGCAAATGTTCTCTTCCACTTGGAAGATTCTTTAAAATCTTGTGGTGGGGAAAGAAGACCATGAATGAGAATTAAGTTCTGCATTGATTTAGGAAAATCAGTTTTGTGAGGCAGAACGGAGAGGGGAGAGAAGCAAAGCAGAAATTGTGGGGATGGAGGGGAGGAGATGGCAGCAGCAACGACAGAGAGGAAGAGCTGGCAATGCCACTGGGACATGCTGGGTGAAGGCTCCTCCAGCTTCTGCCATCTCCCTGGCTTTCCACTGCTCTGTCTGCTCTGGAGCATACCAGGCTCCACCTGCTGCACCATTTCTTGGCCACAGTGAAAGTCCCTGTAAAACTGATGGTGCCCAACACGAGGGTATATGACACGAGGGAGCCACACCACCTGCAGGCAAAGGTTTTGTATGCCCTGCACCATTTCAGTCCCTCTGATCATTCATCCCTCAGCAGCTGTCTGAAGGCTGCCTCATCACCACGATGGCAGCACCATTAACTTGCTGCAAATTGAATCTTCCCCATGGGAAAATTCTGGATGGAAAATTCTAAATAGGAAATTCTTCATGTTTGGGGAAAATTTTAAAACTACAGTATTCATCAGACATTGAAGGCAGCAATTCTCAAAATGTTGCCAAGATGCCTCACAGGTGTTTAGTTTGGGTTTGAGCTTATGGATGAGTGAGGTATGCTATAAGTGCTCTGTTCTCATTTTACAAATTATACTCTGCCTCTAAAATGATCTCCTTTTTACAGCTAGTAGAAATTTCAGGCAGATTTTGGGCACACAGAAGCCAGATATCCCGGAAGGTACAGATCACAATGCAGTGGGGACTTGAAGTAAGTCTCATGAGTCTTTACTGCAGCAGACCAAAATTTTTGGTGAGGGAGGCATTTCTTGTAGTTGCAGGATGTGGCATTGAAGCATCCAAACAAATGTAACTCCCTGCTACATGGGGCCACCACTTTCTCCTGGAAAATTCAATCAGACTTAAGTATCTTGACTGTGGTGAGGCTCTGGAACAGGATGTCCAGAGAAGCTGCCCCATCCCTGGAAGTGTTCAAGGCCTGGTTTGATGGGGCAGTGTAGGATTCCTTGGTCAGGAGATGCTGGGTGGATCCAAGGGGAGAGCGTCACTTTTCTGCTTTTTTATTTTTAAGAATAAATTAATTTCTGTATCTACCAGAAAAGCAGCTGCCTCAGGCAGTAAAGGGAAGCTAGGAGAGAAGCCATGTGCAGTAACAGACTCCCTGCCAGTAAGTGCTGTGAATCTCTTCTCCATTCCATCTCTCAAGGACCCTTCTGAGAGAAAGGAACGTGGTCACCTCCCCATTAGGCACAGGTTTAGCTTGGCTCAGATCCAGGTAAATTTTCCCAGAGTATCAATGACTCTGGAGGTTGCAAGCACTAAGCCCCATTTCTCTCCTTGCAGGGAGGGTCAAATGCTCAACCCAAACCTGGGATGGAGTGCCCAACCCAGATGGATCAGAGAGCAATGGGACATGGCAGTGCAGGAGTGCTCCTCCCTTCAGGAGTGGGCTGATAAGAAGGGGTGTGTGGTTAATGCCAGGGGGATGAAATAATGTCTTGAATGAAAGCACCGTGATAGGCAAGAGCCATATTTATGGGCGTGCAGTGCAAGTAACATTTCATACATATTTCAGCACTTCCAAGATAAAAAGAAAAGGTTTTCTTACGTGCCTCATGGAATAGATAAGAGGATTTATAATAGCTACATTTCTGGCCTATAATCCTTGGAAATGAATGCATTTGCTCCACATGCCAACTATGACATAGAGACGAGCTACATGATCAGCTCATTCCATCATGTAATTTGGGCTGTAATAATTAAAGCTGATCTTTCTGTTTTCCCTGGCCCAGCAGAGCATGCAGCTGTATCACCCTGCAAAGAAATGGTCATATGGCTGAAAGCCAGATGTGGTTTTAGCAGTGGGGTGCACAACCCTCACCCCAGGTCTTGGCCCTTTACCTCTCCCCTTTTCTGTTGTGCCCCATCTCCTCTAGGAAAGTCACCTCTGGCTTCCCACCACCACAACTGGTTTAAATTCTGCAGCACCCTTCTCACAGGAGAGTTATTTGGGAATCTATCCAGCAGGCACTCGTCACCTCCATCCTTCTCCTGCAGCTCATTGAAAATTTGGGCAGAGGTTTGACACAAGGGGAGAGAGCTGGGGAGCAGAGCCCTTTGCCCCCACAGGGAGACACAGGCTGGAAGGGCTCTGCCTGGGCAAGAAGTTGAAAAGGAAGCCCAAGGCTGTGGTAAGTGGTAGATGAGCCAAGAAACCAGCCAAAGACCAGCCAAGAAACTTGAACAAAGGATCACTAAACCCTCCTGATTCATCTCCCAGGTCCATGTCGGGAAGGAGACAGATGATAGCAGGACTGTGGCTCTGTTTGGACTTTCAGCTTTGATTGTTACATGTTTCTGATGTGCCTCTGCAGCTCGTAGACAAACCACAGAATTTTCTTCTTGGCAGAAAATCTGCCTTTGTGCTTCTCTAACATAGACTGTGTCTCTTTGGTCCCTGACAAAGAACAAAACCCACCGAGTCTCCAGGGATAAAAGTAAAGCTTGGAGAAAGCTGTGGGATTCTGAAAAAGCCATTGATAGCAGGATGCACAGGAAGGATGGAGGATGGGTGTTCACACACGTCCTGTCTGCTTGTATCTTTCCAGTGCCCACCAGGCCAGCAGGGAGCACTTGATCTGACAGATGGTTTTCTTCAGCCTGGACAAGCCATGGGGGACATCACACACACCCACACTTCCAGCTTCCGCTCCCAGGCTCTCCTAAATCCCAGCAAGGAACCTCGCTGCCCTTTCACACAAATGCCTGGAGGCAAGGAGCTGCCCTCAAAGTGTCCACATCCTCATCTGAGAGCTATCAGAATCACTGCTCCTGAGCAGAAAGAACTTTTGGTTTGTTCTGACAAAACCCTGACAAAGTCACAGGCTTCAAGTGTCCTCTTCCTCCAAGTGGGAGGAAGGTGCCACTGTGAAGGTCACTTAGATCATCACCACTCCGGGCTCCCAAACATTTAGAATAGTCCATGCATTACTGATGCAATCTTAGAATTGCCCCCAGGGACCACAGGACAGGTGACAAAAGCCAAACCAGGCTCTCTAATCCTGGCCCCAGGGTTGGTGAGGTACAGAATGAGCGATTCTGGGTGTCAGATGGAATATCTGCCTTCCAAGTGCTGGAGAGTGGAGTGTCTCTCATCCACCCAGACTGGCACTGTTTGCATGGTTCACCTTGATAAACCCATGTGTAAAAACTTCACTTGCCCAGGGATACAGCTGGCTTTAGTGGGATCCCACCAGCTGTTCAATTCTGGGCATATAAAACTTGATACAAGCTAAAAAAGAAAATCCCATCCTACCCCAGCAGCAAAGGCACCAGCCTCAACTCAAGGGCAGAAAACAGCTGCTGAGCCACACTGCCATCCATCCCTCACCCAGATCAGAGCAGAATATTCCCCTTTAATTTAAGGTGTGGGTCTAAGGCAAGCACATTTCTCCATAAACAGTGCAAGTCACACAGCCCAAAAGCATGTGGGAGCCAGAGGCTGCTCTTGGTTTGGGGTTTTCACCAGAAGAAGCTTCCAGATGTGTCATGAGCTTCTCATTGCTGCAGGATCTGAGCTCTTTCTGCATAAAATCAACAGCAAGTCAGTGGGGAATTTCCTGGACTCATTTGCTGTCTCTCTTTTTTTTTTTTTTTTAATATACAAATAGGTGTATAGAAATAAATACTATTTCTCAAAATTATATTTGAGAAAGTTTTTTGTTGTTGTTGTTTTGTTTTTTGGTTTTTTTTTAGTTTTGAGAGGATTCACTTCTCACCTCATTTACTTTGTGGCTGTTAGCATTACAAGGTTAGTGGCAAAGCCAGCAGCTCAAAGTGGCTTTGGAAAGGGTCGTCTTTATGGTAGAATGGCTTTTCACAAAGAAGGGTGGCATTTTTACAAAGAGGGGTGGCATTTTGGAGGGGTTTAAAGCCAGTCAAACTGGTCTTGCCTGATCTCTTCTTGAAGTTCACTCCCTCTTGCTGGTTTTCCTCAAGGAAGAATGCTTTGTCACAAGCTCTCTCCAGCCCTGCCCTAGGCTTTGTGATCAAATGCTGAAGCCCATGTAAACAGCTTTTGTACTTTCTGCCTGGAAAACCTCTTTGTCCTCTTACAGAAACATTTTCTCACAATTTCTTTGGGCAGAAACCACTTTCCATTGAAATAAAAGCCTCACTTTGTCTGTCTCTAAGCCTTTTGATTGTATTAAAAGGCACTGGATGCATCAACAAATTTTAATTCCACCTCAAGATAACAAAGGCCGCTCAAACACTTAACTCTAATGTCTCTGCTTGGAATCATATTCCAGTCTCCATCCTGTTTGTCAAAAACAGAAGGTCAGTCCTGATCTTCCACCCTCTGGGTCTCAAAGGTGGCCCTGAGAGTAGACTGGGCCTGCAATTATTGTGCATCTCTGAATGGAGAAAGGGTTTGTAGCAACAAACTGAGTGAAAGGGAGGAGGGAAGATCCCTGGCCTTACAATAAATGCAGGATAAAAAAACCCAACCAAACAAAAAAACCACCAAAACCCAAAACCTTTCTGGGGATACTGGGGACATGGAATTCTATTGATTTCTTGCAGAAATTAGTATATTTATGGAAATTTTTGAAGGCTTTTGTTTTTAGACCAGTTTGGAGGAAAATCAAATTTTGCTGCTTTTTGTTTTCCCAGGAATGATATACCCACCAGAAACAGACTGTGATTTACAGACAGCTTGTCTATAACCTACTCACTGCTACAACTCAGCACATTCCCTGGCTAAACTTGTTGATTTCCATGGGTTTTTTCTACCCTGATTTCTGCCTTTCCTGCAATATTTGCTCTGTACTTGCAAAAAGACACACATGAGCTCCTGAGTACAAGCTGATTCCCACTCACCCAAAACAGAATTTACTGACAATCACCCAAAATAGCCACGTTTTTAATAATGACAGAGTGGCTAAACCTGTAAGGAGAGTAGGCGTTATATTAGAGCTACTTATCATTACTTTAGAAAGATAAGGAGACAGGAGGCTACAACAGGAAGCATTGTTTAATATTTGTACAAAAGATAAATCCCTTTATATTCCTTTTCTGTGGCTTTTACAGCACCATTGTAATTTTTCCCCAAATCTGAAGGGGAGGACAGAGCTCACAAAAAAATGTGTTACAGGTGACAAAGAGCTCAGGCAAAACAGGGCCATGAGCTATGGCCAGATATTTACCACTGGGGAACGAGGTCAAAGCTTTCTCTGCAAAACGGAGCAGGTCAGAGGCAGAGCACAGGAGATCCATCCAAAAGCTGGCAAGAAAATATCAACTCAGTTTCTGGCTAGTGGGAAGAGGAAATTTAGGATTGGAGCTGGACACAGGCAGAGGGATGAGCCAGGTCTCCCTGTTTGCCCACAGCAGACATCCATGTACTTTTCTATGTAGAGGACACAAAAATAGATCATGTTAATGACAGTAGCAGTATTTGCACACATTTTTCACAAAGTATAAGTCATGTAGGCTTCTTTACTCATTTCTTTACTTTCATTGACATTTGCTTAAAGTCTGGTCCTTGAGACAGTTTCTAGTTGCCTCCAACTTCCTCTGCATCCCACACTACTTCTGGTGATCCTGCCAGTGTGTGAGTGTGTTTGACAGACTGGATATTTAAGGAGCACAGTCTAGAAGATAATTTCTTTAAATAAAAATATTCCCTCACGTCCTCACTCTTGCTGTGTGTTTTGGTGCCAAGGGAAGGTACTGCTGGCTCTGTGGAACTGGAAAAGAAGCAGATGTGGCACTTTGTGATATGGTTTGGTGGGCAGGATGGTGCTGAATCAAAGGCTGGACTTGATCTTGGAGGTCTTTTCTAACCTTAATTATTCCATTATTCCGTACCATTATATCCTATAGATAAAGACAGGCAAGCACATTTGCCCAAAGCAAAAAAGCAAAGTTGAAAGCAAAGGGGGAAGAGGAAGAGGAAAAGAAAGGAAATCCTCATCAAATCCTCATTTATATATTTGTCCTTGATACAGCAATACTGCCAGATGTGAGGCCAAGTTGTGCAATGCTGCAAAGGGCTTTGCAATAAGAATTGAGAAAGCAGAAGCTGCTGGTTTCTGTGGTTGAAGCCAGCTGCCAAACACCCAGGAATGGAAAATATCCCACAGCAGGGCTGTTCCTGCCTGCTCTGAGGCTGCTGACATCCCAGCATGTGCTGCAGGTGCTTCTCCAAACTCCCAGGAGACACCTACAGCTAGGAGCCCTCATGGAGCCCCTTTCCCTGTGCCATGGGACACCCCCAGACCCATCTCATTCCTCTCCCTTCTCTGAAAGCCCCTTTGCCCCCTCTGCTGCCCCTGGGCTTCTGCAGGGATCAGAATTCCAGGATCAGCTGCACATTAACTGCACTGGAGGAGTGAAGAAACATGAAAATGGCAAGAAAGAGTGATACAGGCTCTGTGTCAGCCCACAATTCTCCTCTGGTTGACATGGGAAGCACTGGGGATGCACAGCACAGCTTCCAGCAGGAGCAGCACCTCAGTCCACTAACACACCAGCAATGGGCAGCAGCACTGCCTCACCCCAGCTGCACAGGGGTTGCTGCAGGAGCAGAGCTTGGGTGAGAGGGAGCTCAAAGCTGCTGGAGCAGGGGAAGGGATAAGTGGAAAAGCTGCAGTCGTCTCTTTTGTTTCTCAATTGGAATTTATTTAAGAGCAAACGAGTGTTTGCTCATGCATTTTCCCTTCTCTGTCCAGCCCTTCATGTTGAGGTTAAAGGGGAGGAAACAGGGTGGGGGCAACGTTTCACTTCTCAGTTTGATAGAGAATTTAGAGGCTTCAGAGAATTCCAGGTGATTGTGCAGGGGGCATTTTCAAACAACGTGGGGTTTTGTTAGAAATGTGGAAATAGCCATTTTCCCACTGCCAGGAGTTAGGGTCTTAGAGATCCCCTGACCCACAGACAAGGGTCCATCTCAAGGCAGTGTGGGTTGGCTAGAGAAATACTAGAGATAATCAGATTATAAAAGGAAATCTTGACATTCTCAGCACTGTCCTTCCCCTCACTGCCCCAGAACAGCTTTTAAAGTTCGGGGTAATGTTCATCATTTCCCAAAAAGTTGTCTCCCAGAAGATGGGAGCTACAGCCACTTGCAGCTGTTTCTGTGCTCCCACACAGCAGGGGAGCAGCTGAGATATTTTCTCTTATTTTTTCCCTTTGTAGCACTCAGCGGATCTCCCTTGGGCCCCAGCAGTGGAAGGAAATGAAGTTGCTGTGGGATGGCAGAGGATGCTCTGTGTGCTGTGAGAGGAGGCATGGAAGGGCAGGGGCTCAGTGACTTGGACATCATCCAGCCTCATTGCCCCTTGCCTGGGCAGCCTCCATTCCAGGATGGGCCAGCCAGGATGTGGGATGAGGGATGAGCATCCTGCTGAGTGTCCTTGTGCTCCATCCCACTGGGTGGGACAGATGCTGACAGCATTGCCTGGGACTTGCAAGGGACCTCTGCAGTTCCCAGAGGGAATCAGAGCAGGAGTGACTTGGACATCATCCAGCCTCATGTGCCCCTTGCCTGGGCAGCCTCCATGCCAGGGTGGGCCAGCCAGGATGTGGGATGAGCATCCAAAGCTAAAATATGTGACCTGCTGAGTGTCCTTGTGCTCCATGCCACTGGGTGTGACAGATGCTGACAGCATTGCCTGGGACTTGCAAGGGACCTCTGCAGTTCCCAGAGGGAATCAGAGCAGCACAAAGGCTCATCTGAATCAATCTCAATCCCACATTTCCTGTGGATGTAGGTGCACATTAATGTGGGCAGGCTGTGGAGAGAGAGGAAAGACTGTCCTGTGATTAAATGAGCACTGCATAAGGGCAAAAGTGGGTGCCACAGACAGCTTGAAGAATGTTTCCAGCCTAAATCACCAGTATTTTCAGGCCTTTAGTGGCACACTAGAGGCCCCAAGTGACACAGCAGATGTCACTTGTGTCAAACAGCACTGCTGTGAGGTGCTCCACGGACATACATCACAGGATGTAGCTTCAGATTGCTGGCTTTGCACTACATATGTGTAGATACCACTGCAATTCACCAAGCAGACCTTCCTATTTAGATGTGTGTTCTGCAGCACCTTCCTGTGTGATATTCAGATGTAGCACATGTACAAGCCCACCAGCCCTCCATACAGCCATCCCCATGAATTAGCAGCTGGAACCTTGGCTGTAAAACTCAAAGCAGAATCTTTGCCTGCTGCTCCTCAGAGCACCCATCCCTCTCCTCTTCAATGCAAACCTTCCCTGCTGATATTGTCTAGCACTGGGGGTCTCTTCTTGGCCCTGAGGATATGCTGGATGTGTTTTACATGCTCCTCAATGGGTTTCTCAACTCCCACACCCTGGTTTCAGGTGTGCCCCTTCCTCTTCACCATGGCAGAACTTCCTTTCTTCTGCCACCACCCTTCCCTCCCAAAGAGCCTCTGCCATCCATCTATCCCTGTGCATCCAGTGATGTTCTATTCTTAAAATAATTTAAAAACCCACAAAAACAATACACAACAAAAACAACAAAAAAATCCACAAAATAAACAAAAAGACCAAAACAAACAAAAAAATACCCTAAAATAATCCAGAGCAAGAGACACAGACACCAGAAACAACTTTTAAAAATCTCTGGTTACTTTTGTCTCAGAGCCTGGTGAGAATAATTTAAAAACCCACAAGAACAAAACACAACAAAAACAACAAAAAATCCACAAAACAAACAAAAATACCAAAACAAACAAAAAAATACCCTAAAATAATCCAGAGCAAGAGACACAGACACCAGAAACAACTTTTAAAAATCTCTGGTTACTTTTGTCTCAGAGCCTGGTGATACAAATTCTGCATCTCACAAAACTGTCTGGGAGCTAAAAATATGTGACCTGTACAAGGAGAAATACATAAATCTGCTTGGCCTCCACAAGTCACCAAACTTTCAGAGTAAAGAACGTTCTGCAGTCTCTGGTTTATTTTCAACTTCACTTCTGCAATCATAAAAGTCTATTAGTGTTGAAAACCTGAAATTGAACTGCCCTTTGGAAAAACTAAACTCAGATTAATGTACAGCTTGGTCTGCTCAAAAGCACGAATTAGTCACGCAATGTTAAATCGCTCAGATAAAAGTCTCAAAAAAGCAAGTACCTTTATTTCATGACTGGAACTTGGCTATTAATAAATTAATTAGTGTAATAACTGTGTTTCTTGGCTATCAGTTACTCAGATGGGGGTCACTGTATTCGTGTTCCAAAAGAGATTTGCTTTAAGTCTGTTTTAACCCTATGGATGAAGACTTCTCCGTTCTTCTTGTTCTTGTTGTGAAAGTTTGAACAAACTTAAGCCCCTTTAGTAAGTGTCCCCATTTCCCACAGAGCACAGTCCCACTATGAGCCCTGGCTGCTGACTGGGTGCAGGAGATACACTCAGAACCAGGGGTACCCAAACCTGCAGAGATTGAAAGAGACCCTCAGCCTCCATCGTGGGAAGTGCAGTGGGATCCAATCCCCACAGAAAACCTAATTACTGCCCACAGGTTGGAAGGAACAGGCTGGTAGTCAGAAGTGGGGCAGATAGACTTGCCAGATCATGTCCCTGCATGTGGCAGGGGTACCTGGGTGTGTCAGGCTGGAAAAGCCCCCCTGAGCCATGAACTGATCACCCCCAAACTCCTGTTTGACCCTACAGTGTGGGATGGGCCAGCTGGCAGCAAACCAGCAGCCTCTGTGCTCTTATTTCTGCTGAAGCTTGGTGGAGCTTTTGTGGGAGGGAGTGGTGAGATCTTTATCAGCAAAGCAGCTTTAACAATTCTAACAAATGTTTTGTCTAGCAGAACAGTTCCATGGGACCAGCTCTGAAAGCCAGGAGGGGCCCTCAGAGGAACAAATCAGTTTGGGGTGAAGCTCTTTGCTCAGGCAGTGCCAGCACTGGTGCCCTCTAACAATTGCCCATCCCTGGTCACTCTGTAAATGCACCAATCTTCATGCCAGCACCAGGCCAGCAGAAGGAAGAGGGAGAGGATGGACTGCCCTTTTTGTCTGATTTTAAACAATAAATTTGATCTTGAATTTATGTTGTGGGAGCTTTGAAGGGCAGTGTCTCAACCTCAATTCCTCTGCCTGTTCCTTTGCCTTGTAGCCTTGTCCCTACAGCTCCTGCTGGCTCAAGATGAGGTCAGCCTTGATTGTGGGAAGTGCAGTGAGATGTCATCCCCAAAAAAACCTAATTATTGCCCTCAGGTTGGAAGGAACAGGCTGGTGATCTTGTGTAGTCAGAAGTGGGGCAGAGAGAGACTCCCACATTCATGGGAAGTGCAGTGAGATGTCATCCCCACAGAACACCTAATTATTGCCCACAGGTTGGAAGGAAGAGGCTGATAATCTTATGTAGTCAGAAGTGGGGCAGAGAGAGACTCCCACATTTTTAGCTGGGATTTGCTAAGAGAAAAACCCTCATTACTCTTTGGGAACCAATTGATGGCACGTGTACAGTGAGAGGAGGGTGGGCAGCTACAGCAGCAGCAGCTTGGACTCCCTGGACACCCAGCACCCACCCAGATCAGAAGGGCTGCACTCCTCTGCTGGCATTAGACATGAAAATGATCCAAAGAGCCTTGAGAAACCCTTTTATCTAAACATCACTAGCATTTGTAGAAATGCAATCTAAAAGTGTTCTGCTTTCACAAGATGAAAACAAGATGCACAGCCCTGGGGTGCCTCAGTGCAGGAGTTTGTCACGTCCCCCCTCAATGGGCAGGTTCCTCCTCAGTGATTTATCCCCAGCATTCCTCCAGCCCCCCTCTGTGCAGGTGGCACATGGAGGGGCTGAGCTGTGCATCAGCTCAGAGCAGGAGGCTGAGTACAGCCTGCAGCACAGTGTGAAACACGCAGAAATGCAGACCACAGAAACGATGTCTGGGGAAGGACATCCCCTCACTGAGGGTGTACCAAAACCTGTGAGCCAGGAGCAGCCCACACAATGGGAGCTTTGGGGGAGGACACAGCTGCAGTGGGAACTGAGTTGTTAATATTGCACAAGTTGTTAAATGTGTGTTACACGGGGTAGTAGCAATGTGGAGAGGGTTACTCCCTCCTTTATTGCCCCAGGAAATTCATCTTTTCACCCATATGCAGGAATGAGAAGAAAAGGAATGAAAATGAAAACCATGTCTCACTTGGGCCATCACGTGCACTCACAACTTTTTATCAACATGAATACAAAGGGTTGGGATCTCCAAACCAGCTCCTGACCACGACAAGCCCTGGCAGGGCAGAGCTGGTGATGTGCTCCCACATGTGGGCACTGGCCAGGCTGCTGGGCTTGGGTCCCATCACACTCAACCCACATTCTCTGGCTGCAGCCAGCACCAGCCTTCCTCTTGACTTGGTCGAGATTTTCTGGTCTCTGCTTGCAAAACCCTCTGAGGGAAGCAGGACCTCGCTGTGCTGGGCCAGTCCCAGCACTGGTCTGACCCTTCAGTCCCCACACCCACAATTCACAACCAGTTTAAGCCAATCTGAGACCATATTGTCACCCAAAGTTGTGGCCCTGCCTACTCCCTCCCCTGGCTGCATGATTCTTCTTGCTCCCTGGTGTCAGCACAACTTGTGGTGCAGCTACCAGCCACTTGGGTCTGTTTGGTGGCTCATTTTTCAGCCAGATTAGCAGGCTGACCTGCCTCACCATGTGGTTCCACAGCTGCCAGCCTGGCACAGTGGGGGTGGCAGGAATGCACAGCCAGGAACAGGCTTGGGTGGGATGGGACAGGCAAGCAGGATTGTCCCTTTTGGCAGCCAGGCAGAGCTGGATTGGCTTGAACTTCTTGTGAAAACCTGCTTTTAATTTTCCCTTTGGTAAATAAGAATAATTCTCTTTTAATGGGGAAGTTGTGCAGCTCCATTGTGTTTCAGAATCACTCTAACCACAGCATCTTTCTGCAGATCATAACTGAGTTAAGTGTGTTGAGCAAATAATATTTCAGCTGCTAACAGTTGAGTCAACAGCAGGGTAATCACGATTTAATCTTCTGTTTCACAGGGGGAGACTGCACTGCTATTTTACAAAGCCTTTTTCATCACAATAGGATTCCCTGAATCAAAGGCTCACAGGTGTGATTTTTGGCAGGGAACAAACAGTTGCATTCCTATCAAATGCATTCTGCATTCCAAGCACAAATAACTTTCAAATCCTTGGTCCAGAATTGCTTTCCAGAAAAGGAAGGTGTTGCCTTGCCATGAGTTCAAAGGCTCATCAGGAATGTGGTGTTTAGGATGCTGCTAACAAGGAATTTTTCATTACTGAGGAACAATTCCTAGAAGTTAACCAGGCAAAAATGCCTACAGGAGGCTCAAACTACAAGAATTTAGAGAAAGAAGTAAATTCAGCCATCAGCAGTAAGAAGAAGGCTGCATCCCCTTTTTCTGCAGAAAATGAATAAAACCCCCATGCTCCTTAGCTCTAAGCAATGCCCTTTCAAAACTGATGGAGTAAAACAGACATGTCTTTCAAAGACAAGCTGAAAAGCTGCTGAATTTTCTTGTTAGTCTTTGTGGGAATATTGCTATATAATAGTCAATGGTTGTGCTCTTTGGGAGGTTAGATTAGATGTGCATAAAGATTCTGCCTTTTCAGGCTATTCATTTTGTCATGGATTTCTTTCAGAGTGCCTTCTTTTTATTACATCAACATTCTGAAGACAGGCAGTGATTTCTAATTCTCTAGAGGACTTTGCATGACCACATCAGCAGAAATGAGCAATTTTATCCTGCAGGGATGTGGGAGTACCATAAATGAGAGGCTCCCAATATGCAAGATAGAAAGCAAGTTCTTTCCCAGGAATGTGAAGTGGTCAAACCTTTAACTGTCAGCTACAGTCTGACTTCAAATATCTCATGAGAGAACAGAGGAATTTGATACAAACTCATTTCTTGGGTGTTTTAGTATTGACAGACTTCCTTGCAGAATTTATGCAAGCAGTGGATGGAGGCCAACAGGTCATTTGAGCCTGCAGGCTGCTTGCCAGGGTGTATCCTGGATTAAGGCAGGAAGATGGAAATAAAAGGATGGAGCAGTCCTGCTGTGTGGGTGGGAGCTGTCCATAAGCAATATTGCTCTCTGGGGAAGCCATTCACTCCAACCCTTTCAGGACAGCTTCTTATCCTGCAGTTATGCTCGGGATACCTTTAGGAGAGACAAGGCTGGGGAGCAGGAGCCCAGCAGAGCATGGAGCCTGTGTCTCACCAGCCACTGCTGCTCACAGCGAGCCTCAGTGTTTGCACAGGTGCAGCAGAGCCCTGTTGTGACACCAGCTCCAGCTATGGGGTTACTGGGGTCAGACTGCTCCCTGCCCCACCAAAACCTGCTCCAAACCTCCTGAGTCCCAGCTGAGGCAAGAAACTGGGGAGCAGAGGGGACAAACAGAGAGGGCAGGAGTGCAGGTGGGGCAAGGTTGGTCCATGTGTCAACCTACAGGCCAAAGCTGGGAGGAAAAAGGGATCCTCCCTCTGCAGCCCAGGACTCTGGAGATGAGGAAGGCTCTGCTGGGAGGAAGGCAGGTGAGGAGCCACTACACAAACCTGAAGCACGTGCTGTCTGCATAGGCTGCTCTGCAAAACCTGGGTTACAACAGGAGATGCTCCAAAACTGTAAGAAAGAAATCTCCTTGTATCACCTTCAATCCAGATGTAAGATCCAGAAGGAGCAGCCACCCTCATCTTCAGCAGCAACCTGGGGAACTGAGGTTGCAGACTCTTCTCTGCAGAAGGTTTTGCAAATATAAGGCAGGAGATGTCATTTGTGAGTCTCTCTGAAGCAGGGAGGAGAGTTGGTTAAGGAGGTGCTCCCGAAGTTGAAAGCAAGCCATCATGCTCTGTACATGTTTTTTCTCAGAGAGCAGAAGCTGAAGAGAAACCACTGGCAGAGCTGTAGCAATTTGGGGGTGCAGCTGCCAGAGCTGCTGTGAAGTGCCTTGATATGGCAGGAGGGGGACAAAAGATGGGACAGAGAAGGGGAAATGAGCTGCTGGGAGGGGAAAGCCACCATCATTTGCTTCTCTCAGCAAGGCAGAGCTTAATGTCTTCTGCAGACAAGGAAGCAGCCTTCCACTGCTGCCCTTTCCAAGCCCAGCTCACTGCAGATAGCAGGGTAATAAATCTGTCAGTCCCTCAGCAGAGACAACTCCCCTCTGCATTCTTGTGCAGACCTGCAAAGGATTATTGGCTGAATATCTCCCTTTGAAACCAAAGCTAAACTTCCAGAGCTCCTAATCTGACCTTGGCAGTGTATCAGCCTCACAAATCTCCTGATAATAATAGATAATTTATGTTATAATTTGAAGCAAGAAAAGCTCTGCATCAGATCCCTGCATCCCAGTTACCTGGGACATTCCTTCCCAAACTTCTCCACCTTTGTTTTCCTGCCATTCAATGGAGAAAGATAAAAAAGAGGTTAAAAAAAACTAAAGTGGGGTAGTTCACTTCTAATTTCTTGCTGAGAAACAGTTGCCTTGCATATTAGATTGTCCATGTCCTCTGCAAGACCCAGAACATTAATCACACATGTTCACCACACTCCCCTAGGCTAAGCAGAAAGATGATGGGATGCCAAACTCCTGCATCAGTTCAGTAATCCTGCTAAGCTGCTCCTTATTATTTCTCTTACAGACCTGATGTGCAGTGCAGCTGGTTTGGGTTCCTGCCCCAGCCCCACCTGCACGGAGCAGCCTGGCAGGAGGAGGGAAGCACAGCACTGGAAGGTACACAACCATTATCTTATTACCCTTTGGCATCCTCAGAGATGCATTATGAGTGGGGTCCAAAACACATTAAAAGCCTTTGAACTGATCATTTACAGACAATCAGCAGCATCACTGTAGCTGGGTATTTCTAGAGGTTGGCTGGTGTCATCCTTGTGATGCATTTAATGATACAGCCAGGAAAGACAGAACAGCAGAGCCAAAATACCCCCACTGTTACCAAACATCAATACTTTTAGAAGCTATATTATGAAACTAGAGCTTTCTGACATACAGTGATGGTGAATATTAATAAAACTATTAGAGCTGATCCAAGTTTTCCATCTCCGCTTTTTGTTTTGTTTTGTTTGCCAAACAACAATAAAGATCTCTTTAGCAGAAAGAGACATCATTTCAGGCATGAAATGGTATGATTGTGTTTTGGGACAAAGAATAAAATATTGAAATTACAAAATACATAGTCAGGTCTTTGTGCTGCTCTTGTTCAAGCCGCACTGACCTTGGAAGGAACGGGAGAGGAAGCAGGATCAAGACAGGCTTCAGTCACCCCCCAAAACTTCTGGGTTTTCAGCATTTGGAGTTTCTTTTCCCCTCCCACTTCTGCCTCCTGCTGGCCATGCTGTCGGGCTGGGGTTTCCTGGTGACAGGCTGGGTTAGGTCTCACACCCTCTGCCTTTACTTCTTAGCCCTTCTAGGAGTCCACTACCCCTGGTTGTGCTTGAGCCAACTGCACTGGGTCTAAAGCCACAATCAAAACCTGCCCATGGAGCTCATCAGCCCAAAAATTTAAATTATTTGTTTGTTTTGGAGGGGGCGGGAAGGAAGTGGGGGAGCAGCATCCTCCAGATCCCTCATCTAGCATTTCTTGTTATACATTATACAGGCATTTCAAAAACCAGGTTAAGTTTTATAACAGCACATACACTTTAGGGAGAAACATTAAGAAATAAAAGATGAAAGGCAGGCTGAGAGGAGAGGAAAGCAAAAAGTGTGGAAAAGCACCAAAGGGCCAGACCCACACACTGTGACAGCTATCAGAGCAGAGAGGAAAATCACAGTGACACTGTATTTTGGGAAAGAAACTAGTCATGAAAAACCCATCAGATTAGATTAGACTTCTCTCCTCCAATACCTTGGTGCATCTTGAAGAGCAGCATGGTTTCTTTAAATAACCATGTGTTTTACACAGTCCTGCAGGCTGGGGAGAGAGTTCTGGGTGTGTAAAACCACTCTGAGCTCAAACAGTCCCCCTGCCCTGCTGGAGAGTGGTGTCCATGCCCCAAGGGCAGGTACAGCCAGGGATCACTCCTGCATCCATCCCTGCACGGGGAGATGGAGGGAGCCCACGGGAAGCCCCTGAGCATTTCACCCTGAGAAAGGGAGGAGTGGCAGCACATCTCTGGTCAGGAGCCCATATGGTGATGAGGCAGCACCTCAGCATGTCAGTGTCAGCTGCTGACATGATCCCAGCTTTGTCTGGCACCCAAAGGCTGCTGGAGAGAGCACACGGCTCCAGATGCTTCTTTATATCTGACTATTTGCATTCCTCCCTCTTGGGGCTTCAGCCTAACTGGGCTTTGCAATTAGCTTCAGGAGAGCTGTCCCTTCTCCCTGTGCTTGCAACAAATGCTGAGCCTCTGACACGAATATAATAATGTAATAACCAGCTCACTCAATCCAGTTTCTTATTTATCTGTCCTTTCTTCAGAGCAGGGCAAAACTTGAGCTCATGCCCTGACAGGCCCGAGAGGCTAATCCCAGGATATTCCACTGGGGTGGTGTTTATTTTATCACTTCAGATGGCAATCAGGGCTGCTAATGAGCTGACACATACATGGGTGAGGAGAGGGGCAGAGCTGCTGACTGGGGGCCAGTGGAAGGCCCCCTCCACTTCCCACATCCCTGCTCTCCCTTCCTCCACACCTCTGCCACTGCAATGCCACTGATTTCCACCTCTCCCATCTCAGTCCTCTACAGAGAGTACCAGTTTCTCTTTAATTTTTAAACATTTTATTGACAAATAACTCCTTTAACCAGGCAGATCTTAGTGAGATATTATGCCTGCTCTCTGCATGTGCAATTCTGCTGATTTTGTTGGAAAATCAAGCTCCTTCCTGTTGCTGGTAACATTTGTTCTTTGGCTGAGAAATGATGGCTGAAGGGAATGGAAACAATAGGATTCAATGAGCATTTGCTTCCAGGGGGTTTCTTGCCAGTGCAATTCCACAAGCAAAACTAACAATAATGAAAAATGATGTAAGTGTTAATATTATCTCTGAGAAGAAGTTAAATTGCACAAGCCTAGGGAGCTGAAAAGTTTAATTAAAATCTGCTTGTGCCTGCTTCCTTCCCTACATGTATGAGCAAAGCCCTTTGGGAAAATCCTCCTACAAGAAAGGCAAATCCCCCTGAAAACTGGAGAATTCCACAAAAACTTATAGCCAGAAAAATAAGGACAAGCAGTTGCTTAAGGCCACTGGCTTCAGTCAGAGCCCAAATAAGTGGTTCCAGTCCCTGCTGTCCCTGGAGCTGTGCTGGGGCAGGAGCAGCAGGCACCCACGGGCTCTTACTGTGACTTTCAGAATCTTGTTGGCACAAAAATTCTCCCCTTCTCCCTGTACATTTACCTGTATCTATCACCTCAGGGCCATTTTTGGACCTTAAATACTTTTCTTTTTCACCACTCTAAATTGTACATGAACAGATTCCATCCTACTAGGGAGGTTTTTCTGCTAATGGATGGTGACTCAGCATAAATAATTTCCCTTTTCTGCTTGGGTTTGTTGTTTGAGTTTCCTGAGAGCTGGTTCTGCCACTCTTCCATTTCAGAAATTGTGCATGATTTCAGACCAGAGGATCTCAAGGTCTGGGACTTGATTTCACACAATTTCCTTTTAAAACAAGTTATAATACCAGATGAGGAAGTGCTGAATTCTTGTGCAATAAAAACAAACTTGTCTTGAAATTATGAGGTTGCAACATTTGAAATTATTTATATGACTATATTTGGCTGAAACATGAAAAATCTATTCTAGTGGGGTTTTTAAAAATTTCTCATTTACAAATGTCACAGTTTTTAAAAGCTGCAAAGTGTGAAGGTTTGTGTATAATGGGAATTTTATGGTAGCAGCATAATGAATATTAGATTCTTCTGTCAAATGATCACATATGAATAACAGCAGAGAAAGTGGAAAAAAATTTCCAGAGAAAGGAGAAAAACACAACAAGATGGAGTGAAACTCACTCAGGTTTTGGAGCTGAGTAGAAGGAAGAAGAACTGAAACTGATTTTTGCCTAGGACATATTTTCTTTTAATGTCTAGGAGGTCACATACCCACTCAGCATTGGGACAGAGAGTACCATGAAGCCTTGGGATATGAAAGGAGTGGTTTGTCAAGGTCTGGCAGGTCTGCAGAGGAAGGTGGCACAGACAGAAGAGCTTTTGGGCAGGTTTGTGGAATCAGAGGGCAAATTTAGCTTAATATTAGGAAGGGATCTTCCCATGGAGACATCCAAAGAAGCTGAACACACATTACTGTGGTCCTCATAGGGAACAAGGCAAATTTTTGCTCACACAGATTAAAGCCTGGAAAATGCCCCACTCTAGTGAGAGATGAGTGTCATCCAATGCAGGTGTTGATGCCTGGGTCACTTGAGCACTATTGCTAGTGAAGATAACACTCAGTCATTAAGAATTTGTACCACCAGTCATCTGAAATCTCATTGTGCTGCAATCTGGACAGCAAAGCCACACTGCACTTAATAACTTTTACTTTTTCCCTTGGAAGGTTCTAGAACATGCAGCTGAGCTGTGGAAGATTGAGATCCACCACTGAAACAAGCTTCCTTTTTGTTGCCCAGTTTTGGTTAGCAGTTTTGGTTACTGTACATGACAAGTGAGGGACTCAAGGTACTCAGCAGCAAAAAGTATCTGCTAAAATTTCACTTTAGGTACCTGAAATTTTGGCATCTGGCCATTGCTTTTGATACTAAGCCAAAGGACAGACACAAATCCTGTCAGCAAACAGGTCAGTTAGATCTTTTTACTAACCCCCACTATTTAGATCTGTAGTATCTGTTAAAATTTCACTTTAGGTATCTAAAATTATCTTTTGGCATCTAACCACTGCTTTTGATACTAAGCCAAAGGAACAGACACAAATCCTGTCAGCAAACAGGTCAGTTAGATCTTTTTACTAACCCCCACTATTTAGATCTGAAATTGCAGAGCAAGGAGGACATGGTGTGTGGCATTTGGGACTAAATATCATTCAGCAGCTTCTACCCACTGAATTATTTGTTAGCTCCGTGCTTAGCTTCTCTTAATGTAGCAACTACAACAGCAGGGCTGGAGGCAGCTGTGTATGTGTACAGGTGAGAGGCCAGCCCTGTCCCCTGAGAAGGCTTTGTCTTTTAGCCACAGCATCTGTCTGCTTTGTGTCAGGGCAGGAGAGATAAGAGTCCCTTCTGCTAGTGCTAGTTACAAAAAAGCACCAATTTAGACAGAGCAGCTGCAGAGTCCTGACTGCTGGTGTGTGGAAAAAAGAGGGACAGGACAGGGCTACTTTCCAAATTTGTAGCAAATGTTTAGTCCCAAATTACAGCAGCCTGCCATTGTTCTGGGGAGTGTTCAGTCTTCACATTGGGTCCTTACCCAGCACAAAGCTCTATGTGCACATACTGAAGCAGAGCTCAAACAACAGCATTTTGCATCTGATGCTCTGAAATCAATGACAATCTCCACTGGGAGGGACCCTCCACATCTGGAGGGTCTGGCTGTGCTCAGTATTTTTTTTAGAGGAATTAATAGCCCAGATGATTTGGAGTTTTGGTACTGTTGGTGCACTGTTTGTGGTCTAAATGTTTCCATTAAAATAATAAAGAAATTAGACCTGTCTTCTTATGGCTTGAATAGTACTTTTCTAAAGCTCAGTATTCAGGTGTGGTGTCTGGGGAGAGGCTGAATGCTGATCTCAGTGTACAGCTGGACTGCCAAGCCATGGCCTTTCAGATCAAGATTTTGTTTTAATACCCAGCTCCAGTGCATTAGATACAGCAATATCTCTGGGTACAATTGTCCTCCACACCTGGCTATGGGACAAAGAAAACAAGCAGAAGCAAAGATGAATGCTGCCAGAAGAGTGTGATTCCACACAGAGTGCACTCTGAAGGACTCAAAATAGCTGTACTGCAATCTAGTATATCTGGATATAATGATAAATTGATAATGATACCTACAGTATGTGTATATATGTATACATATAAGATTTATAAAGTTTCGGATTTCTTGAGCTCTATGTCTCTGGGAAATATAAGGTCAGGTTCATGTAAGGCTTGATCTTTATTCACAGGAAAATTCCCCTAGGCCCTACTGGCTGATGAGTAGTTTGGTGCTTAGGTACAGAACTTCTCAGGTTACTAAAACTAACCCCAAACCAAGAATATTGGGGAGGACCATATAAAAGGTCTCCCAGAAGTCCAGGTAGAGAGCAGTAGCTCTTCTCATGTCCACTGGTGCCATCACTCCACCAAGGAAGGACACTTCTGTGGCCACTCAGTCAGGCACAAGCTGCCCTTGGAGAAGCTGTATCAGCCTTTCTCTTCTGCTTTTGCTGCTGGAGAGGGAGCAGCCATGGCTGTACCAGATGTGAAGGCTGCTCAGCAGCCAGCCCTGGATCAGTGAGAATGCACAATATTGACAGAGTTTGCTTTATCAACGACAAAACAGCAGAGCTGTGATGTGTCAAGTCATAAATAACTCATCATGGGGAAAGTGTGCACTGTCTGGGCAGGGAGCCACAGCATTCATCCTTAGATATGCATTCAAATCAGTCCCATTAGTATCATATTCTTCTGTAATTACTCCATTGATTCAAACTGCATCTTATCTTCCCCCAAGAGCTGCAAACACCCTTTAATTTACTGAAAGGCAGGAGGAAGGAGAGTGTTACCATACCATTCACACTGAGTTCAGGGCAAGGCTGTGGAGAACATGCAAACAGGGCGTGAACACCTGTGGAGCTGAACAGTACCAGTTCTGCAGGTGCTAAAGTGAGCAAAAGCCAAAACCTGCGTGCTAATGGGATGCCAGTGTTTACTCACACAGCAGCATCCCAGGACCCTCGTGTTCACCCTAAGAGTAGAAGGGGTATGAACTCTTCACTGACCCTGGGCTGTTCTGTGTTGGTGATGAAACCCAAAACCTGTCAGGTTTCATGTGGTCTCCAGTTTCCTAGAGGAGGTTTCAAAGTGCTCCTGTTACAATATATTGCTTTCAGAAGTACCTTTCATGAAACTTCACAAATTCTCCTTAATCCCTTTTAAATGAGGGGTCTCGTGACTTCCAAGCACTCCCTGAAAGCTCCACTGTTTCTATTATTGTTGTTGGCACAGAGGAGGTTCATTATTCCTGAGAGCTGTTGGAATAGGTTTCAGTGTGGCAGAGGGCTGAAAGAAGCTCTTAGGCTGTCCCTCATCACTCTGCTAGGCAGGAGATGCTGTAGAACAGCAGCTGAAATGCAACTGCATAACCTCTCTGCAAAAATAACTCAGCTGATGCAAGCTGAGGAAGTCAAGGTAAGAGAGACACTCGGAAAAAGCAAAAAAAGGATCCCCTATTCTTGTCAAATAGGGGAAACTGCACCATTTTGGTTGGGGTCAGCTAAAGCAATGTCATGTGAGGGATGAAAGGGGAGTTGTTGGATGGGGAATCCTGCAGGTGGGAGGGGTTGGCAGTGCCCACTGGTCTGTGCAGTCTGTGCAGAGATGTGCCAGCCTAGGGACAGAACAGCCTGGGATGGGACACAGCATCTCTTTGAGCAGAGCCTGCTGTTTCTACCACTAGGATGGATTTTATTTTGAATATGTGCAGGCCATGGAAGAAAATGAGTTGTGTGTTAGCCAGGACAAAAGGCTCTGAGCTGCCATTACCTCTGTTTGTGTGGGAGTGGAGAGCAAAGAGAAAAATGTAATGAGAAAGTCTGGTTTCACTTAGGTGCTGTTTATGTTAGAGTGAGGAACTGCCAGCCCACACACACTCTCCTCAGACAGCTGCCAGCTACAGAATCAAGATTAAGAAGGAGAGTTGAAGGGAAACATTACAGTAGCATGTTCTAGTAAGAGATTTCAGTCACAGAGAGCAAGGAAACAGAGAGGGGGGGAAAAAATCAGTCCTGTCCAAGGACTCTCTCAAGTCTCTTGGAGGACTCTGGTCAAGTGGCCAGGGTCATAATCTCCCAAATGAATTTGCCAAAGCATTAAAATACAAATGTAATTTGTATAGATGACAGTTTTATTTGAGATGCTAAGCTCCTGCAGATGTCTGAGGAGCAAAGGTGTTAATGCTCCTCTGGCAACCACAGCCCGAGACTGAGCACCCAGCTGCAGCACTTCGAAGAGATGGGTTTACCCTTTGGGTTTAATTTGATTAAATTAAAGCAAATTTGCACCAGAGTAATACTGGGGAAAATAAAAGTGGTTTTTTCCTTGTTGCTGGAGAAAAGACTATCCCTGTGCAAGTCCTACAGTCCCACTGACGAAATGATCACTAACATCTTCTGCTGAGGGGTGCAGTGAAGCCTTTGCAAGGTAAGCAAAAGGACAGCTCAGTATTGAGCAGCTGCCAATCACCAAGTAATTATGTTATTTTCCTGATAGTTTTTAGCTGCTTATCAAAATTCTTAACAACTCCCAAAGCATACTTGAAATGCTTCCTTCAGCAGTCAGACACTCAGGCCCAGGAGAGTTTGAACACAACCACTCTGGGCTGTTTTCCCAGGAGAGCATGGGAAGTGCCAGGAATCCTCAGGAGCACTGTGTCCTTAGGAGCTGCTATTACAGTGAGTTTGACTGTGAGAAGTCCCATTATTTTCAATGGACTGTTGATATACTCAGTGTATTTATGGAGTTTACCTACAGGGTATAACTTCAGTGTAGGGCTTTGCCCAGGTCACTACTTCTGGGTATCCTCCATCTCAACTGTCCTCATCCTTGCAGTCCTGTATCTCCACTTTCCCCTCCTGTGAATGTGTGACAAGTCATTACCAGGCTCTGTTTTACATCATTAGCTTGACACTCAGATCAGTTCTGGGCCATAGCCTGGTTAAGATGTTGTGAATTAGGTTGTCTGCCTGTTATGTCCAGAGTCTTGACAATAAACTTCACTGTGTCAAATCGTGTCATCTCTAGCCAAGGAACTGCTCCAGGTACCAAAAAGGTGCAAATGCAAAACAGACAAAGTTACATATTCAGGATTTGAAAGTAGCTATTAGGTCCTCTGAAGTTTCTGTGTACCCTGAAGGTGTGACTGGCACTTTGTCTAGGAAGTTGCAGGTGAGACCAATTTCTTTAAGGCTCCCCAGGAGCAATGGGAAGCTTCATCTGACATATCATTCTCATGATCCCTGGTATGAGGTCTCAGCTTCTGATTTTCTGGTGGCTCAAACAGCTTGAAAGGGAAAAAATGACTCCTTGATGCACTGGATGATGTTTGGGTTTCTTTTGTTTTGGAAAATAAACCAATCTGAACTGTGAAGGTCAACAGAGTTCAAGTCAGGTGAGTGATATTCCAAGCAGAAAGGGTCACTGATATGCTTTTGTCAACATTAAACATTTATTGGAGTCATAGCACAGTTGTTGGTTCAGAGCAATAAGGATTTCTTCTAAGTTTTCACCCCAGTGTTTATCAGTTGCTAAAACTGTGCTTGGAAATAAGATGAGAAATTTTTTTCTTGCTGTAGCTGAGGTTGAAAACCAGACAAGCAAGTTCCTGTCTTTAGTTCTGGCAGCTTTGATTTATGGCCTTGCAAAAGCTGATAAAGACTCCCCAGCACACAAAACACAAGAGAATTAATTCTTTACACATCAGAATCAGGACAAAGATGCAAGATGTCAAGTACTTTATTGAAATTTAATCATGCTTTATTACTGAGGCAACCCCATAATATTAAAATGATGGTTGGTTATTTACAAGCATATTGCTGCCATGGTAATTGTGACCAAACAACTCTAACTCAATCTCTTTGGTAATTATTTTCATGTCTAATTTCTGTTTGTTTCATGTTTATATCAGATTTAAGCTTGGCTCCATCTGGAGCAGATGCAGTCTTCTCATAAAAGGAATAATTGATCAAATTCTGGATTTGGTTACATGCATGCAACTCCACTGTAATCCAAAATATGTGACTACATGTCCCAGGAGGGAGGGTCAGCTGGAAGATCTCGTTAATTAGTATATTATGTGTTCAAATTAGAATTGTATGCTGCTATTAGTGAAAAGTGGACTGATGCTCTCTCTGCTTGAAAAGGATTTTGCTGACAGGTAGACAGCATGTCTCTTGATGCTGGAAGTTCTCAGTTTATTTGTCCTTAGCTCCTTGATGTCATTTCAGAAATGAAGGAGACAAAATACTGAGTATTTATCCTGACATTACTTCAGCTATTGTTGAAGAATTTGATGCAAGGACATGAATTAAAGATTTCCTGTGTAGGACTACGAGATTCCTGTGTGGACATAGCATGTTTGCCTTTGCCACTTAACAGCTAGATTTTATTTTAATTTATAGATTTCACAGTGATTGCATAGGAAATAGGACAAATTCTGTCTGTTTTATAGCTGGAGAAACTGAGATACAAAGGGAAATTCAGATACGACAAGGTTTCACAGTGATTGCATAGGAAATAGGAAATAAGACAAATTCTGTCTGTTTTATAGCTGGAGAAACTGAGATACAAAGGGAAATTCAGATACGACAAGGAGGATGAAAATCTCAGTCTTCTGCACTGGGCCTCACTGGCTCCTTTAGCCATGTGTAAATATTATTATTTTAAGATAGGCATGAGTTCTGCTTTGGGACAGAACTGCCTCCAGCCCTGGCTCTTCATCAGCCCTGTGCTTTCTCCTCTCCTTTCCTCTCCACCCTCCCACCCACGCCCTGCTCACAAAGACCCTGTGCTCCTCTTTCTCTCCTCAGGGACCATATTTTCCCTGAGTCCCTTCCCTTACATGTACACCAGATATCCTGTGTACCTCCCACCATCTTTCCTCTCCATCTTCTTCCTCCCTCTCACACCAGGAGCAGTGTGTGTTCCCCAGCCCATCACATGCCTTGACCATAACCTCCCTCTCTCTTCCCCACTCCCTACTGAAGTCCCATTTTTGGGACCCTCTTCTTCCTCTCCAGATTTATCCTGTCTCTTCCCCAACTGTGGCAGAAAGCCCAAACCCTCCAGTATCTCCACATGCCACACTTCCATCCTTGACCCACCAGAGTCAGTCCACATCCTGCATTCCTTCTTCCACCCACTGCACTCTGACTTCCAGCCAGTGCATCGCACGAACAGCCAGTCCCCTCTTCTTATTTTGCTTCAATTATTTATTTTCTCTTTACCTGAGAAGGCAATCAGTGATGGTACTAATATTTTAAAACCAGTTGAGCTGATGGGCAGAGCTGAGGGAGGACAGTGTTTTGCTGTAGGGTACCAAGAGCTGCTGCTCAACAAGTCTGACAGAAAAGCTGAACATGGACACTCAGACACCAAGACTCTGTGGGGTCTCCTGTTTCTCCCCAGCTTGCCACCCAGATCATCTCAGCCCACTGGCTTCAGCGTGCCCTGAGAGCCTGGGGGTGATCAGATGCAACATCTGGGCTGTGTGTGCTGTGGAGGCAGAAGTGCTCCTTGTGTGTGGGATGTCACAAGTGTCACCAACCAGACCTTGGCAGGAAGGCCCCAATGGTGAGGGGTAGCAGAAAGCCCAGTTCCTGCTCTAACAAGGAATTTCCTTGCAGATCTCCCCAGTGACAGGAAAACATCAAGTAAGTTAGAAGATATTCAGCAGGAACTTCAGGGCAGGAGCACATTTCCTGATGGATGTTTCTTTTGTAGCTTGTTCTTTAAAAAGTCCCTAAAACCCATGATGAAAGATTTGAAGTGGTATCTTGTATGACTGAATTTGAATCACACAGATTGTCCAGAGGGATTGGGCCCATTCCTGACTTCTCTGATTGCAGATTCATATAAATTTTACTCCAAAATTGAACCATGTGTACTCCTGGAGAAACCCCTGGCTCAGGTTAGCCAGCAGAATCCCTGCTCCACCACTGCATAAGCATGGAGCATCTTTGGACTGACCCTTCAGCACTGCCTGTTCCAAGACCACAGGCCTGTGGAGGTTTCAGATGCCTGTGCCCAACATAAGGAACCTCTTCTGCTACAGTGAGCACTCACAGCGTGGGAGAGGTGCTGGCTGTGGCTTTCACAGCACAGAAAAGAGCAGCAGGTCAGCAAAGGCAGAGTGAAGTGGTTGGAAGGGAACAGATGGGAGCAGACAGAAGGGAGAAATTGTCACAAAAATCATTGTAAAGCCAAGAGCACCACAGCAAAAGTACCACTACAAAACTAAGAGCTGTCTCAGGGACTGCAAAGTGATGCCTTGTGCTTATAAGCTGCATGCATGCATCAAAATCCAGACATCACACAAATGGTGAGTGAAGGAGCCTCCCACCACTACAAAACCAAGAGCTGTTTCAGGGACTGCAAAGTGATGCCTTGTGCCTATATGCATGCATCAAAATCCAGACATCACACAATCACACCAATGGTGAGTGAAGGAGCCTCCTGAGGTCTCTTTTCCACCCTCCTCCTCAAAGCCAGATGGCTGCCAAGGGTATGCCAGGTCAGCCCTGGATTTGTCCAGCCAAGTCTTGTAATCCTCCAAGCACAGCAACCCCATCACTTCTGCGTGACCTCCTCCCATGCTGCACTGCCCTCCAGGTGAGAAAGCCTTTCCCAACATCCACCCTGAACCTCCAAAGCAAGAAAAAAAAAAAAAAAAAAAACACAAAACCCCCAAAACAAAACAATGAAAAACCACAAACAAACAAAAAACCCCCAAAACAAAAAAATACAAGCAAGTAAAAAAAAAAAACCGAAAACAAACATACAAAACAAGTAAACAAAAATACCACCACCAAACAAAGCAAAACAAAACAAAGACAACAACAAAAAAACAACATCAACAACAAAACCGAAATGAGAGAAATGTTTTACAGAAGTGAAGCAACAAAAAAAAGTGAAACCACAGCTGGTGAGGGAGACCTTGATAACATCTGATTTAGCTCCTTGAATGTCAGAAGGAGTAAATACACTAACTCCATCCCCAGATAATGGCCAGCTAGCTCTTCTTAGAATCCAGAGCACCTTCATAGTCAGCCCTCCCTGCTACAAATTATTGTTCTTGGGCAGCTCCATTTCTTCCTTACATTATTTCCTCATATTCTGTGTAGGAGCTGAGGTTGATGGCAACAGGACTGAAGTGGTCTACAGAGCTCCCAGCTCTGGTAATTGCAGCATAACCCACTTGGAAACCCTGGTTCTGATAAGTTTCTGAATTCCAGAAGATATATCTCACATTAATCCTTTTTCTAGCACTTCTTCTACAAGAAGGACAGATATCTTTGCCAAACACAGTACTACCTAATTGTGAAGGGGAAGCAAACAGCAGCACTCTCAATATATGTGATTTCACAGGGAAACTGGGAGACAAATGGACTCCTAAACAAAAGCTGTGATATAAAGAATTTGAGCCACACATAGTGGCTTCTATTCCTCAGTGTTTATCAGGGGAAAAAAGCCTGTGATCTCCAGTTACCTAGCCAAGAGAAAATGAGAACAGCACTATTTGTCCATTACTATTTATTATTTTAGTAGTAACAATGGCAAAACACCCAACTTTGTGATCTTATTGAAGCAAGAATAAATTGAACTCACCAAAATTGCACTCAAAACTTTACTGTTGTTTCCAAGCACACACAAGCTAAAAATAAAATGGAAAAGGGATTCTGCAGCCACTGGTGCCACAGCCTTGAGGAACTTGGCTGAGGTGGCAAAAATGCAGCATTCACTCAAGTCAGGGGGGAAAAATGATGCCTGCTCATTTCAATGGATTTTGGATGAGATCCAAAATAAGTGAAGATCAACAAGAGATAGAAAGGCAAGTGATCAAAACATACTGTAAAAATGCCTGGTATTATTACAAACATCCCCTAAGGCTCCTGGTAATAGGGAAAAGGAAAGCTATAGCTGTCATGTTGTATTATTTTAGTAAGAACAGCCATTAGTCCCTTCCTGACTGCATGCCAATCAATACAAGGTAAATGCTCCTATAGATTTTTTTTCCCCTACCCTTTCTCTACTTAGTAAAAGCGAGCCAGTTCTCTTACCTTGTTGCACAGTGACTTCTAGAGCACTCACCTTTGGCACGTGGATGATGGAGGGCCTGGGGATGTGAGTGCACAGTGCAATAACTTCCTGGCTCAGCTCTTTAGCAGCAAACACTGGTGGCTGAGTGGTGGCAGGCACTGCCTGAGCAGCAGCAGTGTGATTGCTGGAGCTGCTCTTTTTGTCAGAGCGTCTGCTGGCTTTGAACATCTCCTCGCTGTCCCTCTCTCCTCCGTGCTCGGTGCTGCTGGCTGCTGCTGTGGATGGCTGCAGGCACACTGCTGGGGCTGCCTCTGTCTTCTCCTCCTCCATGGACACGGGAGCTGCGTTGGGCTGCTCAAACGGGCTGTTTTCGTGTGTGTTTCCGAAGCAGGTGAGCAGGGCTGAGCAAGGGAAAGGATGCATCTTGGATGACAGGTTACCGGATCCGCTTAGCCTGCTTTCCACAGCCGCATAATCAACAGGCTGCACTCACAGCCACAGGAGTGCCCAAAATGAAAGCCCCGGCATGACGGCATTCCAGCCTTCCTAGCAGAGAGCACCCCCTTTTCTGCTGTCAGGAGCATTCAGAAGTGGGGTACTACACCTCCTGCTCTGTCCTCCACCAAAGTCAGCCCGCTATCTCCTCCCTGCAGCCCACTCCTATTGTCTACAAGGCAAAGAGGTGCAGGCACAATGAAAACGTTTGCAACCCTTGCATGCTCTTGCTGGGAGCTGTCAGCAGCTGAACAAAGCCCTCACAATAGCCCCATAGCCCCGGCGGGCTACGGTTACAGGAGCGGATGCTCCAGCACCGGCTGGTCCTCAATCAATAGTGCCACGGCCTCAAGTTACCTGGTGAAGGAGGCAAAAAGATAATGTAGCCCGAGCTCTGGGGCCATAACAGCACCAACACTGTATCAGTGTCATCATAACAATAGCAAAACTGGCTCTGGTTACGCCGCTCGGGTGTTTATTAGCGATAAACCCCCAAATCGTTCATCTACCACTGGCTTGGATCAAAAACATGCTTCCAGGCTCTGGCTGGGCTGCTTGTTGTTAAGATGGGAAAACGAGGGGGTGCTTTGGTCAGGAAGGTGAAGATGGGGTGCTGTGTGGTACCCCCTGTCCAGCACACCCTCCTACAGCACAGGCAGGACTCGTTCCCCCAGCTCCTCCTCCAGCCACGAAGCATCACATCTCCCAGCCCCTGTCAAAGCCACACACTGCCCTCCCGGCCCGCTCCATTCCCCAGAGAAAACCAGGGAAGCATCCTGCAGAAACTCATCTGCTGCTGGGTGGTTGTAAAGGGAGACATTTCCTCTTTCAATGTGCAGTGCCTCAAGGCTGGCTGTTAAAACAAAAATATGTGGGAAGTGAGGGAAGGGAGTTTGTGGTTAGAGCATCTGCTTCCAGAAAATCCCAGTTCTTTCTATTTTGTGCTGCCACAGGCTTCCTGTGTGATAGCAGAGATGTTATTTGATCTCTACCTCCATCTGTAAAAAGGAGGAGAGTAATCACTTCTTTTTTTCCACCCATTATACATATCCTGTCTCTTTGTAAAAGGTTATAAACTCCTGAGGGCAGAAGCTTGTTCTTATTTGCCCTTAAGCTGCTGGTACAAAAGGTCTCTGAATACAAATATGGCATTTACCTGCTAATATCTTCTAAAGAGAAATTTGGTCTTTCCCAACAAGGTCATAGTCTTCCATTTATTTCCCTAGCCTAGTTTGCTGTTAGATGTTTGTGAGAACCTCCCTGTAATTGTTCCTTTCCTATTCCTGTAAAGTGTAACACTGAGCAAAAAAAGTGACATATTAAAACAAACTCATGTTTCCAGTAGTAGCACCTCATCAGGAGCCAAAGTGCAGAATGTTGAGGGTTAAATTCCTGATATGTAAATTTCCAGCGCTGGGAGCAAAACAATCTCAGTCCCTCATCCCCAATAACCTTGAAGTTTTCTTTGTACCCTTTTCTAACTGAGTCTTGCACATCTGCACATCTCAGTGGCTGGTTTGGGGTTTTAGAAAGGTCCAAAGTGGCCTCTAGCTTGCACAGCAATACATTTTGGCCTGCAGGAGTTCTTGCTGTCCTGCATCACTCCCCCTTTTGTAAATACTGCCCAGGATTTAAATGAAGACCATATGGCTCTTGGAATAAGAAACAGGTACCTGCTGACCCAAAAAGGCTTGGAAAAAGTGAGGAGAGGATCTAATAGTGGGGAAAGCAAACTCAGAGGCAAAAAATGTGCTGTAAAACTGGAAACTCTTGAAGTTAAAAGCATTAGCTTTATTATCGTCATGGAAAAGGTTGATTTTGGTTTGGGGTCCACCTTGCTTTGCTTGAGGTGAAAGTATCAGCACCAATGTCAGCATCCAGCAAGTGCCAGGAGACAAAATGTTGGCTGTGCTGATATGCAGCAACTTCCTCTCATTTTGCATCCACTGGGGTGGACATGGATTCCTTTGGAAGTGGATTCACTGCCAATAATAATAATAATAATAATAATAATAATAATAATAATTTTGCAGCCACCTGGGTGCCCTGTTCCTCTTCACAGCTCTGTGGCTGTGAGAGGTCAGATGTTGAGGCAGGACCAAAGAACTGCTTTTATGTGGGAACAGCTTTTAGTGCTTAGGTAAGAACAATAATTTCAAAGTGATGTGCAACTAAGACTTCAATGAACTGACATTAATTAAATAGTAAGCTGTCCCTGGAATTAAAATAATTTTTTTAAGCAAGTCAGTCAGCCAACAACCTACATTCAATTATTTCCAGGCCTTCAGCTGGCCATGCCAGCTTTGCTTCAACTGTTTCTGAGAACTTAGTGAGTTTACAGGGACACCAGTCTACACAAAGGCTAGCTGCATGAGTGAGTCATGACCACTTAAATTCACCACATGGCACAGATGCATGTCTGATTAAAGAGTTGTTGTTCTAAAAATCAGGTGTGTGCTTGTATTACCTCTGAGAAGGGAGGATGTTCAGTGCCTGCTTGCTGTGAGAGCCAGAGATACTTTTTCAGCCAACAAAAAGAGCTAAATGCTCCATTGTACCTGTAAGAGAAATGATCAGGACAATAGTAATTAACCCATGAGTCTTGTCCTGAGTTCAAAGACAACATGAGAAATCTCACAAGTTGAGAATGTCCAAAATTAACTCGGTGGTGACGTCTATGAAGTGGCAGCCATGAGCCCCAGCATCAAGACATGAGCTCCATCTCCTCACAGCTTGGGGCCATTGGGTTTTGGTTAAAGCCCATCACTCTTGTGGTGGTGACGTCTAAGAAGTGGCAGCAGTGAGACATGATCTCCATCTCCTCACAGCTTGGGGCCATTGGGTTTTGGTTAAAGCCCATCACTCTTGCTAACACTGCAGTCATGATTCAAGGTTTGTTTCATTCAAGCAGATCTCCTTGCACCAATCAATCAACTGTACTAACCACTTTTTATGTGTGATGAGATATTATTAGGACAAGAGACAAGACTCGCTTTATTTTTCCTGAATTTGCTCATAAATAAATGATGAGCTGAAATGTTCTGGCTTAACAGCTCAGGGAGCTGGACATGTCAAGTAAATGGAGAAGGTGAATTGCAGCCAACTCTTGACCTGTCTTTGGTATTATTCCTTCAAGAGGTTTTTTTCCTTCACTTGGCTGCTGTTATACTCTTTTCTCAGCAGGAGACATCAGGTCAGATTTAGCTCAGATGCTCCAGCCTTGCAGCAGGAACTAAGCCTAGCTGGGTCTCTCACTTCACAGGAGCCAGTTTTGCAGTTTTTGTTCTTCTGAGCTGCCCCTTCTTTCCTCATCACTCCTACAGTAGCACTGACTCTCTAAACATCTCCCAAACCCAAGTCTGTCTGGTGGGTTTGGCCATAGCTCAGCATTCCCCAGCACCTCCCCTTTCTCATCCTGACAAAAGCCACAACCTGCATCTGCTCCCTCTGTGCTTCCTGCAGAAGGAACGTGGTCATTGCACCAAAGTAAGTTTTAGGTTAAATGAGCGCTGATGATAATCAATAGAGTTCCACTGCCTTCAGATCTGGGGGATCAGAGGATATAAATCCAGGCTCCTGCTATCTCTTGCTATCTCCTTTCAGACTGCCCAAACTTTAACTGGAAACCAGCTGAGCTTCTGTCTCATCCTACTTTCTATGAAACATATTAAAGTGGCAGAGGGCAGGTCTAGATTAGGTATTAGGAAGAAATTCTTTATTGTGAGGGTGGTGAGGCCCTGGCACAGGTTGCCCAGAGAAGCTGTGGCTGCCCCATCCCTGGAAGTGTTCAAGGCCAGGTTGGATAAGGATTAGAGCAGCCTGGTCTAGTGGAAGATGTCTCTGCCTGTGGCAGGGGTTTGGAACAATGTTTGTGTGATGTATGATTTCTGTGCACCTACAGTATAGATCAGTAGGATGTGAAGAGAAATCATGAAATCAGCTGGAAACAACTTGGCACTACCTGGATGGAGCTTAATAGAAATTTGTTCAGAGAAGAGCATTGCAGAGGCCATAGGAACAGCTCATAAGGGAAGGCTTAAAAGAGCTCAGCTGGAGATGCAACAAGAAACCAGTAAGATAAGCAAGGAGATAAGATGGCCTGTGTTTATCTGAGACACATAGGGACTGAGGTTAAAAAATAAGGTGATTATGGCAGCCAAACACTCCCTAATAATTTCAGTTTCTTTCATCTTCTGTTGTACCTGCTATTAGGCATCACTGAGGGCAGGTGACTGGCTGAGAGGAACTGTTAGTCTCATCAGTTGTGGCAGAGCCTGTTTCTCTAGACAGAAAAAAATTAGACTGATTCATGAAAGAATTTACTTAATGGTAAAGAAGTTTTTAAAAACATAAACAGGAAACTTTTAAAGTTTCTTTTTTCAACTCATTTTCTGATATTTCTAAATATTTTGACACTTTCAACACCAAACAAACAAACAACCCCCCTCCCCCCATATTCTATTGCTAATTTGGTTTTTGACAGTCTTGAGCATGCCTGTCAAAATCTCACTCCTGAGAGGCTACAAAAACCTCCTGTCTTGGAATGCCAAAAACCTGACAGGGCTAACTGATCAGCTGGAGGCAGACTCTGAGTACACCCCTGTCTTCCCAGGAAAGGCTATGATCTTGAGGGACTGTGAAAATGCTTATTCCCTAAGGGATTCCTACTGAATAGCTGGGAAAACCACAACCACGTAGTGAGATTACAGAAGACTGGAAATGAAGAGCTAAACTAAATCCTTTGCAACAAATCTGCCATTCTACTGTATTAATAACAAAAGTTGTATGATTCCTGAAGCTGGATGAATGCACACATGCACCCTTTATATTAATGGAAGTAATTGTTCAAATTTTCCAGTTTTGGCCATGCAAATAATATTCATACCAAACCAAAGTCCCAGGCCTTGGAGCCAGAAGATTTTGTAAACCAAGTCTTGATTCTGCTGTTGAAATGGATACAACAGAGATGATATTTACTTTGCTATCTTCCAGCTAAGCAGGTTGCTTCCATCAGTGAAAACTTGGAAAAATCAGAAGGCTGCTTAATGACTTAGTTATTTCATAAAAAGTGCTACTAGTTTCTGAGATGGATTTAGAGGCTTGTTCCTACAGCTGGATTAACAACAACTGAAATAAAACTTCTGTCTGAGCACAAGTTGTCCTTGAGGCAGCAGCGGACTTTCTTCCTTTTGTAGTTTAGAGGATTCAAGATTAAAACCCATATTTTTGTTTTAAATGGCCTTTCATGCACTAATGACACTTCCAGCCTGTGGGCCAGAACAGTTTCAAATAATTGACACTTTGTAAATGATCAGCTTCATTTACTTTCTGCTCTTTTCTCGGTTACACATCCAACCTTCTCAACTTTCTACATTTATAGCAATTTTCCGGTTTTCACTCTCACCCACTGGTATTAACATGGCGTGACTGTGAGCATTAAGTAAAACAAAGGAGCAATGACAAAATATTTCTTTGAGTTTCAATCATTTCACTTCATAGAAAGATTTACTTTGAATTAACAAATATGCATTCTAGTCTCTTTGCAGTCCTTTTAAAATAACACAGACTTGCCCAATGGCTGATTCTTAGCAATCATTCCAAAAGGCAGGTAATTTTCAAGGAATTAAAAAAAAAAAAGGCAGGATTATCTTGTTTGTAACTTAGAATTACAGAATAGTTTGGGTTGTAAGGGGCCTTTAAAGGTCATCTAGTTCAAGATGCAAGGGGCAGGGACACCTTCCACTAGGCCAGGTTGCTAAATGCCCTGTCCAGTCTGGCCTTGAACACATCCTATCCACCACCTCTCTGAGCAACCTGTTCCATTATTTCACCATGCTCATTGCAAAAGAAAAAAAATCTTCCTTGTATCTAGCCTGGATCTGACCTCTTTTAGTTTAAAACCATTACCCCTTGGCCTGTCAGAACAGGCCCTGCTCTAAAAGTCTGCCCCCATTTGGAACAGGCTGCCCAGAGAAGTGGTGGAGTCTACATCCCTGTAGGTATTTAAAGAACACTTAGATGGTTGAACTCAGTGACCTGAAAGGTCTTTTCCAATCTAAATGGTTCTATGATCTTTCTTATAAGCCCCCTCTAAGTACTGGAAGGGAAATAAGCTCTCCATGTGTCCTTCTCTTCTCCAGGCTGAACAACACCAGCTGCCTCAGCCTGTCCTGACAGGCCCCTGACCATCCTCAGCCTTCCTCTGTACCCCCTCCAACAGGTCCACGTCTGTCTTCTACTGGGGTTCCCCAGCCTCACGCAGAACCCCTGGAGAGCAGAGGGGAACAATCCTCCCCCTTGACCTGCTGGCCACACTTCTTTGGGCTGGAAATGTGTCTTTGGTGCAGCAGGCACATCTGTGGGCCCTGATGGCCGGATCCACCGTCCCGGAGCCATCCTTCATATTCCAGATGGTCACTTTGCCCTCACGTGTTGGCATATGGATGGAGCAGACTGCCAGATGCCCTTTTGGAAAGGGATGGGCTGAAGGCTGCTCTCCCAGAGGGGATTTTTTCAAACAGCTCTGATTTTTCCAGTTTTTGTCACGGGAAAGCAGGGGGTCTCAGCCCTTCCTCGGCTGCTCTGCAGCTGTGTCTCTGCTCCCGGCAGCACTGGGCAGCTCCAGTCCTGTGCACAGAGAAATGCAGCCCAGCCTGGACTGGGGAATCATTCTCTGGCTGCCCCTTCCCTGCTCTGCTTGCTGAGCCGAGCCCTTTCCCAGTTGCACACCACAGATGGCTAATTAGGATCATGGAGAGAGGAAATCTGCTCTGAGGCCTTCTGTGCTGGGAATGGGCTCCCCGTTGTGCAGATGAGGTTGCTGTGTAATTCAGCCTCGTGCTGCAGCTGGGGCATGGCACAGCACCCAAGGCTATGGCACAGTCCTGCCCTCGGGGACCGGGAATCTGATTTTGGGCATGGATGGGCAAGCAGAGAAATGGGGCATGAAAAAGAAGGGAGCAATGCGTGGGAGCAGAAAAGGTGGATTTTCAGATTATTTTCATTCCCACTGACTTCTTCTTTGAACCCTCCCCATATCCATCTAAAAATATATTTGATATTTATTTGATTTCAAGGCACTTTCATTATCTCTTACCCTTAAAATCACCTTTTCATTCTTGACTATGCCAATTGCAATGAACCAATTCCCTCCCAGAAAAAATTCACCCAATTCATTTGACTCTGTGAGTCCTTAACTGAGCAAGTCTCTGTGGCTAACAGAAAGAGAGCCATGAGGAACCATGCCAGGTACTCTGTGTCACACACAGGCCACAAAATCTCACTCTGAAACTTCTGATGCAAAGAAAAGCACCATATTTCCCTCACAGGGGCTTGAAATACATCATCGTTAAGCACTTCAGGCATATATTGTAATTTGTGTTCTGAGTGCTTGCTGAACAAAACCTGCTCTTCAACTCAGCACAGCAGTGATTTGTGAGTATTGAAACCAGAACCAATATTAAGGGGAAACATAATAAGAGATTTTTAAATTGCATTATTGGTTTGTATTTCCCTGTAAACCTCTGGGTGTTTTATAAAAACATATCAAACCCCATTTTATTTACAGGAAGGGAAACCTCTCTTTCTTATTTGTATGAAGAAGTCATCTATTTTGATAAAAACATTTCTGTGGAGAGGAAAAAATCTACCAAAGCAATTATCATTTCAGGAAATGGTATTTTGTTAAATGATCTTTCTGGTTTGGAAGCCTATTCTTGAAAACTCTAAATAAAGCCTGCACTTGCCATGGCCTTGACCAGAGATAGGTGATTAAACCAAACAAGGTCCTCAATCATTTCGCTCCGTTCCATTTAATTTTGGCCATGTCTGCACATCACTCAGCTCTGTTTACTTTGCAACATTCTTGCTTGATGCTTGGGAAAATGAACAGTCATGCCTGTGGCCAAGATTCTGTATTTAATCAAGAAACAAGATCATGGAGTTGCAGAAAGATTGAGGCTGAAAGGAACCTCTAGAGGTAATCTCGTCCAAAGATCAACTAGGACCACCTAGAGCAATTGTCCAGAACTGTGTCCAGACAGCTTTTGAATATCTCTAAGAATGGAGTCAACATTCTTGGGTAACCTGTGCCAGTTCTCAGTCACTCTCACAGCTAAAAAACGTGTTTCCTGGGGTCCAGAGGGAATCTCCAGTGTTTCAGGTTGTGGGGGTAACCTGTGCCAGTTCTCAGTCACAGCTAAAAAACGTGTTTCCTGGGGTCCAGAGGGAATCTCCAGTGTTTCAGGTTGTGCCCATTGCCTGTGGTCCTGTCACTGGCACCACCAAACAGAGCCTGGCTCCCTCCTCCTTGCACCCTCCCTTCAATGTTTTCACAAACATTGATAAGATCCTCTGAGCCTTCTCTGCCCCAGGCTGGACAGTCCCAGCTCTCCCAGCCTCTCCTGCTAGGACAGCTGATCCAGCTTCTTCATTGTCTTCATGAACTTTTGCTGGATTCTCCAGTATGTCCATGTCACTCTTGCATTGGAGAGCCCAGAACTGAACAAAATACTCCTTACAAACATTGATAAGATCCTCTGAGCCTGGCTGGACAGTCCCAGCTCTCCCAGCCTCTCCTGCTAGGACAGCTGATCCAGACTCTTCATTGTCTTCTTGATCTTTTGCTGGACTCTGCAGTATGTCCATGTCACTCTTGCATTGGTGAGCCCAGAACAGAACAAAATACTCCAGGTGGGGTGTCAAGAGAGCAAAGCAGAGAGGAAATATCACTTCCCTCCAACTTCTGGTAATAGTGTAATGCAGTCCAGGATACCTTTGCCTTCTTTGCTGCAGGGGCTCTGTGCTGGCTCATGTTCAACTTGGTGTCCACCAAGGTCCTTTTCTAACAAGCTGCTTTCCAGCTGGGTGGCTTCTTCATTGTCTTCATGAACTTTTGCTGGATTCTCCAGTATGTCCATGTCACTCTTGCATTGGAGAGCCCAGAACTGAACAAAATACTCCAGGTGGGGTCTCAAGAGAGCAGAGCAGAGGGGAAATATCACTTCCCTCTGACTTCTGGTAATAGTGTAATGCAGCCCAGGATACCCCTTGCCTTCTTTGCTGCAGGGGCTCTGTGCTGGCTCATGTTCAACTTGGTGTCCACCAAGGTCCTTTTCTAACAAGCTGCTTTCCAGCTGGGTGGCCTCCAGCATGTATTGGTGCCTGGGGTTGTTCTTCCCCTGGCACAGGACTTTGCACTTCTCCTTGTTGAGTTTCTTGAGGTTCCTGCTGGCCCATTTCTCCAGATTGCTGGGATCTGGATGGAAGTGTAATCCATTGGTCTATCAGAAACTCCTCCCAGTCTGGTGTCATCCAGTTCATGACATAAAATCCATCTCAGATAGAAGTGGGTGACTTAAACATCCTTCACTGAGTCCAGGAAGCACAGCAATCAACCAGCTCAGGTCTGACAGTAAAAGCTCTGGACTGACTGCCTGACCTGGATCCATGAGGGGCTGCCCTTCAGCATCATGCTGCCCCCTGCCCTCATGTGCAACAGGGGTAATTCCCAACCAACAGGCTGAAATGTGTGTGTGTTGATGCAATGCACTTGTTCCATGTTTGCTTACAGTGTCTGAGCAAAACACAGATGGCTGGGTTTGCTACTGCCTGTGCACGGGGCTCTGTGGGCATTTCACTGCCACACTCCTCGCTGAGACCTCAGAGGCAACAATCCAAAGGCATCCCTGTGGTGTCCTTAAGACTAATTATGCAGAACTTCAGGCAGTGGGAATGGTAACATACACAAGTTTCAACAGAGGATTGCTGATTTTGCAGACATTCAGAAAATTTCCCAAGCAGAGATGACTCCTCACCACGATGCACTGAGTCCTCTCTCAGCCAAGCCTGCAAGATGATCCATCATGGTGCTATTACTTTTTAACCTCTGTACAGCTTCCACACTTCAGGTTTCATTTGTTTGATCCAGTGTTTAGACTTCTTCTTTTTTTTCCTTCCCAACCCCACATCGGGCACACACACAGCTTGCAGGTGCAGCTTTCCACTGCTTGACTTGTCGGGGTCGGTTTTGCTGGCTGCAGCTGGCTGCCTGATTAAACAGGCAGGAATTCCCATCTTAGTGCCCACAATGCATCTAGCAGCTGTCTTGCTCCCACAGACTGCTCTGATTTTGAGGAAAATGATTTTAAATAGCTGCTTCCCCCTCACATTCACCCTTTGACTTCACCGCAGTATAACCAGGCCATGATAAACCACAGCACAGGTCTGTATGACTCTGCCTTCAAGAGAAAATATTTGGCAGGAACAAAAGTTATGGGGACTTTCAAGGTGCTTTCAAGGCTTGGAAAATCTGGCCATTTCATTCATATGCTGCAAATGTGAAATTAACCACAAAATTTAAGGAGCAACTTTGAAAATCTTATTGCAACAAAATGTCTTCTGAAAAGATGGGTCCAGTGTGTGATTTAGATGTGAAGGAGATGAGCCAAGAAGTTGTAGCAGTGTTTAAGGCTTGAGAAAGAGTGAGTTAAAGTTCCTGGTTCCCAGAGGCAGGTGAAATGCCAGAATTGCAGATTCTACATTTAAAATATGTCTCTGAGCCCTTGGGCTTGTAACAGAGAGTCTGAAGTTTACCCTGGGAGTAGTCAGTAACACACTGAAGTGTCCCTATGGCCCTGTGCAACTTCCAGCAGGGAGGAGACCTTCAGCAAGGAGGGAACAGATCCTTCATCAGCACACAGCACTGGGACAGTGTCCACACTGCACCCCTCTTCTGCTCTGCACCCCCCAGAGCGGATGCAGACCATCACCCCCTCAGTGTCCTACCCAGTTCAGATGCCTCTGCAGGGCAGAAGAGCAGTAGAGGAGGTACCTGGGGGGACCAATCCACACATCTCCCATGCCCAAAGGCACCTCATCCTGCTGCTTGGTCACTCTGAAGCTGATGTTGCACAGAGAGGGCAGACAGGCAAGGACTATTAAGAAGGCAGATTTCAGCAAACACAAAAGACGCCAAATTTGGCCTGAAAGCTGCTCAGCACCACCCTCCAGGATATTATTGAATTTGGGATAGCTACCAATTTCATAGCTGCATTATGAGGTCCATGGCAGGTGCCCAGCTGGCAGAAATCTCCCAGTGGCAAGACTGAGGGGAAGCATTGTCCGTGCTTCTGACACGGACCCGGATCTCTGCCCCAGCATTAACAACACACTTAACTTCCAGGGAGCTCTTGGCTCTGCTCAGCTCAGCCCCCTCCAGTGCTCCCTTCAGGAGATGGCTTCACCTACCTACACTGGCTGTGAGCACAGAAAGGGAGGTCACATCCCAGCCTGTGGCCTTCCTGTGTCCTGTCCTCCTTTATGGCTCACTTGCCAGCAACAGTAGTTAGTGTTTCACAACTTCCTGCTCTGCCACCGCCTCTGTTGTGGGTGAACAAAAGGCATGACATGCTGGGAGACAGAAGGCACCTCCTCTGCCAGAGTCTTTGGAATGGTGGTCTCAGCAGTAGGGAAAAAATAACTTTCTGGGCTGCCGAGTTTGCTGGCATCAGCAAATGTCAATTCACAGACTGAGACAGCTCCAGAACGCTGTGGGCTCATGGCAGCTATTTCTGCACCAGTTCAGAGGATGAGGGAGTCCCACCTGGCACACAAAACAGTCTCACTTCCATGTTTCGTTCAATATTTTTCTTCCTAATTTTTAAATTTTAAAACTGCTGCTTAAATGCTGTGTGCAACTTGAGTGCCTTTCCCTCTAAGTAATTTTGCATAGGAACCCACACCAAGCCATGGGATGGGAATTGTCTGGGTTCTGCTGGGCTCATTTGACTTCTGGCAGCTCTGAGCCTATCCTTAGGTGCACACCTGACTGCCTATTCCACAGGCAAATAAGTCATAGCTGAGCAGAAAGAGGTCTTGAACAGGAACTAAATATATTTCTATATTTTTATATGTATGTATGTATGTATGTATATATATATATATATATGTATGTGTATATAGATATATGTACGTATGTATGTATGTATATTCTTGACCACAAGAAAAAGTTTGCAAACTTAAGGGAACACAATTAAATCCATTTATTGAAATGCTTTGGCAATGAAATCAAAATTTATGTATTTTGTACATGGTTTTACACCTCACTGCAAAAAGATATGGTGGTTTTGGATAGGAAATGCAAACTGTCTTATTCAAATGTACCTGGAGGGAAATGGAGGTAGACAGGAAAGTTTAGGCAAGGTGTGTTTGGCCACATCCCCACAGTAATACTCTGCTCTTTTATGAAGTGATAGAAAATTTTAAATAGGTGGAAGGGGTGGACTTAACTTCTATGACAGAGCACAGCCAAAAGGAAAGTAACATTAAATGTAAAGCAGGTCCTTTGTTCATTACTCATGGAGAAGGAGCAATTCCTCTTCCCTTTTTAAAGCAGATGTATCCAAATAACTTACAAATAGATATCTAGATAAAGATATAGATATATAGTTACCCACCTCTGTGTCTTGTGTTTTCCTCTGTGACAGGAGATACTGAAAATTCACTGCAAACCCACACAAGACAGGCTCTATTCAGTGACCTCAACACATTTCAAACCCTCTTGGCTGAGACACCAGTTGTGGGCAGATGTGCCATGGGACCTCCAGGAGATACACATCCTGCCAGCCCAGCTGGGCCTCCTCAATGTCTTGCTCAGTCAAGAGGTTCAAGTCCAGGGTTTACAGACAAGACAAGGCTGCCAAGGGTCAGATGTCAATTTTTAGGCATTTATGTAACATTTTAGAAGTCTGATTTTTACTAATATTACTATTGCATTTAACCAACTACAATCAGAATCCTTTTTCTATTGGGTTTGATTGTTAAATAAAAAAACTATTCAAAGGGCTGCCAATGCATGAACTAGTTTCTTTCCTAAGGGCTGCATCTCATTCTGTTCTGCTTCTCCAGCTATAAGAAAGTAGGTCTCACTTTTTCCAGGATGGGTCAAGTTACCAGAGGAAGGTTTCTTCCTGCTGTTAAGGGATCTGCTGCCAGTCTCAGACATTGGGACCAGCTCAGATCCTGCTCATCAGGGCTTAAGCTCTCATATCACAACCTTCTCCTTTCCTTTTCTGATTTGTACCATTACTTTCTGCTGATCTTCCTGCAGCTACATTTTCTGTACTTAAACTCACAGGCCCTACCTGTATACATGTCAATAAACCCTTTAAACAAGCAGAAGTAGTGGGAATCCTGGAGTAGTGGGATTTTCTGGTTGTGTTGCCTGCCATTGTATCAGTCCCTGACTGGAAGGGATTTGAAGAGCACCAAAACAATATGAGAGCTGAGAGCTCAAATTCTATTGAAAACCTCTGGAAAGTTCAGTTTAGTAAAGTGAGGCGGCAAAGCCCTTGGATATCTGAAGATCATGATAAAACCCTTGGATATCTCTAGATTTTGGCAAAGTATAATACAATGTAGGAAGAGATGTGTATTTAGAGCAGGTCTAAAAAGCTTGAGTTTTCATTTATAATAGCTTTAAGTGGATTTGGCTGTGTATTTGAAGCAAACTGCTTCAAAGACAACAAGCAAGGGAAAACAGAGGCTTGTTCAAGAATCATTCCCAAACAGCAAAGATCTAGGGATTAGGGAATAACCTTCACAAGGGAACACATATGTACATTGATGCCACACTGACTCTCCCATCCATTATAAGATTACAGATGCAAGGTGAAACACTCATTTTGTCCTTTGTGCACTGCAATCAGATTTTTGGGAAAAACCACTTTTTTTCCCCCCCAGGATTCTGCCTTATTCTGTAACATGCAATGGGCAGGGTTATCCACAGGAACCCTAAGATAAAAGACAAAAGCCTTCCAGAAAAGCCAAGATGGATTTGTGGCCAAGGAGCTGCCTGTGGAAGCTGCAGCCAGTGCCAAATACCTCCGTGTGAGATGATAAGGGGATGTGATTGCTGGCTGCTGCTGCTCAGTGTCAGCAGCCAGTGCTCTGATGGCGACTGCTGCTGGTCTGTGCTGTCCTTGCCCTGTCGTGGCTGCTGCTGGCACTGCAGGCAGAGCCCTTTCCTGATCCTGACAGCGTCAGGACATGCTTGAAATGAACTCACCCGAAAACACACTGAAACAAAAGCAAAAGCCATGATTCTTGCTAAATTTACTTCAATTTTCTGGTAGAACTGCACTGGGAAGCAGTGACACGCCATGTTTTATCAGGAGATTTTGTTTATCAGCAACATCAGCAGACTGGGAATGCACCACTGGAAATCCCCCTCCAGCTCCCAGCCTAAATCTCAGCAGAGCTGGTGTAACATGGCCAGAGAGATTTAAAGCTGCCTCACACCAATAAATCCTGTGCTTGTAAATGGCAAATTCTACTGGTGTCACACAAACTTAAAATCAATGGTGAACTTAATCTCCACTGCAGCTGGGTATTGATTTACCTACATTGACTTAAATTTCAATAAAGTAAATTGAGAGCTACCTAGAATTGACATAAAATTGTAGGTTAAAGGTACTTGTCCTAAGAGAAATAATTTTAGCAGGATTAATTATTTTTGCCTGAGTTTCCCTCTGGGTATGGTTGGAACAATCACAAGCAGGCAGGTTAGTTCCTCAAGGCATGTAAAAGTCAACAGCAACACTGAAAGGAAGAAACCACCAGGACAGGCTGGAAAAGCAGAAGGCAGCACATGCCACTGTGTCCTGCAAAGCTCAGCTGTCCCTGTTTTCATGTGGCCACATGCATGTGGGCATGTGAATTCTGTCACCTTCCTGCCAGACTAAAATTAAGTAACTGAAGCCACTTGCATCAGCAGCCTGAGGTTAAATTAAACCATTGGGGGACCTGGAGAGGGCTGGATTCTGTGCCAGCTTGTAGTGGAATTTTCTTAAGAGAGTCTGAGGTGAGGAATATTAATAAGAAATCAGAAGAGTGGATGCATGCAAATGGCAATGATGCATAGTAAGAGGCAGATTGTTTCCTAGCAACACAGGCTTTAGGCTGGTTAGTTTTGGTTAGCATTTTTCTGACTAACAGCTGCAATTTGTTTCTGTATTGCTGCTCATTTTCCTACCTGTGCTGAAAGAGAGACAAAACAATAGAGAGCACAGGGTAGAGTCTGTATGTGCCAGGCTGTGCTTGCAGGGGAGAACTCTGAGTGTGGGGAGCCTGCCAGGAGCCCCAAAACTGATGAGTTGGAAGTGTCTCTTCATATGCCCATTTCTGCCAGGTGTGAACTAGCTCTGACCTGGACCTTGTGCTTCAGGCAGCTGAGCCAGGGCACATGAGTTTCACCTCCACTGCATTTTGGCACTTCCCTCCTCCCCTATCTCTATTTCATAGTACCATGTGCTCCAGGAATACCCCATGGCTAACTCTGCTCTCAGTATTATCAGTAAGAGACCCTTGGCATCACTGGTAACAGGGCAGAGACCTTTTATTTATTGATGGATTCTGTCTCTGGCTTTATTTACACCATATCCTCAGAGAATAGTGTAGAAAAACAGTTCCTCTGTGTGTGTGTGTGTGTGTGTGTGTGTGTGTGTGTGTTATGTATAGGTCCTGCCATACTGGAATCTCTGCTCACCTATTGAAAGGTAAATAATTAATGATTGTATGTCTGTTAGAAATCTTTTCTGAAGGTGTTTGACAAATGCGTTGCACTGCCAGGGTGCTACAAAAGCAACTCCTAGTAAAAATCCCAACCATCCCTTTAAGGCAGTGTTTGTGATCAACATGGGCTTGATGCCAGTGTCAGCTCACGGTGTGATCTGGGCTTTCCACACAGAGACTTTGGAACAAGCTCTGCTTTCTCCATACAGACCCTGCTGCCTTCTCCCCAGCCAGTCAGGGCTTCCAGCAGCCAGCCTCCCTCACCCTCCTGGAGAGCTCTGTGTGTTTTAAATCCAGTTTCCTTTCCACAAGAGGAAAGAATGTGAGAGATGCTTTAGACATCATGTGAGTTTTCACATTGTCCTTAACTCCTCTGTGCTGTGGAGAGCAAAAAATTCACCCAGTTTATGTAAATGCTGTGGAGCAATTGCTGTAAGAGAGGACAGCACAGTCAGGGACACCAGTTGTTGCATCCCAAATGAAATGGGCTTGTAGTCCCATATCTTCCACTGATCTGTCTGCAGCTCCAAGTGTTTAATGCCAAGGACCAAGGCTTTGCCAGTCCATGACATCTCCAGAGGGGATGGAACCAGCTCCTCTGTCTCATTTCTTTCCTCAAGAGAAAGGCTTTAGAATAAGTCTCATTAGCCACAAGAAAAATCACACAGGAGAATGAATCTGAGGAGTCCCCAGCCATGAGAAAATCTTGTGCCAGTCCTTGCACTTTACAAGGAAAAACATAGCATATCCAAAAGCCATTGAGCCACAGGGAATGAGGTTTCACTCAGTCCACGTGACTGCCTGCTTATGTCCTATATTTAGTTTTTGTCTGTCATGAAAAACTGTCTGCGTAAGAGGAACACAGGTTTTTGATGTACAAAGAAAGCAAGAAGAGGGAGAAGAGACTTCACTTATTAGAGTTATTTCAAACTCGGCAGTCTTTGTGCACAGCTGTTCAACTTGAACAAGCAAGCTCTCTCTGAAGGAGTCAGCATTGCTCCTCCTTCACTGCAGAGCTGGGAAAGTGCCCATGCACATCCATGAGTCATCCAGAGAGGCCTCCAACAAAGGCTGCTCTGGCTAGCAGGGAAGTGTAAGCCCAAATTTTTCCTGGCCTAAGCTGTAAGTAGATGAGAAAAGGGAGGAAGAGACTACAGAACTATTTTTTTCCCTTTCTGCTTGGGTTTAAAAAGACTGAAGAACAGAAACAGTCTGTAGGAAGGCACCCAAATGTGACAGTGAGACCCCCCCAAAACCCAGCAACTTGCTTTAAAACCTCGACCTACCTTACCCAAGCTCATCATAATATCTGCCACCTTATACTTTTCACAGATCTTTGGGAAAAGATGCTGCAAAGCTGGGAAGGCTTGCACACTCCTAGAAATCCATAGAATTACAAGGCACAATTATGCCAGGGATGTTGACTGCCACAAGCCACTGGCTAAAATTACAGGACTCCCTCTTCCATGGGGTAAAACAAACGGCAAAGCAAAGGGCACAGCAGTGCCAGACCTGCTCATAATGGATGTTGTAAATGTGAAACTAATGGATTTTCAAGGAGGTACCGAATGGTGTTGATTCCATATAGCAATGTTTTGTTTAAATTTGCACCTATAATAAATAAATCCTGAAGGATTGTGTCAGTCTGTCACATGAGCAAACATAATGAATGTACAATTAAATGAATTAATGAGTAAGGTGATACAGCAAGAAAACTCTCCTCCTCATGGCAGAATGCATCCTATAAAAGCAGCAGGGGTTTTCTACTAGCTTTTACAGCACAGAGAAGGCAAAGAGACCACCTGTGGTTCTAAATCAAGAATGAGACTCTTGCAGCTCTACCCACATAGGCTGTCCCACCAGGACACATCGTGGATAATTACTCTTCAGCACAGGGGCAGGAGGCTGATCCACAGAAATCTCTGCTTATCTTCTGCCCAGACTGATTCACTGTTTCTCCGCACCCCAGGAAATTCCTCTTGGTTTGACTGTAATTTCTACAAGTAGATTTTGTCTTTTTGCTCTGTGGTTGAACAGCACACAGAGGAATAACCACTGAGAACAGGCCAGGAAAATCTCCAAAAGGCAAACTGGGGGAAATCCAGAGCTGAAAATTCAGTGTACACCTTCCTTCAAAGGGTAGGCCCATGCAATTAATTGGTGCTGCAGATGTGTCTGCAGCAGTTGGCCTAAAACCCCTGCTGGGTGGGGTGGGATTTGTGCCCTGTGAGCTGCCAGAAGGCAGCCTGTCTCCTGCAGCAGCTCTTCTGTGAAGACTTTGGAGATTGCCCTCCCACTTCCAAAGAAGTGGGGAATCCCTGCAGCACAGCTGATTAACATCAGAGCATGGAGGGATTTTACAACAAACTGCCTGATAGCTCAGCCCTCCTGTGGCTCAGGAGGTTGGATCAGTAGATGTGTCCCAACTGCCTGGGCCCCAGGTCTGCCCAGAACGATAAGTGGTTTTGTCTCCATAAAAACATGCAGCTTTCCACAGAAGTTATTCTGTTATTTCAGAGGCAGCTCTCTGGGTCCAGGTCATTAAAACCGGAGCATCACACAGTAAAATCATTGGGTGTCTGGATTTCCTCAGAAGCCCTGAAGCTGTGGCTGAGGAAAAGTGCAGCTGTTTGTTCACCAGCACAGCAGCTCCCTCCTCTGCACCCTTGGCCTCTCCCAGTTTCCTCTGTAAAGGTGGAAGAGAATTTCCGTGCATCTATTCAGTCATCAGCTGATGAGCTGCCAACACCTCTGTTAGTGTTCCCCTGCTGTAATAGGCAGTTTAGGGCCCCAGCCAATGACCAGGGAAGCGGCTGGAAAGAGTCCCACAGATTACAATGGCTCTCCAACAACACACAGCCAAATCTTGCGACCCAGAAAAGACTTAGAAAGGCTCTGGAAAGGAG